>NC_030384.2:20035472-21258130 GCF_001625215.2 Daucus carota subsp. sativus | reverse complement strand
CAAATATTGACAATCTCCTCCTCCATATATCGTTCGGCAATGGAACCCTCAACTCTTGCTTTATTGCCGACCTTTGTTTTAGTTTCCCCAATAAACGCTCAATTGGATACATCCAATGCCAGTAAGCAGGTCCAGCAAGTCTAATTTCCTCCGCCAAATGCACAACCAAGTGTTCCATCGAATCAAACCAACTTTGAGGAAAAATTGTTTCCAACAAACACAATGCCTTCACAACTGATTTTTCCATTATTTCCAAATCGGTTTTTGTAACCGTGGATGAGCACAAATCTTGAAAAAAAATTGCAATTGCCGTGATGGCATCCGCAATAGGCGCCGGTAAAAGCTCACGAATTGCAAGAGGCAATAATTTTTGAAGAAATATATGACAATCATGCGATTTGAATCCATAAAATGTACACTCCTCAACATTACAACAACGAGATATATTTGAGGAATAACCGTCTGGAAGTTTCAGTGAACTAATCCATTCACACAAAAGTTTACGTTGTTTTCTTGTAATGGAAAAAGGTGCTTTGGGTGACTTGCCATTTTCATCGATCCACAAATGAGGTAACACACCAAAGTGCTTGCAATCCGCTCTTGCTTTTTTGTGATCCTTTGACTTTTTCGCATTCACAATAGTAAAAAATAGGTTCTCAAAAACATTTTTTTCCGTATGCATGATATCAATTGAATATCGTAAACTATGTGAAGACCAATAAGGGAGTTCATAAAAAATTGGAACATGAGTCCAATGATGCTCTTCCCCATATCCGATACTCCTCGCCTTTGTATTAGTCTTTCCGGGTGGTGGAAAAACTAAACCGTCAAGCAACTCCTTTACACCCTCCCCGGACAAACGACCACGAAACACTCTTCTTTCCGCATTATCAAACAAATTACTTTTCCGACGTAGTGGATCATTCGGTTCAAGGAATATTCAGTTCGTGCCATAGAAACTACATTTACCATAATGTTTTAATTGAAACCCTTGCACACTTCCAAGACACACTTGACATCCTAATTTTCCTTTACCCGACCATCCACTTATCATACTCATAGCGGGATAATCACTAATTGTCCACATAAGAGCCGCTCTCATTGTAAAATTTTGTTTCGAAGATTGATCATATGTTTCAATTCCTGTATTCCACAATATCTTCAATTCATCAATGAGAGGCCTTAGACAAACGTTAATATCTTTGCCAATGCTATTCGGACCCGGCACTATATCGGTCATAAACATATAGGGTTTTTTCATACACATTGATGGCGGAAGATTGTAGACAACTACTACTATGGGCCACACACTATATGTTTTTTTCCTGGTAGGGCCAAATGGGTTGAAACCGTCGGTTGCAAGGCCAAGCCTTATATTACGAATTTCTTGAGCAAATAATGGATATCGACGATCAAAATTTTTCCACTCTTCTCCGTCCGCGGGATGACTAATTTCTCCATCTTTGACATCTCGATTCTTGTACCATCTCATATGGTCGGATGTATGTTTTGACATATACAAGCGTTGTAGTCGAGGAATCAAAGGAAAATGTCTCAATATTTTTTTTGGTATTTTTTTACCATCTTTCCTCAAAACATCCCGATAACGATCTTTACCACATATATCACACACAACTTTATCCTTGTCATCTCCATAAAATAACATACAATCATTCTCACATAAATCAATCTTTTGATATTCAACCCTCAGACCCTTCATTATCTTCTTCATTTCATGATAAGTTTGGGGCAACGTGTGTTTTTTTGGTAATACATCCGCAAAAAGTGTAAGCAAACTATCAAAAGCCTTATTACTACAATGTGAGATATTCTTGAATTCTAATAATTTTGTGGTAAAGCTTAACCTTGTATACTTCGTATTACCGGGATAAATAGGTGCTCCATTTTCAACAATCACCTCATACAATTTTCTTGCACTATCATTTGGAACTTCTTCTACATTCCTAGTTCCCGTATCCACGTTGTTATAAAATTCGGAATTTTCACCGGCAAAATCATGTAGCATCGCATTCAAATCTACCGGTTGTTCTACCCTCGTAAGTTCCCGAACACAATAACGATTATGCGATGTTCGACTACGTTTTCTTCCTCTTTCTTCACCATGTGATGTCCAAACGGTATAACCCTCAAGCATCCCCTTAGCAAGTAAATGGAATCTAACATCGTCGATACTTAACCAATTCAAATTCCTACAACGTTTACAAGGACACTTCATTGTACCATCTCCTCCCATTCCATTTTCACTTGCAAATTTTAAAAAAGTTTCTACACCATTCCAATATTCCGGAGTTAACGAAATTTTATCACTTTGCACTTGATTACTAATCCAACTTTGATCCAAGTTTGTCATCTACACACACATTTAACACACATTTAACACACACATACATTTAACACACACATACATTTAATAACACATACATTCAATACACACATACATTCAATACACACATACATTTAACAAATAATTTCACATGAATTTCATACATTTAATGCAACACAAGCATTCAATGTAATTACATACACACACATTTAATATAACAAACACATTTAACACACCCACCACACACACATTTAATGCAAATAAATGAAAATCACTTACTTGAAATGTTTGCAAGCAATATTTCTTCCCCACTTTAGCTCCTTTCTTCTCCTTTGATTTTTATTTCAAGTGAATGTGAGCTCATTACTAGCTAAAAAGTGATATAAAAGCTGCAGGTTAAAACCGACCGACCAATCGGTCGGTTTTAGTACCAAACAAAAAAAACGACGTCGTTTTGAGGGGCTGACGCACAGATATTTTTATTTAAATTGGTTTTTAATTATTTTTCCGCGGAAAAGAAAACCGACCACAGAGAACGGTCGGTTATAACAGTGCCATGTCATACATATAACCGACCGTTGCCGGCGGTCGGTTTTATTTGTTGCCACGTCACCCAGGTCGACGTCGTTTTGTGATTCTGACGGGTTAAAACCGACCACGCGACCGTCGGTCGGTTTTATATGCGGCGGTCAGTTTTGTGCGGTCGGTTTTGACCTGTTTTCCTCTAGTGTAACACATTACCCCTTCACAAGTATCTTGCATTTTAAATTAACAAAAACACTTAAAAGATGTACTTACGTTTCAATAAATGCTTTAACATTCTTGTAATATGCATTATTTGTCATAGGAGCCGGATCCATAAAATAAATGTACTCTGTTTTTGCATTAATAGCAACCAAGATCCAATGTTTTCTATATTTTGAGTACTAGTTAGAAGCATATTATATAGCATAAAAATATTATATATATATATATATATATATATATATATTGAAAATTAAAACTTACGAGGCATTCCAAGGCACGAAGAGTAGGTGGTCTTTGTCCACATATTTTAGCAAACACTTGGCCAAGGATGTATTGGAACTATCTACCATGTGAGACACAATATGAGGTGAAATAAAAGAGAACTTGGCTGCCAAATCCGGATTGTTGGATAGATAGACCTCACATAAATACCTTCAATTAAAAAATTACAATTACAACATTGTTATGAAGCCATGATTATGAGTTGAATAATCATACCTGATGTAGAAGGTAAGCCCAGTTGCACTTAACCATTGGTTATCTAGCACCTCCAAAACATTCTCTTTATTAATATAATCATTCCACGCGTCCCTCTCCCAATAATTTCCCATATGAACAACTACATCAGTGACACGATTAAACTTGACAGCAAGACGAACAAAATCCAATACTGCATCATCACAAATATCACCGGGTAGGGGATAACCTAGCTTTCTCGAAGACAAACCAACAACCGACTCTCTTGTTTTCTCATTCACTTTATGTGCAAGCTTATTATTTTCTTTATCATCAAGTTTCTTATGTTCCTTTGCCTGTTGAACTCTTTCCTTGTTCATATTTTTTTGATGTGTCTATCAAATAGCAAAACAAGTAGATCTTAAACACAAAAATAATAATTTAAATTAATGGAGACAATATAATGAAATTGTACATAAAACAAAAAATATATAACCTCAAGTTCCATGGAAACCAGTTTTCGTGGCCAAGCAAGAAAATATCCAGGAGCTTCTCCAATCAGGTTAGCGTCATCACATGGTCTAGGCAAGGGAGTATTAAATTCTGACTTTTCAGCAACTTCAAATTGCACCCTCACGTATCCTTCTTCTAGTGGTATACCGTGTAAGACTCTATTACTGACATCATTGTGCAAGATCCCACGTCCAACATATTTACGACCAGGATCCAAGTACAAATAACAAGCATGTTTACCCTGTAATTTGATATATCAGCAACCACAATATATAAAAATCAGATCAAATTTTGACTAAAAAAGGTCAAATGAAATGGTATTTTTTCCCACTAAATTAAAGATGGCTAGCTGAATTTTTTACTATTTAATCTTAACTAAAAGTTATAGGTGAATTAATACCTCAGGAAGTTCTTCGCCGGGAAGTTCTTCACCAATAACAGGATTATGATCATCATTATGTTCATGAATAAATTCTTTATCCATGTCAAAATTATCCATCTGGCTAGAACCTCTGGATTGCATACTGGGATTGCAACCTTTACTTTTCAACTCCTTAATTTCATTTATCAAATAAGCAACATCATTTTTTAATTGAGATAGCTCACTCATGGTTGATGTTGACTGCAATGATTTCTTTGTTACACCCCATCCTGCAGCTCTCACTCTTCCAGAATATTCCTTTGGGATTAATTGAGCAAGCAAATCATTAGTTCCCGTAAGCTCATGTTCGGCCAATTCTTCTTGTGTGGCAACCTGTTAACATATAATACAATTCAAATACAATTATCATTTTTAGTGCAAGACAAAGATAGCTTTATAGATCAGGAAGCTTATTTATAATTACCTTCTCAAGAATTTTCAATGCACTTGAATCAGTGATGCCACCGGCTGTGTCTTTTCTACCATACTCCCACAATTCTAGTCTAGTCACAATAGGGTTCGTTTCACCATCATCAATTTTTTTCTTAATCTTAACCAAAAATAATAGCTGGTTATATATTACTACTTCAAGTAATTACTATATAATTACAAATTTTTTATCATAATTTACCAAATTTCAAACAAAATTCATTTAAATGTACTTACAAGCATTTCTCTAAGACGTGCATATCCGAGACACGCCTTCTTGTATCTGGCCTCTACTCCTTCTGCTCGTGCTTTATTTTTTTCACTTTTTTCCTATAAATTGTATTATATTAGTCATTTAAATATTAATGATGTTGATAATCACTAGAAGATAAAGAATAAACATACCAAGAAATCTTCTTTGGTTGAGTTTTCCACAAAGTCCTTCCAATAAGGTGTCACACTAGAAAAATTTTCATATTCTGGTGGTGGGTTTACAAGGTAGTTACCATTATCATCTCTAGCAATTTTCCTCAATCTCTTTCCAAACTTCATCACCTGATAATATAGGAGGAGCACCTCGTTCTTCAACTTCACCATTAAATGCTAATGGCATAGTTCTATACGGATGGTCTGAGGGCAACCATCGCCTGTGCCCTATATAAACACACTTTTTACAATGTTTCAATCGGATATGATCAGTCTCCTCACCACACAAAGGACATGCATAATAGCCTTTCACACTATACCCAGAAAGATTGCCATAAGCGGGAAAATCACTTATTGTTCCGAATAACATGGCCTTTAATCTAAATTGGTCTTTTCTGTGTGCATCATATACTTCAATTCCCTCTTCCCACAGTAGCTTCAAGTCCTCGACTAATGGTGCCAAGTATACATCAATGTCGTTACCAGGTTGTATAGGACCTGATATCAAAATAGACATCATCATATATTTGCGCTTCATACAAAGCCACGGTGCTAAGTTATAGATCATTAAAATCACAGGCCATGTACTGTGAGAACTACTTTGAAGACGATGAGGGTTCATTCCATCAGTTGAAAGTGCTAGACGAATAAATTGTTCTGCGTAGAACAATGTTATGTAGATATTTCATATACTGAATGTTGTACTGTTCTTTAGTTGAAAAATAGGCTACAATCTCTTAGTGGAACCCTACATAAATACACAAACACATGTAATACAATTATATGAAATTTAATTGTGAAAAGACAACCCTGTATTGATAGCACAATAACCCGGAGTTTAAATATAAACTTTGAAAACACATTAAACTGAAATAAAATATTGAACTTTCTTCCTTTCATTCTAAGAAAATAAGTTTTATAAAAATAAACAAGTTTTGAAAAATCTGGGTCATTAAAATATACGAAATCACAGGAGAAGGAGGATGCATAACCCGTTTAAACCTTATAATTTCACATCACATTATACTCATACTACACAGACCATTCATCTTATTAGAAACAACTATACAAAAAATCAATTAAAGCCAATAATAATATTCAAAAACTTTTTTCTATATTAATAAAATAATTCTGAAAATCTGGGATATTACATCGATGTAGCAAGATTTGTCAATGGAGCATGCAAATTAGTTAATGGTAGAACATGAGGAGTGTCAAAGGTCTGATCAAGATACGCCCAACAAACATTATCCCGTGTACCAACAATAATAGGCAATACAATGCTATCATAATAATTCACAAGAGAGGGTGAGAAAGAAACCTGTTGTTGCGTTGTTTCCTGGATCTGAGACGTCGCTTGCTCGCGCCGTCGCGCGAACCTCCGTGACCTTTCCATTCCTCGATCAAGATAGGATCTCGCTAGGTCCTTCCATCGAAACCTCGATACTCGTGCCTCGATGATCCTCCGTTGTTTCTTGGATTTTGGCCACGTGGCAACTCCTTTTCATACCCGTCTCGCCCTGTATGGGTGGTTCCTGATGCCATTCCGACATCCTCAGGCCTTACCTCAAGATCTCTAATTAAGGCTAGCAGATCCGCCCTACTGACTCTCCCCCCGTATCATTCCGCCAAAGAATCAATCGTCCGACTAGCCTCCTCAGAATGTACCACCGTTTGTCCATAATCTTGACGTTGAATCCTTCTACCGTCTATGGTATCTTCCAATCGTCTATCCTCTCCTCCCACTGTTGTCCGGCCACCAGACGTGAACAAGTTACGCGGAGTGATTACATGCATGTCCTCTTCCATCATGGCGACCCGACTGATTTTCCGCTTCAAAGGGTTGCTTCCCAGAATGATGTGTTCTTGGCAAGACAAATTCGATCTGCCCTACTTGCTGTCTTAGTGCCTTATGGTCTCTATCTTGTTTTCTCAGATAATGTAACTCCTTGAGTAGATCGTCGTTACTTATCATAACTGGTGGCGACTGGGTGATGGGTCGTCGTAAAATGACGGGATCTTCTGTTATTACAATTGTCCGGTCTTGGGGAGTGTTCCCGACCATAGTGTTATTGGTCAGTCCGTCCAGTGCCCGTCTGATCGACGTTGCCTCGTCTGGATCTTGGATCAGGTTGTTGACTTCCGCTTGGTGTTGCATCGTCGTGATTAGACATCCTTTCTCCTAGATGCAAAATCTTGAAACCCCTCCTTCTAGCGCCAATTTGTTAACGGAGAAATCTGGTTTATTAACAAAGATGAGGTTCTCGGCGTGAATCAAGATCTTCTGTGGCGTTTGTTTGTTGGAATGTGGGATGGCGATTGGTTATTTGTTTTGGATGTGGCTGCAATTGTAGGCAAAGGGTTCGAGATTACTAAAGAGACTAGCTTTCAAGAATGATCGATGTCTGCAATCTGCCTGTGTACCCCTTTTATAGGGGATCAAGCCGGCATGTAGTTCTTTTCTCCTACGTCATTACCTCTGAGTGCCATATTACTTCTCCTCAAATTCAAGTAAAAATCAACACAAGAAAAATGAGCATCAAAAGAAGATAAATTCTAACATATCTAATACACACACACACCAGGGTGTTTGGATGGAAGTGTTATATTTGATTGATTAGAAAAAGAAGGAGATATAAATTTAAGGATACCTGCAAGAATGTAAGTAAGATATGAATTTTAATTTCAAGTAGTTAATTATATATAACCAATGTGCATTACGAACTTACACACATTTCTATTGCACTGGCATTCAAATTTTATTTACCACAAATTGGGAGGAGAAACAACAAAAAAGAATTTGTCTGGAATCACATTGTTTTTGAGTTAGTAATTTCTTTGCTTATTCTCAATGATATTAATCTTTGTTTTTGAGTTAGTAATTTCTTTGCTTATTCTCATTGATATTAATCTTTAGGGGAAAGTTGTTTATAGGAAATAGTAGGCTAGAGGCATTCTCAATTGGTTCATTCAAGAGAATACTCAAAAATAAAGAAATTATATTTTGATCTAGAGTTCAATATCAATAATATAATCTAGTTCAAAACCAAATATAAATAAAAATTTATATGTTCTCTAAAATCTTAAAATAAAAGGTCTAAACTCGAATTATGTACAATAATTACATCTAAGTGACATATTACTTGTCCTAAAATTTGAGTGAAAATCAACGGGGAAAAAAATGAGCATCAAAAGAAATAAAAATTCTAACATATCCAATATATTTATACGAGGGTGTTTAGATGTAAGTGTTATATTTGATTGATTGAAAAAGAACCACATATACAGTTAAGGATATAATAATGTATGTAAGATATAAGTTTTAATTTGAAGTACCTAAATATATAACCTATATAGATTATGTACTCACATATTTCTATTGGACCCGGTGTTCAAATTGTATCTACCACAAGTTGGAAGGACGAACAACAAACAAAATTTCTTTGTTACCAACTTTATATTGATTTATTAATTTATGTGCGTACAGTAGCATGTTGATTATATGTAATAGTAGACTATAAACATCCCCCATCTCCTCATTAAAGAGAGTACAAAATAACAGAGAAATATTGATTTGTTCTCGAGTTCAATATCAATAATAATACTCCCTCTGTGTCTTTTTTCTTTTCCTATTTGCAATGTTGGAACTGTTCATAACATGAGACAAATTACTAATTTATGTTAAATCTGTAAGACTAAATATAATCGTGAGTGATCTTGTTGGATTCGTATTCAAGCGTACTTTAATACGGTGAAATTTTTATATTTAATATCAATACAAAACTAAAGATATTAATGATCAAAAGTGTGTATTGGAAAACGTGTCAAAGACAAACAGGAAATGTATTAAGAGACGGAGGGAGTATAGTTTAACGGAAAATATAAATATGAATTCATATATTCCCTAAAATCCTATAATAAAATGATCAGTATTGGGAATTGTCACAAAAAATAACCTTCTCCAGAATCTAGGTCGGTGCTTCTAGAAAGCACATTGCTTGTACTTGGCATTTGCATATGTCAAGTTCTCATGAGCTACTTTATCAATATTTTCCAATCCATCCACAAATATAATGCTTTTTCATTTATTATAGTCATTTTAGGCAAAGTTATAAAGTCATTTTATGCAAAGTTATCAAGTCAAGTGAACCTTATGCTAGATTCTTTATGGTCTTCACCCGTTCATACCCCATTCAAGGTTGAAAATAACTCTGTGAACTACTATGATGTACCGAGCATTAGTTTTTTCTTCAAGGAAAAAATAGCTCTAAAGGGTTTTTAATGATAAAAAAGTTCTTCATGCTTAATATATTAGTAAATTACAAACTATTGACACACTCGTTTGCCACAATATAAACACTTGTAGGGTGTATAAGTAGGAAGAGTCAATACCTAATGCAAGAATGACATAGTTCATGGATTTAACTATGTACCAATGTATCAAAATGGATACCAAGTACACAATACGACATATCCATATAAACATAGTAATACTTAAATTCGAAAAGCATACCAAGAATTAAATGCTGAGGAAGCATATCAATGAAAATCCCAAACACATAGTAACCTTAATAGGAAATGAATTCAAAGTTTGAATGTAAAGTTCCTTCATCAAAATAGAATATTATATCGAAAAAGTAAAAGGAAGAACGTCAATACAAAAGCCATCAAAAAGACTAATATAAAAAGTAATCATCAATGGAACCACTATGGTGAGGACGACGGAGATGGGTCTTGAAAATCTTCACTGTTTACCAAGGAAACCTGTGAGTTAGATATTTTACATTAGTGCTTACTCAAATATATATATATATATATATATTTATATATATATATACGAATATATAAATGTGTGTATATATATATATATATATTTGTATGAACATGAAAAATTGACTATAACCTTCACACAACATATTCTACATCATCATTTTGTTCATCTTCTTCGTCCTCGTTTTCGTGATCTTCTTCGCTCTCATCTTCGTCATCGTCTTCGACATTATAATTCCTTGCGAAATCATTTTCGAACATCCTCAAGTCAATAAAAAAGTTGAAGGATCACAAATAATTACACTTTCAAAATGAGATGATGAAGCATTTGACACCGCATTTTGTAGTGCATCATCATCGGGTCCTTTTTTCTCTTTAGGTTACATAGTTTCATCAACTTGCTGGCTCTTTGTTGTTAAAACCGTATACCATGATGATTTTGTATTTGAAATATTTGGTGCATAATACACTTGATGAGCTTGACAAGCCAACACAAAAAATATCTTCGGCGTTTAGTTTTGACTTGACATCCATTGTAGTGATCCGATGTCTATCTACTTTGACATGTCTCGTAGTATCAAACCAATGACATTTGAAGACAATTACTTGTTGTCCATTACAATAGCGGAGCTTCAAGACTTCTTTTAGGCTTCCGTAATAATTGTCAAAACTTTCATTGTTAGACGTCCCTACAATATTGAGCAATGACAATTAGTTTCTCATCAATAACAACATTCAAAGAAAACAACAATAATTCAACAATTAGTTTCTTACCAATGACAATTACACCGGAATTTGGTGAAGTGAGCTCATTTTGATTTATGCAACCGAATTTATAACCATTCACCTTGCATCCTTTGTAAGATTCAACTTTTGAAATCGGACCTCTTATTAAATCTACAAATTTATTATTGAGCTTTTAATCATCTTGTACCCTTTCTTGGAACCATCCTCGAAATTGATCTTTTTGAAATTGTTCCCTTTCGGCATGATTTAAGTTTGGGTGATGTCTATCCACCAACTTGTTGAATCCACTACACATTTAGCAAATATTAATAAATATTAAATTGAAAATTTTAATAATAATAAATATAGTCTGAAATCATACCGCAAATATTTTTCGACCTCCGGCGAATTGATAAGAACATAGTATGTTATAAGTCTATGTTCATCATCACTCAATATCCTATCTCCAACTCGTAGAATAGGATCTGTCGGATACGTGTAAACTTCTACCAAATCGGGATCATGAAATGATTGGGGTGCCTCATTTCGACGCAAACAATTATGAACCGTTTTGACATCGTCATTGAAATACAATGAGCAAAAGTGTATGCATTCCTCCTCGATATAGCTTTCTGCCATTGAGCCTTCGGCTCGAGCTTTGTTTTTCACCTTCAATTTCAAACTGTGCAAATATCTTTCAACAAAATACATCCACCTACCATTAGCCGGACCCCCCCCCCCCCCAACTTACACTCAGTGGCCAAATGAAGTGGCAAATGCTCCATTGGATCAAAAAATCCTGGAATAAAGACTGTTTCAAGTTTTGACATAATTCTCACTATATCTTTCTCCATTTTTACCAAATCTGTGTATTTCAAAGTAGATGAGCACATATCCTGGAAGAAGTTGCACAACTCGATAATAGGATCAGCTATGTGTCTTGAGAGTAAGTCACGACAAACGATCGGCAATAAGTTTTGCATGAAAACATGACAGTCATGTGATTTCATCCCACGAATACAATTCTTTTTCCAATTCAAACATCTAGATAAATTTGATGCATACCCATCTGGAAGTTTCAACATGTCAATCCATTTGAACAACTTATTTAGTTGTTCCTTCGAAAGCACATAAGGTGCGTGTGGTTTGGCACCATCTTCTTGAATCCACAACTCACGATGTACACGTAATTCTTGACAATCATATCTCGATTTTAAGTTATCTTTTGACTTCTGTTTATCATCAAGAATCGTGTAAAATATGTTGTCAAAAACATTTTTCTCCGTGTGCATGATATCAATGTTATGACATCGACTAAGGGTCTCCCAATACGGGAGCTCAAAAAATGGAGAATAATAGGTCCAATTATGTGTCACGCCATAGTCCTTCGCTTTTCTCTTGGATGACTTTCCTGGAGGGGGGGATTGTATTTGCTCACACATGGTCTTCGCAATTATTCCTGAATGACGACATGTGCAGTCCAAACCTCATACTTCTTCTTAATGGATCATCCGGTTCCAAAAAATATCTAGAAGTGCCATAAAAGGTAACTTTGCCACCATACTTAAGTTGTTTGGCCTTTACCTCTCCCATGCAAACTGGACATGACAACTTCCCTTAGTTGACCACCCGCTAAGCATGGCAAGTGATGGAAAGTCGCTAATTGTCCACATCAATGCTGCCCTCATCAAAAAGTTGGAATGTGAGAACCTATCGTAGTTTTCCACCCCATTCTGCCATAAATCTTTCAATTCATCAATCAATGGTCTAAGATAAACATGAAAATCTTTTTTCGGATCCTTAGGCCCGGGAATAAGAAGAGGCATAAACATGTACGGAGCCTTCGTGCATATAGATGGGGGAAGGTTGTAAACAACAACTACCACAGGCCATACGGTATAGTCTCTCGCATGTGCATCACGAAAGGAATCAAATCCATCAGTGGAAAGGCCGAGTCTCACATTTCGAATCTCTTTTGAAAATTTTGGAAACCAACGATCAAATTGTTTACACTCATCTCCATCCGCCGGGTGACTTAATTCACCTTCAACCACGTTTCTATCATGATGTCATCTCATACATTTCGCAGTCTTTCCAGCCATGAACAAACGTTGTAGTCTCGGGGTGAGAGGAGAATAACACAAGACCTTCCGTGGGATCTTTTTTTTGTTAAGATCTTTTGGTTCTTTGTATCAACTTTCATTGCATATATCACAACGCGTCTTCTCGCTATTTTCCTTGTAAAATAATATACAACCATTCTCACAAGCATCAATCTTTTCATATCCCAAATTCAATCCTTTAAGCATATTTTTCACAGCATAGTAGGTTTGGGGCAGTTTATGATTGTCAGGCAAGACTGATCCAATGAGCTTAAGCAATTCATCAAAGCCATTGTTACTACAATTATGCTTTTTCTTGAAATGAATTAACTCGTTCACGAACTCAAAGGTTGTATAGTTGACATTACTTGGATAAATTGGTTCCGAAGCACTGTGCAGCATCTTACAAAATTCTTTTGCCGCTGGATTCGGTTCATCATCCATATTCTCACGATACATATTTGCCTCCCCAATATCCCTTAACATATCATCGGCGTCATAATACATATCATTATCCCCATCACCAACATTTCTAGTACTCATCCCGATATTTTCTTCCGGCATTTTCTCCCCATGTGCAGTCCATATGGTATACCATTGCATTATACCATACCGATACAAATCAAGTTTAACGGCAATAGGAGTCTTGTAATGCTTTTTTTTACAATTTCCACACGGGCGCCTAATAAGCCCATCATCTCCTCCGCGAAGATTTTCACAAGAAAATTTAATAAAACACCTTTTTTGTATTCAACCGTTAAAGAATTACTTACTTGATGATTTATGAAGATTTCATATGAAAAGCTTGAGTTTGGAGAGTAAAAAAGAGAGAAAATGGGGGTAAAAAAAGAAAGATTATGGAGGAAACGACTACTGGAAAGGAAAAGGGGCAGGGCTTCTTTTTTTTCTGTGCGTCTAACTTTGACCGTTTCTGGTCGAAATTAAATGTCGAAAATATAATTTCAACCAGAAACGGTCGACATTATATTTTCGACCAGAAACCCCTGAAAATTTTTAAAAACCAAAGTGCGGGATAATTCCCGCCGCATAGATATTTTCGACCGGCTATTATTTTCGGCCAAGTCCATGGGCGGGAAAAATCTGGAGGGTTATATTCGACCTGTTAATTTCGACCATATTTAATTTCGACAGCATAAGGTCGAATATTACATTCTTTATCATTCTTTCACACTTACATCCATGGCATCTCCAATAAAAGGTCCTATTTTAGTAAGGACAGAGAAATATATTTGTAACATCCCACATGGATTTGGTGAATAGTATATGGGCCTTGATAATGTATACGAATTTGCTAGCGTTTTTGGGCCAAGGTATGCATTTTGTTATTGGGTTCTCATGAACTGGTTATGTATGATCTTCACCTACTTGTGATATTTTCAATCAATTATTTTCTCTACATTTATAGAATAACAATTTTCAAATATTTTTTAGAATTTGTGAAGCACTGTTCCTATGTGCTAACTAAGAGGTTAAATTATAAATTATTGAAAGGCATATGTTTAGCCTATTTGTATTTAAAGAGGTACAACTCAACTCAGATAAGAAAGCTCAGTAAATAGCAAGTCACCGGAATCCGTACGAAGAACGTCAAATGATTTATCGGAATTTTATGTTAGAAAAATTCCAGGATGCTGCTACACTCCACTAAGAGAAGTTCATTAATATGTTCAAGCCTCAGTGCACAAATAATATTTTGTGACACGTCCAGGAGTTTAGAAGGTATGAAGTTTCTATAATTTATTTATTCAGATGATTACAATTTATGAAGAAGAACTTACTAGACGAAGACTCGACGAACGAACCTCAGCCTAATTGTTTTAATGACGAAGAATATATTATTCAGCTAGATACAGATGAACCAGACAGTACATTTGTGTGTCAGCTACTCGGATTAAATATTCAACGTCAAGCAAAGATGGTCGTTCAATCTATTGACAATTCAAGACGAAGATATTAAAGTTTCAAAGAAGACAGAAGCTCTGTTAAAGAAAGAAAGTGATTAAATATTAAATAGATTATATATATTCACTTCTAATATAATTATATTAGTTGTATATTTTATTTAGTAAATTGATTCACTCTTGACTTAATTTATTAAATGAATATATTCAACTAGTTTAATTAAGTGGATTATATTCTATTTATTATTTAGTAAAGAAATCACTTTAAAGCACTTCAACATTAGTTAGGCAAAGAAATGCTTTGTCTAGCTCCTTTAAAGACACTCCAAGACATTGAAAAGCTTTGTCCTACCTTGTTCATAAAGCACATGGTCAAGACAACTCCTTTCTTTGTAAACGACAAGCTAGCACACTTAAAGCGAAGTCAACCATGCCTTTTTCCATGCTTTAATCAAGTACTACAAGGACTTGGCTTGTCTTTCCACATGCCTCCATGCTTTAATCATTAAGTACAGAGACATGGAATGTCTTTCTTGCTTTTGATGACATTAAAAGCAATCTTCCTTGTCATTATAATCGATGGCATGCTTTCTTGGAAGGTGACAAGTTGCCATGTGTTAGTTTGCTTTGTCTTTCCTTTCTTTACTTTGTCATGACTAGCATAAAGTAGTCATACTTTGCTTTATTATGTCTTACCTTGTCTTGTTTTGTCATGGGTGGCAAAGCTATTAGTTTGTCCTAGCTTGCTATACTTTGTCATGTCTTGCTTTAGTTGTCAAAACCTTTAGTTGTCTTGTTAGTTCAAATGGTTTTGCCTATAAATATGACCACCATTCTTCATTCCAAGGTGTTCACTCACTTTGACAAACACAAGCATTTGTAAAAGCCTTCAAGTTTTGCTAAAACTTGCTATTGTTACATCCACAGTTTTACTGTGCTTTGTTACCGGTTGTTTTAATCACTAATCTAGAATATACCATGTCGAATTTATTCTACGAACATTAGTGGACATTAAAACTGAACCAATTTAATTATATAACGACTTCAAACATTGTTATATTAATTAATTTAAATCTGATTAAAAAATTATATTCCAATCAGATTTACTTCCGCGATTATTTTGTGACGATTGTATTCAACCCCCCCTTCTACAATCGCTTCCGGACCTAACAATTGTCATCAGAGCGGTTAATACGAATATACCATGTTAGATCCTATACACACTCTGAAATGTCCAAATAATATTCTATTCGAATTAATTTTATTCCAAAAATTAATTTTAATTTAATATTATTTTTCTTTCAATTTCTATATCTCATCCAATCACTATACACTTTAAAATCTTCAAAATGAGTACACAAAAGATTAGTAGCATTAAAATCCCACCGTTCAGCAAAGAACACTTTGGCTTATGGAAGAGACGCATGTTATTATTCCTTCGAACTGCCAATAGAAATTATATTGGGATATTGAACAAGGGTGTAACTACTCCGACGAATGTCATATTATCACACGAAGTAGATGGTGTGGTAATTCCTCATAAAACTGTTCCAAAAGGACTCTCTGAGTATACTGGTGAAGAAAATGAGCTAATGAATTTAGATGATGCTCTTCAACTAATATTGGTTGAATCTCTAGACCCTGTCATGTACAATGCTGTTGTGAACTGTACAAATGTAAAGCAAATCTGGGATACATTAGAGATCATAAACGAAGGCTCAGAAGAAGTTACGGTAAACAAGAAAGAAATACTGATGGCTCAGTATGAACAGTTTGGTTCCAATCCCGGAGAAGGGATTTCAGAAGTGTTTATCAAATATAATAATTTGATCAATAATTTGAATCTGAATGGGAAATACTATGACAACAAAGAAAAGAATCTGAAGTTTCTCTTAACACTTCCTGAACATCTGGAACATAGAATCACTGCAATCAGGGAAAGTAGAGATCTGCATGAGATATCTCTGGAGAAACCCTACGGGGTTTTAAAAACGTATGAACTTGAACAAGTTCAGACTAAGCAGAGATATGGCTGGGGTAAAACACTTTGGAACTCGAGAGCTTTAATTGTTGAAACACCTCAACTGGAAGAAAAGAAGGATGTTAATGTTCTAAAACCATTCAAGTATTTGTTGTGCATGAGATGGGTCAGAATGTTTCTTCTAGTGGTGATGATAAGTTCTACACAATGGAAGAGTTGGAACAATTAGAAGATCAATCTCTATCACTGTTTGCCAAGAAGTTTGGAAACATGAGATTCAGGAAGAACCCTTCTTACAAATACAAACCCTTTGCTAACAAGTTTCAAAAGGAAGGTTCTTCATCTTCTTCCAACAAAGGAGGATACAAGACTGGAATGGTTGATCGAAGTAGCTAGATTTATATGTTTCAACTGTGGTGAACCTGGACACTTTGCAACTGAGTGCAAAAAACCCAAGGTTCAAGGAAAGAGAAAAGATTCCTATGATGAGCTGAAGCAGAAGTATGATGCCTTAGTGAAAAAGCATCAGGGTACTTCTGGAAGTCAAAGCTTCAAGAACAAATCATATCTAGCAGAAGGAAAAAGCCGGGATATACAGATAGTGATGAAGAAGAGCAGCTTGGAAATGTTGCTTTCATGGTTAGATCTGGATCATCTTCACCTCCTCATGCTGGAAGCTCTCTGGTAGATCCTACATGCCCTAAACTTTTTATGTAATTGGGATTAGATAGAGATGATGCTATTAAAAAGTTGAAAGCTGCCATTCTTAAGAATAATGCTTTAGTCCTAGAAATTCATGATTATAAAATGAATGAGATGAAAGTATTAAAGCCTAAAATTGAAAAACTGACTATAGATTTAGAATATCAATTTGCTAAAGTCAGAGTTTTAGAAAAGAGTGAAAATGCTTTAAAATTTCAGGTAGAAGAAGAAAGAATTAGGTGTAAAGCCTTTAAGGATGCCTCCACTTTAGTCAAAGAGATAAATGATCAACAGGAGATTAACAGAACTGTTGGAATAGGTTATGACTATAACAAATCTGTAGGCAAGGCTAGTAACATTACTCCTTTTAAGAAGAGTGCTGAGGAAAGAGGGATACCTTTTGTTTTGAAAGATTCCCCTCAACCATTGTTAAAATCCTCAGAAGCTGAACCCCTGTTAGAGACACCTATTGCCATTAACTATGAACTCAAACAGAAAGATCTTAAACTGAAAGAGAGTGATGAAAAGAGAGATGAGATCCTGACATCACTGAAACCAATAAAAATGAAAGACAATGTTAGGTTGCCTAATGCTGGTTTAGGTGTAAACTCAGAAAGAACAAAATTCAACAAGCCTAATAATTTTGTGAATAGTAAGAACATAGACAATAGATGCCATTCTACTGAGAACTTTAAATCTGTCAACCAAGTTAGAGTAGAATCTATTGATGTTCCTACTGTTATGAATGATATTCCTGTTGCCCATGTTTTTTATGCATGTCATAAATATTGTGGTGTTGATAACTGTATGCTTTGTGCTTTCAATACTATGTCTACTTATTTTAGAAATTTGCATGCTAAAAATGAAAACACATCCCCAAGACAACACACAAACTGCAAGCATGCTAGGACAAAGACTGCTAGTCCTCCTCGTGTTAGGAAGGAGACTTATGTTTCAAAGCCTAAAACGAAAGTTTACAAGGCTGTTGTTAAGGAAGTAAGTTCAGTCAAGTCAGAATCGAATGTTAGTCCAAAAGGCTCTGTTGTCTTATCAGATAGAAATCAATTCTTTAAGTATGCTGGACCCAATCAAGTGTGGGTCCCAAAGGTTGTTTAATCAGTTGTCTTGTGTAGGGTTCCAGAGGAATTGTACGAGTTGTTTGGGTGCTTGACAGTGGAGCGTCAAGGCACATGACTGGCATTAATTCTCTGCTGACAGAAGTAAGAAAGGCAACTGGCCCTTCAGTTACTTTTGCTGACAATAGCAAAGGTCGAACTATAGGATATGGCAATTACAAAGTTGGAAAGATCATCATAGAAGAGATTGCTATAGTTGAAGGACTTAAACATAATCTCCTCAGTATCAGTCAGTTCTGTGACAAGGGATACTCTGTTCATTTTGAAAAGGAGACATGTAAAATCAAACATATCAAGAATGAACGTCCTTCACTATTTGGCATAAGGAAAGGTAACATATACATAGATGACTTATCTTCCGGACCAGGAAATGCAATATAGTGTTTTTATGCAAAGGCACCTACTGAAGATAGTTGGTTATGACATAAGAAGCTCTCACATCTCAACTTTAAAACTATGAACTCTCTGATCAAGAGAGATCTAGTGAGAGGCTTACCTTCCCTGGAATTTACAACTAATGATCTCTGTGAAGCTTGTCAGAAAGGAAAAGCAAAGAGAGCATCTCACAAAAGCAAGACTGTCAATAGCATCACTGATCCATTGCAGCTATTGCATATGGATTTGTTTGGCCCAGTGAATGTTATGTCAATTGATGGAGGAAGATTTGCTTTGGTTATTGTGGATGACTTCTCTAAATTTACTTGGGTTTACTTCCTATCTTCCAAGGATGAAACTCCCCTGACAGTAATTGATCATATCAAGAAAGTTGAATTAGAAAAGGGTGATCCTGTGAAAGCTATAAGATCAAAAAATGGTACTGAGTTCAAGGACCAAACTTTAGTCAACTATTACTCTGAAAAAGGAATTGACAGACAGTACTCAGCACCAAGGACTCCTCAACAGAATGGAGTCGTTGAAAGAAAGAATCGTACATTGATTGAAGCTGCAAGGACAATGATTGCTGAAGCAAAGCTTCCTTTGTACTTTTGGGCTGAAGCTGTGAGCACTGCCTGTTACACCCAGAATCGAAATTTGATCAATAAGGATCACATGAAAACTCCATTTCAGCTGTTTAACAACAAGAAACCATATGTCAAACATCTTCATGTCTTTGGAGCTAAATGATATGTTCTCAAGGATGGAGAAGTGCATTTGAACAAGTTTGAACCAAAGGCATCTGAAGCCATTTTTGTTGGGTACACTAATACAGCTTATAAAGTTTTTGTGATTGACACTCTGTTAGTGAAAGTTAGTGTCAATGTAACATTTGATGACACTAAGCTCCCATGTCTACAATCTGCTGATCCATCAGAGTCTCTGAAGTTTGACAACTATCCAGATTCTGATTCAGATGATGATATGCCACCTGAGGTTGCAACAGGAGATGGCAACAATGATGGTGATGATCCTGGGAATGGTGGAGGAAATGGTGGAAACACTGGAGATTCCACTAATGCTAGTGGTGGATCATCAAGTCATCCTGGCAGCAACTCAGGGGGAGCTGATGGATCAACTAGTCACACATTTCAGCATAATGACAATAATACTGAATCATCAAGATCACATCTTCCAAGGGAAAGGATATGGAGCAAAGATCATCCTTTTGATTTAATTATTGGTGATCCTAATGTTGGTGTAAAGAGTAGAAGTGCTACGTCTAACAAATGTTTATTTTCTGGTTTTCTATCTCAATTAGAACCAAATAAAATAGATCAAGCACTTGATGATCCTGATTGGGTTCTTTCCATGCAAGAAGAACTCAATCAATTTGAGAGACAAGAAGTCTGGGTCCTGGTTCCAAGGCCTAAGGGTAAATCTATAAATGGAACTAGATGGGTCTACCGGAACAAGTTAGATGGTGATGGCATCGTTGTGAGAAACAAAGCCAGACTGGTCGCAAAAGGTTATTCCCAAGAAGAAGGAATTGACTAAGATGAAACCTATGCTCCAGTTGCTCATCTTGAAGCCATCAGAATATTTCTTGCATTTGCTGCACACTCCAACTTCAAGGTTTATCAAATGGATGTGAAAAGTGCATTTCTGAATGGAAAGCTTGAAGAAGAAGTATATCTTGAACAGCCTCCTGGCTTTGAAAATCCAGAATTTGCTAACTTTGTCTACTTCTTATTCAAAGCTGTCTATGGCCTTAAGCAATCACCAAGGACCTGGTGACACCCTCTCTGAGTTTTTAATTGAAAACAATTTCACTAGAGGTGTCATAGACAAAACTCTCTTTTACAAATTGCATGATACTCCCTCCGTCCCACCCATTTCTTTACACTTTCTTTTTTGGGGTGTCTCACCCAATTCTTTACATTTCAAAACTTCCCAAAAATAGTCAATGGATCCCACCACTTCTCCACTTTTCTTTCCTTTTCACACTACTTTTACTCCACTATCTTCTTTTTATACATTAAAAATCAATGGGTTCCACCACTTCACCCACTTTTCTTTCTCTTTTTCATTACTTTATACATATTTCTTAACCTCCGTGCCCAACCCATTCGATAAGAAATGTGAGGGACGGAGGGAGTAATAATATGATATTTGTTCAAATATATGTTGATGATATTATATTTGGTTCTACTAACGATGACTTGTGCAAGATATTTGCTAAGTTAATGCAGAGTAATTATGAGATGAGTATGATGGGTGAGCTGTCCTATTTTCTTGGTCTTCAAGTAAGCCAAAAGGAAGATGGCATTTTCATATGCCAATCTAAGTATGTCAGAGATCTTCTGTGAAAGTACAATCTAGAAGACTCTTCACCGGCAAAGACACCCATGGCGACTGCCACAAAGCTTGACAAGGATAAATCTGGTAAAGAAGTTGATATCTTAAGCTATCGAGGTATGATTGGCTCATTACTCTATCTTACTGCAAGTAGACCAGATATTATGTTTGCAACATGTTTGTGTGCTAGGTTCCAAGCTGATCCTAAGGAATCACATCTTATAGCCGTCAAAAGAATCTTTAGATGTCTTAAGGATACACCTGGCTTAACTATTTGGTACCCTAAGAATAATGGTTTTGACTTAACCGACTATACAGATTCTGATTATGCAGGATGCAGGATTGATAGGAAGAGTACGTCTGGAAGCTGTCAATTTCTAGGACGACGGTTGGTTTCCTGGTACAGCAAGAAGCAGCACTCTGTGTCTACTTCTATTGCTGAAACTGAGTATATAGCTGCTGGTAGCTGTTGTGCTCAGATACTCTGGATCAGGAATCAATTAAATGATTATGGTATTGTAGTAAACACAATTCTTATATTTTGTGACAATACAAGTGCCATGGCCATTTCCAACAATCCGGTTCAACATTCAAGAACGAAGCACATTGATATCAGGTATCATTTTATTCGAGGACATGTCATGAATGGTACAGTGGTGTTACATTTTGTACCCACAACTGAGCAAATCGCTGACATCTTGACTAAACCACTTGATGAATCCTGTTTCTCTAAGTTGGTTTGTGAGCTAGGGATGTTAAATATGACATAGTTCTCACTATATATATTTTTCCATATGCTTTATATGTTTTTATATATTTTTGTAAATTATCTGTGTAATTATATTTGTGTTTTTAGATTTTATATGATATCCTGTAAATTATCTGATAATATTTTGTGTAATTATGCATGTTTGTATATTAGTCTGTAATTTTCTAAATGCTTGCGTACTCCCCTATATTATTTTCTAAGCATCTAGATAATTATTTGTATTTATTTTGTATTTTTCAAAATTAATTAAGTATAAATATTAGAATTTAAATTAATTCATTTTATTGAATCAATGTTAAGTTCATAAATATTTATATTTAATTAAATTTGGAATTTACAAAATATTTGTATAATATATATTATTGTTTTTTTATATTTTAATCGAAAAACGTTTTATCTTTAAAATCCTCACACTACTCACTATACCAATCCCCTCACCAATCACCTCTACATCACCCTTCACCACCACCTCAAACAGAACCACTTCAACACAACTTCTTCCCTGTACAACAATCATCTATCCTTCCATCACAATCTGAACCTACACCCTCAAATGTCCAAACACAATACTTCCCCCAAACACAATCAACCTCTCAGCCACTACCAGCTGATTCTGACATCAACATTAAGCTACAGGACTTTCATGACGACTTACAGGTAGCTGAGGTACTTTCTAACTTCTCATCTAATTTTACTGTTGATGTATCAGATTATGATTGTGAAATTGGTTTTGTGTGTCAGACTGCCAGCATTGAACCTGAAAACACCCAGGTTCATAACCAAGCTGATGAATTTGTTTCAACCACTGATTCTTCGTCAAACACTTCCACCAACACTACTACACCTGTTGTTAAGAAGGTTGCCCGGAAACGGAGTGGGAGTACTTTGATTCGTGAACCCGCAGCTCTGTCTCATAAGAAGCAAATGGTGGATGAACCTAAGACAACTGCAGCCGCATCCATTTCCTCCCAAAAGGATTTGGATACTCAAATGGTAAATATACAGTCTCTAGATTCATTCTCTCAACAGGATGCGTTTATTGAAATTTGTCGTCCTACCGCGGTACCCTGTAAAGAGTCAAGCACATTACTAGCACTCACGCTAGTAAACACTCAACCTGATCCATTTGTTACTACACTTAATGAGTGCACAGATTTTCAAAACATGTTCAATGAAAACTTTTCTGATCACTCTTTCTTTATTGATCAGGGACTACTTGGCAGCTTGCAAGTAAATCTGCCTTCACAGGCATTCGAAGGACAATTTGTTCCTTCACTACCTATGGTTCCATCTCAGGGAACTTTGGTAGTTTATACAGGTACTGGTGATGGTGTGATAAACACGAGTGAAGAAAGGCAAACACCGAGCGAAACACATGCACGTGAGAATAGAGATCATTCTTCGAGTGTTCGTGAGGTGAGTGCACACACCAACACAGATCTGTTACAGGAACAAATGGCTACTCTGAAAGCTGAATGTGAAAGACTTCTTGCTGAAAATTCTAAGTTGAGGAGTGGAGAGCTAGTCACTCTACAGAATCAAGTTGCTAATACTTCCTTTACTTCTTTGCAAAAGAAAATGGACGAACATGTCAAGGGTATTTACTCTCGGATTGACAAGAATCATGAGCTCTGTATGTCAAAACTTCATAGCGTGGAGCAAACATTGGCCCAGGTTGTTGATTTTTTGAAGATTCGTAAGTCTACAGCTCAGTCAACTCCATAGGATCCCTCAACTAAGGGGTGGAGGGATAAGGACAAAGATCAGGAGGATAAAGGTGGAGCAAGCAAAGGAAAAGAAAGTTCAAAGGACTCTTCTGAAGCAGCTAAACATGACAAGTTTAAAGGCAAAATGCCTGCATCTGATGACATCTTCTCTAATCAAGATTATGATAACATTCCTGAAGATGTTGCTGATGATAATGCATTTGATGCTGCCTACTTTCAAGCTGAAGAAGAAGGACATTTTGAGGAAAGCTTCTTATTCACCGAAGATGTGTCTGTTGACCCTGAGCACTTGGAAAGGGTCGGAAAATTTAAAGCTGAACATGAAGCTAGCAAGGCAAAGCTTCGTGAATTGCAAATACTGGTGGAGGAAAAGAAGATTACTGATGAGTTGATAAAGGTGGAGAAACAGAGACTTTGGGATGCTAAGTGCAAGGAGAAAAGAGAAGATATTTCCAGGAAAGTTGGTGAAAACAGGGATATTCCAAGGCAGATCTTCTCTGGACCTCAAAGGGAACCTTTCGAGGATGGTAAGTTCAAATCTTTCATCTATGACCTGAGAGAGGCTAATCCTAATGAGGATATGTTTATGCGTGCTCTTACTCTTGAATTAGAATATATAACTATTGGTGTCAAGAATCTCCTCGATCGTTGGGAGATCCTCATTTCTACTCAGAGGAATGGAACATTCAGGGTTTCCAATGGTTTATTCAAGTTATTATCTCTTACTGAAATCTGGGTGATTCGTAACAAGATCCGACGCAGTTCAAACCTGAATGAACACCTTCGTGATAGACTTATGGATTATGTTATTCACAACAGTCCTCAAGTCGTCAGAAACCCATACTGTGTGAAGTTCATTCATGAGAAAAAGTTTGGAACCTTCTACTTGGACCATCGACATCTTCAGAAATATGGTGTTAATCAGATGGTCCTTGTATCTACACTTTTGCGTACCAAGGGCTTCGCTTCGAAAGCCAAAGCTGATGCTGATGCTGAGATTGTGGGTTACTGCACAAAGAGAAATATACAGAAGTATACTTCAGGAAGATGAAGTATATTAACCCAACTCAACCATCAGACTTTATAGAAGACCCTGTGGATACAGAAGTTCAGTACCAGTTATCTTTGGCTCGAGAACGAAAGAAGTGTGGTGAATCCATCATATCTGAAGAGCCTACTCAGAATGAGCCGTCGACTCCTATTATTCATATGTCAGATATAGAAGAAGGAGAAGTCACTCGCTCTGAGTAAAATAGATTGACTAGGATATTTGTAAGATATGTTCATAGAACATCCTTTTGTAATCTATTATTATTCTGGTCCATGTTTAATTTAATACCAGAAACTTTTGCTGTTTACATTCGCATGTTTAATCATTTGTCTTATCTGTTAGTTGAGTTATCCTCTAGGAAATTTGCCTGTTATGTTAACAAACAAATAGGAGTTCATTAATATGTTCAAGTCTCAGTGCACAAATAATCTTTTGTGACATGTCTCAGTGCACAAATAATCTTTTGTGACATGTCCAGGAGTTTAGAAGGTATGAAGTTTCTATACTTTATTTATTCAGATGATTCCAATTTATGAAGAAGAACTTACAAGACGAAGACTCGACGAACGAACCTCAGCCTAATTGTTTTAATGACGAAGAATATTTTATTCAGCTAGATACAGATGAACCAGACAGTACATTTGTGTGTTAGCTACTCGGATTAAATATTTAACGTCAAGCAAAGATGGTCGTTTAATCTATTGACATTTCAAGACGAAGATATTAAAGTTTCAAAGAAGACAGAAGCTCTGTTAAAGAAAGAAAGTGATTAAATATTAAATAGATTATATATATTCACTTTTAATATAATTATATTAGTTGTATATTTTATTTAGTAAATTGATTCACTCTTGAATTAATTTATTAGATGTATATATTCAACTAGTTTAATTAAGTGGATTATATTCTATTTATTATTTAGTAAAAAAATCACTTTAAAGCACTTCAACATTAGTTAGGCAAAGAAATGCTTTGTCTAGCTACTTTAAAGACACTCCAAGACATTGAAAAGCTTTATCCTACCTTGTTCATAAAGCACATGGTCAAGACAACTCCTTTCTTTGTAAAAGACAAGCTAGCACACTTAAAGCCAAGTCAACCATGCCTTTTTCCATGCTTTAATCAAGTACTACAAGGACTTGGCTTGTCTTTCCACATGCCTCCATGCTTTAATCATTAAGTACAAAGACATGGAATGTCTTTCTTCCTTTTGATGACATCAAAAGCAATCTTCCTTGTCATTATAATCGATGGCATGCTTTCTTGGAAGGTGACAAGTTGCCATGTGTTAGTTTGCCTTGTCTTTCCTTTCTTTACTTTGTCATGACTAGCATAAAGTAGTCATACTTTGCTTTATTATGTCTTACCTTGTCTTGTTTTGTCATGGAAAAGCTATTAGTTTGTCCAAGCTTGCTATACTTTGTCATGTCTTGCTTTAGTTGTCAAAACCTTTAGTTGTCTTGTTAGTTCAAATGGTTTTGCCTATAAATATGGCCACCATTCTTCATTCCAAGGTGTTCACTCACTTTGACAAACACAAGCACTTGTAAAAGCTTTCAAGTTTTGCTAAAACTTGCTATTGTTACATCCACAGTTTTACTGTGCTTTGTTACCGGTTGTTTTAATCACTAATCTAGAATATACCATGTCGAATTTATTCTACGAACTTTAGTGGACATTAAAACTAAACCAATTTAATTATATAACAACTTCAAATATTGTTATATTAATTAATTTAAATCTAATTAAAAAATTATATTCCAATCAGATTTACTTCCGCGATTATTTTGTGACGATTGTATTCAACCCCCTTCTACAATCGCTTCCGCACCTAACACTTATGATTTCAACAAACCAACCAGGTGACAAACAATATTGAAATAATTTTATCAGATTACTTTTTTTCAATTTGTATTTTTCATTTTTCATTTTACTAATTATTTTTCAAGAAATTTATAATATTTTACCTCAATATCTTAATCGTAAACCAAGTTGTTGTTGGGAATAAAAAAATTAATTTCATTACACAAAATTTTAGGTATTGTTCCCTCAAATATATATAACATGTGTCGGGATTTATAAAATAGTTCAACAAAGTTGAACCCAAAAGTTTTTGAGTTATACATGTGCATGAATCTTCAAATTTTTATAAAAATCTCAATGATATTTTTTCAAGGAAGAACTGATTTTTTCAAATATGAATATTAGAAAGTTGGAGACAATGTGTTTGTTGGCCCGTTTACAAAAGATTCTTTTTTTAAAAAAATATTTATTATTATTACTATTAAATTTTTGAGATGATGAAAAAGTATTGTTGATTTGCCCAAATTTTTAGTTAATACTCCCTTCGTCCCATTTTATGTGACCCTTATTCCTTTTTGAGACGTCCCAAAAAGAATGAACTTACAATACTTACTATTTTTGAACACTACTTTTCACTATTACACCCACTACTTTCTTCCACTATCTCCATTCTATAAATATATAAACACTATTACACCCACAATCTTCCTCCACTATCCCAAATCTATTATTAAATATTGATAGGTCCCACCACTTTACCCACTTTTCAACTAAACTTACTACATTTTTTTTAATCTCCGTGAAAGTCAAACCAGCTCACTCTTTTTGGGACGGAGGGAGTATAAAATATATTGTATTTTCACTCTCTCTCTCTTTGCTTGAAATATAAGATACAAATAGTGATCACCTATGAAAATTTTGAATAATTGATTCTCTTATACTATTTGAAATCTTTATATTTGTAAGTTTGTGATGAGTTGGATGCATTTAGCCTTACAAATAATTTTTGGAAAAAGTATTACCAATTATGAAAAGGTATTATTATGTTTTAAAAAGTTTATTCAAAGCCTTTTCTATAGTCTATATAATGCGGGTGTGAGTCTTCCAATTATAATACTATAGAATTGGGGATAGAGATAGAATGGCTTCCTCTCCACCAAACACAACACCCTCAGTCTTGTTATATGACTATCATTCTTTCACTCTCACATCCATGGCATCTCAAATAAAAGGTCCTCCTTTAGTAAGGAAGAAAAAATATATCAGACTGTATAATATGCGGAAGAACCACCACAACAGTGAACAAGATGGCAACAGGGTACAAGATTCTCAATCCAATAAGAAGAAGCGCCCCAAGAGGGAGGAAGACGAAGACGAGTTCTTTAAAAGATCTATGTGAATCCACAGCAGAAGTAATTGCTCTTGATTAGAATTATATAGGTGAAGTCATAGGTCTTCTTAATCATGAACTAATTATTTTGTCTTCACCCTCTTATGATGTTTTGAACTAATTATTTTGTCTACATCTAAACAATAACAATTTCAATCATTATATATATATATATATATATATATATATATATATATATATATATATATTTGTTCTTTACTGAGAACATTCTATACCTCTACAGAAGTGTAGAACAAATGTTCTGTAGATGTTTCATACATTGAATGTTGTACGTTCTTTAGTTGAAAAATAGGCTAAAATCCCTTAGTGCAACCCTACACAAATACACAAACACATGTAACACAATTCCATTTTAAATATTGTTTAGAATTTTTGAAACAGTTTCAATAGTTACGGTGTTCCTATGTGCTAACTAAGATGTTCAATCATAATCACCGATTTCAACAAACCAATAAGGTGAAGAACACATTTCAAATAATTTTAATAGATTATTTTTTGTCGATTTTTATTATTCATTTTAAATTATACTAATTATTTCTTAAGAAAAAAATAAAATTTTTGGTGAATATCTTAATAGTAAACCAATTTATTCTTGCGGATAGAAAACTAATTTCAATAAAAAGTTTCATGTATTGTTCACTCAAATATATATATTTGTTCTTGGGATTTATAAAATTGAGTATTAAAAAGTTGAACCAAAATGTTTTTGATTATACATGTGCAAGTCTCTTTCAAAATTTTGAAAAAATCTCAATGATATGTTTTGAAGGAAGAATTGATTTTTTTGAAATATTAATATTTGTAAGTTGAAGACATTGTGTTTGTGGGTCCTTTTACAAAATATTTTCATTTTCAAAATTATCATTATTGTAGTATATATGTGAAATGATGAAAAAGTATTGTGGATTTGACCAAATTTGTAATTAATGTAAAATACAATATATTTTCTCTCGTTACTTGGAATAAAAGCTATAACAGTCACATATGCAAAATCTTTTAAATTCATCTAATATGTATTATACCTAATTATTGATTCTCTTGTACTTGAAAATCTTAATATTTGTAAGTTAGTGATAAGTTGTATGCATGTATCCTTATAAATAATTTTTTGAAAAATATTATCACTATTATAAAGGTATTCTTTAGTTGTAAAATTTTTATTTAAAGCCTTTTCTATGGTCTCAGTAATGTGGTTGCACAAAATCCTTATAGTTATATTACATATTATAGAATGGGGATAGAGATAGAATGGCAACTTCCCCATCACCAAAACCTACACCCTGAGTCTTGCTAGACCATTATTATTCTTTCACCCTTACATATGGTATCTCGAATAAAAGATCCTATTTTAGTAAGGACAAAAAAAAATATTTGTAACATCCCACATCAACTCATGAGCGGGTTATGTATGATCATCACCTACTTGTGATGTTTTCAACCAATTATTTTCTCTGCTTTTATAGAATACAAATTTTCAAATATTTTTTATAATTTGTGAAGCACTGTTCCTATGTGCTAACTAGGAGGTTAAATTATAACCAATGATCTTAACAAACCAACAATGAAATCATTTTATCACATTACTTTTTTTCAATTTGTATTTTTCATTTTTCATTTTACTAATTATTTCTCAAGAAACTTATAGTATTTTACCTGAATATCTTAATCATAAACCAAGTTATTGGGAATAAGAAAATTAATTTTATTACACAAAATTTCAGGTATTGTTCCCTCATATATATATAACATGTGTCAGGATTTATAAAATAGTTGAACAAAGTTGAACTCAAAAGTTTTTGATTAATACATGTGCATGAATCTTCAAATTTTTATAAAAATCCCAATAATATTTTTTCAAGGAAGAATTGATTTTTTTTTTTAGATATGAATATTAGAAAGTTGGAGACAATGTGTTTGTTGGCCCATTTATAAAAGATTCTTAAAAAAAATCCATTATTATCACTATTAAATTTTTGAGATGATGAAAAAGTATTGTTAATTTGCCCAAATTTTTAGTTAATTTAAAATATATTGTACTCTCTCTCTCCTTGAAATATAAGCTATAAATAGTCACCTATGCAAAATTTGAATAATTGATTATTTTTTTTTTAACGTAGGAACCCGCAGCCGCTACCCTTTGGGTGCGCACTGGTAAACCCACGAGCTCACGCAATAGCCTGCAAACTACGTGAACAAGGTAAACCGCACCTAAGCGCGACAGGCTCTGGTCCAGGAGGCATAATTGATTCTCTTGTACTATTTGAAATCTTTATATTTGTAAGTTTGTGATGAGTTGGATGCATGTAGCCTTACAAATAATTTTTGGAAAAAGTATTACCTATTATGAAAAGGTATTACTTACTTGTAAAAAGTTTATTCAAAGGCTTTTCTATAGTCTATATAATGCCGCTGTGAGCCTTCCCGTTATAAATATACTATAGAATTGCGCATAGAGATATAATGGCATCCTCTCCACCAAAATCGCCAACACCCTTAACCAGTCTTGTTAGATGACTATCATTCTTTCACCCTCACATCCATGGCATCTCAAATAAAAGGTCCTCCTTTTATTAGTTTATCTTATTCTTACAAGATCCGATTTTCATTGAAGTCCCTAGTGTGGAACTTTCACAAAACTTGGAGCTTTTTACCATAAGGCTTTTGTAAATCCCCGATCTAGCTATTAATATATCTTTTTTGTTCATAATTTGAAGATTCTGTTTGATTGCAAGTCTCCTTCCAAACCACTTCAGAATTCTAAATGTTTGTTCTTATTTTCTTTGTTTTCAACACTTGCTCAAATAAGAGTAACCCATACTCTTTTGGAGTCATCTTTGTGTCTTTATGAGATATTTATTGATTTTTCATTTGAGATTTATAGGTGAATATTATGTTTATCCTGACTTCTTAGTTCTTAAACTGCATACAAGGAGGAATTACTTAAACTTATTTGTTTATATTCAAACCTTCATTTTGAGTTAGTATTTTTCTCATTTGTGGATACTATGCTGAGATAAAACTTCATTATTTCTTTTGTTAACCGAAGATTAAAAGATATGCTACTGATTAGAAAGAAATATATCACGAGTAGCAAAAGTTTCTATCAAATTTTCATCACTACTTTGAAGGTTAGGCCTTATGGAAAATTGTCGTCGTGAGCATAATTCTCCATGGATTTTATATTTCGGATGTCATGCTATGGTTGTAAGAGATGAAACGATTTTTCTTTATGTAACGAGAATAGATTTATATTTATATTGAGGAGAAACAATTTTTTTTGAAGTAAATTAGGATTAGAATATTTTGGATGCCTATAAATATAGTTACTTTTAGGAGTTTTATGTATTTCAAAAGTTAGAGAGTTGTATGAGAGATATACAAGAGAGAACTTTTATGATCAAGTTGAGGGGTTTGTATACAAGAGTGTTGAGTGAGGAAGCGACTCGAATCTTGTAATACATTCATATTTAGTGGATTTGTGGTTTTACCCTCCCTTGAGGGGTTTTCACGTTAGTTTTTTGTGTTCTTTAGTTTGTGCTTGTTATTGTGTTTGATTAACGTCAATCTATAGTGGATGCGATCCTAACAAACTGGTATCAAGAGCTCAGGTTCGAGGAGTAGATTCGACATTAAAGAGGAGCCAATCACGAAGTAGGTTGTTTGTGTATAGTTGGTCTTAAATTGATTATTTGGCTTGATGAAGGGAAAGAAAAAAGTTGTAAATGCTCACTCTACACATGTGACCAAGGATGGAGAGTTTGTGATGGCGAGTAATGATACCGTTCCCGATTCGGTGATGAATAAATCAGAATGGGTGATGGATTCTACTGCTTCAATGCACATATGTAGTGATCGAACGATGTTTGAGACTTTATGCACGGATGAAGATCTTGGTAATATCATTGTGGGGAATGATGAGAAGAGGAAGGTTCAAGGCGTTGGAACTATTTATCTTAAACTTCATGATGGTACTATCAAGAAGGCTCTCAATGATATGTACCAGATGCATCAAAGAATGTGTTGTCATTGAGCGTGTTGGCATCACAAGGGTACAGATTCGTTGGACAAGGGCAAAGTTGAAAGTGTATAAAGAAAAGAGCTTGATTCTACAAGGGGTGATGAAAAAGAAGTTAATCTATTGTTTAAATGGTGGAGCAACGAAGATGAAGACCGAGAAAAATGTGAGATCCTCGGATGCAGTTGAAGTTTTAGGGAATTCAAGCCGAGGGATGATTTGTTTTGTTCCGTCCCGAAATTTTAAATAAGTCAAGAATCCTAATCTGAGAAGGTATCTTATTTATGATAATTGGGGTAATCCGATTCTTGGTAGAATATTAATTGTGGAAGGATTTCTATCCGAGATAGGAAAAGATGGTAATTATCATATATAGGATTTTGAAGTAAACCAGGATTAGAATATTTTGGATGCCTATAAATATAGTTATTGGTAGGAGTTTTATGTATTGCAAAAGTTAGAAAGTTGTGTGAGAGATATACCAGAAAGAACTTTTGTGATCAAGTTGAGGGTTTTGTATATAAGAGTGTTGAGTGAGGGAGCGACTCCAATCTTGTAATACATTCATATTTGGTGGATTTGTGGTTTTACCCTCCGTTAAGGGGTTTTCACGTTAGTTGTTTGTGTTCTTTACTTCCGTGCTTGTTATAGTATAGTGGATACGATCCTAACAATGACGACCCTTGTATGGCGACTTTGGGTGCAGCGAGGCAAAGATGTAGCAACATGGGTATAGCCACCCTGGGAGTCACTTCTATGTGAATAGCTACCCCTCTCTTATATGGAAGGCTAATCTTCTAAGCAAAGGAGGCCCATTCATGGAGTGGCCTAGTAGAATGATAAGCCCCGAGGACTTTCTCCAATTCTTATAAAGGGCTAGAGAGCCGATAATCTTTATTAATTAAGATGGACAATCCATCTTGAAGATCCATATTCAAATGTGGACCTACAAGGGACAAAGCTGATTTTGGGCATAACATTTATCGTAAAACCAAATTACATAATATGTCGACTGATACTACGCCCGTAAAAAGACAAGAACCAACACAATAGAGAAATAGAGAACAAATTGAGATGAGAGAAGTTACCTGCAATGCTTCCATAAATGATTCATAGCAAAGAACCGCTTGATCGAAAAATCAATATTGCTTCAAGTATTAACTAGGGTTTTGATATCGCGCGATTATACTATTAATTCAAAATTTATTGTTATTATAGGAATGTAATTCAAACATAAACAATTATTAAATGTACAAATAAAAAATAAATTCTGATTTATTATTTTATAACTTGTCCTTAAAATTAAATTAATAGAATATTGCTTCGATGTCGAAATTAACTATTATGCTAGAAAAATAATGACAAAAAATAAAACAGGAAAATAATGTTTAGTTCATTTGTTTGACTCTAAAGTGGTCTTTCTTCAAACATGTATTTAAAACATTACACCTATGTTATTTTAAAATTAAATTCACATATTAAAATTTTGATATAGTCTAAATGTATTCAATAATTATTTAGGATCTTGCATTAATTACCAAAATATTTCTTAAATATATAGATTAATTATTATGTCATAGTAAAAATCACATTGCGATAATTATGTAGGTGATTATAATGTATAGAATTGACTTATCACTACAACAAAACTGATATCAGACAACACTGATCAGACAACGGACGCTGAAAAAAGTGTTGGCCGAAAACAAGAGACAACAGTTTATTTTCATCATCGAATAACTATTGTCTAACACCTACTACCTACAACGGTTAAAAAACTATTGTCTACAAAATTCAATCAGACAACGGTATCTTAACTGTGGTATTGTGTAATGATGCACGATAGACAACTGTTTTCGGTGCTATTGTGTGAAGAAATTTCAGACAATATTCCGAGAAACCGTTGTTGTAATGAGACAATTGTTTTATTTGTTGTGTTGTCTATGAAAAGTCATACAATGGTTTCATATAGTGTTGTGTGACTCGGAAGCTAGCACACAAGTGTTTTTGTTTGCGTCGTATCATGGCCTCATAGGCAAGCCTGTTCTAACTAATAAAATGTTGTCTGACTGAATGAATTTTATGAAAATAAATGTACATAAGAGAGTGCAAAGATTCAAGTCCTAACCAAAGTTATAATAAAATAATCAATTTATTGATAGTCATAGGTTTTTCTTGCATAAGATCAAGAATTGATCAAGGAAATACGAATTTTTAACTCATAAAAATGAAAATTTATTATACAATGGTTTCCCTCCCATAAAATGTTGTCTGCACTACAGGACAAAAAATACCTTTTTACAATAAGACAAAATTTATGTTTGATTAGTATTGTTAAAAAAACATACAAAATAAACATAAAATTTTTTGATTTTTTTAATACATGACTAATATTGTTACTTCTCGACATTTGTACGGTTAGATCATCAAAATCAATATTTATAAATTAATATAGAGCTAATTGTATACATAACAAAGATTCCATTTGGTACTTCCAAATTGCAAACATAAAGCACATACTAATACTCATGTCTAAACTACAAAATTATCTTGGTAGTACAAATGAACAATAAATATTTTCATATATGAATAATATAAATATATATTTTAATACAAAGAGTACAAAAACAAATATTGATCAAGGAAATGCGAATTTTTAACTCTTAAAAATGTAAATTTATTATACAACGGTTTCCTTCTCATAAACCGTTGTCTACACTACTTTTATACAACTGGTTTTTCCTGAAGCGTTGTTTTAGTCTATTTTAGACAACAGAGTCTCTTACAACGCCATAATTTTGGTAACAATTGTATCATTTTGAATGATACAACATAGATGCCTATAAAAACCGTTGTCTATTATATACTACAGGACAAAAAATAACCTTTTATAATAAGACAAAATTTATATTTGACTAGCATTGTTAAAAAAACATACAAACTAAACATAAAAAAAATTTGATTTTTTTTATACATGACTAATATTGTTAGTTCTCGACATCAGTACGGTCAGATAATCAAAACAAATATTTATAAATTAATACAGAACTAATCGTATACATAACAAAAATTCTATTCGGTACTTTCCCAATTGCAAACATAAAACACATACTAAACCACATAATATTTGCATATATACATAATATAAATATATTTGTTAAGACAAAGAGTACATAAATGTTACAATAGAGATAGTTTTTATTTATAATTATTAAATATAATGTATATATGAAACATAGATGATTACATATTAAATTTGGGCTGATACTTATTTTAATATGCACAAAAGAAACAATATCATACATAATCTAGTTATTAATACAAAATTAATAATATTTTATGTCAATATATACAATATTAGGTAATAATTATATATAATATTCAATATATAAATAATAATTATGTATATTGACAAAATACAACTATTTTTTTTAAAATTTCAATTATATTCCAATATGTGTGTGTGTGTGTGTGAATTTAAGTAATATAAATTTTAATTATATTACACATATTTCTAATTGTTTTTTTAAATTATTTAAATTAAAATAGTTTTAATTATTTTTTTGACACAAAAAACGTTTTAATGATTAATATAAAAATTAAAAACAATTATATATGTGCCAACTACTGTAAAAGCGAGAGCGGCAAATTTCCCCCCAAAACCAAAACTAGAAACTACATAGGCGGTGGAGAAAAGGAATTGGGGGAAAAGAAAGTTAGGGTTCATATCCATTTAGTTCAATCGATTCGTTTGAGGGAGGTGGCCGGAGTGGGTGGAAGGGCGGCAGATGCTACGAGGGTCAACAATTGGGGGTCGTAGATCGGGGTAGTAAAATAAGGTTGCAGGGCGGTTAATGGAGGCTGGAGATTGTGTGTGTTTGAGGGTCGTGGCGACGTCGCCACTGTTAATCTAAGAGAGGATTGGGGGTCGCAGATCAGGGTAGCAAGATAGGGGTCAGATTGTATTACGTTTTCATACATATATTTATATGCGGATGTTTCTGGGTATGTATTATGTGGAGAAATCAATGGAGAGTGTTAGCTAGTTGTTAAGCGAAATAGAAAAGACGTGATTGATTTTTAATATATGCAGGAGGTATCAACTGGATTACACCCAAAATCGAGGTCACTAGAATTGAAAGTGCAGGAGGAGAACAGAGAGTTTAATCCATTGTCACATGGTGAGACAGGAGAAGATTCGTTGACTCATCTTCCTTTTCAGGTCTTCCATTATACCATTGTTCTCTAATTTCCTTTGTAACTGTTATATGTGCCGAATTGGTTTTTTTTAAAGGCCCATATGTGTTTTTAGTTACATATCTAAGGAGTTGTCAACTGCAACTCTCTGATACTCTGTCAATAGCTTCTTAAATTCACATATATACACTTACTCTCTTAGTGAATGTATTGTGACCACAGTTTGGGATTAAATTATAGATTTTGTTCCTTTGTACCTTACTTGGTAGTTTATTATCCTTAAAAAGAGTAAAAGACTCTGCCTTGCATGTTTCTTCTAAGAACGGAACCCGTTTTAAGACTAACTGTATCTGTCTCCATTATTGTACTACAACAGAAGCTAGCAGTAAAGATGGAGGCGAGGTAACTTTTAAGCTAGTATATATGATATATGGTCATTACTTCTTTTATAAGTAGAAAGCTTTTGGGAAGGGGACTGAAAATGCCAACTTTATCATCGATTCACATATTATCTATCAGTATCCTATTAATGATTAATAGGCCAGAAAGGATATGGATGACCTATTTCTTGTATGTTTTTATGTTGCTTCCAAGACTTCTTGTGTGGCAAATTTATTGGTTTTTATGTGATTTCTACTGACGTAATTCTATATTTGAAGTAGGTAATTTTATCATAGTTTGGATTCTTTATGTTTTAGGTTCATGCTCGTTCTCTTTTGAACATTTTTGCTTGTGGCCTTGTACTTGTGTAGGTTCTAAGTTGGAAACCTCGTGTTATCCTTCCCTAGTTTTTCAATGCCAGAACTGTGTGAAAGCAAATTAATATAGCAAAGGCAAGTCTTGTACCTTCAAGCTTGGCTTTACGCAAGGGAGAAAAAGCAGAAAAATTTAAAGGAGTTCGCACAAGGTACATATAATAATATTCTGTTGTGCTCCAACTAATGTGGATCAGACATATGCACATACTTGGCAGTTGGCATGCAGTATCTTCTCAAGTCTATTATATTTCCTAGATCTACAATTTGAGTATCTTGTGCATCAGCTTGGAGGAAACCCTTGGTCATGTAAATTTATCAAAAAATCAATTATATATGGATTTAGTTATTTTGGCATGTGACTAAGAATAACTCTACCATATGGAAAATTTATGTCCTTAATGTGATTGTATCTTTGTTTATATCAGCTCCGTGACATTTATAAAGGCATCTGAAGACAAAAGTGGAACCTTGGACATCATTGAAGATAAAATATCAAGCGCCACAATGATTCCTCGCCCTCATGGTGAGGTATGCAGGTCCAACTTTAGCTACTTTTCTAGTCCGAGATATCATGTTTGCTGAAACAATTTAGTCAGTTAGTTAATGTTCCTTTAGTTCTGTAAATCAGTTTCCTGCTAATGTACTATCATGTAAATTTAAGGTGTCTGGTCAACCATAGAAACCAGGTAGTCTTCTTCACCATGTAAATCAATGGTACCTTGTCAAACTAGAGTTACCAGATGTTGTTCTCAATGAGGCAAAGTACTTGTTACTATTGGTGTATCCAGAAACTTCAATAGTTCAATTTATCATGCTAGGTATTTTCGATGGACATCGTTAGAACATATATAATGCTCTGTAATAAACACACTACAGTACCAATATTCTAATTTATAAAACTTATAGAGCATATTATCATTAACTCTAAAATTAAATTGTGATGTTTCGGCATTGTTATATTCATTTATTTGCATGTATATGGTTTATTATCAAGTTTAATCTTAAACTACATGCAAATATGTTAACTGCATATTTAAGCAACATGCTTTAGTGCACAGAGTGCAGTTGTCATGCTGCCATCCGAATGAAGAATCCTGCCAGCAATCTGCCAAGTCACCGATGAACTCTAGATTTCATTACTGCACCACCAAGGCACATACCTAATGATGGAGTTCACAACTATAGAAACACATATTGACTCATATACAAGGCCAAGTTGATTAATTTTCGGTGACGTTGCAATTAAAGATAGATTAATTTATGTTTTGTTTATTGTATATCTTTAGGTTATTTAGATATTTGGGATTTGTCATCCTCACCGGACATATTGGTGGATATTTGATGATATATTTGGTTGGCTGTAATGGTGTTTATTAGTTTGGAATGATAACTTTTGTTTACAATTATTTGAATTGTTAATTACATTTTCTAGCCTAGCTTGTTAATTTTTTATTACAAAATTATTGTCCAAACAAATGATTTACAAGAGTAATGAAATAGAAACAGTTGTCCAAATATTTAAAAGACAACAAGTTGGCAGGAAGAAAACCATTGTATGAAATAACCAAACACAAAAGAAAAAGAAAAGAAAACCGTTGTGTGAAAGTCTACAAACAATGTAATTTGAAAAATAAAATTGTTGTATAAGAGGCATACAAACAAGTTAATAATAGAGCTAAAACCATTGTCTAAATGGATATTCTTCAAGCATTTGTAGAACAAAAATCATTGTACAAGAGCTTTCGCACAACCGCCGCAAAAGTTAAAATATTGTTAGAAGGGTCCTTATACAAGTGTTCTTGCTCTTAATCCGTTGTGATAGAGAGTAAAACACGAGCATCTCTACTTCAAATTTCGTTGTATGATCCTCTTACCAACAAGTCTAGCTAACTATTAAAACTGTTGTGGATAGTCTTACTAACAACACAAATTTGTAAAACGACTATTGTTAAGAAGCGTTTATAACAACACTCCTTTTTAAGAGTAACGTTGTTGTTTCTGGGTGTTGCACAACATTTTATTTAGCGTAAACCATTGTGTTGCGCACTATCACACAACGGTTCGCCCGTTGTCTGATATGCATATCAGACGGCGTCTCGATAGACCACGGTTTTCCGAGGTCTTAGACAACGGGCAAAAACCGTTGTCTGATGCTGTTTTCCTTGTAGTGTATAATGTGAAAATAGTGTATAACATATTCATCAAACAAAAAAGTTTTCATTGTTCAAATATATATATATATATATATATATATATATATATATATATATATATATATAGTCATGCTCTACTACAAACCTCCTTATTCTAGAAACTAAAAACTCAACTGGATTATCACTAAACTCTAAGGAGAGTATCACTAAATTCTCCCACAACCCCATCTTCTCCACCTCCAACCCAGCCTGCATCCACCATCACTTCCAGCAATTTCATGCCGCCACCCCATCCATGTCCGCCGCCCCTCCATGTCCGCCGCCTCTCCAAGTTTGCCTCCACTGTATCTAAAACCAACGAATCCAACCCACCTTCTCCTTGTTCATCTTCTCTACTTCCACCACCTCCACCGGCAGCACATCCACCTCCGTCGTCCTCACCTCCATCATCTTCCCCGATTTACTCCAATTTTAAAGACCTAATTCTGTCTATTTATCAACAACTACTGAACAGAGCAATCTGTTGAATTTGCTGAAATTGTTGCTTCATTAACCCTTCCATGTCCACCACCTTCATCTCCACCCCCCGCCACCACCACCAGAATCAAGTACAAGAACAGATCTGCAGATTTTCCCCGATTTCTTGAAATTTTCACCAATTTTTGAAACACAGATCACTAAATCCTAAGAAAAAATATCATCAAATTGTACTGAGAATATCACTAATCTGAATTGGTTTTTAGTTTTTATTTTAAGGTTGCTTTCTATTTGATCATGAGCCTATATATATATATATATATATATATATATATATATATATATATATATATATAGATAGATAGATATAGATAGATAGATAGATATTAATTTTCCGTTAATTTGGGAATATTAGTATTTTGACTTTTTCACATATTTTTAAGAAGTTTTTGGGTGTTGACCCTCAGCATCCAAATTTGGAGGATTAATGCCTCAAATATCAACATACGGGATATATGGTCGTGATTATCATTTAGTGACGCCTCATCGTGTACCATTTTGGTTTTTAACCAAAACGCTATTTCGTGTAGCATGTGGGGTGATTAAACTTTTGTTTGCCATAATGAAAACGAAATTTCAAGTTTTGTTGGAGGTTTTTGGAGGTCAAAATGTGACTTAATGTCACGTTCAAGTCCATTATGAAACTCACACGTTACTTCGTATAGCGTTTAACACCCAAAATGCTACATGCTGTTGAGTTTTCTATCAGTCCTAAAAAAATTTAAGTATATATTAATCATTCTAAAAGCCGACGGTGAACCCTAAAATATTAAAAATCGTTAAATCATTTTATTAAATTAGTTCATCGGCTTTAGGGCCTCACGGCCCTAAAACCTCGAATTAACTAGGGTTTAGGCTCGAGGATTTAGGGCCTAAAGGCCTTAAACCCTCCATCCTAAACCCTAACCCTCGGCCAATTTATTTTCAAGTATAAATTAATCATTCTAAAACTCAAATATGAACCCAAAAATATTAACGACTGTTAATTTACGTTCCAATTATTACTTTATTCGAATGGTTCATCGGCTTTAGGGCCTCATGGGCCTAAAGCCTCGAATTAATTAGGGTATAGGCTCGAGGGTTTAGGAGGCCCTAAACCCTCAATCCTAAACCCTAACCGTCGGCTAATTTAATTTCAAGTATATATTAATTATTCTAAAACTCAAATATGGACCCAAAAATATTAACGACTGTTAATTTGCGTTCCAATTATTCTTCATTAAACTGGTTCCTCGACTTTAGGGCCTCACGGCCGTAAAGGCTCGAATTAATTAGGATTTAAACTCGAGGGGTTTAGGGCCTAAAGGCCCTAACCCTCCATCCTAAACCCTAACTGTTAGCTAATTTAAATTCAAGTATAAATGTTTCATTTTGTCCATAACTCTTTGTGGTTTTCAATCTTAAAGGCTTGGTATGCAATAGAGTGCTAACACTTGGGAACCGGTTGAGCATCTTGAGGATGTTGTAGATGCTTTTGATCGGAGGTTTTAATTGTTCCTATAATCAGCATGTAAAATCTTTAACTGAGAATATACAAAGCATATATATCTTCATTAAGTAGCAGCATATTTAAGCATCAATTAATTTTTTGAAAGGTGAAGTTTTTCATGTATTTGTTTTCACCCATGTAGACTCTGAACGCGAGAAAGAAGAGAGCTAGACATAGGATCATTGGATGAGATACCAATGGCTCCAACTTGCTCCATGTCCCACTTTCTTATCTGTAAACAAATGTTTTCAACTTTTGGCCAGATATTACAAGGTTCTCCTGGCTATTTTGGCTCTCACGGGAAAATGAAAAGAACTTTTGGGTCTTACAAGAGGCAATTGTTTTTTTTTTTGGTGTTGATGATGGGCATTAGACCCCGATATAAGAGGCAGTTGTGGTTATGCAGGAGCAAGCTTACATATACATGTTGCTAGTTTATCTTTCACATTGTAATATTTACCGTATAAAAGATTTTGCGATTTAATTTTTTTCAAATATATTGTGAGAATATTTTCATTTTTACGTGTTTTTATGTGTGACCATAGAAGTGTTGTGTATCAATGACTTGTAAAAACTAAATGAAAAAAACCATTGTCCTAAATGAAGAAAGACAATAATTCAAAAACTAGAAACTGTTGTATATATTATTTCCCAAAATGGTTCCTAAATTGATATGTTCATAAACCGTTGTTATGTATTCTTTCACACATCAATTTTGAATTCTGAAACTGTTGTTTCATATAATTTCCCACAATATTTTTAATTTTCTAATACCGTTGTGTACATGCTTTCATACATTGGTTTATTATGTAAAATTATTGTTTCTAATTCTTTGCAACTTTGGTTTAGTTTTTAGAACCGTTGTGTCACCAGCTCTTCAACAAGTGTTAGGAACTATTATTGTAGATATCGTTCAACAACAGTTACATTCCCGTTGTCTGATACATTATCAGATATCGGCTCGATATTCAACGGAATTCGGAGATAATAGACAATGGTCATAAACTGTTGTATGACTCTGTTTTTCTTGTAGTGCTAATATCACCCAATTTATTTATTTTTAAGAGTGATTGACACTTTGCACCCCTTATGTTTAGGCGCTTTTTCGATTTGGTCTCAAACAATTTTTTTGGCAATATGTACCTTAAAGTTTGAAAAGCGCTTCGCTTTGCACCCCTTTGACCACTCTCCGTTTGATTGACCGTTAAAATTAACAAATTTCAGGTTTTCACTTTGCACCCCACAATTTTATTTTATTTTCATGAGTATTTTGAAATATTTTTGTTCATGAATCAGAAAATTGTCCAGAGGTGCTACGTCTTCTAGCCTAGATTGTCCTATTAACTCTTCTTTGTCTGCAGTAAATTTCTTCAGGGGTGCAGTAGTATCTAAGGTTGGAAGAACAATGTTAGATTGATTTAGTTCATCATTCCTTTCTGTGGAAAAGCTGTGCACGAGAGAAGTTGTCTTTCCATCTACACTTCTAGGACTATTTTCCTCAGATTACTCCAGCCCTTGAGCGCTTTCTTCTCTGATTTTTTTCTTGATTTATCTTCTGAAACCGAGGCGGTAACTTCTGTTTGACTTGACTTTTTTGCATCGTATGATGTATTGCTCCCCAATTCTTCGTTTTCCTTCTCCAGGAGATGGTGTTCAATATTTTCAGCTAAACCTAATACCATCTCTTGATGTATCATATGACACATGCTCACATGGTTGTTTTTCTTGATTTGGATGTTGCTTGCTTCATCAACGACTACTGGACTGAAGTTATTTTCTTTGCTAGGTTTACAATCTCTGGGTAAAATGGAATCAGTAATGAGTTCAACCCCTGTATAAGAGGTTCAAGCTTTCTCTTCACTCGTGGCACTAAGTTCCTCAGAAGTGTAACAACTTACTGAAAAAACTTCAATGCAATCTTTTTTTTGCTTCAGCAGAATCTTCTAAGGTCAAGACTTATGGTAGGGCTGATGGTTCACCTGCGATGGTTCATGGGCACAAAAATTTAGTCAATTAAGGTGTTCCCTATGAATTTGGGTTCTTGAATTTTGGTCATAAATTAGTAAAATATGAATATTTACCCGTTATTGTGGCAGCTATTTGTCAATACCGGCACTAGAGGCATGCACTTCTTCACTATTTAGTTGTGTATGTCCTCTCGGAAGTGGACATATGTTGTTTTGTTTCAAAAAATAAACAAAACAATTTTCTGATTCATGAAAAACAATTTGGACTAATAATATCCTAGAAGACGAAAATGATAAACAATTTTCCGATTCACGAAAAAAAATATTTCAAAATACTCATGAAAAAAAATTAAAATTATAGGGTGCAAAGTGAAAACCCGAAATCTGTTAACTTTAACGGTCAATTAAACGGAGAGTGCTCAAAAGGATGCAAAACGAAGCGCTTTTCAAATTTTAGGGTGCATACTGTCAAAAAAAATTGTTTGAGATCAAATCGAAAAGGCGCCTAAATATAAGGGGTGCAAAGTGTCAATCACTCTATTTTTAATGGTGTTTTGGGTTCAAAACTCTATCTTAAATTATGTTTTGGATGTAAAATGTTACTTCATCCAGGGTTACTAATATTATTAAAAAATACGGAAAATGAGAAAAAGGGAAAAGGTTGAAAAGCAACATTATGTTGCGTCTTGCAGTTGGTAAGTTAAACGCTAAATGACTAATGTCTCTTTGTGACGGTCATAAAACCATCTAAAAGTATCTCCAATGATATAAAACCTTTATCTAAAAGTGAGTTGACATAATAAAAATAAAAAAAATATAACCATCTCAACTCATTGTATATAATTTTAGCGAACATGGTATAGATGTCTATATTTGTCGAACCTCTACAGGTCTGTAAAATATTTGTTTGGAAGATTACACATCATTTATTATCATATTAAATTGATATAGTTTATTCTAACAATCTGAAATATCAATAATATGTTATTTTTAAGTTATAGCCAATACCATGCACAATTATACCTATATAAAGAAGAAGCGAGGGGCGTGTAGGTGGCGCCTCTCTGATCTGATAATTCCGTTCTGTTTTTCTAATTTTCTGAAATTTTTACATAATATCGTCCAATTTAGCCAACAATCCTGCTCGCGCAAAAAATTCCTAATTTACGCCAGACCTACTCCTGTCGGCATAAGAGGATCCACAAATTTCCTCTCTAACTTTGCAGGCCATAACAGGCTACATGAATATGAAGATGCAGCTGCCTAATTTGAGCGGTAACTATGTATGCAATTATCTAAGACTCTGTATACTCTTCTAACTTTCCAAGTTGACACAAGTATTTGATCATGTTGTTATAACAACTCTTATGTTTACATCCATGTCATTTTCATTCCCCTTTTGTGTCCTGACCATTTTGCAGGCAGAAATTAGGTAATTCCCAAACTCAACATTTTAGTGCATGATCATATACGTGCAGAGCTGAACTATCAAAACAGAGTCCCTATTAATAACCCCAATAAATACAATTCAATAAATACAATTCAAGACTTGTACTCACTACAACAAACTGGCCTTTTTACGACGCAAGATGAGCTTGCTTATGATCCGTATGGCTTTTTTCCCGGTCATTTCACTAATTCTCAGCCTGCATTTTATAATTCTAGTGCATGGACAAGGCTTAGGACCGAGTGCTAACCCAACTCCACTGTCGCCTGGCTCTACGCCTACTCCAATGGTGCCTAATACGTCGACACCACCGCCTCCAGCCAACTGTGGTTGTCCTGTGAGTATTCTTAGGTTCGCGACTTGCTCCCTTTACCTTAAAGGGGCTCGGATTTTTCGTCCTGCTTGTTGCTTAAAATTGAATATCCTCACCAATGAACAAATTGCGTCATGCATTTGTTTTGCAGCTAGAACTAATTTCTTCCCAATTCCTTCAGATACCTCCGCTGCAGTAAACACGCTGCTGAGTGCATGCAACCGCATTTAGATACAATAGCTTATTTATCAAACTAGTATACATGTGATAAATATAGTTGCATAAACTTCTCCTGTACGTTCTAATAATAATATTCAACTTCTGTTGTGGCTTGAGTATTTAAGGCCAGAAATTGGAACACATTGATTCTACTTTCTACGCAGAAATGACATGGCAATTTAGGTGGTGTTATTAATGCATATACAGACGGTCCATTCCAATCAAAACTTAACACATACTCATTTTGTGAATGATTTTGTACTCAATTTTGTGCATTAGCATTTTTAATAGCAACATATCATTTCTCCACATCTCTCGGATTCACTATATTTATCAACGAAATCCACCAAATATGCAAATAAGAGGCACCATTACTTGAACATTAGCATATAGAATTTTCAAGCACATATTTATCAAGTTACAATATTTATTAGCATTAAGTAAACAATCCTATAATTTTACACACATCAATAATAGCAGAAGTGGCAGGAGTAGCAGCATCAAGCACAAACAAATCCATCAGGAACTTTCTTTCCACATGAATTTAAAAGCAAACTGAGAGCAACAGGAACCTCAAGTTTCACAAGCTCCACCACATGAGCTTTAATCACAGTACATAAACATACGGCAGCTTCAACATTGGCTAGCCCTTTTATCAATGCACAGCATTCGGCACTAGGTTTAGCACCAATTGTCTCATGAACCAACCCTAGCCAGTCCCCACAAACACCAAACTTGAGGGTATCTTTTGGGCACTTGGCCTCAGGCTTCGGAACAGGGGACTTCCCTGAGGAACTTGGAGGACATGGGAGTTTGTTGCATGAAACACTACTAGTAAAAATAATAATGTTAAGTAAAATCAAAATATTAACTGCCCTCATTGATACCATCTCTCTAAGTAGCAACTAGCAAGGTGGATGAACAAGTTCAAATGAGTTGATAAAGATAGAAATAGGGAAATTTAAATAGTTGCGAAAAAAGGAGTGAACAAGGCCACATGCAAACTGGCTTCTAGTGCTTCTGGCAATCTGCATATGTGATCAGAATTCAAACATTTGAAATCTTATCATACCAAAAATTCTACATAGGGCCTACAATCACCTACTATATCATTTTATTTGCATACTTGAGCTTAGGACTTAATTAAGTAAAGCAAACAACAGTAATTAGGCTTAATGACCTTTTAGCCCTCGAAGTATGTGTGGAAGTTCCGATGCGGCCTCCAAGTTTAAAAACGTGTCTTTCGACCCTCAAAGTATCTTTGTCGTACCTTTTAGCCCTTTTTAAAAATACCGGTATAAATCGGGGGATAAACTTGACAATTTATATTTGGGGTAAAGTTTGGGCGTACCTTTTAACCCTTAAAATATACATCTCGTTTCTTTTAACCCCTAAAGAATACATTAAAATACATTAGATGTTCCTTTTAACCAGTGCCGGTCCTGACCCAGTGCAGCCGGTGCGCTCGCACTGGGCCCAGGGAAAAGCAGGGGCCCAAATTTTTTGATGCTGTTGTGTATGCTGCTCCAGTACTACTGTTCATACAGAAATCTTATGTGCTCCTGTTTATCTAGGCGGATTCATTTTAGAAAAAATGTATACATATGTCTTCTTAGACATTAATAGATGAGATAGATACCACTAACTTAAATTATAAGATAAGATATAATTAAAATTACATTTTTATTATGTTAAACATAAATTATATTTTTTACAAAAGTTTGTGAAAATATTTATGTTGTAAATGTTCAATTCATACGTTAAATTACTCTTAGTTTAAATTAGTTATGTTATAAATATACATTAATTTTTTATGCGAAAAATTATGTCAAAAAATTATTGCAATAATTTAATATTATATATTTTATTTTCATAATATCTTTTTGTTTTTGATATACAATTTATACTTTTGAAATATAAAATTTTGATTATTTAATAATTATTAATTAAATAATGAGAGAGAAAATATTTATATAAGAATTTAGATATTATTTTTATTTTTAAATATATAAAATGTAAAAGGGCCCAATTTTTTTTTTGCACTGGGCCTCCAAACTGTCAGGACCGGCCCTGCTTTTAACCCTTAATGTTTAATGCTCCTTTTAACCCTCACGTGTGAAATGTCAACTTTGTCCACCCGGTTATATACCGGTATTTTTAAATAGGTTAAAAGGTACGACAAAGATACTTTGAGAGTCGAAAGGTATGTTTTTAAACTTCGAGGCCGCATCAGAACTTTCACCCAAACTTCAGGGGCTAAAAGGTTTAAAGCCTACTAATTATGACATGAAGAAGACATGTAAAAACAGAGTAAGAAGGACATGGCAGTTTAATGGGTTTTCAAAGGCTAAAACACTCCTAGCACACTAGTGTTTTGTAATTGTATTTGTTGCACCCTGGTGTTTGTTTTTGCATCTTAAGAGCCTGCTATCTGCTCAATTGTATATACATTTTGTTCATGCTTGTTCATATTTTTTGCCTCGAATCATATTTTCTTATATATTCTCAGTATATTATTACATATTAACTTTGCTTTTACGATTTAGGTGATGTTGGTTTCTTGTAATGATAATCTGGGACGTTTATTTGGAATCCTAATTGACCGTTATACACTTAGGTTGTGTTCACTTGCATGAAATGAGATGAAGAGAGAATGAAATGAATTTTTTGCTCTAACATGCATAGTGTTGGTGTGAGAAATGTTTATAGTTTTTATTCCTTTAATCTTTCCATTGCTACTGTTTTAACTAAAATTTCTAATACACATGAAAACGTTCATTCCACTTCAACATCATGTTTCTTTTCAATCTTTATAAGAAGAAATTTAAATCCGTTCATATTTCGTCAATATTATCACATACTTTTTTCTTTCTCCATATAACTTTTATATGAATTTTCATTCCATTTTCCGGTCATTTCATTCATCCAATGAACACAGACTGATTAGTGTGCATACTTGTCATATGAATTGACAGTTTCTATCAAAATCTGTTAAAAAGTTAGCATTCGTGACTAAATTTGATACCATTGAAAGACTATAACAAATAGATTGAGACCCTATAGAGATTAATAACCAAGTTGATATCATTTGATTGAATCAATGATGAGTTTGATAACATAAACTTGCTTGAGATCGAAAAATTGTTGAAATAACTTGTCCTGTCTTGATAATCAGGCGGCATGTAACTTATATTATAAAATTATTCGGAAAATAATCAGGTTTTAACACAACTTAATATATGTTTATTATTATTGGCAATAACACAGTGACATTATGTGTTTGGCTGGGCTGCTGGGGTTCTTAAATTTATAAGTTAACTTCTAGTTAGTTTTAAAAAAAAAAATGTTAACGACTAGCTCAACTTAGAATTTAAAAAAAATTCAAAATACTACTTTTTGATGATTTTCAACCTCTATCGTATATAATAGGATAAACTTATAAATTAACTTTTGGCTCATAAATTAGTGACTTATTTTAGCGTCTGGTGACCAAAATATGCATTCACAAGTGGGCAATAATTTATTTTTTTGAAAAAGAGATTATTTCATTAAGAAGAAACATCATACATAATAGCCTCCACCACACATGAAGGAGGAGACGTAAATAAAATCCGGCAATAAGCTAAACAAGGATATCTAAGCTAATTGGTGAGCTACCTTGTTTGCACTTTTCCGAATAAAATTAACTGAAGTAAAGTGGAGTTGGCTAAGCTTTTGGCAGCAGCTGGCAATCACATCCCCCACTTCTAAGTAGTTGACATCACCTTTGTGAATAGCTCTGAGAGTTAGCTGAGAGTCTGATTCGATGACAACTTTTGCACCCTGCAGATTCTGATCTTCAAGCCATGACAATGCTTCCCTAAAGCCAATCGCTTCCGCTTCAAACACTGAGTCTGGGATCTGCAGTCTTAGAGTTTTACCTGCTATAAAAATACCATCTGAATTCCTAAGAACCATGCGAATCGAGAAAGAACTCTCCCCTGGAAACAACGAAGCATCGACATTGATTTTAAAAGTTCCTGGTTCTGGAGACACCCATCTGCTAATCATTTGACTGTTTCCTTTGGGCTGAGCGATCTGTGTCGTATTTTGAACAACATTCTTTGCTTCTCTCCAGTTGGTGAGAAGTTTGAAGCTCTCCACCATAGCAAAAGCAGCTGCGAGTCTGTGACAGTGTTATTATCCCATACCTTTTTGTTGCGCCAACGCCAAATCCCCACAATACCATACAAATTGTCACAAGTTCATCTGTTGAGGCACCACCCAGTTTATCAAGTAACCAACTTGGGGCAAAATCTACCTCTGACATGTCAAAAGATAAATTTACGCAACTCCACAATCAACTGCAAACTTACAGTCAAAGAAAAGGTGAAGCATATGCTCTATCATGAGTACACATGGGGCATGTAGTAGGAATAACAACTATAAGTAGGCAATTATAAGAACAAAGAATGAGGAAAAAATTCTGAGTCTCCAGAAATTTAAGCTGCTCCTAATTTTAATTTTTAACAATGAGTGGATTTAGATTTACCGAGCAAAACAGAACCATGTCTGAGCTTGCCTACATGAAGTATTTGTGTTTAGCTTACTCTTGAAGAGTGAGCATCATCAATTTGTAGCCTGAGACATTTAGAAACCCTTGATCTAAGAGTATTTGGTCCAATTATCATTACCAAATGTTCTATACCGAGTATTGTTAATCTCTCAGCTTTTGTCAACATCCTATTTGATCTATTTTCTTGATAATATTGACAATAGAAAAAAGAAATTCTTGTCTAGTACGAGCTGAAGATATTGATGACAGTTCAGCATTAAAACATGTATCTACTTTCTAATTCTTTAAGATTATGAATAATCATATCGCGCATAAACCGACAGTTGGAAATCTACCTGTGGAATCCACCATCACCAGTGTCCATAAGTTTGCCTTCCATCGAAGCTACTCAGTAATGGGGAAAGATATCTCTAAAGAAGTCTGTTCAATTCAGTACTACAAAACTATAATCGATACAATCATAAAATTTGATGACCTCATTATCTATTGATGGAAAAATAGACTACAAAAGATTTCATCCTTCAATTGAATAGTGGCAATTTCAAGTTCTCACAATATACAAAAGTGCAACTCAAACTACCAGGAAACCGTGACTCACTATGACAGGAAATATATTATATACATACATTACAATGTTCACCTGGGTTATACAACAACCACTTTTGTGTTGACACGTCTTCCATTCTTGACGTAAGCCCAAAGCACCTTGATTTTAACTTGGACAAAAGCGATATCAAGAATAATAAAAGAAGTGGTTTGATGATTGGATATTTGGATGATGACCTCTATAGTATCATCATCTCTTAGACTTCTGCTCTTCATCTCAAGTCTGAAAAATTAGATGAGGCCAACTTGCATAATACAAAAGGCAAAACCAAGTAGTTTGCATTTTGAATGGAATGCTTAAAACCCAGCAGAACCTACTAATGAGGAGTATGTTGCATTTTCATCTGTAGTTGTGAGCCTATCACCATCCTTGCTAGAGGTTCCACGACTAACAAGTTGCCCACTCTCTATATTAGCTGTATGGCAAAGTTCTAATCTACGTTGCTTTGCTTCTTGGATATCACCTTCCCAGCAAGTCTCAGAGATTATTTCAAGTGCTTTCTCTAGTTTTTCTTCAGCAACAAGGTCGCCATTTTGCAGAAGGACGAGATATACTTGTTCGGCACAAGCCTTACGAATCTGAATCATATGTATTAACGAAACACGCAGTTAAAATGTTTGTTAACTAATAACCACTGTTGATAAATAAATAGGCAATCATCACATGATTTATAAGTTCAGCTATTCACGAATACTTGCATATTATTTACTTTCTCAATTCCTATGAAAACAATAAAGTTCATCTGAAGTTATTTGTATCATAATGGAATGCAAAATTGCGCCAATCAAATCTCAATGTAACAAAACATTAAACGCTCGGATTTTGAAGTACTTTAAACACAAAATTTTACATGAAACTATGAACCTTATCCAGGATTTGAAGTACTTCTAAAACCAAATTTTACATGAAATCAAATGAACAATAAATATGTGAAGTTCAAATTTCAGAATCGAATGTGCTGCATAAAACTGATACAAACTCTTAACAGGGTAATACTCCCTCGGTCCCTCGGTCCCTTTGGATAATTAACATTTTAGAGAGAGGGGGTAGCACAAAAACTCCTATATAGTATAGCTTCATAAATTATTTTAACTTCTTTTTCTTCTAAATAAAAATTTAATGTTCAAACATTTATTCAGAAAAAGAAAATTTCAAAAATAAGTTATTAAATTATATTTATGTACATCTTAAAATGTGTGTCAAGGAATGTAAAAGAAGTGTTAACAAATGGAAGGGACGGAGAGAGTAAAGGATAATAACATAACGTTTTACAAGTGGCACAAACCTTAGGGTATCGATGGGAAAGGAACATTAGAAGATGAGAGAAAGCTTTAATGTTAATAGGCTCTGCAATTGAAGCAATGTAGCCAAGTATGGCAATGCCAGCATATAACTTAGAGAAGTCCTTTGATCCCTTCAGTTCAAGAGCAAGTGATCCCAGAACTCCATCACAAAATATTAGAGTTTGAGCCTGAAATATAAGTTCAGAAACAGGATATCAAAAGAAAAATTTTGTCTGTAACTATGCTTTTAAGTGAAAACTTAAGAACATTGAAATAATTGTATGTTTGATATACAGGGTGTACATTATTTCTTAAAAATATATTTCTTTTATAGCAAGTTTGTCACTGGTAGAAAAGAGCTGTCAAGTGCGACGAAGACTAAGACGACATCAGTCATATATACTGACAGTGCAAGCCCAAAATAAATTGTCTTGTAAATTATATAGACACCACCCCTCACTTTTCACCTCATTCAATAGTAACAGTTAAATAAATTTGATGGAACATTAATCTTTTTACCCATAAGATGCATGCAAGGAATGTTTAATTCATGAAGTTACAAGGTTAAATATTTCTCCAGGGCATCAAAACCCATATGTAGTATAATAACCTCAGTTCCCTGGCTGTCGGCCTGCACTAAGTTCTATCTCTTAATTCAGTTGACAAAACATGACCTGAAAAACCAAACATGAACGGTCTGGGGATAATAATTTGATTTGATGCAAGGATTAACCTGGGTAGAGACAAGTTTCTGTATAAAAGTTTTGAGTACAAACAAACTTCATTCAGAAACAAATATTAATAAATGTAACTTAAGTCCAAAACAAATGATGGGAGACATTGGAAGGATGAGATAATTACCTCCAAGTTTAGGAACAGCCCTTTGCTGAATAAAATCTCGATGGTCTGAAGACAAATAAGAAGGCATATTCAAGAACATATTGATTTGAAATAATTACTTACGGCCAGGGAACATGAAGGTACATTCGAGTATTGACATATTTGCAAGAAAGAATATTTTTGGAAATAACAAAACAATCATTAATATGCAAAGACACGTCATATATAATTCTGCAAAAGAATGTGTATAAACATATAGTGGAAGAAGTATACATTTCTATAATAATATGCTACATCACTGTCCTGAATATTTAAGGAATTAAAATTATTATGTTCCACTTTTCTGATGAGGACCCCTCAGATATCACCACATTTACACCAGAAGCTGAGGAGCTATTCCTACTGTATGTAAGAGTGCATCTTGAGATTTTAAATGCCTTGCTCTAAGGAAGTAACAATCTTTACTTTCACGATCAGGTTATACAAGGCCATGCCCAAGGATGCTTCCTTTTTAATATATTAGCTTTAATTTATTTTTCGAGTGTCCAATATTATTGTAACATATATTTACCCATAAAAGTAAAAAAAGCCATAGTACAACTCTAAATTTTGAATAATTGAACCTATGTAATACACATGCTTTATTTGTAATCGGTCAATGCTAGCTTGAGTAATGAGATACAGCAATTACTTGTTACTAACAAATAACTTGGTTAGTCAAGACAAAAAACTGTACTACCATTCTTTACTGAAGATACCTTTAAGGTGGGTACTATGACTCTGTCACATTTTCTGTACTTATCGAGTACCCAAACAATGTCCTCACTTAAACTTAGCTCCCTTGAGATGCTTTCTTTTGAGCCTTTAATTTCAGTGCCTTCAAGGTACTCCAGTAAAGCATTAAGGGATGTCTTTCTCAAAGAATCTTGTAAGCCACCAATGGAAATAACTAGTCCGGCCGTCACATGTTTACTGTAGCAACTAAACTGTAGTAACTGAACAAAACGGCAATATGAGTATGTAGGAACCTGCAGGCAATATCAAAATTTTTCCATCAATATGTAGACTGTGTATATCATTATTTAAATAGATAGTAAGTCAGCAGATTTTTACTCACCGCCCACTTAATATCTGCTTCATGGGGTATAACTTTCTCCAGTTTTCCCCGATGAGGTAAGAAGGGGATGAAAATTGCTTCATTATATAAAATCCTATGGAGAACCCTAGCAGCTATTTCTCTCATCTTATCCATCTTCTCAACAGCTTGTTTGGCAATGCCTCCAACTAAACTTGCAGCAATATGTGCATCAAACAACCATTGCATTTCCTCATTCCCATTCACCTGTCCCTTATTTTGATCCTGAGAATCGCAGCCTTGTGATTTTTTAGATGAATCTCTTTTACATAGAATATATGTACACTTCTCAAGTCCATACATTGCAGCCTCGCGAACCCAAGAGCCTACGTCACCTCTGTTATCCACCGAGTAATCTTCAAGAGCTGTAAGTAAACTCTGCATCACTTCATTCCTGATCGTAAGATATAGAGACACAACATCTTCCTCAAGAAGAAACTGTGAACACTCTTTGGTAGCACATAAAGTTTCACACACCGAGACAAGTCCTTTAACGGCATTAACCCGTGCTTCAGCATCCCTGTCTTCCAGGTTCTCCTAGTACAATCAAAATTTGTTGATTGAGGTCGTCAGATAAATTACTATATCTTTTACAAATAACAACATACATGTATGCTTAGTTAGTTACTGATTTAGACATCCCCTTGGTCAAGGACTCAAGGGAGAGAAAAGCATAGAGTAATAAATCTGGGAGGCGTTTATGGGAATGGAGATTAGGAATGGTGATGATATTGGATTCCTTGGATTTGTTGGCCTATTGGTTGACTGGTTAACAGGAACGAGTTTCCTATTCCAACCAAGCAACAAGACATTGGAATATTCCCATCAACTACGTTGTAGTACCTTAAACCAAACAAAACCTATATCTGTACACCAAAACCTGTATAAATGTACAGCTTAAAGAACTAACACCTTAGACAAAGTATCAAGCAATGAGTTCCCCCGTGTACATTTGATTTCTATTTGCCCCATTTCAGTTTTATTGCCATAACTCATAAGTTTAATTGATAAATTTTCTTGCTTTCTTTACAACTATTCTTATTCAATTTCAACCTACCACAGCTAAATTTGATATGGATATTTCAGAAATGAAATTAAGAAAAAGCCAGCTCTTTGCACAAAGCAGAAGTAGATTACCTCGACTGCACAAGAACTGCAAAGCTTTAAAAGCACGGACTTCCACTTCGTTACCAAAAACTCAAAGGGCAAAGAACCTATTGCCAATGCAGATCCTCTTCTTACAGCAACATTGGCATCAGTCAGATGTTCCAAGTATTTAGAAGTGATATCATAGGCACCTTTATTAGTTGTCTTACCAAGGTATGCTAGAACAAAGTGTTTAAAGGCTTCAACAGCCACATTCTGTAAAGAAAAAAAAATCAAATTATTCTTGGAGGGTTCGCGAGAAAATTTAAGGGAAGCTCAGCCCAAGACTTCATTAGATAACCAAGGAAACACCTGAATCTGACTATTTGGATGCCTCATATTTTCATTCAGAGTATCAAGCAGAGTGTGCTTTGTTTTTTCTGGCAAAGAAACGTTTGACAAAGATATACATTCAATGAAGCGGGAAACTGCAGACCGCATAATCTCTCCACCCTTTCCGCGGTACAACCGTGCTTTTTCAATTGCAGGTACCAGACCAGCAATACTTTTCTGCTTATCTGCATGCTAATAGCTAGAATCAATAGGAAGCGAGAAGTGACTAGTGAAGCCATTATGTAAAAAATCTCAGTCATAAAATTCTCCCTCAATTATAATTGATGGCCCAAGCACCGATAACATTCAAAGAAAGGTCATATCGGAGATTAAATTGTAAAAGCTGGCAGGTACAAAAAAATTTATCTATAAAATAACTAGGAAATCAGGGATATCAAATCCTTACAAGGCCCTGCCAAAGTTTTCGGTTATTAGATGATAAAAGTTGCACTAAAAATGTCAAAGAGGATTAAAATCTGGCTTTGTCTTATATTAAATTCAAGGTCAAGGGCAGTTCTAACCGAATGAAGTTATAACAGCTCTTGTAGAAGCTGGTTTCCACAATCTTGATGTATACCAACTGCTAGAGTGCTAGCCTAAAAAGCTAAAAAGGCAAAAGCCAGATGGGCTCTAACTATAGTTAATTAATATATTAAAATGGTAAAGAAATCCGAAACCTCTGAAACTCAGAAGAACTTAAATTACATTATTACAAATTCTGGCATGTTAGTTGGGACAACGGATTGAAAATCACCTGTGGAAAAAACATAACCACACTTGTGCAGAGCTAAAACAAGTTCTCCAGCAGCTAACGTTGCACCATGACGCATACACAAGTCCGATGAGAGAGTGCGAGGAATCACTTTCTCCAGAATAAAATTTGCAGAATACTCGGGATCATATTTTACAAGAACAGAAAGTGCACTTGAAGCAAGCTCTCTTAAGCCTTTGTCCTGAAGGAAAACAAAGAATAGGGTATATGTTATCGAAGTTTGTCCAGTAAATATAAGCATTACAATAAAACTATATACACATCAAGAAAAAAAAACTGATGTGTGAGTAAATTCATAAAAGAATGACATTCATTTATCGGAGGACATGCGGTACGCTGATAAATTCTAGGAAAATAGATAACAAAAATACATCAGCAAAACCAGATGAAGCTTCCATTAATGTGATCTGTCTTTTATAGCTATATTATCTTATCAGTATCCTCTGCTCCATTTACTCATTTAAGCAATTTAGTATCGCTCATTTAACCCACTTTTGTTTTATGAACAAGTATGTCTACTAGAAAACAGGAGCGGGGAGGGGGGAAGACTGGAGGTGGGGGGGTGCACCACTAAAAGAGAAATGAAACTAAAAGTACAATTACAGTTTACAGCATTTATACAACCTCAAAGAATTTTTGGGAAAAGGAAAAACATAAACTTAAAAGTTGAAACCTACCCAGTGACAGATCTTGTTGTATAGAAGATCTTCCATGAATGGATAGAGGTAACCATCATATTGAGCAATAGTGGCAGCAACATGAAGATAAGCATTTACACGTGATGACAGTGCAAAATAATCAGCTGTATTTACTATGTCAATACCATGAGGATAACTCCCCTGTCTACCAACATTTTCCTGAAAAGCAGCGGCTGCTGCTCGTCTACAATTAACCTAATGAGAAAGCATTGTTGAAACGTAAAAAATTTTGTTTTGAAAATCAGTAAATCATATAGTCGAATAAAAAGCATATTAGAGATATGGTCTGATAAGCACCTCGCGATCATAGCATGCAACTGTTAGTAGGTGTGGGGCAAGCTGTTCCAGGATACTTTTCATGTCAGTGTGAGCATATGCACGACCAAAAGCCCAACAAACATACGCTGCCGCATCACGCACATGAGAGCCAACACTATGTGGGCCCCTTCGAATATCATAATGCAATGCCTGCATTAATGATTTTCACCTAAACTAAATTATTTAAGATCGTATGCACTTGTACGAACAGAATAGTGTGTTGTCTCTTGTTCTAAAAAAATTGGGCTTTGTTGTCTTCTCAAGTATAACCATGTGGAATTTAAAGAATCTCTACAAATTAGTAATCTACTTAAATATAGTTGTCAAGCCTGTTAACAATTTTAATTATATTCATGTACAATTTGGAACCACTAATCAATACACAGCGATGTACAGAGATAAGTTTTTTTAACAACTTGACGACAATTAAACAGGGCTGAATTAAACATCAAAACTGATACCACTGAACAACATCTCTTACACAACTAAATTTTCTCAATATAGTAATGGAGTGGTAGGCAGATTATAAAAAAAAAAAAAAAAATCCAGCCAGAACACCTATAACAACCAACCACTATCCCTTTGTATTTAAAAGGACCATGAAATAGTAGAAATAATATTAAAGCTTAGTGTTAAGATATTTTCGGTGTAGTTTAAGTGTTTAACGAAAATAAAGAACATACCTTTATAACAACAGGTAATACTTTAGGAAGACTGATGGGTAGGAGTAATCCTCTACGTGCTAGTTCAGCCAACGCCAAGCATCCTCCATGCCAGGAACCATCTCCCTTTATAATAGCAAAAAGTTGCAACTTAAATGTGAAAGTTGATACAAGAGCCTATGCAGTATGCAGCATTCTAGAGTAGACTTTTATTTGACATTACAAAGGCAAATAATAAATATATAAATGATATTATAAGTCTCTCTGGAGATAAGGGCACAAGAACACATTACACAATTGCTTCAACATACCTCTCCCGGAGAAAAAAGCTCCAACACAGACGAAAGAACTTCATCTGAGAGGGCAAACGTCAGACGCGAAGTTATGCGACCAATACCTTTTGCAGCAGACCAGCGCACAACAGTATCCTAATGCGAAATAATCATGTCAGATAATATATTTTTGCTCAGTAAGCAAAATGACTCATAAAAACTAATTGTAATTAGCATCTTGCTTCAGTCACGCTCTATTTAGTACACAGTCACATGAGAACAGGGAAAGTCAAGATGATATTCACTCTTCAACTTACTGTATCTCTCAGTCCTGAAAGCAATAACTCTATCATCTCTTCTACAATTTCTGGAACATCCATTTCTTCCTCGTGCAGGTTCTCTTCTACGGCTAATTTTAGGGAATCCAGATCCACGCCATAGCCGCTTGTACTAGACACAGACAGAGGACTCTCCCCGAGGGTCTTAAATTTTGTCTACATCAAGGAACGGGATTAGAAAAGCATCCCATAAAGACTCAAAGTAATGTATATCACTATGCACCACATATTTTGATATTACACAGTACTAACACTAGATTAAATGATCATTGATTTGAAGCTCGATATTAAACAAAATTCACGATTCCAACACAATACAGTAGAAAGTTCAGCAACCGAATTTCAACAAGATATGGTCCAGATTTCTTTGGAAATTAAAGATTGTTGTGATGGAAAACATTAATATGTGCAAGCAGAAACAATATGAATTTGTAATGCAACATTAATTTGACATTCTAACCACATAACGCCAGGATGGTGAACGATGAGGGAGGCTAATAAGCCCAATCCGCTGAGTCAATTTCACCAAATACTTCCTCAGTAAAGGACTCCGAGCTGCACCATCAGACTTGATCAAAACAGACGAATCACTCCAAACAGCAGGAACCACATTCATTAACAGTTTCCTATTGCCAGCCTGCAAATAAGAAAAAAAGTTCCGTGTGTCACAGACAGCAATAACTCAAGAGGGCAGATCAGTAATTTCTTTGTGTAGGAAAAGGGAAGTTAACTTCTGCACATTTTTCCAAATTAACTTCTGTGCTTTATTTTTCTATTACCTTATGCCTTTTTTGCTGATTAAATTCTGTGTTCTTTTTTTCGCAAATTTTGAACATCTGTGCTTTTACCTCAAGTAATATTATTTTTTTGCATTTAAAAAAATCTTTACTCTAGTTCCTACATTCAGTTTTGACATATGGGGTCCAGCCCTCCCCCGTGCACACACACACGTCTATCACTGAGGCTTGAACTCTCAACCTCCCACTGGAAGGTGCTGCTGGAGGACTGCCCCTTCAGTAACTTAAGTTTTCAAATATATAAGAAAGGATATGCACAATTGTCAATAGAGACTATTGGTTAATCTATTTAATATATCTATTGATCTCAAAGAAGACGTAAAAAAAAAGTACCAAAACCAGTTATACTTATTACTGCAACCAAACACATCATATAGAATAATGACATCCGACGGAGCCTATCAGTGGAAATTACCATATAATAAGCTATATATGCTTCAAAATTCCCCCTTACCAATCAAACAGCAAAAGATATATAATCCACATAAACCAACTATCATAGGATTCATCTCAAAAGATATCCTTTAGCATATAGAAACCAACTCAGGAGTCAAATTCAGATTTTATTTAAGTCTCCAATATGCATTTGAAAGACCAGGCACAACAAAACTAGATACAAATTAGGCTCAAAAGACCTTAAAAATTGCTGCCAGTGCTTCAACAGCTCCAAGTAACTGAAAGTGATGTAGAGCATCTCCAGTGACAGAGGATAGAACGTCATGTGTCCATTCAATAAAGCTGGTAAGAATAGTGAAAAAATGCAATGAAAATAAAGCAGCTATAGAACAATAATAGTTTAATAACTCAAAAGTCAAATCATATTATACTTTTAAAAAAAATTAAAATTACTCATCTAAATATGCACTACTGCCTTTCCAAAAGAATTACATATGCAATGCAAGTCAAAGTGTGTAAAAATATATTTGTTCCAGGATGCTACTTATTTTGTTTCTGCATCTCGTAAGAAGTCCTGCCACATGTAGTAGAGAAATTGAATTCTTTTATCACTCAACTATCTATCAGGTTAGAAACCTACCACTGAAATATAAATTTTTTTTATTGTCACTAATGCTATTATCTTATCATTTGAATTTAAACATCCCTTTAACTATTCCGTTAACTTTTAGGAAAAATGGATTTTTTTTAATCACTAAACTATTGACTCTTTTAAAAAATTATCATCAAACAATTATCTTGTTTATTATAACCACTAACGCCACGTACGTTTCTCTCATTTTAGATATTTTGTTAAGTTTTGTAATCAGCCGTTAAAAAAATCATCATCATAGACTGTTTTACCAATGTGTTCATATATATTTGAATTATTGTGATTGGAGAAAGAAATAAGTTAAGGTTTCAAATAATTCTAATATAATATATTGTGATATCTCTTCTTCTTCAATCAATTCCCAAATTAGGCATACTGAACTTATTTGGAAAAGTAGTGTGAAATTTTTTAGGGTGTGATTGAAGATATTCATGTGGAACGACCAAAATGGTTCTATAGTTAAAGATTTAAATGACTCCATTTAGTAAAAATCTAAGCTAGAGTGTTCAAGTCTAAAATTAATTTTTAAAAATACATCATCTATGTATTCACTGGCAGCTGATTTTAACAATTTTAACAGCAATAACTAAAATTTAGCAAAAATTTAACAAAATTCTTATAATCAAATACAATTGTAAAATTCATGATTTGAAAAAAATTATTATGTAATTTAGAGGTAATTTACCATAAGTATAATTACTTGAATCACAAAAAAAAAAAAATTTCATTGTAAAACTTAACGGAATGACTAAAATCACAAATGTTCGTAACATTAGTGATAATATTGAGTAAAATTATTGTTTGGTGGTAAGTTTCTAAAAAAGGTAATAGTTTACTGATCAAAAGGATTATACATATGAAACTGCATGTAATTATACACATTGCAATTTACCATATGTAAAATATAAGCTCATACTCTTTTCTTCATTCACCTAGAATTAAGCAATAAAAAATTTACAGCTAAACTAAGAATTTTTTGTTCTGCTCCGTAATCACTCAGGGTGCCCAAATTAGTTAAATGAACGATACTTGGATCATGATTTAAGGTTGCTCAGCTTCATCACAGATATTGTATCATAAGATCTGAATTATATTAACTAAGATAATCACTATTGTCACTTAAACAAGAAACATACCTGTTAAAAGGCTTCGTCATGTCTGGGCGGGTTAGAAGCCTTGAGAGGAGCAACCCAGCCATGGTACGCATAGGACCAGCATTTGATAGATAATCTTTAGAGAATCCTAGTATTCTAGTTACTAGTGGAGGTGAATCATCTCCACCAAGATAATTGCTATCTGCCATACTTGTATCCACAGAAGAGATATCGAAAGGAACCAAAACCAGTATGTATAGCCATAGCAGTGTTACACATTTTGTCTCCATCTCCCCTGTACTTTCTTGCCTCAATGATGTCCCTGCTTTGCTATCATGGCATTTGTCCAAAAGTGATACAGCAAATTCCAGATCCGAAACTTGGTGAGGGAAGAACCTGATAACAGCCTTGTAACCACAAACTGTAACTAACGAGTAGATTATAATACATAGGGGCTTAATCACTTCAAGAACTTCATTGTTAGCTAGGCCTGGTTCTATTGTCTTTGAACGGACAAGGGACATTAAAGGAGAAATTATGCTTTCCAGATATGGCTCTAGCAGCTGGCCCTGTTCCTGGTACTTGTCCATCTGCAAAATGTAGTAACTTATAATTAGAACAGGCAACATAAACTACTTAAGGAAATAATGTCTTCATAGTTTACTCAATAATGTCAAATGTTAGCTCGACATATTTAGTTTACCAGATGTATATTATTTGTCATTCAATTTGATTCCCTATAATTTTACTTTCTCTGTGTTGCATAAAAGCAACCTAAAACCATCTGCATTTACAAAATAACCCAAAACTATGCAGGAACTTGGCAAACTAGAGAGTAGAAAGATAAAAAAAGAATGCAAGTCGTGGCTTTCTTTTCTGTTGTTTGTTGGTCAACATCAGGCTTAATCTGAGGATTCATACATAGCACGCAATGTCAGAATATTTATTTGTCGAGAATTACTGTAAGTGTGTACACATCACATCCCCGACAGTAATATCTTGTGGTGAATATCATAGATACCTGATACTTGGCTTTGTACTCACTCCAGAGCTGATCATTTTTCAGATCAGTACAATAGTCTAAGAATCTAGCTATTACATCGCAGTGTTGGAAATACTCTTAACAAACTCTCATTCATTAGTTAGTTATTACTCCCTACGTCCGGAATAGTCACTTTGACTCTGTGCTTTTAAAGTGTATGGGAAAGATACCTCCCAAATTATATTTTGAATTCTCTTTTCTGAATTAAAATACGTCGACTGCTAATTTGGGACAGAGGGATCACGTAATTTAATTTCTCACTCGAGCAATTTGTCGAACACCTGGCCTACTATTAAATCTTGCAAACACAATAACACATTGCCTAATCAACAAAATACGAACATGACAGATATAAACTCAAAATAGAGAGAAATGAATGAAAGACGAACAATGGATCGGATTTTGCGAACGGAAGAGAGATCGGTGACACGGCCATTGGAGAGAATGGAGTGGAGAATAGACTTGACTTGCTGCCATTCCTGAAGAAAGTATCGTTGCAGAACCGCCTCTTTTGAATCTTGTTCGTCTTCTTCTGCTAGTGTTGATGCTCTTGTTACATTCTCCATTTTGGCCTACGATTCAATGTATGTATGTGTGTATGTATATAACAAGCTGCTGGGCTTCTGCTTCTCTCAGTCTCACTCTCACAAGGTCTTTTTTCACTTACTTTTTATATTGAAAATAAGTACATTTATTTGAAAAATATTAATTTTTCATTTTATAAATCTACCAACTACGAATTAAGATCTTTATTTATTTTTTTGATAAATGAGTTAATTCAATAATAAAAATCCATACGACGTCTACATAAACAGTCGCGGCGAACAAACAAAACACGGAAACAATCACTCATCAATTCATTCTTCTTAGAGATAAAATCACGTGATTTGTTGAAAATGATCTTTATCTTCTTTTCAACAAAAAAAATATCTTTTTCTGAACAAAGGAGTATTTGATGTTACTTCATTTTAAATGTAGTTATTCTTGTAAATAAATTTTATATAAAACGATCACCCGTTAAAACGAAATATCTTAAATAGATTATCATTTTATACTGTAATATATCTTTTCTATAAAGGACCATAAATATATTATTTATGTATTATAGGACTTCATTTGAATACTAAAACATCATTTAATCTAGTTTAAAAAATAGATGAAAAAATTTAGTTAGTTTAATTTAAAAAACTATGATTTTTGAGATGCGGCAAATGATTCTGTTAAAACATGAAAAATACAAATCATTTTTTATTTCTCAAAAATTTAAATTAACACTAATTTTCCTGTCTTACTTAGATTTGTTATATCTGATAGATGGTTCGATATATATTTTTGAATTTATTCTAATATATATTTTATAAATTATTTTGATTTTTATTTCTTGAATAAAAATTGAAAAAAAATTTAATATTTTAATTTTTATTCGGAAACAAAATTTTTAAAACAGAAAAATAGAACTATATTTTGTAAAAATATTAAAATACATATGATAAAGGAGTAGAATAGTTTATAAAAAAGTGGACGAGATGAGAGAGTGACATTTACGTATCAAATACAGCTAGCGGAAGTATAAATTAACAAAACTCAACTCACTATCATTGCCCGGTTTATCTCGGTTTTCTTTTTAAAATTTCAGGGTTATTTGGTTGGGTAACATCAGAATCAAGAGGAGTATGAAATCATCCAAATACATACGTAGTGTTTTGGTTAGATTTTTTTTTTTTTTTTTTTGCTAGTTTGGTTAGATTTTTTTAAGTACACGGATTATGAGTTTTGAAACTCTAAATGGAGAGGTGGGTTTGAGATGGGCTACGAAACTAATAATATATTTTTTATTCTTCAAAAAAATATTATTAATAATTAGAAAAATACAAACAAATGTTAATAATAATAATAATAATAATTTTTTCTTTAATAGGATAATTTAATTTATCAATAACATAATAATATTTTTCAAAAAAAACATAATAATGTTTTAAATTCAATAGCTTCATTCCAATACTCAACCAAATACATGATATCAGAATCCTAGCCCGATACCGCTTCACAAACCAAACGACCCCAGCCGCCCGGCATATATTTAATTTATATGAGTGTTTAAATGGGATAAATTTTGCATTTGAAAATAATGAATAAATTTGATGCAGATGCTTGGAACATCTTCTAGAGAAGAGTATATTTGTACACCTAAAACGTTTGCACAAAATAGCGATGAAACACGTGCATGTAAACGCGGAACAAGAAACAATAAAAGCCACACTTTGAAGCTATAAACACTGTGACCCGATCAAACACTATTTCACACTCTCCCACCTTTTCATCTTCCTCTGTTCTGTCTTACATCATATTTGATCCTTGTGTAATTTAGCTGAATTTCAAGATATAAAAAATGGGTAGCCCAGAGAAGAAAGTGAATAGTGGATTCTTGTCAGCTATGAGCTCTAGTTTCTCAAGATTGGGGATTGCTATGGGGAGATCTGTTAATGGGTATGTTAATTTGTATACGATCACTTGTATAATTATGCTTTTTTTAAATTATTTTTATCTGATTCTTTATGTGCTTTAGTTTTGATTATTATATATATCTGATTATGTGTGTGTTTCTGTGACTTGGGTCATGTGTTAGATTTTTTATAGTGATTATTAGTCAATGGATTATACTGATTGTGTTGATCAGTGTAATATTTGAAATTCTATTTGAAGTTATAAGATTTTTAAAGAATTCATAATATCTAGACTGAATGCCAGCATTTTTGGGAAAAGTTGAGTTGTTAAGATATGCAAGCCTATAGTTTTCACCTCTGCAGAGTGCTTTATTAACCTCCTTGTTACCTCTTCAACTGTGTCAATATGACGTTACCTCACCTTCACAATCATGCTTAATCACTATTGTGTAGTCTATGCTAACTATTGATTGTCGATGGTTTAGAAGTGTTTGTCTTGTCATTTAAAACTTTAAAGACTTATGAATTGTTTAGTGGCATGTTCCCATAAATTTCTACGACTAATTAATTAACATCTTCAATAAGCAGTGCTAGGATACTACACGCTCTTTTGAAAGGTTACACAGCATCTTTTATGAATAGTATTAGAATGTCAAACGCTTCTTCTGATATATAGTTTCTTTAAATTTGTTGCTTTTTATTTCGGAGATCTTGCTAGCTTCTAGAATCTTTGACCTAGGACCCGTAAGCCTTCTCTTGCCAAATTTTTGAGATGTTCGAGGAGCTTCAATGGTTATAACATGCTTATTCGCTTCATTGGTTTTTGGGAACTACTACTGTTTTAAGATATATTGTAACGACAAGTACTTCGTTGTCGCCCTCATCCTGTTTTATATTTCTAGGTTACTTGGATATGAAGGGGTGGAGGTTATAAATCCAGAAGGTGGCAAAGAAGATGCAGAAGAGGAAGCCCGTAGAGGAAGATGGAAGGACGAGGTAGGCTGTAAACAGTTATGCTGGCCATATTTTCTTATCTTCTAATTTATTAGAATTAAGCTACATTAATTATATATAATTAGAACCAATACAAAACCATGTGAATACATCTACTGCTAGAGTCTCAAGCTCTCGGCTTATTGCCATCAAACTTTTAATTACAAACAGCGGGCTGGCATATACTTGCTCTTAGGAAATTCTAAATAGAAGTTGAATGAAGTATTATGTTTATAATATTCACCAAGTTGCAGGGGTTAGTAACTTTGAATAACAAGTCATGTTCCAGGGAGAACCATTAGAGAGAGAACCATAGAACCCTTACCTTATTAGGTAAGGGTTCTGCAGCAGAACTTAAGTATTAGTTGGGGTTCTGCAGCAGAACTTCACAAAAAAAATGTCAATATCTATGAATTATTTTTTTAAATTATTTTTGAACACACACAACGATGAAAAAACATGAAAATAACATGTATTTAGATTTAGATACTAAAAATCTATTTAAAATTTAGGGTTCTGCAGCAGAACCCTAGTGGTTCTATGGTTCTATTTTAAGAGGTGGTTCTCTCTTGAGCGCGACCCTATATATATATTTACATCTTAATAAAAGGATTATCTTAAATATAAAATAACCTTTTCTTTCTTTGCTAAATTATATAATAATTCTTGTAGCGGTCTATATGAAGACTTCTAATAAAATAAGTATGTAAAGTTCATTTATATTCTAGTTTTGCTTAAGACATAAAACAAAGTTGGACTAGTATATGTTTTAATATTTTTATTCTTTTGAGGTTTCATCTTGTAACATTTGAACATTCATTTTATCACTTTCTGTATCTTAATATTATCCTTGTGTGTCTGTGTATTTGCAACTCAAAGTAAGGATGCTTATAGTGGATCTTGGATGTACCTATTAGTTAGCAATTAGCAGCTTTCTCTAATATGCTGTCTGGACACGAGCACATATCACTAAATCATTGAGTAAAGCAAACAGTTGCTTAGCTAATAGTATAACCCATTTATATGAGCAGCAGGGGGTTTTAGTGTGCTTGTATTTAGATTATAGTTTTGAAAAACAGTTTATCAGAAAGGCGTGATAGAGGTACTATACAGTCACTGGTATGACTTAGTGATCATAGAACCGGAAACCCCCTGCACTAGTTCTCTATCGTAGGCATATTCAGAGGCTGTCTTTAATTTGTTTTTAACTTGCACTTTGCTGTCTAACATATGTAAAAATATGTTGTTTAAAGTAAATTTCTGCAGAGATCACAGATAACTTATTACTTGCCATGTGTTTTTACAATAAGTTTGGTCGTTTCTTGATTCTTTCTGCATATCCATGACAATATTTTTTTGTAGGAACGTGACAGTTATTGGAAGATGATGCAAAACTATATTGGATCTGATATAACATCGATGGTCACTCTTCCTGTCATGATATTTGAGCCAATGACCATGCTTCAGAAAATGGCAGAGGTTTGTTATAATTTAATTGCTACTATTTGTTTGTTGATTTTTAATGTTTTGTGAAATGTGACCCTTGTAATTTGTCACATTTCTTGAGACAGTTGATGGAATACTCTCATCTCTTAGACCAAGCAGATGAATGTGAAGATCCATACATGCGATTGGTTTATGCATGTGAGTGTACTATAGGACTGGTACTATAATGAAATTTTGCAAATAAACATGTAGAATACTTATAAAACATCTAATTTAATTTCTTTTTCAGCATCATGGGCGATTTCTGTATACTTTGCTTACCAACGCACCTGGAAGCCCTTTAATCCTATTCTTGGAGAGACTTATGAAATGGTCAATCACAATGACATTACATTCATTGCTGAGCAGGTGGGCAGACGAGACCTATATCAAACTATGATACAAATGACTTGGACGACACTATTTCTGTAAATTCTAATATATTTTGAATGTATAGTGATAAATTTTTCACATTAATTTTATTTACTTGTAATATATTAAAATTTGAAACATTACAGGTGTGTCATCATCCTCCAATGAGCGCAGGCCATGCTGAAAATAAGCATTTTACATATGATATAACATCGAAATTAAAGACAAAGCTGTTAGGGAATTCTGTGGATGTGTATCCCCTTGGAAGGTCAGTTTAGTACTTTGTTATTGACTAGTATAACATTAACTAGTATGTCACTCTATTATTCTGGATTACAACAATATAAAATTTGCATTAAGTCTTTAATTTCAATATTTTTTGGAACAATAGGGAAATAGAATAACACAGGACTGAAATTGTCTTTTATTTTCACCGCATATTGTATTAGACCCTCTTTTTTACCGTTTGATGCTAGTGCTGGTGCAGATTATGAATTGATTTCATCTGCTACACACACACACACACACACACACACACACACACACACACACACATGCAGGTTTGATGTATATACCATCCTCATCATCTTACTAGTTCTTTGGGAGATGCTTTAAATTTTCTCAGCCCTTAGGCCATAGCTCTTAGTTATTGTTGCATGAAGCTGTGCGCCTGTGACCAGATTATATGTAACTGAAATATCTGCTTGCAGGACGCGTGTATCACTTAAAAGAGATGGTGTAATTCTTGATTTAGTTCCACCTCCTACTAAAGTTAACAATCTGATATTTGGACGAACATGGATAGATTCACCAGGAGAGATGGTAATGACAAATATGACTACTGGAGACAAAGTTGTGCTCTATTTTCAACCTTGTGGCTGGTTTGGGTATGTCTAAATCTTATTATTCCTAAGATGCTGTTTCTGCCGTCATATGCTATTTAAGTTACCTTAATCCCGCCTAACGTTTTTACTTAAAATATTTTTGTTATTAGAGTTAAGAGTTGTTTATTATATTTACTTTATGCGAGGTGTTCTTATTAAATAATTTTTGTTGGCCTCCAGTGCTGGTCGATATGAAGTTGATGGTTATGTATATAATGCTGCCGAAGAACCTAAGATACTAATGACTGGTAAATATAATGAATCCATGAGTTATCAACCATGTGATATGGAAGGGGAACCACTTCCAGAAACAGAACTAAAAGAGGTAAATTTTCGAATATTTCACTTTTAGAAGGTCCGACTATGTGAATCCACATATATTTCAAATTATAAATACAATAAAAACAGAACGCAGAAAGAAAACCTATCATGAGGATAAGATCGTTCTTTTGCTTTATGATATGAGTGTTAAAAATGTACAGGTCTGGAGAGTAGCAGACGTCCCTACTGAAGACAAATTCGGCTATACATACTTTGCACATAAAATGAATAGCTTCGAAACAGCCCCTAAAAGGTTTTTGGCTTCAGATTCCCGCATACGTCCTGATAGATATGCCCTTGAAAAGGGTGATCTTTCTAAAGCTGGTGCAGAAAAGAGCAGGTTCTCTCTCTCTCTCTCTCTCTCTCTCTCTATCACACACACTCACACACTCATACACACACACACACCAATGCGCACTTCATGCGAACGCATACACTCCTAAACATTCACAAGGACGTGGTTCTTTTTAATGATTAAATTTGAGACTCTTTAGTTCCATTCTTAGCTTATAACTGCGAGTCGACCCACTTTGGAATCTCTATAGAACTGATTAGATATGTAGAGATGGAAAGGAAGTCTTAGTGGGGTTGTGAGTGCGTCCACTGTCCTTTAGATGATTTGATAGGTATTTTGGTGTAGTGAATTTAATAATCCGTCATCTCTGGAGTTTGGACCTTGTAATTCTTGCAGAAAGAAAAATGTGGATGAATTGTTTGTAAATTTGATTCTATAGGTAAATGCATTCTATGAAATTTGTTTTTTTGGTTATGCCTCGCGAAATAATTTACTTGAACAATTGGGGCGAATTTTCTTTTAAAAGTAGTAGAACCTTGTACAGATCAAGTTTGTTCTAAGCAAAACCTTCCATATTAATTACTATGTTTATATAACAAGACCGAAGGTTGTAAATAAGACGTGTTATGTAAAACCTATAGTCAATTCAAAGGTACCATATAATCGGTTTTGCATTCTAAACTTGAAGCAGCTTGTTTAATGCTTCAGAAATTGCCAGCTAGACCTTTGCACATTAATGACCTTTATAAAGCTATCGAGATGTCAATGATAGTTTCTATGCCAATCTCCAAAGCTACATAAAAGCTTTTAAAGATATTTGTGGAAAATTAAAGTTTGGAGTACTAACAATTGAAGTGAAACCTCAGCATCAAGTATTAAAATATTGCACTGCTAGACTGAAATATCAAATATTAAACTTATGTGTTAAGATTCGCAATTACCCATACTGGCACAAAGTTGCAATATCTTCACGCTGGGGATTTAGTATGCATCACCCATCATATCTAAGGAGATAAAGGAAGATTAATAGTGGCCTAATTTTTTGCATGTGCACTAATCTGTTTATTATTCATGTCTATGCTTTGTTAGAAAACATAAAGATGTTTTTATATGTAATGTGGTTATATATAGGTGATTGGTCAAATATAAATTTATGTAATTAATATCGAAAGGTGCAATTCTATTTTCTGCCCTAATCCTTAATTAAAAGATTTCATGAACTCTTCCTTGCATTCTATATTCATATCCTGCACCTGTGTTTTGTGTGTGTGGCTTCTGAGAGGAGCGGAGTTTAATAAAAGTCAGGCATGAAAATTTAATCGATATCTTTAGCATTGTAGTCTGATGGATACCCCTCACCTTTGTTACAAGGTCAAAGGTTCGAGTTGTGGAAGCAGCCTTACCCAAAAGAAAAATATATGATGAGAATAACAGTTAATAGTTGTGTTACGGAATCGTATATTTAACCTTTTTATATGATTTAATAGACAAGAATACTTTTAATTTTTGTCTGTTTTCTGTTGTACTCTTTTTTACCAATCAGGTTTTGAATATTTTTAGTGTCCCAAATATTCTCAGATGTATCTATAGTCTATAGAGACAGCATCTGGTCTCAGATTAGTTTTGAGATGATGAAATTTACAGATTGGTCTGGAGCTTTGCAGCCTTGTAATAGAAAAATATACCAGAAAATAACTTTGATGTTTATATTAAGTCCTTGAATGGTATGTTCATGGTAGTCACCAGCATCATAACATCTGCAACCATTTAGCAATGTCCTTAGTTTATAGCCATGTAGAGATTTTCGCTGCCCCTGTCCATGTAATAATTAAGTTCTTGATGATTGTAGTCTTTCTTGTGTACTGCAGCAAGGATCTTGATTGTTTTCTAATAATTAGCCTTCTCAAAAGAAAACAGTGGCATTGCAAATTTTAAGGGCCTGATCATCTATCTGCTCTACTTACCATATATTGAAATTTGCATACTCTTAATTCCTTTGCAGTTTAGAGGAGAAGCAGAGGGCTGAAAAAAGGATGAGAGAAGCAAAAGGCGAGAAGTTTAGGACAAGATGGTTTGATCAAACTGATGAATTAGCGCAAACACCTTGGGGAGACTTGGAAGTGTATCAGTATAATGGTAAATACACTGAACATCGAGCAGCTGTAGATAGTTCGGATAGCCATGTTCCTGAGGATGTCACATCAATAGAGTTCAACCCATGGCAGTATGGAAATTTGGCTAAAGAATGACATTGACATATCCCAGGGTGTGATTAGATACTTTATGCTTGATGTTTTTTATGAAATTTTCTTTGTAGCACCTACTAATTGTACATACTTAGAGTAATGTGTTCTGTTACCCCAGTGGCCCAGTTAAAATAGGAAATTAACAGTGATAGTGTTGCAGCCCAGTTTTTGGTCTCAATTAATGTGGTTAGACTTATTCTTTTATATCATAGACTAACCTAGTGATGCCCCTTGTGGGTTGAAAGTAAACTAAAGATCAGTGTGGTGGGTATTGAGGATCATATTGAGTGCTGTTAAAAATATGTCTATCATGTCGAGTTCTCATATACAAACCTTAAATTCTCATCAGTACTATCAGCTTGTGCCCGAGAAGCAACTCAACTCTACTATGTCTTCCTATGTTTTGAGCTAGACTTAATGGTATTGATGGCGACCAAGTACATTTCTTTCTGTTTTCTTTTCTCTTGAGGAAGTGTAGACTCTCAAGTTGCAGCTATCATATTTTCATGTTTGTGTATAGATCAGTTTTGAACTTGCCTTCTTCTCAGTTAACCTTTTGTGTTTCAACGCTTCAACGTGCTGTAGCATCATTCTAATCGGGTTGATTTTAAACTATGACTAGCCATCCATTATAACTTAATAAAGAGTACGAAGTAAACTTTTGAAGTACGCTTTCGTCTCAATAGTAGTTTGTGAAATCTGACATGACGCCATTGTTATTGAAAAGAAACTGAAATCTGCAGTTCTGCATACTTGAATCCTGTTAACTACTAATTTTTTTAGAGCTTCTCAGACTTTTTAGGCTTTTCAGTTCTGCTCCAAAGCTATTAAGCATTCAAGAACTTTACCAAGCATGGATCAGAGAAGACCCTTCTGTTTGCAGCATTCAATTGCATCATCATACATTTGCTCGAGTCCGTGTCTAAATATAAATCCAGTGTCCAACAGCTTCTTTGAAGAAAGTCGAACAATTTTAGAATCTTTGAGCTTTTGGAACCTTGAAAGAACACAATGATGGCTATCAGCCTATCACTAAGTTGATTCTTCTTGAGCGTTAATCTGAAAAAGTTTTTAAAACCAAGAATTTACCTCGCTAATGATACTTCATATTCAGGATATCTTTCTCTAAGAAAGTTAGGAAAATCTTCAAGGGTAATATCAGCTCCACAGCAAATGTACCTTCCTCTAGCATTCAGATATTCAAAAAGGAAGATATGTGCAGTAGCCACATCATCCATATGAACGAAGGAGGTAATACCAGGAAATTCAAATGGATTATCATCATCTGCAGATTGAAACATCAAACAAACGAAACGCAAGAGTCATAAACTTCGCGAAAATCATAGCTTTTTTACCAAGTGCTAATGACTACATCAAGCCATGTAGATGAGCCAAGAGGGCCTTATCTGCATCCATTATAACAAAACACTAACTGGTATGAATTTTCAAAACTTTCAGAAGCAGCTGTCGGAGGCTATAGTTTAACAAGAACAATCTGAATTCGCTGAAGACGTCTAGAATGCTTTATGTTCTAATATTCATTCCCATGTACCAAAGGGTGCTTGACGTATAATCAGTTTTTAACTAAAACTCTAGGAGAAGAAAAGTTAACTGTAAAAGCAAATTTCATACCGATTATCATTGACATTGAAGTGCGCACTGAGCCTGGGAAATGAGGCGTGATGAAAGGACCATGTATAAAAGGTGGAAGTACAGTGACAAGATCCAGTCCATGTGTTTCTGCAAATTCTAATGCTGCTCTTTCGGTTAGCGTCTTAGAAATGTAGTATGATTCTCTTACCGTCTTTAGAGATCTAACAACATCCACGTCGGTCCATAACGTCTCATCCAGTACACCCAAATCTTTTCCACTAAACATCACTGTGGTTGCGCTTGAAGTGTACACAACTCTCTTCACTGTTTTTGAATCAAGGCATGCCTGTAAAATGCTTATGGTTGCATTGATTGATCTTTTTGTGATTGTTTCTACATCTTCTTTCACCTCAAAATCAATAGTATGAGCAAGATGAAACACTCCAACGCAACCTTGAATCGAATCATTAAAACTTTCTGGTCTGTCAAGATCTGCAGTGAAGATCCGAAGCCTCTCCGATGCTCCTGGCAGGTTTGTTAGGTAGCTAATATCCTTCTTCTGATCTAAAAGTGATCCTAAACATATTAGTTGCCTAAAGGAATGAACACATTTTGACTACTCACAGCTCAATTCCAACACGAAAATGGGGAAGGGGATGAATCGAATAGAAACATAACAAAAATTTCATCATACATAACAAAGAAAATTTTTATCAACAAAAATCATTTCATCCTGGTTCAATGTACAAGTTCATAACATTGACAATTAGTGTTTCAAGTCTGCAATGGATTGAAACATCAGATGATAATTTATGACCTATGGCTGACTTATGACTGAACGTCACTTATGCGATAAACTGATAGCTTAAAATGTCTTTGCATAATTTTGACTTGATTTAGTAGTTATTAAAAATATAATAAAATAATAATAAAAGTTATTTATAGATAATTTATCTTATGAGTAATTTTTAACAGAAAAAGTTAAAAATAAAATAAAATTCACCGAAAAAAGTACCTCAAAATAGCTTCTAGCTTTAAGTAAATTTCTGGCTTACTTCTGGATTTACGCCGACCTCTGACTTATTACACAAACAAATATTTTTCCGCTTTGAGTCGAAAATGACTTAAAGCTTGGCTTACGAAACAGATTACACCGAAAGAATCACCATAGGAGTTGTCTGTGTTTGGAAACATATCACAAAGTTACCTGCATGATGAAGTCTAGTAGTGGTGTTAACAGCATAACCATGTTGAAGAAGCCTCATGATGAGCCAAGAAACTACATATCCTGTTCCTCCGGTTACGCAAACAACTCCTTTCTCCATGTCGTTTGTAAACAACCACCTGTAGATTCGGCCGCCTTAGGTAGAATTATTGTGCGCAAGTGTTTAAACAATCTTATTCTGTCCGAATAAATGGCAATCTACTTTGACTTGTTTACTCTCTCCGTCCCAGTGAATTGTATACAGTTTCCTTTTTGGGACGTCCCAGTGAATTGTATACAGTTTCCTTTTTGGGACGTCCCATCAATTGTATACATACCTAAAATAGTAAATTTTTATAATATAAAATATTATCATAATTGCTAAATGCAGTTCAAAATTGCTTAATGCAGTTCGCGTCAATTACTATTCGATCCTTGTTATGATGGTATTCTCAAATGACATGTATATGACTTGCATCCATGTAAACATTAATTACTCTTCCCGTTTTCATTTATGTGCCGGTTTTCATTTTTATTCTGAACTATTTGTTCTCGTTGTGTTAGTATTTAGGGGCTGGTGTTGTATCATGACTTTTAATGACAAATTTTGGGAGGATGATTTTAATGGATTTTATAGACTTTTAATGACTCTCGTTTATTTCTTAAGATTTCAAAAACAATTCATGACTCCCGAGACAATGACTTTTAAAAACTTTAACAGACTTTTTTTTTTACGAATTCATAACTTTGAAATACTTTAATAGACTTTTATTAAAATCATAAATAGCCTCTCTGAAACCCTCTAGACCTTTTGCTATACCCTCTCGATCTTCTACTATACCCAAGTTGGGTGTATATACTATAATACTGTTTACTGAATCATATTTACAAACATAATGTTAATTGTGACCTTGTATCAGATTTTCGTATTCACTTTTGATACTATAAATTTACGGATTTTAGAGTTCGAGAATTATGTGTTTTTCACTCTTCATATTAATATTAATAATGATGTGTTTTGATACCATAAACTGACTGATATAGCTCAAGTACGTAGAGTTGTTGGAAGACTGATCATGTTGCCTTTAATACTGCAACATTTTTGGTCTACTTAAGTAGTGCTTCTCGTCGATACAGAATTCTGCTTCACTTGATTCAGTCACTATATGTGGATTGTTAAGTTTGAAGGTGTACGGGTGTTTAATTGGTAGGTATGGCCTTTGAATGGCATATATGCGTGATAGGCTCTGAATGTAGCTGAATTTTCGTTGTATGCTTATAACAAGATTGAGATCTTCAACAATCTGTATAAATTAAAAATCATGAGTAGAAGCAAGTAGATCTATATGTATGTAAAAACACAGAATGATAATAGAAAATCATAATAGAGAAGAAAAGGAACTTTTTTCACACAAGATGAATTGGAGAGACTTTTCTCAGATGATGAACCCTAGGTTGGAGCGACCGGTTAATTGAGGGAAGATAAAAGTCATGTCAAATCTTTTCAAGAATGGCCTGACAATTTTCTGAAAAAATATATACAATTTTCCATAGAAAGTCATTAAAAGTCTATCAATTATATATTTCCACCAAAGTCATTGATATATTGAATAACAACTGACTTTTAATAACTCTTTAAAAGTTGTAATTCAATACCTCAAACTTTGAAAGACTTTTTAGAAATCCTGATACAATACCTCTTTACTTTAAAAGAGTATTTAAAAATCTCAATTGAATACACCTAGATTTTAAAAGTCAATAAAAGTCATTGAAAATCATGATACAATACCAGCCCCTTAGTATACACCTGCTGTATATATTCACGTGTATTTAATTTTTATTTATTCACTTTTATTTTTTTGATAATTTTGTAAAAGTAAATAAAGTCTCACTCTTTACTTTTGATTTATATGAAGTTTTAATTTTTAGTCTAATAATAAAGGCATTATCTTAATAATTACTTTTTTATATATCCATTAGTTATATATTTTTATCAAAAAATATATTTTTTTATTTATATAAATTTTGCAAGACATATTACATTTTAGAAAACTGAACTTGGAATTTATTATAATACTTGTAAATGAATTATTTAATGATAATTTTAATCCTTTCCATTTAAAATTATAAAAAAATTATATATTATGAATTAAAGTACAATCAATATTTTAATATAATATTAATTTTGAAAAATGACTTATCAAAAATACAAAAATGAATTTTTAATCACAAATTAATAGCTATCTTAAACTATTTACCTAAATATTATAAAATGGACAATGTGAATTTTTAATTTTATTTATTTCTATAATTTATATTCATCTTTCATATTCTTTGTATATTTGATATGATATTTTGAATTTTTTCACTTATGATATTTGATTAGATAAATAGAATAATTTATTTGTTTTTTTTTATTTCTTGCTAAAAACATATAGCTATTGACTATTCATAAAAACGTAACTAAAATAATATATTTTTTTATTAGACTAAAATAATATATTTTTTATAAATAATATATATTATTTATAAAATAATATAACGATTGGATAGCCCAGTGGTGGGTTTATCCTCTGTTGTCCCGGGACAGCCGGGTTCGACTTTGACTCACCCGAAAATTATTAAAACAGATACTAATTTGTAAGGCATATAAGCATGCATTGTAAAAAAAAAATTAAAATTAAAATTTCATATAACCAAACTTAAAGAATGAAACTTAATTTAATTTTACAAATTTATCGATAAAATAAAAATGAATAAATAAAAAATAAATACAAATCATGATAATATGTTTTTAATATAGCTAGCAGGTATACGAGAATAAATTTTTTTCAAAGTCTATGCACGTAAATCAAAACAGAGTGAGTAATTAATGCTCACATTAATGCATAAACTAGTCATGTAGTACATGTACATCTCATTTAATACTAGATATACAATCATACGAGGATTAAACTGTAATTTACCCGAACTGCATTAAGCAAATTTGAACTGCATTTAGCAACACCCAATATTATTAGAGCATTCTCATTGGGGTCTCTATCCCCATCCCCAAAAACTTACTAAAAATAATAAATCCCCAAACAAAAATAGTAAATCCCCAAAATTATCAAAAATGTTCCACATCCCATTCCCCATTTTTCATCCCCATATCCCTATATTCCTTTTTATATTACTTCTTTCTCTCTCTTTTACTTAAATTTTAATTATCAAAACTCACCCACTACAATTTAATATATTTAAAAGAGGAGAGAGGTGATTTGATGATGGGGAAAGGGATTGTACACTAATCTGCAAACATGGGGACTCAAAACTTATCCCTAAAATCAAACCCCAAAATGGGGACTCGGATGGAGCAAGCATTTGAACTCAAAGTGATTAATTACCCTATAAATATAGAGATGGGGACTCAAGATGTGAGTGCTCTTACACCCAATACTTTCTTCCACTATCTTCATTTTATAATAATAAAAACACTATTACACCCACTACTTTCCTCCGCTATCCCAAATCTATTATTAAAAATAAATGGGTCCCACCATTTCACCTACTTTTCATCTAACTTTACTCATTTCTTACCATTTTTCTTGGTCTCCGTGTCCCAACCATTTGTATACAAATGATTGGGACGGAGGGAGTAGTAATTTCAGCTCAGATTTTGTATCATATAATCTTGTTGTCACTTTAAGTCTTGCATTATGCTCCCTCCACCTCTCAATACTTTTCACTGTTTGCGTTTTTCATTTTTGCCAACACACATTTTTTATCGTTAATATCTTTCATTTCATATTAGCATTAAATATAAAAACTTCACCGTATTAAAGTACTCGTGAATACGAATCTAACAAAATCACTCATGACTTAGTTTTATAGATTAGATGTAAATTAGTAATTTGTAAACAGTACCGACATCACACACATGAAAAGAAAAAAGAAACATAGGGAGTATTGTTTGAGTTTTGTTTTTGATTTAACCAATATTTTTCTTGATATTATTTGGATCGGGTTAACTAATCATCGTACTCGTATAATTTCATTCTAGTTCCGTTATGATTTTTTCGGTGTTTTTAATATTTGGGCTTTTAATTTTTTATATCGAATTAACTCACTTATGGAATTATATTTGAAAAATAAAATTATTATGGTTTATATCATATATATAAATTATATTTAAAATAATCTAATTTAATTTATTTTAATGACCATTTAGTCATGAGTGATGATTTGTATTAGAATTTCCTTTTTTTAATAATACTTATAAATTTTCATGTATTTATTTTTCAAATATTATGGGGTGTGGATTCTGAAATCGTACTAATGGTTAATAATTTGGTATGAAACTACAAATTATTAAAAATTTGATAATTTTTAGTTTTAAATTTTTTTTCCTAAACTATCAGTAATTTTCATTACTGTTTCAAAAATAACGTTTTCAATTTCGATAATTCACAAAATATTAACTCAGTTCAATAAAATAATAAAAATTATTTCAGACTTGAATTTGATTATGATACTAATTTATTGATATTTTAACTATTTCTCTATTCAAAATTTATATTCAATTATTACCTAATAATGGATTCTAAATATGAGAGGTGTTGATCCAGTGTATCATTTTTTTCTCAAATATCATTATCTTAAAAGATGATCCCGAATATGACTTACAATCCGCAACTCTAAATAATGCAGTGTCCATCCATATTTCTATTCTTAACACCAAATATTTTAATGTTTTGAAATCCTGAAAAATATTTCATGTAATGTTTTACATTATATAATGTTGTTGGGATTTTTGAATCTAAAAGTAACATGATGCATGATCTTCTTCCAAAAATTAAAATGTTCTGACAGATGTGATATGATTATATGAAGCCTTTTTGTGTTATACAATGCCAATAAATAAAAATGAATATTTTGCTCCTTTTACAAAATAAGAGTCCATGTTGGTTTTCTTTTCCCAAAAACCTATACCTCATCCCTTCGTTTTTGTAAAATAGAGTTAGTTGTATGTATCCTCAGTTTCTTAATTAATACTCCCTCCATCCCAAATTAGATGAGATTTTGGGCACGTAACTTTAGGTGCATTGACCGTCTACTTCCGAAATTTATTTTTTTATTTTTTCTTTTGTAAATGAAAATTTCATATTTTAATTTTTATTTGTAAAAATAAAATTTTAAAAATAAGTCATGTATCTATGCGGTCAATGAACCTTAAATTGTGTGCCCAAAGTCAACGGGGTCATCTAATTTGGGATGGAGGTAGTATTAATATTGGCCTACTCATATCTTCGATTAAAGCCTACTGGTTTAAAAAGTATAACTTATCATCTTCTTAAAAAATAATAATATCTACTGTTTGAGACATTATTAAAATGGTGTTTACTCACATTCAAAATACAACTTCATTTAATATGTGTTACTTGTTAATTAAAAACTATGAACTTAGAAATATTATAACGAGAATCTTGATCATACTTATTTTTATTAAAAGAAAAATAGCTAAAACATATTAGTATCAATATGAATAGTTACAAAGCATGCACTCTGAATCAATTGTGATATTTCTTTGTGTGAGTTTTTCAGATGTGTACTGTATGGTGTTTACATCAAATTTGTGGGTTTTTTTGATGGGTGCTAGATGATCAAATAGGTGTCATGTTGGAACATTCATTTCCGACTGTTGAATGGAATCATATCTAGTGATAACCAGTTGTTAGAAAATTTATTTATTACCCAATGAGCTCAGATTCTAAACATGAGGATGGGCCGGAGCCTACTAGCATGTTTGGAACACTAGCAAGACATAAACTCTGTGGGCCAAATCTCAGCACTTCTGTTTGGATTGGAGAAGCATCAACATACTACAAGCTAGTGGCACTAAAATCTCTTGTCATTTCCTTGTCTAAGCCTTGCATGTCAGGATCAAATATTCAAATCTTACCAAATAAATATTAATATTAATCAATGAAAAAAAAAGGTATGAATTGTACCTTTGATTTAGGCAATTAATCATCGATTAATTCTTGTTCCTTAACTCACCGAACTGATTAAATATCTAATTATTTAATTAATCATCCGATTAATTCCGATTCCCGATTTTTACGAATACTGAATTGAGACTACACTCTGATGGCAAAAGGTATGACATTATGAAGATGTGAATATTAATAATAATATTGTCTACCTCAGAAGGACCAGTCACTGATATGAATACAGACAAAATGCAACAACTAACATGATTGCCTGCATAATTATTTGATGTTTCAAATCTACTCAGATCCAAACTATTTATTGTTAGGCTTATCAGGAAGTGTGACAAATTATCTAATCTACATAAATGTTAGTTAGAATTAATTAATTCTGTGATGTGCTTCAACCAAAAATCCAAGACTCATCTCAGTGTGATGACAGCTGCCAGCCTGCCACTATGAGAACTGGTGCTATATTTGAGAAACTCAAGTGGGAGGGACCTAAACCAGTGCACTACTAGATACCCACTATTTATATACATCTAAATACATGTATGTCCGGGTTTAGTTCCGTCTTAGGCCGACTGTTGCAACATACTTTTCCGTGCTTAACAAAAATGGGCAACCCTTATTTTTGTGCATGTATGTAAAAAATGCCTAGAACATCTTTTGGGGCTGAGGGCAAAAGGGGTATTTTTATTTTTCCGTGGAAGGTATGTTGCAACATGCATCTGGGAGGTTGGACCCCAGAGAGTATATAGCAGCTCCCAATCTTTTTGTTTCCATTGCTTAGCTATCACTCAGTGACAGCCATAAAAAAAGACAAACAGGAAGCTAAGATTGTTAAGTAATTGACTTGTCAGCAGAAACCAAGGGAAATGTGGGCTGAAAGGTGACAAATATGTAAACCAGAACCCACCATCATCCTACTTATATGAAAAGTTTACAGGTTCTTGTCTACATTTATACACTACTGAGCATATTTTGGGGACAAAGAAGCACTGTGAACAAAAACCATCTTGTCAAACCTCATACTTAAAAGCCACCCAAAAGGAAAACAATTCAAGTTAAAGTTTTGTTGATTAAATTGGAAAGTATGGAGAAGGGTATTGTTTGTGTAACTGGTGGAACAGGATATGTAGCTTCTTGGCTGATCATGAGGCTTCTTCAACATGGATATGCTGTCAACACTACTGTTAGATCTCACCCTGGTCAGTTTATTCATTGTTTTGAAATTTATGCAGCTTCTTTTACTGATTCTTTGAGGGTGAACTGCTTTTTTTTTGTTATCTGTTTATTACATATTCTAGAATCAATTCTCTTAAAGATATCCATTGTAGGATTACTCATATTTAGATTTTTAATGTTATGAATGGTCTGGAGTTCTACGATGAATCGGTGTTAAATGATTATGCTGAGAAAGGTTTATTGTGTTATGAGGTTTTTTGTTTTCTGAATATTTGCTTCATATGATGTTAGTGCATTCAAGAATTCGAGTTGAATTTAATACTTTTGTATTGTTTTTTTTTTTTTTTCCATTTCTCTGGTTTTCATGAATCTTAAATATGGACTTCATTTTGTTTTGATTACATTTAGACCAAAAGAAGGATGTGAGTTACCTCACAAATTTACCAGGAGCATCAGAGAGGCTTCGAATATTCAATGCAGATCTTGACAGACCAGAAAGTTTTAATGATTCTATCCAAGGATGTGTCGGGGTATTTCATGTTGCTCACACAATAGATTTTGAGGGGAAAGAAGACGAAGAAACAAACACAAAAAGATCAATCAATGCAACAATAAGCATTTTACAGGCATGCGTTGATTCAAAAACAGTGAAGAGAGTTGTGTACACTTCAAGTGGATCTACTGTCATGTTTAGTGGAAAAGATTTAAGTGTACTGGATGAGAAAACATGGACCGATATAGATTTTCTTAGATCCCTAAAGACCTTAGGAGAATCGTACTACATTTCTAAGACTTTAACTGAAAGGGCAGCGTTGGATTTTGCAGACGCGCATGGACTGGAGCTTGTCACTGTAATTCCAACTTTTATTCATGGTCCTTTCATTACTCCTCATTGTCCTGGATCAGTGCGCACTTCAATGTCGATGATATTTGGTATGTACCTCGGTTTTACAATTATTTTTTTCTCAATTTCCCCTCATTGTCCTGGATCAGTGGATACTAATTGATTCTGTTACTATAGAATTTGCCCTATAGCCTGATATACATGACAATTTCTTAGTGCAAAACGATGATGAAATTTGTTTATTGTGATCAATTTGAGCAGGTGATGAGAAAATGTTTGCATTTTCTGCTTCTACCCCTTTCGTACACATTGATGATATCGCTACAGCACATATATATCTGTTTGAATACCCGAATGCCAGAGGAAGGTACATTTGTTCAGCGGCTGACATAACACTTGATGAGTTCCCAAAATTTCTTTCACAAAGATATCCAGAATATAATGTATCATCAACTAGGTAAACTCTTGTTTTTGTGTAAAATATTTTAGGCTCATGGTAAAGAAGATTTAACTAATGTGTGATTGCCATCCTTGCGTTTCTGCAGTTTCCTAAAAAATGTCAAAGATTCTAAAATTTTCCGACTCTCATCAAAGAAGCTCTTAGACACCGGATTCAAATATAAATATGGACTCGAGGAAATGTATGATGATGCAATCGAATGCTGCAAACAGAAGGGTCTTCTATGATACATATCTGGCAAGAGTTCCTACATTCTGTACCTTCATAAGTTAAACAAAGTGTTTATTTCTCTGTTCCTTTCTTTTTGTTTGAAAATTAAATTTTTACAGTGTTCTTAACATTCAGTTTCAAATTGTCATACTGTTTCAATGTTTTTGGATATCCATACTTGCACTACTGGAAGATTATTCTAGCTAAATTGGATGGCGACTTGTATGCATTATTCGTTTATCTGCAAATCTGCAACACTTTGTTTATGCAGAACATTCAAACTATAAGTCTATATTACTGTATTGTTACTGGTTGCTCCATAACCATGGTAATAGCCTAAATTTCACTATGTCCTAATGGACTGAATCAGTGAGGAATAGGCTTGATTTATGGAAGGGATGAGTAAACTAGTAAAGGGATGGAAGTCCTTCCCTAGAAGTACATAGACAAATCCATGGATGAAGAAAGGTGAATCAATTTTTTGGAAAACCATATATAAATATTGGGCGCGTTCTTAGAGGGCTTGGCCACATACAAGTAGAGAGAAGGGCTATACTTGATCAAAGGCCTATGTCAATTGTCAAAAGACCACCCCTCTTCAGGAATATGCTCAAGGAAGTAAATGATAACTCACATTCATGGCAAAAGATGTTACTTATTAGAATGGAAAGAGACCGATATAAACTGGTAGGTTATATATACAAAGCTGAACTTGTTTTAAGAGTTAATGACCCAATGCAGAACAAAAGAATTCATTCTTCTTGTACAGTGTAGAGAATCAATGTCTACGCCGGTTTACATTGTAAGAGACATGTGTATGAAGCCTCAGTGGGGGAGTTAATGCTAGGCCTCAGTGGTTTTAATGAATCAAGGATGTATATTTCAAGCCTCTTTTTTCACTGATCCTGTCGATTCTATCAGAACTCATAAAACTCCGAGTTCTCCTACTCGGGAACCTAATGTAGAGAAGGTGGACTGCAAAGGGCCAGGAGGCATGACAATACGTCAATACCACAAGGAATGACAAGGAGGAACCAAAGATAGCACTGTAACTGAACATCACTAGATCAGGAATCATCAGAAGGCTAGTCATGTTTAAAAATCATGCAGGTCAACACAAGTATCGGTTCTCTTTTGCTTCAAGGCAGAGCATTATGGTTTATCATGTACTTCTGTAATCCTTGCACCTCTCCTCAGTAATGCCGCATACTCTTGACTTGGTATCAAGGTCTTGCTAAAATTGAGTAATGGCCGATCTCTTTGATTCCACTGGTGAACTTTAAATGGAGTAAGTGCATGAGAATAACATGTAAACGCCTTATTTTCACAGAAGGTGAATAATGGGATAAAAAAGGATACTGAATATGAAATTATAGAGGACAAGTTTAATATGTTATTGCAAAGATAGTTTGATTTTGGGGCCCAAGGTATGGATAGTGTGCACAGAGTTAAAGAAGGTAACAGAAAAGATGGCTCTAGTTGTCACCAGGCCAGATCCAAGCCCCCAGAAAGGAGTCTGTTAGAAGTCGGTTTAAGTGCTCTGATTTGCAAAGGTCCAATCAGAGTGCACAGAGTTTTGAGGTTCGGCAAACAAGAAAAAAGTAGTGAAAGACGATGAACGTGAGGATTGAAAAACAAGTTATCTAGGCCTTGTCTAAAAGCTTATGTTATTCATGGAGCGAGAGGTTGTTGAAGCCGTTCAATATGGACAATATTGTAAAGAATGAATATGAATGCAAATTGTGTACTCCAGAGACAATGGTGCATTCCTCTAGTAGCAGGGGCGGAACCAAGGGGCGCCAGCCCCGGCGCCAGCCCCGGCTGAAAAAAAAAATAATAAGTATAATTTATTCATTTTAAATTTTTAGCCCGGGGACAAATTTAAAAATGATTACTCCCTCCGTCCCGTTGGATTATATACACTTTCCTTTTTGAGACGTCCCATCAATTGTATACATACCGGTAAATTTTTATAATATAAAAAACTTAACTACACCCACTACCTTCTTCCACTACACCCACTTTATACATTAAATATTAGTAGGTCCCACCATTTTACTAACACTACACTCATTTTACATACTATTATATATTAATGGGTCCCACCGCTTCACCCATTTTTCTTACTTTTCATCACCAAATTACACTTTTTCTTAACCTCCGTGCCACTTCCCATACGTATACTAATCAATGGGACGGAGGGAGTATATATATATATATATATATATATATATATATATATATATATAAAATAGCCCACTTAACATGATGGTTTACATCGAGAAGGCCATTTTTAAGGACATAGACGATGAAGTTATCTTACAACGCTATTAAAACATGCAAAATCCATTCCTTTCAAAAAAAAAAAAAGGCAATAAAGATGTCACCACTTAACCAATTAAAGTATGCATATTTACTTTTAATTTTTTTTCTGAAATTTTAATAATAGTTCAGCCCGGGGTCAAAATTAATCCTGGTTCCGCCACTGTCTAGTAGTGTTAAATCTTCTAACCATCCTCCCCCTCGGCAACCTACCAAGGTGTCTTCAACCTGTAATAGGCATGCTGAGTTAGCTGATTCTGACAATATTTAGTCTGGTTGTTGTTTTTCTAATGTCCCTAAAACTGCCTTGTCATTATTTTGGTCCTTTGGCTTGGCATGAGATTTATCATTACAGAAACTTGTATGTGTCTCTAGAGCAAAGATAACAATGCGCACTTCAATCCAATGCTAATTAAAGATTGTACATTTAATTAAATGTTCTTGTGTAAATTCTTTATAGGCTAAGAGCATCTCCAACCCCAAAAATCCTTAGCAAAAATTGTATATGTGGCATCTAGGTGGCATCTAGATGGCACTTATAGAGATTATGTAAAAATTGTATCACTCCAACCCTCCACCCCTTAGCAAAAAAATATAGCCAACCATATTTGGTTGCCTATATTTGTCGAACCAAGTGAGCCCTTAGGTATAATTTTACACAAGCAAAATTATAGATAATCCCGTTGGAGCATATACATGTCCTCTTAGCAAAAAATTTACATAATCCATATAACCAATCAATATAGCCAACCATTATACATTTTGCCCTTGGAGATGCTCTAATGGTGAAGAATATTTAACTGATTGCCACAATCATGCCTCTGCAGTTACCAAAAGAAAAGAGATTCTAAAATTTTTCGGGTCTCAACAAAGAAGTTACTAGACACTGGATTCATTTACAAATATGGACCAGAGCATATGGCTTTCATTGTGTTCTTTCCAAAGTTCATAATTTCAAAGTTTTTTATTTCACCTGTTATGCTGTCTCTGTTTGAAAGGGATTGCAACATTTGTTTATCTGAGTGTTGATCTCAATATTTTTACTCCTAATGTCTTATTTGATTGTTACTTTCCCCATCAATTTTTGCCACTGCTTTGCTATGAATTGGCAATCACCAATAAAGACTGACAATAGGCACTACCTAACCAAACAAAATGTGGTTGATTCACCTGATTTCATATAATTTCAGTCCTAAAGAATGTGGGCCAAAAAAAAATGTGGCCATAAATTAGACAGATAAATGAAGGACTGCATAATTTAGTTACAAACAAGTACTGTAAACAGAAACAAGAAATATCTTACCGAAAAATATACACCTACCGGCCACTTTTGATATAAAACCACCTCAAGTTTCAAGAAAAAATATCAGAAAGAAATATGGAGAAAGGTGTTGTTTGTGTAACTGGTGGAACAGGTTTTGTAGCTTCTTGGCTGGTCATGAGACTTCTTCAACATGGCTATGCTGTTAACACCACTATTAGATCTCACCCTGGTAAGTTGTTAGATTATTATAATCATTCACTTCTTTGTTTTGGTGATTTTTTAATTATTAACTATTTTGTATCTAATTATTATAAGTTTAGATTCTTTTTATAGTCAAACACTGACCAAGGTAAGTAAGGCTCATGTTCATGGCAGACTTATGTTGCACTATAGGTTCCAGGGATAATAAGTGTGAAAGTCTAACACCTAATTTTATTCACCTAACTGTTGTATGATGGAATGTTCCCTCTGTACTCACAATTAAAGTAGGCGCACCTTTCGACGGATAATTAGCACGGAAAAGTATGTAGTAGCAGTCGTTTGCCATGGATGATGCCATGATGGACCAAACCCAAAGAGCTATTATTAGATGGATTAGAAAATATTTAGGTAATAGATTTAATCAGATAGAAATTAATATTGTGCACTTCAACTTTTAACTTGTCAATGTTATGAAATGATATATGGAGTTTTATAAGGATTGATTTGATATAATTTCTGTCCAGAAGAGGATTTTGCTAACTTGAAATTTTCATTTCTTTTATATTGGTTTATCTACTCCCTCAATTTTTTTGTTTGAATTGAGCTGTCGAGACGTGCTTAATCTATAAAATTGCTAGAGTAACAATCTTGTATGTTGTCTTTTTCATTCTCTTATTTTTCTGTATATAAAGTTTTTAGCATGGCCTAAAATTTGTTTCGATCACATTTAGGCCAAAAGAAGGATGTCAATTACCTCACAAACCTGCCTGGAGCATCGGAGAGGCTTCAGATATTCAATGCAGATTTCGACAAACCAGAAAGTTTCAATGAATCAATTCAGGGATGTGTTGGTGTGTTTCATGTTGCTCATAATGTAGAGTTTGAGGCAAAAGAAGATGAAGAAACAAACCTCCAAGCATCAATTAATGTGACCATAAGCATTTTGCGTGCATGCCTCGATTCAAAAACAGTGAAGAGAGTTGTGTACACTTCAAGCTCATCTGCTGTCTTGTTTAGTGGCAAAGATTCAAGTGTAGTGGATGAGACTTTGTGGACGGATGTAGACTTTGTCAGATCACTAAAATCATCTGCAGGACCTTATTACATATCCAAGACCTTAACTGAAAGAGCAGCCTTAGAGTTTGCAGAAAAGCATGGACTGGATCTTGTGACAGTAATTCCTACTTTTATTCACGGTCCCTTCATTAATCCTCGTTGTCCCGGCTCAGTGCGTGCTTCAATGGCAGCAATATTTGGTATGTACTTTTCTGTTACAGAATCTGTTTGTCGTGCTTGATATAGATGACCACTCTGGTGAACACAAAGTAAGATCAACCTCTATAGGCATGATAAAAATGAATAAATATGGTTTCTTGTTCTCAATTTGAACAGGTGATAAGATTCTACCTGAATATTCTACCTGTATATCCATCGTGCACGTGGATGACGTTGCTACTGCACATATCTTTCTTTTTGAATACCCGAATGCTAGAGGAAGGTACATTTGCTCAGTCATTGATATAAAAGTTGATGAGCTCCAAAAATTTCTTTCAGAGAGATATCCTGAATACAATGTATCTTCAACCAGGTAAGGTCTTGTTTTTGTTTAAACTCTTTACTGGTTTTTGGGGTAGAAGATTTAAGTGACTGCCATTTTAATGTTTCTGCAGTTCTCTAAAGCTTGAGGATTCTAAAAGAATTCTAGTCTCGTCAAAGAAACTCTTAGACACTGGATTTGAATATAAATATGGAATCGAGCAAATTTATGATGAGGCAATTGAATGTTGCAAGCGGAAGGATCTTCTCTAAAATTTATGTTTGATAAAAGTTCCTGCATATTCAGCATCTTTGTAACAGTCACACATGCAGGATCATATCCTCTAATCGTTTGATAAGTCAATAAGATGCGTTTGTATTTCACCTCCATGTCTCTGTTTCTATGCTAAATCTTTTAGTTATTATTTGTAATAAATAAATATCTTCAGAACAAAGTTTTCAAGTGAACACAGCCCAAAGGTTCATCTCAGCTTGTTGAAGAATCAGCTTTGCCTTGTCTGCATAAACCTTCTGCTCCATCAACACTAAAATCATTCAATTCATGCTCAAATCCTATAGCTTCCTCTTCCTTGAGGCCGCTAATGACCATCCTCGCGTATTGCTTAGGTCTTATTGGCGCTTTAACATTCTTACTTGCTTCAGGATTCAGATTCCAGTGAAGCACACAAATTCAGTCTTTCCTTTCCCCAGAATCTCAGTCGCCCAGATTTGCATGGAGAGCATACACCACTCGACTCATATTCCTCCTCACCAATCTGTCCTTTCATTGCCCTTCTCTTAAACCTTTTCTTCAACATACTCAACAGCACAAGACAATTATGATTCTTTAACAGACTTGTGAATAACACACATGCATGTTAAACCTCGAATCACTCCCTTTGTTTTGCTTAAAATCAATGACAGCTTTCAACAAAAGAATCTCATCTTCTTCCGTAAATATCCTTTCAACACTCTTACACTCATCAACTCTCTTACTCTCCTCGGACTTAGGTTTCTCGCATGCAGATGAAGAGGGCTTGTGGGTAGAGTAGTGTTTAGATGAACTTTGTCGCTGGGTTGCCATTCTCTTGTCAAATACTAGGGTATTGCTGGAGGCAGTTCAAAATTGTTTAGCACGGTTTGCATAGAGTACTATTCAGACCTTATAATATTAAATGTCATGTACACACTAGTAAAACTAATGTTGGTTAGGGAGAATGGAATGGAATGGAATGGAATGAGTAAAATTACTTGAAACTAATAGAGATAGAAGGAAAATTTTGAAATAAATATAAGTGAGTGCAAAATTGATATAATGGCCTGTTTGGGAATCTGGATTTCATTTGAAATCCTGGATTTGATCAAATATGCTGTTTGGGAATTTGAATTTCATTTGAAATCCAGATATTCAAATTTTAGTATAAATCTGAGAATTTGAAATGACAACTCAAATTCTGTCATTTGAAATCCATTATTTGAAATGAAATGCATGTTTCCAAACGGCCTCTAATGAGATTTGAGAAGAAATTGGGGGTAGGAGAGAATGAAGCATTCCATCTGAAATTGAAGGTATGATCTTCAGCACATAATGTAAGGAATGGAATGGATGAAGGAATGAAATTTGTTAACAATTGCTCATAATATAGTTCATTTTTCATTCCATTCCTTCCGGAATTATTCACCCCAACCAAACACAACATAAGTTTGCAATTGAAAACTCTACAAAGACCCGTATTGTGATTGCTGACACAAAAATTCACATTTTAGGATCTTTTGCTAACATCAAAATTGCAAGAGTCTCCTTCTGCAGTCTTATCTTGGGCTCCCCGCTGGGAAGGTTTATTCAAAACTACGAGCTGTTACCTCCAGATTGGAGGAAAGCTTCTAATTTGTGAGTTGTACTCTTGTTTGTCTATCTATTGATATACAGTCTTGTTATAGTAGTAAGAAAGTTGAGAATTGTTTTTCCCATCTAAGTGCTAGTTCATTTGTAATCAATCAAAATACCTTCTCAGAGATATAGCTTGGTCTGCCGTGTTTCTTTTGGCATTATATGTTATGAGGATGGAATTTTAATGTAGTTTACCTTTTGGCGACAATTTCATATTTATTTTGCGTTTTAAATTAGTAAATTTTGGCCCTGACGAGTTTTGTAAGATCTGCAGCAAATTTGTTGAGCGTGAAGCATTCTTTTTATTCTTGTAACGATTGTCAATTTGGTGGGAAAAATTTACTGTGTGGTTAGTTAGTGAGGTGAAACCATTAGGAGAGGATCATGATGCTTCTTCAGCTTCAGGAACGTCATCTAATACAGGAGCGGTGGTGAATGGACTAACTGCAGAAGAGATGGCTGTGGAGTTGTATAATCTTCAACTGCAGGTGATGATGGCCTCATTCAAACCTATCTGACCTAATATTAATCTCGTGAATAAACTTCCATTTGTAAAAAGCAATGTTCAAAATGTTTGCAAGCCATGTTCGAAATGTTTGCTTAGTTTATCTATCCTGGCAAGGGACCATTCACATTCGCACCCATGAAGAAGACCATATCTTGGCCTGGTTTTAGTATTACTATTCGCTTATTATTGTGAGTCAGGGTATTGCAGAGACGTACAGTTGATCAAGATGATGAAGAAACACAAGACTTTTCTCGGTGGACTCAAGCCTTCTTCTCAGAACAGTGCTGAGATCGATAGCATTGTGCGATTTGCCGTTCTTGAACACAACAAGAAACAGGTACTAATTATCACTCTTATTATCTTCATTGATGTTATTTGTGAACAATTAGTGTTATTCATGTGTGGTGAGGGTTTTAGGCCTTTTTTTGTATTACAGTAGGACTATATATTCTTGTCTTTGGTCTTTGTGTGGACACATCTACTTAAAAATGTGTCCTTCCCTTCATTTTTACATACTCCCTCCGTCCCTCCTCAGTAGTTTACGTACACTGTTTGCACACGTACACTGTTTGCACGCATTTTCTTTTTTTGCCCGTGACAGAGGGAGTATAGTGTAGAATGGTTCTGTCAACTAAAATATTGTGCCCGTGTAACCTGATGGATCTACTAAAACTCATCTTTACTAAAAATTTTCAGCGGCTTCATTCTTGATGTATTCTAGTGTTTTTTCTTCAGCTTAATGATTTTTAGGATTTATTGTCTGGTGTAGAAGTTGGGGCATAAGTTTTGGAATACTGTGTACTCTGCTTTAGAAGAAACTATAGTTTCTATAGTGCAGTGTCGTATTTTCACTAAACTGAATTATACTTCATGATCCTCAAGGATCTCATTTATCACAGTTTACTTTGTTCCCTGAATATTGATTGTTGATTATTAAGGATCATGGGTTTCAGCAAAGAAAAAAAAAGTCTGTCATAAACTAATAAAATTTCAAATTGTTCGTCAAAAAAATATTATCAAATTTATCACCGAAAATCAGCAATATATGCGTGGAAAGTGTCCAATTTAAGACCCCAGATTTATGAGTGATAAATTTAAGACTTTGCTAATTATGTAATGACCAATTTGATACTTAACCCAGTTTTAAACACGGTCTAAAGTTTGTTTTGATCACTTATTGGATCAAAGCTGTTTCGATACTTAACCCAGTTTTAAACACGGTCTAAAGTTTGTTTTGATCACTTATTGGATCAAAGCTGTGATTAGAGGTATGTCCATCCTTCGGAGACAAGGAGTGTATCTAAACAACTAGGTACTAGCTAGATTAATATAAACATTTTGAGTGCAATTCATTGTCCAAATTAAATTCACCACAATGTACATTCTAAATGTAATTAGAGGAACAAAAACATGCTATTTAGCTAGGCAAGTATACTATGATGGGAACTTCTGCAAAAAGAAAATAGCAGGCTAGCAGCACTCCAACAGGCACAAACACAATTGTAGGTAAGATCAAATGCATCAGTAGCGGAAATATTCATTTGCTCTATTAGCTAAAATCCATTTGATCAAAAAGGAAAGCGTAACCATCCGAAGAACACATATTAGTTATAAAAAAATAGTAGCAGCACATGAGAGTAATGTTTACAGAGTTTGCCACCCCCTAGACATAAATACTTGCTAAACTTGGCATGTAAAGAAATTACAGCATGTGGAGTTCAAAAGATATTCCATGGAATTCTCTCAGCAAAAGCTAGCACCTTCCAAAAGCTTTGTTTACATGCCACACCTAGTAGAGTTAACGGGACTTTCAAGCAAAATCAGCAACTATACCTGCAATGCAAGTCACTGGTAAAGTGATTACAGAGATATACATGATCCAATCTGTGCTCATACAGTCATACATTGCTTTCAAAATTATAACTTTGGAATATGCTACATTTTGGTTAGCGACAAGAGAATACGTGATCTAGAAAATAGTGTATCTGATGTAGTGCTTTCCATATGTTACTTCTATCAAATATAAACATTTCTTCAACTAAATAAATTACACCATCTAAAGTTCATCTGTCATACATGTTTTCTCTCAGCACAGCTCAAATCACACCTTACATACTTATCCAGATTAATTGCATTTGGGTCCATCTACAAAGGATTCCAAAAAGAGACACAAGCATAGCCACAAAAGCATATAGCCATATTAGACAAGTAACAATACCACTTTAAAACATTGTCTGCCAACTTATCAAGGATATTACCTTGTAGTACAAACAAAATAATAACCACAATTTAGTATAGCTAACAGATAATAATTCTTAAAGTATAATCAAGACAAGTCTATCTCGAAATCTACCATAAAGATGTCGTATCTGCAAAGTGCTTTGGTCCAAGTCACAGCTTTCTTTTAAGTTAAAATGAGGAATTTTCCTAGACAATTATAATCTTATCAGGCCACTCGCCAATACGTCTCATGACAGATGACCGAAACCATAGAAGATGCGTGAAGGTTGATGCTTCTAGACATCACTTAGAATGACACAGAAAAGCTTAGTTCATTTCATTTACTTAGAAGTTATGCCCTGTGGAGATAAATCTGTTGATAGCACATATAGAGATGCCATCTCTGACATGAAGCGTCTGCACAAGTTTTCAAATCATCTTTTGGTTTTAAATAACCTACTTCAGAAAAAGATCCAAGCCTGCCCCTGCTTTTATCATAAATAATAATTAGTGTAACTAAAAAATACAAACCCTCAAAACATATTTACATAATTAAAACATAAATTTTTTTAGCTCTATGCCTCATGATAAATTTAAGAATTAGCTATATATAACATTGAATATCAAGTTTTCCTAATTTGTCATGAACAAAATGCCTTGAAAAGAAACTTAAAGAATCTGTCAAGATAGTTAATTCCTAGAGTTAGGAAACCACAATTACAAACCATGACATAAGAGGCGCATAAACAAAAAACAGCATAGAACAAACAATAGCCAAGATTCTAGACTTTCAAGTTAAATGCAATTACCTTGCTCCACTACGACTTCAGGAATTCATCACAGCTTCAGCCTGTTTCCTAATCATTTTTGTCCTCTCCGCATACACCTGCTGCTGCATTACCACAAAATTCTTCCATTCACCCTCCAATTCAACAGCCCTCTTCGTCTCGAGTCCTCTAACCACCTTGTTCACATACTCTTTCGCCGATATCGTCCCTCTAAACTTCTTATTCGCTTCAGCTTCAAGCGAAGCACACAAACAAGGATACAATGACCACCAAAGCTCCCCCTCCGCCTCCGTCTTACTACCCCCATGATCATCATTCTTATCTTTTTCCATACCACCCAGAACCTCACTTCCCCAAATCTCTCTCGAAAGCTCAAACAGCTTATAATCATGAGGCTTCCAACTCATGGGGTCCTCACCATTCTGTAGTTTCCCCACATTACACACAAACTTCTGCTTCAACTTACTAATCTTACCCACAATCTGCTTCACATTAACATCACAAGACAAGGAATCCTTAACAAAACTCTGAAACGCAACCATCTTCGAACTCGGATTAGAATTTGTTTTCTTGAACTCGATCATACCTTCCACCAACGCAATCTCATCCTCTTCAGTAAACACCCTTGAGAAAAGCTCCCCCTTGCTCGTGGAAGCCTTATCAGCTGGACGCTTGGCATTGGGCTTAATGGGTTTCTTACATGCAGATAAAACATTATCACAAGGGTTTTTGGTGGGTTGCTGTGATTCAGATTCAGAATCATCAGTGCTTTCAGATTCTGGAGAGGGGAGATTTTGGGGTTTTGCCATTAGGGTTTTCAAATAACAGAGGGATGCTTATTGCTAAGTTTGAATGATGAGTATAGACAACTGTGTTGTTTTTAAAGGAATGGGGATGGGGATGCGTAATTTGCTGGGAAAATGAAACGGCAAAACTCATCAACATGACACGTCTTTGGATGCAAATGAATGCAAGTGTGCTTTCACTTTCATCCCATTTTTGGAGTGAAAGTTTTGGAGTGAAATTATGCTATATTTTCACTCACTTTCACTCGCTTTCCTCGCTTTCCTCCCTTTAAAAAACTCGGGAGCACGAGTAGGAGTGAAAGTTAGATAACTTTATTTCTTTTTCACTTGCTTTCCTCCCTTTTTAAAACTCGGGAGCAGGGTGTTAATGATGATCACCGGTAATTCACTTTCAAATTCTTATTACTTGCTTTTTAAATTTGACAATTACGATATTTATGATTAAAAGTTGGGAAGTTTTGAAAATTATCTATTTCAAAGTAGATTTTGCGGATTTACTTTCTTTGTAAAATAAAATTTGCAAATATTTTCTAACTTTTAAAATTTGCAAAGTAAAATGCAAACCGTGTACCTACGTTTACACAATTGTGCATTTTGTGTACCTCATCTTTGAAAACTAGCAAAGTGTATACTTCTACTTTAAAGATTCTAGCAAATGGTGTACTGAAGTTAGAAGACCATTAACGGCGTTAGTCAAACAGTTAGAATGGAGGGTTAGGAGGGTAATTCCACTTGCATGTCTCAGAATGGCACATCAGACCCGCATGTTAAATTATTCAAAGTTTTTAGGGGTCGTTTGGTTCGAGAGTCGGTATGGGGTTGGAATGAGGAATCGGGTTAGCATGGTATGGGGTTGAGGTATCATTTTTGATATCAGGTGTTTGGTTGTTTGACGGAATGAACATTTTTTATTTAAAATATTTTTAAATAATTAATTTTAATAAATTCAAAATATTATTTTAATTAATATTTTTTATGTATCTTTGAGTTGTTGATTTAGTCTTGTATCAAAAATATTTATGTAATGTATGAATATAGATGAAATAAAAAAAAACTTTCATTCCTCATACCCATACCTGAAACCCACCTCCCTACTTGGGTATGAGAATCTCATACCTTGTGGGTTTGAGGAATGGGTTTCAAAATGATTTTTTCTTAACCAAACACCGGGTATAGGTTTGGAATGAAGAAAACCCATACCTGATACCTGAACACCTCGAACCAAACGACCCCTTAAGCTCTTTAATCAAGATTTCTAAGACAGGGAAAAGAAGGTAGACTGAGTATTAAAGTTTTGAGGTTAGCTAATACTCTCTTTGGTCCATAATATAGGTCGTTTGACTTTTTACACGTAACTTTAAGTGCTTTCACCACATAGCAAATATTAATATTTCTGTAATTTTTTTTCCTGAATAAAAATATAAATATTATATTTTTATTCAGAAGAAGAAAATTACAAAAATATTAATATTTGCTATGTGATCAAAGCACCTAAAATTACGTATAAAAAACACCTAAAATTACGTGTAAAAAGTCAAGCGAACTATATTATTGACGGAGTAGCAGCACATGAATCTGACGGGATTAACAAAATCCTACTCCAGACATTTTAGTTTTGACAGATCAGTATAACAAAATACACTTTACTCGCTCTATTCGGAAATATTAGTCTCTTAACTTTTTTTCACGTACTTTTAAGAGTTTTGACTGTACATTTATAAATATAATTTTTCAAATTTTTTTTGTGAACAAAAAATATGACATCAATATTTTTATTCACAAAAAAAAAGTTTTAAAAAAAATATTTATAAATGCACCGTCAAAACTCTTAAAGTACGTGAAAAAAGGTCAAGAAACTATTATTTCCTAACAGATTACATTAGTGATTTTATATTTTATCTTGCCATCAATTTTTATTATTTAATAGCCAACCTTGTAGGATAGTTATACTTGTTAGAACGTGAAATTTAAATGCATGTTTTTTTTAACTTTTGACTAATCATATTTATTATAATTTGATTGAAATTTGTATATATAACAAAAATTGAGAAAAGTTAAAAACAGATTGAAAAATATATCTAGTGTATTTTAAATTATAATAAATGAATATTTTTTAATAACTAATCACTGAACAATCAATATGAATAATAAAGAATATTCAAAACTCTTAAGAGTACTTGAACAAAATAAATAGTTAACAATGAATATTCTTTATTATTCAATAATATTCTTACTATTCTTAAAAGGGCAATGCTAGAGACCCCAAAAAAAATTCCCAAAAAACTTTACCAAATGATGTGGCAAACAAGTGGCTAGTTATGATTGGGTGATTGATGAATCTGCAGTGGGGTCTCATTATTATGGGAGTGAATTCAGCCAATCAGATTTGGACACATCATTTGGGACAATTTTTTGGGGTCTCTAGCATTTTCCTTCTTAAAATTAAGAATAAAGCTCTGTTTTAAAATTTTTGTATAAGAATTGAATCTAGTTTTGTGGACATCAGCGTTCTTTTCCGATAGTTGATTGATTATGAATCTGTTGGTTACAAATTGTCTGTCTAATTCTATTGATGGTTACCGCTGTGTGAGTGTGATTTTGTGCACGGATAGCCTTGATTAGTGATTCTATTTACGGGCTAACAAATCAGAACTAGATCTATAAAAGTTTTTTGTGTGTATGATACATAAGCTGAATCTATTGGATATTATCGAATTTGTTCTCAGTATTTCAGTGTTTTATTGTTGATTATCTTAGGAGTTTATTGAATATGATCGCCACATGCTCAGGAATCAGATAGACTAGTTGACTATATGGAACTGAACCTAGTTTTGTGTGTAGGTTTATGTTTCGATTCTACTATCTGCACAAGTTAGACTTATGAGTACTAGTTCTCTGTATATTTTAATGTGTATAGCTATGTGATATTGTGTACATTAATAGAATTCTGTATTTTTGCTAAGATTCACATGTTTGTATTTTAGTTCTAGTAATAAGTTGTTTGTGCGGATCTCTGTATTTTAGTTCTAGTAATAAGTTGTTTGTGCGGATCTCTGTATTTTACTTCTAGTAATAAGTTGTTTGTGCGGATCTCTTTCATGCTAATATGACTGTACCACAAAGGTTGGGGGCCATGTACGATGGCTTTGTGTGTCTTTTAGAGACAATATGGTACCCAAGTTGGGCGATGGTGTATACCATTTTACACAGTTATGTCTTTTGACATATAAAATTCTATTATCTCCATGTCTAATTATGATAAGTTAATAAATAGTAAGCTCTGATAGTATATTTGTAATGTGGAATCCGATTTGTCAGTAATGATTATACAAGTATGAATATTTGGTGTCTCAGGAAGGAGAACCACCATTAGCTAGTGTCTAGTGGTATCTTAAACTGAAAACAAGAAACGCTGTAGAGATTTTTCAGGTTGGCATTTAAATTTTTTAAAAGGAATAAGTGAAAGATTAATTTTCCTTTGAATTAGTAAAAAAATACAAACACTGGAATCTTCTTTTGTAATATCCCCATAACAAACCAGTATATGATCATACTGATACTTTGCATCAGATTATAGGCATCAATCCAGGAGTTAGGAATACTGCTTCTCAGCATATAATAAGAATAAGTTAACTGTTTTATAAAAATCACTTAGACGAGCATAACTAAAGGACATTTTTGAAATACAAAACACATGTTATCAATTAATATGAACTGCTATGATTAAGCATTAATCTAGGCCGATAAGGAGCAAAATCATGGATATGAATAAATCAGTATAGAGTCAGTTATATGGTAATTTATAAAATTAAAGGAGACTAAATAGGAATTAATTCTATTTAATTACATTGAATATGAGTTAATTGGTGATGAGAAAATGTCTCATATTCAATTAGGGCATATTTTTTGGTAAGTACCATTAAAACAGAGGTGATCAGTCAATAGGATAAGCCTAATTGAAAGGGTACTTAATTACGGACTAAAATAATGTTCTAATGATGGACCATATAGAATATAGTTATATAATTAGAGCAAATAACAAACAAATATCATCAAATAGCCTGTTCTTCAGTGCCTTATTTTGTCTGTTGGCTTCTTTGCAAGTTCTTGATTATTATGAATACCAGGCGATTGCAGAGCTAATGACCACAATATTTCATCAGGCTCAAATGACATCAAACTTATACATACATTAACTGGATGGTATTTGCACATAGCTTATTGGACAATACCTGAAGTGTTTACAAACAATAAAAATAATCTGGAGGTAATTCTGAATCATCTTTATTGTATGACTCTGCTCCGGTTTCAAATCACTTGGCTTGGCGAGATTCAGTTTATGAAATAGTAATATGTTTTTCTTTGTCTCAAAGTAAGAATACTGCTTATTGGCCGAGAATACTGGATCTTTACTTGAAGTAAGAAAACCAGCAGTTGATGGTGGGATAGAACAGTTAAGAAAAGAGATGACTGTGATGATGCAGGAGGTCATTGAATTGCAGCAGCAACATCGTGGAACGATTCAGCATATGGAAGCAGTGAACGAAAAGCTCCAAGCAGCAGAACAGAAGCAGAAGCAAATGGTTTTCTTTCTTAGCAAAAGTGTTCCACAACCCTGCGTTCTTGGCTCATTTTGAGAACATTGGTTCATATAAATTCGACATACCAGATGATCTTCCCAGGCCCCTAGAGCCTAAAGAGTGTTTTCAGGAGTATTCTGTGTCTTCCGGATTTGAAGAATTGACAAGACCAGACATGGGTTTGAATCTGGTATGTCAGGCTCCAACAATGAAGTGTGGGGTAATTTTAATAATTTTGTTGCACCAGAATTCGGAGTCATCGGCGGAATGTCAGATATATGGGATGTAAGTTCCTCAGAGGTGGCAGTAGGTCCTGAATTCGATATTTGGCGCGCTGATGAGTATTGATTTAAAAAGCTTCAGAGCCAAGTTGGCCAGCCCCCTAGGAATTCAACTTCTTTGGCAGTTAGAAGCACATTTTGGTTTATAAAGAAAAAGAGTTTAGGGTGGTCGTATAGATGCTTTAAATGTATATATACCATATCTTTTCTAGGGCAGAGGCCTTTCTTGATGGAATCTGTGAGCATTTTATTGATAGAATAGTTGTATTTGCATATAAAATTCTTTGTTTGTGTTAATTTGTTTTCACAAGAAAAAAAGGTTTAGTATGAATTATGAATATTTTAATACTTGTGTGTCTAACCAAAGTTCTTGCTTTGGTTAGACATTTTAATTTTTATTTGTCTATATTCTTTATTAGTTTAAAATATTCTTTTTGTTGAATAAGTTGTTATGCCTTGTGTTGAATATTCTTTTATTTGGTTTTTATAGGTTTTCCCTCACAATATATATTTTTTCTGCTTAAATTATTATTCTCATGTTTTCTCTTTGCTTGTTTTGATTTTTAGGATCCTGGAAAGAGACTTATGGGTTTTCTTATTCAGACTTTAAAGTCTTATTATCTAAACGTCCGGAGATATCTTGCATATCTTTCGGTTAGATGATAAACTTTGATGGATGAAAGAAATCTCTGTTGCTGCTTATTGTATCTATGATACAACTCATCTACGAGAATGTAGACCCTGACAAAAAAAAAAAGCTGGTTGCATTTATTGAATAATAAAGAATAAATATTTTTTAATATTGAATAATAAAGAATAATTATTAACAACTACTCCCTCTGATCCATTATATAGGGCGTTTGATTTTTAACACGTATTTTTAGGAGTTGTATAATTGTTATTTTTTAAAAAAAAAATTTCTGAATAAAAATATTTCTATTATACTTGTATTCAGAAAACAATTAAAAATATTAAAATTTGTTATATAGTCAAATCATGTAAGAAGTCAAACGACTTATATAATGGACCAGAGGGGTGATTATTTAAATTGAATAATAAAGGATAATTATTAACCAGTACTCATATGCTGTTAAAATTTTTCCAGATAACTTATTATCCAAAAATAAAATTTGTTCTTTGTTTTAAGATCATTAGCTTTCTTCGTTCGATAAAAATAAAATTTGTTCTTTGTTCTTTGTTTTAAGATCATTAGCTTTCTTCGTTCGATGCATCAAATTTACAATAAATAAAACCTATGCAAGCATTAGTACAAGATAACAGCCAACTAATCTGGTTCATGGCCTTTAAACAAAATAAACAAATAACAGATGGGTCCTGTTCCTTGACAACCGCGTGTTAAATAAGGGTTATCTAACACACTGTATGGGGGCCGTTAGATCTATATTTCAAAGGCTCAGATCCAATCTGAGATTTTAATGTATCCGCTATAAAAAACCGCGGATAGGGAAAACTCCCTTCCGCGGTAAATAACCGCGGATAGGGAGTTTTCCCTTCCGCGGAAAATAACCGCGGATACATTAAAAACCCAAAATTGGATCTGAGCGCTTGAAATATAAATCCAATAGCCCCCGTACAGTGTGTTAGATAACCCTTATCTAACACGTGGTTGTCGTGGAACAGGACCCATAACAGATATGCCACACTGGAAGGACACTCCCCTCCCCCTGCACACTAACGCTGTCAAACCATTTCTAATGGCAGTACGTCATATGCAAGAATCTTCCAAGCTCAGGTATATATTTTGCTAGTTTCCAAAGATGAGGTACACAAAGTGCACGATTGTGTAAACGTAGATACACGGTCTGCATTTTACTCAATTTGCAAATGTACTAACAGTCTTGGCGATTTTTCAATCGATTTTGTAATTTGTTGTATAACAGATCTAATTTTAGAGGGGTGTATTGAATTGAGATTTTAAAGCATTTTTTTTATTCATGAAATCCGAGGGTATTCGATTGGGATTGTTTGAAATCCATTAAAATCTTGAGGTATTCGATTGAGATTTTAAATTATGCTACAAAATCTGGTAGTATTTAATTGGGATTTCAAATTATGTTTTAAAATCTGATGGTATTCAACTGGGATTGTTTAAAATCCATTAAAATCTGATGGTATTCAAATGCTGATGAATTTTTTGGATTTCATAAAATGATGGATTATGAGCTTTTTCGGCTCATCTTTTAAATAAAGAAAGAAAAAGAATTTAATGAAATGTTAATGAATTAGGTATATTTTATTATGTGCAGTAACACAAGTATGTTTCGAGAAAAATAAATAAAATATTTTAAATCATAGGATGAAGGTACGAATGCTTGCGGAAATTACAAGTCATGCATATATAAAACTTGCATTATTAAGAGAGGGATTTGAAATACTTGCTCCTTAAATAAAAGAAAAGAATAGAATTACTTGCCTTTGACACAAACACAAGTGACAGCACGGTCACTGTTGGATATTTTAGTGTAATTGAATTAACTAGTTGATCAGTGTAATCATAATATTACATCGAACAAGTCAGGAGAGTACGGAGTGTATGCTTTGTTTGAGTTTATTATGATTTTAGTGTTAGTGCTTATGAGGCATGTTCATTGGCATTAGACACATCTAGTGGAAAGAAGTGTCTATTGGCATTAGATTTGTCCATTGACATTAGACACATCTATTGGGATAAGATGTGTTTATTGCCATTAGACAAATCTATTTGGATGAAGGTGTGTCTATATTGTCAAAAGACACTTCTATTGACATATATATATAGATGTTGCATTGATCATTTCAAGAATATGGTTCATTTGAAATACACAACAAAACACATTCTCTCATCTTGCAGAATTTCTGACTTTATCCGATTGAATTATTTGGTGAACCACAAATAACTTCAATCTGAAAGTGTTCACACGATTTCAGAAAAATCCAAGTTATCACCATATATATACAACAAAGATTGAAGTTATTATATTATGAAGATGACGAACGGAGAATCTATAAAAGACATGACAAGTAAGTTTGCAAAATTAGACAAGTTCGAGGGTCAAGATTTTCGAAGATGACAAAAGAAGATGCATTTTTTGTTGACCACGCTAAAGGTTGCGTATGTTCTAAGTACTCCCATGCCAGAAGAGATTGTGAATGAGACTATTGAACAAACAAGACAACGCTGCAAATGGGAAAACGATGACTACATATGTCGCAGTCACATCCTAAACGGTATGTCTGATTCCCTCTTTGATGTATATCAAAATATTGAGTCGGCGAAAGAATTGTGGGATTCTCTTGAATCCAAGTACATGGCAGAAGATGCTTCTAGTAAGAAGTTTCTTGTCAGTAATTTTATGAATTACAAAATGGTCGATTCTAGACCGGTGATGGAACAATACAATGAATTGTTAAGGATTTTGGGACAGTTTGTTCAACACAATCTGAAGATGGATGAATCTATCTCAGTTTATGGTGTTATAGACCAACTACCGCCATCATGGAAGGATTCTAAACACACCTTGAAACATAATAAAGAAGATATGACATTGGTTGAACTTGGAAGTCACTTCCGAATTGAAGAGGCTTTGAGGACTCAAGAAAATGAGAATAATCCTAAGGGCAAGAACCAAGTCGGTAACTCTTCTGTGAATATGGTTGAAGATGGTGGATCTTATAAGAATCCTAAAACCAGCAAGGGCGATAAACGGAAATTCAAAGGAAACAACAACTTTTCCAACAAGAGGCCTAAGATTGCATGTTGGAAGTGTGGCAAACCTGGACATTTCAAGAAGGATTGTCTGGTTGGTAAAAGTAAGCAAGAAAGGCTTAATGCTGGTTCAAGTGGATCCAAGGATCCAGAAAAGCAACAAGGTCATATTTTAATGAAAAATTGTAATTCAGGTCAGAATTATGTATCATTGATATCTGAGGCATTTTATGTGCAGGATGATAATGTTGCTTGGTGGATTGATTCTGGAGCAACGAGTCATGTCTGTAAAGATCTTCGTTGGTACACAAACTTTCAACCAATCGAAGATGGATCTATCTTAAAGATGGGAAATGTTGCAACTGAACCAATCAAAGGACTAAGAAATGTGAAGCTAGTGTTTACTCCTGGAAAATGTATATATTTAAATAATGTGTTGTATGTTCCAGGGATTCGAAAGAATCTCTTGTCTGGTGTTGTATTAAATAATTGTGGATATAAGCAAGTTTATGAAAGTGACAAGTATATCTTGTCAAAACATGGCACTTTTGTTGGCTTTGGTTGCTTATATAATGGCATGTTTATGTTGAATGTAAATACTCCATTTAATGATGAATCTTCTTGCATGGCTTCTACTAGTACTAGCCTAAATTTGAATAAATCAGAATTATGGCATGCTAGACTAGGACATGTACATTATAAAAGAATAAAGGATATGTCTAAAATGAGCCTCATACCTGCTATTGATTTAAACAATGAAAAATGTAAAACATGCATGTTAACAAAGATAACTAGAAAGCCCTTTAAAGTTGCTAATAGGGTGTCTGATGTATTACAATTGATACACAGTGATTTGTGTGATTTTCATTCTACACACCATCATTAGGAATTAAAAAGTATGTTGTTACTTTTATTGATGATGCTTCTAGATATTGTTATGTATATTTGTTGCATGCGAAAGATGAAGCTCTTGACTCCTTTAAAATATATAAAGAAGAAGTAGAGCTACATCATCATGGTACCTTGATTAAAAATCTACGTACTGATAGAGGAGGTGAGTATTATGATCCAGTATATTTTCATTCTACTGGTATAATACATCAAACCACGGCTCCTTATACACCACAACAAAATGGTGTGGCAGAAAGAAAAAATAGGACTTTGAAAGAAATGGTCAATTCCTTGTTGTCCTACTCGGGTTTGAGTGAGGGATTCTGGGGTGAGGCTATGTTGACAGCCTGTTATCTATTGAATCGAATTCCTAGTAAGAGGAATAAAATTACCCCTTATGAACTTTGGTATAAAGAGTCACCAAAATTGAGTTTTCTGAGAGTTTGGGGATGTAGAGCAGTTGTAAGACTCACTGAACCCAAAAGAAGAAACTTGGGTGAATGAGGTATAGATTGTATCTTTGTTGGTTATGCTGAGCATTCCATCGCATATAGATTCTATGTGTTAGAACCTAATGACTATGTGCCTGTGAACTCGATTATCGAGTCAAGAGATGCTATCTTTGATGAAAACATATTTACATCTATACCTAGACCGAGGGACATGCTTCAATATTCTTCTAGTAGGAACTCATTTTCTACTGAAGATGTTCATCAACCGTCTGAACCAAGGAGAAGCATTAGAGCTAGAAATGCAAAGTCTTTTGGAGATGATTTTCATCTTTATCTAGTTGAGGGCTCTAGAGATGAAATTAAAGAAAAATACCAATATTGTTTTATTATTGAGGAGGATCCAAAAACTTTTACCGAAGCTATGACATCGAGAGATGTTGCATTTTGGAAGGAAGCTATCCAGGATGAAATGGATTCTATCATGAATAATAATACATGGGAATTGAGTGATTTTCCCCCTGGCTTTAAAGCATTGGGAAACAGATGGATCTTCAAAAGGAAAACAAAGGTGGACGGTACGATAGATAAGTTTAAAGCCAGATTGGTAATCCAAGGCTTTAGACAAAAGGAAGGAATTGATTATTTTGATACTTATGCTCCTGTTGCTAGGACTTCAACTATTAGGTTGTTAATAGCACTTGCTGCTATACACAACCTTGTCATTCATCAAATGGATGTAAAAACTGCATTCTTGAATGGTGAATTAGATGAAGAGATTTATATGAAACAACCCGAAGGGTTTGTTGTGCCTGGTTGTGAGAACAAGGTGTGTAAATTGAAGAAATCAGTTTATGGTCTAAAGCAAACACCTAAGGATTGGCACGATAATTTTGATAAAGTGGTCTTGTCTAATGGTTATGTTATTAACCAAGCAGACAAGTGTGTATATAGCAAATTTGATTCTTCTGGTAAAGGAGTTATAATTTGTTTATATGTGGATGACATGTTGATTTTTGGTACAGACCAAAATCAAGTGGATAAAACCAAGAAGTTCTTGTCATCTAATTTTGATATGAAAGACATGGGGGAGGCTGAAGTGATTCTTGGTATAAGGATCAAGCGTGAGAATAATGGTATTTCAATTTCTCAATCTCATTATATTGAGAAGATTTTGAAAAGATTTAATTTTAAGGATTGTTTTCCAGTTAGCACTCCTCTTGATCCTAGTATTAAACTCCTACCAAATAAAGGTGTTTCAGTATCTCAACTTGAATACTCAAGGGCTATTGGTAGTCTTATGTATGCCATGATAAGCACTAGGCCAGATATAGCCTATGCTGTTGGAAAGCTTAGTAGGTACACTAGCAAACCAAGTTCTCATCATTGGCAAGCCTTAAGCCGAGTATTCAAGTACTTGAAAGGAACCATGAATTATGACTTGACGTATACTGGATTTCCTTCGGTTATTGAAGGTCATTCAGATGCAAGTTGGATTTCCAATGAGGAAGATCATTCTTCCACAAGTGGATGGGTATTCCTCCTTGGGGGAGGTGCTATCTCTTGGTCATCGAAGAAATAGAGTTGCATTACAGACTCAACAATGGAATCTGAATTTGTGGCATTATCAGCTGCTGGTAAAGAAGCTGAATGGCTAAGAAATCTGATATATGAAATTCCATTGTGGCTAAAACCTATATCACCCATATCAATCAGGCGTGATAGTCAATCTGCCTTGTCTAATGCTTATAGACAAGTGTTCAAAGGCACATCTAGACACATAGGTGTTAGACATAGTATGATTCGTGAGCTTATCACTCACGGTGTTATATCAGTGGAGTTTATAAGAACTCAACATAATTTAGCCGATCATCTTACCAAAGGATTGACTAGAGATCTTGTGCACAAGTCGGTTGTGGGGATGGGATTAAAGTCCGTTTAAAAGTCTCTCATGTTGAGAAACCCAATTCTCACCTAGGATTACATTAGGTGCTGAATTCAATGTGGAAACTTAACATCTAGAGATTGGAACATATTACAGCATCATCCCAAGTTATGTGTTCAGACCTGCAAGATGAGGAGGTTGAAGTCTATCTTCTTAATAGTTTTTTTGAAAAATCGCAGATGCAGGTGCGAGAATAAAAGAACTACCTATTTGAGCATGAAGTTTAGCCGCTTCAAGAAGCTTGGACTTGGCTTTGATATGCTTAAGAAGGATTGGGACACAAGGCTAGTAAAATATAGTGTCAAGTAAGAACATTTGAGAATGTAATGTTATGTGTATATTATCTTCATGTATTCATTGTGAATAGTAGAGCTTCAATCCATAGTGATACCTTGATATTCGAATATTTGAAATGTGTAATATACTAATGTGAAATTCAATCGTCATGATATTTCATTTATGCATAACTTTGTTATTTGTTGTGATTTTGTTTAGTTAATTATGGATTACGCTAAAATGAGGGAGGATTGTTGGATATTTTAGTTTAATTGAATTAACTAGTTGGTCAGTGTAATCATAATATTACATCGAACAAGTCAGGAGAGTACGGAGTGTATGCTTTGTTTGAGTTTATTATGATTTTAGTGTTAGTGCTTATGAGGCATGTTCATTGGCATTAGACACATCTAGTGGAAAGAAGTGTCTATTGGCATTAGATTTGTCCATTGACATTAGACACATCTATTGGGATAAGATGTGTTTATTGCCATTAGACAAATCTATTTGGATGAAGGTGTGTCTATTGTCAAAAGACACATCTATTGACATCTATATATAGATGTTGCATTGATCATTTCAAGAATATGGTTCATTTGAAATACACAACAAAACACATTCTCTCATCTTGCAGAATTTCTATCCGATTGAATTATTCGGTGAACCACAAATAACTTCAATCTGAAAGTGTTCACACGACTTCAGAAAAATCCAAGTTATCACCATATATATACAACAGTCACTCTACTCAAAGTTCCTATACTGGCCTCAACTCTGCCAATCTCAGTCATGATTACTTTCTACTGAACTATCTTACTGCATATTGCCTTATCAACTATTTCTGACTTGGCTTGCAACATTGTTCGCTGGCTTTTGTAAGCTCTTAAATGCACGCGTCTCGGTAGACTATATAGCAAAGCAATACTTTAGTCGGTGTACAATCCAAAGCGTCGTCATTCGTAGAATTGAAACTATATTACTACCCTTCGTAATATAAGTATAGGGTCATGTTCAAGAGAGAACCATTAGAGAGAGAACCATAGAACCCTTATCTTATTTCTAGTATTAGGTAAGGTTCTGCAGCAGAACTTAAGTATTAGTTAGGGTTCTACAGCAAAACTTCACATGCAAAAAAATGTCAATATCTATGTATTATATTTTAAAATTATTTTTGAACACACACAACGATGAAAAAACATGTATTTAGATTTAGATCCTAAAAATCTATTTAAAATTTAGAGTTCTGCAGCGGAACCTTAGTGGTTCTATGGTTCTATCTTAAGGACTGGTTCTCTCTTGAGCGTGACCCTATAAGTATATTATATACAATTAATATATATACATAATGTCCAATAGTAAAGCAAGTAGTCACATCAGCAAGTAACAGGTAATTTACATGCTTTAAAATTTATATAAATATAATCTAGTAATCAAGTATATAATCTTATATCTTATTATATACAAACAATTAGCACGGTGACAATATATCCCTGGCTACAATCCAATTTAGAAAAATAATCCAAACAAATCTGAATCATAATTCCACTTGTAATTCATCCACATCTCAAATCGATTCAGACTTTAGTCAAAATAAAATAATAAACTCGGACAACACATCCTCTAAAATTGAGCGATCTCAAAATCAATAACAAAATCACCTCTGTCCAAATAAATTATATGTCGAAACGTTAGTTTATATAGTTAATCATGCTAGTCAAATATAATCAGGTCCGACAATTAAGACAACAATTTAATATTAAACAAAATATTCAGAATCCAGTTGTCTCAATTGCAAGCATTCATATTTCTATGAATAAACTATGCTTCAACTCTCAAGATAATTCAATTTTAATCCGACATATAACTCTCAACACAATCCAGTATATAAATCTAGTATATTGACTAGAGCAGTTATTCACTAATGAGTTCGAGATGCAATCTCCTAAAATCATCAATATAAATGAATCACAAGGAGTTCATATAGTGCGGATAAGATACCAAGTTAAATCATATTTTAAGTATAATATTCAAGTGCAAGTGTTCTAAATTATTGCTCATAACGCAACTCAAAATCCATTTTCATAAAACACTTGCTCTATCCCAAAAATGTACTGCGGCCCTATATAAACTCGGGTCCTGCAATCGCTACTCTTTATATTCCAATTGATTAATTTTTTCTCCCCCTGTATCAACCCCATCCTGTTTTATTCATTATTTCCCCACCTTATTTGAACCCACACCATTGTAAACTTTATACCCCATGTACTCCTACTTCACCTTTCTATTTCTCAATTAACCCTCCCCCAACTGATTATACAAACTCCCCAGCTAATACTCATACACTTCTCCTGGCTTAAACTATATCTTTCTCCAACCCACTACTCAACCCACCATCGAGACACAACCCATTCAAACCCACACATCCTTTCGCCCCCTTCACTGCACTGCCACCACCATACAATCATCAATCAAACGAACCCTGACCATAAGCTCTGGTCGACTTCGCCGCTGCCGGAACTCAACTCCGGCGAGTCTTCCCCCCTTTCAGCAGTACGGTCGTTGATCGACCTCTGCTTGTAACCTTGTAACTATTTTTTATGAAGATTTAAAACAGAACAAGGAAACTTAAAAGAAATGAAAGGGAGACTGCATTAATTCATAGCCATAAAGGTACTGGTTACAGAGACGAAAAGCAAGAAAGACAAAATGAGTAAAACATATGTTTCTTCCAGCATGCCCTCTCCTCCCTTCGCCTACTGCTTTTATCCTTACTCTGAGACACCTGTCTCTATCTAACTGGGTGAATATGCAGGCCGTTATGCACGGGGCCCCAGGTTGATACTAATATAGCCACTACAATCTTATTTATCTAAAACAGCAAAAGTCTAACATACTGCTAAACAACAGCGTTTCTTCCTGGCTCATAATAAGGCTGGTTACACTGCTCTCCCTCGACATCCATCAGCCATCACCAATTGCGGCTATGCCGCTGCACCACGGCTCGCGGCAACCCCGCCGCTGCAGCCCAGTCAACACACGGCGTCGCGCTGGATTCCAACGCCACCGCCTTCGATCCTTACAATCCCATCTGCCTCTTCATCTGTTCCCGTTCCCATCAACAGCCAAAACAATCCACAACACAACAAATATGTCTACATACACAAGTATTTAAACACCCACTCAATTCCTCACCTGGCTAGAGCTTTAATCGATTGATTGTGTGATTTTCCACTGAAACCCTAACCCCCTTTTCTTTTTCTCTTCGCACGCAGCCGACTCTGTTGGTTTATGTCTGCGTGTCTATGTGCTCTGATGTTTTGAGTTTATCTAGACCAGTAGTGCCTTGTAGATTTATACATGATTCACAGCTTCTACTTTTGTTTTATAAATGAAACAAATCTAATTAAATAATAGATTTCATGCCTAATTTATAAAATTAAGCTAAATTTGGCTACATTTAAATGTAGAGCTACAAAGAAAGTTTTCGAAAAAAGAAAAACAAAAACACCCAAGATTTCTAAATTGAATAAATCCGTGAAAATATTATTTTCAAAAACTTTTAAATATTTAAATTATATTGTCCAAATAATTTATAAAGTGCAAATAATCAAAATTAATTATCTGCGGATTTATAAATATTTTTGAATTAGTCAAAACATAAAAATACCAAAATTGAAATATTCTGGTAAATTTCAATAGGACAAAATTTTATAATATAAATAAACACGGATTTTAATATTTTTAAATCAAAGAGCAACTTTAATTTATAAAAAGTGTAATCAACTCAATTTCTAAACTACTCACTCGGACATAGAAAATAAACAAACAAAACTGTTCATTTAACATGTACCACAATGAAATCAACTAATCACATAATTACAGTAACTCACAAAATTATTTTTGAAATCCAACAAATTGGAATAAAATATAAAATTTTGTTCCTCCTCTTTTTAAAAATTTAATAACAAATAATTAAATAATTGCAGAAAATTGCGAGTCATTACAAATGGATAGAGCTGTTTACATTTTTGAGAAACTTGTCTAGCATTTTGTACTCATTTGTATGCATGGATTTGCAGTGATTTCATTTTTGTTTAAATTATTTGCGGTTTATTAGTCCGTACATATGTTGCATAGAGGTTTCAGAGCTTAGAGTTTTTTTTAGATTTTTGAGAAGCTTGTGGAACATTTTGTAATTATTTGTATGAATATTCTTGCAGTGGTTTCATTTTGTTTAAAATTAGTTGCACTTTAGCTGTTTTCCCCGTAGAGTTTGGTAGATGGCATATTTCTTGAAATTCATATTTTAATTTAATTTTCATTTTGAATTAAATTGATTAGTTGTATATTATATAAACACATATTAAATTTTCACTATGTGTATTGATCTACATAGTTATCATTCGTGTAATCTATCTCGCAAGAATATCAGTTCATCCTTTGAGAGAGAGTAGTTTTTATTCAGTATACGTGTTTTTTATCAGATAATATAAAAACTGTTTTGATTAAATTAATGATTCGATTTAATTGTTATCACTATATTCAACCTTTTTTTACGGTGGGATAAAGACCTACTTTTATAATAATTGAGTATCAAGTCATCTCATTTCCATAACTCCAGGAGACCTTTTGTAATAAAATTTATTTAATAATAAATAATAATAATTTCTCCCTCGTTTTGAGAGTCGACTCCCGTATTAGGGGTTTAGCCGTCACTTCTCTGCCCTCCGATCTTCATCTCCCTCACCAATTAACCCCTTCGCTCTCTCATCCCCTCTATTATTTTACTAGTTTTTTAATAAAACCCAGATCTAATCTTTTTGCATTAGATCTTGTTGAGTGCCTTATTATCAAGGTTATCAGTCGCGCCCATTTTTTTGGGATGTCAAGGTGTGTCCATCTTTTTGGGATGTCAGTGTGTTATTTTTTGTTAAACCTATGTGTTTTGGTATATCTTTCGGTTATCATTCTAAAAAGGATTTATACGGTATTTTGGGAGATCTATAAGACTCGCATCGATTTTGGGACGATGGTGGATACCGCAAAATCTCACATTTCACAACAAAAACTTGTTCATGTTTTGGGGACGTTGGGTGCTCCAGGATCAATTGATTTGACTGATAGTTCTGAACATTGAGCTACAGATGATGCTTATGTGGAGGTCAATTGCGATGCTGCTAGTTTCATAACTGATGTAGGTTGGATTGTTCGAAATATCATTGTAATACTTTTTAGATCAAAGAATATATAATATTCTATGTGTTAAGCGATCTGAAAACAAAACGACTATTTGTTTAGTTCGTTCTTTGTTTCACAATCAGATTGTAGTTGACAGTTCGGGGGTTTGTCTCGACTAGTTTCGACATCCGTCTTGTTAAGCGTTTCGTATTAATAAATCATTTGTTTGTCAAAAAAATAATTAATAATTTATTTTCTTTAATAATCTTTCTCTTCAGGAAAAAAATTCTATCCTTCTTAATTATGTTTGGTTTGTTTTTCTAGATTTGCATCATCGAAGCTTCCAATTTATTTTTTCTTCGATTCAAGCGGAGCATATCAGATCGGAGAGTTAATCATCTATCTTGTGTGGATTTGACTATCAGATTTAAGATTTTTTATTTCATTTGTTTTTAGTTTACCTTTATTCTGGTTTTTAACTTATATTATTTTCAGGTTTTTTTTCTTCTTAAGTTTGTTTTCACTTCTTGATTGCAAGTGATGAAATTTGTATGAAATCATAGTTGTGGTCGATAACTCAAACGAAAGCCTTATGTTATTTTCAAAATATCATTTAAGTGCCTCTAACAACATACGATTACAATTTACTGTTTGTACGATTTTTTATTATCATATTAATATTAACACTTTTATTTTAAAAAAATAAGTTCAAAATAACCCTTCCGTTTCATTCCACTTGCTGCAAATACTTATCACCTGAAAAGCGAAAACTTCAATATTTGGATCGAATCTGAGTACAAGTACAACATCACCTCCCACAGTCCCCCCCCCCCCCCCAGTCCCAGGTCTTCTAGGTGGAAAGGAAACTATGGGGCCGTTTGGCTGGGTTTAAAAGAAGTAACTTATTACTTAAAGTAAAGAAGTTGATTAAAATTAATAAGTTGATTTAGACTTAAAAGCTATTACAAGTGTTTGGATACCATGACTTATAAGTTCTTATAAGTTATTTAAGTGTTTGGATAACTTAACTTATAAGTTTGTATAATTCTCTAATTTTTTAAAATAAATTGTTTTATTTAAAAATATATTTTAATAGTTTCAAAAAAAATATATTTTAACAATACAAAAACTTTTATTATTAATACACGAAATATTTTCTTTCAAAAAAATACACAAAATATTTTACAAATAAAAAATATAAAAACTATGCATTAAAAAGATAAAAACAATACTCCCTCCGTTTCTTTTTTCTTTTATTGTTCATATGTCGACACTGTTCATAACATGAGACAAATTATTAATTTACATTTAATTTATAAGATTATATATAGTCATCACTGATCTTTTTGCATTCACATTCATATTCATGAGTACTTTAATACGGTGAAATTTTAATATTTAATATTAATACGAAATTAAAAATATTAACAATCAAAAATGTGTATTGACAAGATAAAGACAAACATGAAAAGTATTTAAAGAGGAAGGTAATACATAGGAAAAAAAATCTGTTTTCTATTAATTAAAGAAGAAGTGCTGCAAGTTAAAGAAGAAGAGGTGCATGAGAAAATCCGCCGCGGAGAGAAGTAAACAAGTGTTTAGTAATATAAGCTGGAGTAAAAAAAAAAGCCGGGGTTTGTAGCTTTTTTTCCCCGAACTTCTCCAACTTATTTTGAGCGCTCCTACATTTGCCAAACAGCAGGTTTAATAAGTGAAGTGGGCTTTCGGGGCTTTTAAGCCTATAAGCTCAATCCCCAAACACCCACTATATACTCCCTCCGTACCACCAGATTCTTTACGTTACTTTTTGGCACGCATTTTAATGCTCCTATAAAGTATACATACATTATATATTTATTTTTTTTAAAAATCCCGAAAAAAAATTTGACGTTTAAACTTTTATTAAAAAAATTAAAAATTAAAAATACGTTATACAGCTATATTTTACGAGAGTCTCAAAATGCGTGCAAACAGTGCAGCATCCTGGTGAGACGGAGGGAGTATAACACTAACCACCCTCCTCTTCAAAACAAACATCTCCTTTTGCTTGAATAACAAACCCCTAGTTTCAATGGAACCTTCTTTTCTAATCGCAATCCTCTCGCTTCTTCTCGGCGCTATCATCATCTTCGTTGTGTTCGGCAACTACTTTCGCAACAGGAGATCGGACATCGATTCGCTCTCCAACAACAACAAGGAGATCGTCGATTCCAAGCCTGCGTCCAAGCCGCAACACAAGAAACTCGGCTCTAAGCCTCACTCTCATGCTGCTGATAAGGTCTATTTCACTTTCATTTTATTGTTTGCGTTAGGGTTTATGTCTGATTTCGTTGTTTAAGGGTCCTTTGCTTTGCCGAGGGGTCGGGGTCGGGGTTGGAAGGAGGAATCGGGTTAAATACTGGGATGAGTTTGAGGTATAATTCAGATAAAAAATATGTCCAATTTTAAAAAATTAAGTTATTAATTTAATATATTGAAAATGTTGTTGTTATTATTATTATTATAGTATATTTTTTGCATCATTGATTTAATTGATTAAACCGACATAAATACATGAGACTAAAGTTCAGTCATATACATGGTTTAATACCCCATACCCTGGGGGTTTGAGGTAAGGGTTTAATTTTATTTTTTTTTACCAAACATCATGAATGAGTTTGGATTGGACGAAATGCATACCTGACTAGAACACTCTGAACCAAACGACCCCTTAAAGTGTTTTGGTTGATGTTGAATTGAATTGAAGTGCGTGTTTGAGTTGTTTGTTTCTGGATTCTCAATGCTTGAGGTGGACATCAGTTATCGTGTTTTGTCTATGTGGAATTGAAATGTTTGTGGATTTGAAATGTATGCATATATGTGTATATGTTAATGTTTATGTGTGCCATCGAAGTTGAATTATCGTTTTCTATTTATGCGTGGTTAGTGTAAATAAATATAGAATGTAATTCAACAGTTTGTTTTATATATATGAGTACTAATAATTGCTTGAGGTGAATATAGAAGTATTTCATTTTGTTGATTTATGTTTTTTTGGTGTTTTTGTTTATATAGCTAAAATTGAATAAGAACAAGTAAGAACCACTAAGGTACAAGATATGTTTATATCTGTGAATGAAGTTTAACATACCGGTTGTAAGTTTTAGTTAATGCCATTCATCACTGTTCTAAAATTAAGGTGCATTACACATGGGTTTAGTTCCACACTTCCGGTACAAATTAATAGAACGGGTACTACTAAAGTTCAACAAGATTGAATGTGTTGAATCATAGTTGTTCTCACTAGTTTAACAAGGCCCTGTTTATATTCGTAACTGTTTTGAAAGCTTGGGTTAAATAGTGATTACTGTGTTACAAAATTCTCGCTGAACTGCTCGTAAATCTATCTTTTCATTTGTATGCTAGGTTCTATCTTTTTTGTATGCCAGGTTCATCTATCATTCTTTTAAGTGATTTGATTATGCGGGATTGAATGAACTCTGTGTTTGATATGTTGTATATTTTATTTTTTTTAAATGATCATGTTTTTTGTGAAAAAATGTATCATTGAATACCTTCGCATTTATATTAATGTATTTCTTTCGATAAATGGCAGTTCTATTAATGGTTTTATGCTTAGCTAGATTTGTAGTGACTTGTCAAATTGCTTGGATTGCGCAATTATGTAAATATCTATCCTTGCATAATTGAATCAGTTTCATGTCATACTAATATGTGTTTGAAAGTAGGAATTGAACAAGCGGCATCACCCTCTTGATCTGAATACCTTAAAAGGACATGGGGATTCTGTTAATGGCTTAAGTTTCTCCTCGGACGGCCGTAGTTTGGCAACTGGTAACTAGTATTTATCATCATTCTGACAATCTGTATTTCAGTACCTTTTATGCTATCATTTTATCTAAAGTAATTAAACCTTATTTTTTCTCATGATTGTTTGTTCAATTTGATCTGTAGCCGGACCTTATTGAAACCGGATCCGCATGATAGCAAGTGATTTAATGTAGTATTGTTCAATCCAAATATTACTAATTATATGTATAATTGTAAGTAGAATTCATTGTCATTCTATTTTGCTAAAGCAGAGGTTACTTGTAAATATGACGTTGAAATTATATATATATATATATATATGTATGTATGTATGTATATGTATATGTATATATATATAGGGTTGCACTCCAGAAAGAACACTTTAAAAAAAGAACAACAAAGAACACTATCATAACACTTCATTTTTTATAAAAAAATGATTTGTTAAGATTATAAGTATATGGTTAAACACCAATTAAACTTAATATATGAAATCTAACACCCCAAACTCATCGAAATTATAGAATCCAGAATAGAATCAAGAACAGAATCCAGAATAGAATCATATAGATATATCTTTTGCACGATTATTTTACATAGAATCATGTTATTTTTAATTTATATTTATTGTTAAACATGGTGGATACTGTTTTTATTCATAATAAAACGTTAATCACCTTAAAATTTGAATTTAATTCAAGTTTTTGATGAGATTCTACATTTGATTCTAAAGTGTTCTGTGTTGTTCTTTTTTTAAGAGTGTTCTGTTTTGAGCAATGGCCTATATATATATATATATATATATAGGCAATTGCTCAAATAGAAACCACTAAAATAAAAACTAAAATGGAAACTAAGAGAAACTATACCTAAATGAACTCACCCACCCCCTATATGTCATCACCCACCTAGGGCCCACCTTCACCCCCACTCAATCCACCCCGGGCCCGCTAGGGCCTCGCCAAGTAGGGGTGAACATAAACCCGTTCAACCCGCTAACCCAACCCAAACCAACCCTTTTTTAGGCCGATTAACCCAACCCGTTCAAAACCGAAAAATAAATGGGTTAATTTTTAAAAAATCCGATAAAGTTGGGTTGGGTCAGGGTTTTACGAATTTCAACCCTGAACTAACCCAACCCAACCCGATTATATTTATATATAATATTTACATACGTATCTTACATTTTTGAGTTTATGTCAATCAATCTTTAACCTAAATTTGATTTATCTAGGGTGTGTTTATACATTTACAATAATAACATGAATAATTTTAAGTATCTCGATAACTATAAAATGTAAATGATGACTTTTGGAATTCGAACATGGTTAATGATCTGTTAATGAACTGATATACACCTTGAGTTTTTTTCTTCCTCTCGCGATGAATGACTAAATTTTTATTTATTATTGTTTTCGCAAGTTCAACCTAAACCAATCCGACCCAACCCGAATTAATTGGGTTGGGTAAGGTTGGGTTACATAAATTTTTTTTTGTTAATGGGTTAAGTTTTTATCAACCCGAACTAATTGGGTTGGGTCGTTTTTTTCTAAAAACCCGCCCAACCCGACCCATGTTCACCCCTATCGCCAAGGCTCCTCACAGGCCCTGGACATGCTCCAGACAGTCTTAAAGAGCCAAACCTTGGCCCCACCATGGTCCCACTAGGCCCTGACCATCAATTTTTTTTATAAATTCTATTATAGAATACATATAAAACGTGATTCTAATATAGAATACTATAACAAATATCTATTTTAAACAATTTAACACTTAAAATTTGATGAAAAAAGTATATTTTCGAAACTGATTCTATAGCAGAATAATCCTGGATGATTATTATTCTGTTATAGAATCATGTTGAGATATTGCATAATTTTAGATGATCTTTGGAATAAAAAAATTGTATCTTCATTTTCGGTTTAATAATCAAAATTTTCAATTATATTGCATAAAAAATATAAAAGAATATATATTATGTGCTCCCTCCGTCCCATTTTATGTGACCTCATTTCCTTTTTGGGACGTCCCAAAAAGAATGAACCTATAATACTTACTATTTTTGAACACTACTTTTCACTATTACACCCACTACCTCTATATTTTATACTCTCTTTTTATTAAATAAACACTATTACACCCACTACTTTCTTCCACTATCTCAAATCTATTATTAAATATTGATAGGTCCCACCACTTTACCCACTTTTCAACTACATTTACTACCTTTTTCTTAATCTCCGTGAAAGTCAAACCACACCACATAAAATGGGACGGAGGTAGTATATATTTATAATAGTGTGCTACGTAACTCCATATAAGAGGTTATGCTATGAAGTGCTATATATATATATATGCCTTCTCCTTGAGGATCCCATAAAATGGTAACCTAGGAACTATCTAAGACTTAAAAAGACACGGCGCCAAAATAGGAAAACAGTTATTCTTTTCAAACCTAGTTAAGTTCTGTAAACAGGTACACGGTTCTGTGAACACGGAATAAAAATAAAAAGTGAAGAATAAAAAAAATACTTAATACAGAAATACAATGTCCTGTATTTTTTACTCTAAATTTTATTGACATGGTTGTTCTTTGATTTATAATATCTATTTATGTTTTAAATCAGTTATAAGTATTTTTAATACAGAACATATTTTTCTCTACTTTTTTAAAGATTATTTTGTAAATAAAGAATTTAAATTATATAAAATACAGGACATAAGTTTTTCAAATATAAAAATAAAAATAAATGCGTACCATTTTAGTGTTGATTTGATTTATTTTAGTAATATGTACTACAAGTTATGCAGACACATATCAAATAAATATTGTTCATATTACTAGTTAAAAAATAAAAAAATTTAAAGAATAATGAAAATACAGGATACAACAAATCTAATATCCTGTATTTTTATATTATACATTTCTTAACATGTTTGTTCTTTAATTTCTCACATATTTAGCATTTTATTTGTTTTCATATATGTATATATGAAATTGTATGTTTCATTTGTTTTTTATTTATAGCTTGTCCTGTATTTTTGTTTGTTTAAATATTTTCTCACATGTTCTGTATTATATTTGTTATATATTTAAGTTTTTGTTGTGTGTTCAAGGAGTAAAATAACATTTTTTACGTTTTATGTTTGTACTAAAATATGTTGAAAGTTTTTAAAATACAGAACATATGAATTATGGATTATGTGTGTAAACACGTGACTAGGTGTCTAGGTATTACAGTTATATATCAAGAGTTTTGAAAATACAGAATATATGGACTACGTGTGTAAACACTGTGACTAGGTGTCTAGGTATGGCAGTTATTCTTATATGGAGCGTGCTGAGTTGTATGGCTGGGATCAAAAGTTACCAAGTTACCCAAACAAACGAGTTACTCATTGAACCATCCCCTATATGTATATATATGTATCTATATATATATATATATGATTTTATAAATATTCTTCGAAAAACCAAAACAAAGTATTTTAATTCACTCTCAGCTTATGGATTTTTCTATTTGATGATTAAATTTCTTTTCTAAATATAATTAACCCTTCTACCACCTCTCGTCTAGACTAATTGCTTTTTTTTTGTTCGCTTATCTGAACCTAATATAGAATGATATTGTTCATTCTTTGGATCTCTCCTATTTTGAAGTATCCCTACTCCCTAATTGCAATACATTAATTTGTTAATCCGTATCTAGAAGAAACTTATCCTTACATGATGGGATCAGGAATTCCATTGAACTCCCAAATTTATTGGATTGATTAACCAAATAGATTTGTTGATCTGCCAAAATCTATGCCTACAGATATTTGTATCACATGTTTTAGCAGCTATTAAGTGTCTCGATATCAGTGTTAAGATGGAGACAAATGATGTAGAGTATATGCTTTTAGTATGAATAAGTGTGGCTGCAACTAGAAATTCGTTGTATCTGGAGAGAGGATAAGAATTATGGTAAATAAATTTGTTTTTATCTTTGACAAAAATAGTCGTAAGTTATTTAGTTTTATGTATTTAAGTGTTACTGTATATAAGAGCTAGATAATTATGTGAGAATCCTCTCTTGCCGCATGAGGTTACTCTGTTGTTAGAAATAGCCATCTGAATTATTATGTATCATTTAATGTTTAATATTTTCTGGATTTGAAAGTACTCGTAGAAAGTGTTGATTATTTATATTTCTATTGTGCATATATTTCTTTGCAGACCAGATGTGTTAGAGACTGTTATGGTCTTAATGGTGGATCCACCGAATATATTGTATCAGTTCATTTAACATTACTCAGAATACCAATACCGGCCTGTTTGCTGACTTAATTAATTTTTGTAGTTGTTTAAAACCTATCTTTTTTAAGAAGTTTAGCAATTTCTAGTAGCATCTAATATCCGCTTAATGCTAATATCAAGATTTCTGTCTCTCACTATACTTGTGGTACGTTTGATATTTAACTATTTAAGTATACATTACGACAGAATAATATAATGATTTGAATAATCTATCCAAATTTTTTAAGGTTCATTGCAGTTATTGCGGTAACAGGTGAACTGCAATCTTCCTGTATTGCTAAACGTTAAGTATATCAGAATGGAAGCTGTAGAACTAGAATATCAGAAACTAATAGAACAATAAATTCTATATCTTATAGTTCTAATGATATGTTTATACTTGTACACTACTCAAGTTATTGGTATTGCTGAATCCCAAAATAATAATTACAAGTAATCAGGTCTCTAAAGTAAACTATAGAATATATCAAATTTGTACAAGAACTTGAAATGTACTGAGATACATAAGTTATCATTAGAATCAATATCTATCAAACTTAAAGCATGCCGAAATTCCTATTACCTTAGAATCTGAATCGTTCAAAGATTGCTGAATTATAAATTGTTAACTGGTTTGCCAATGTTTCATGTAAACCATATTTTTAGCAATATTCTTGGAACTTGGAAAGCAGGGATACTCCACATGGGTGGAGTATCGCGTATGGGATACGGACCGGTGCGGGGGTGTTCCGCGGTGCGCCAGTTGGTGTATCCACGCGTTTCACTGATCCAATATGCGGGGGTGCGGCAATTGCAGTGCGGGAGGGGCAGAAAATGTAATTTCACATGACTTTAAAATAAAGAAAATCAAAAAAGAATTTATATTACATGAGTTTTCCCCAAAATGAAAGGGGCTGACCTAATTGCAACTTGAAATAAGACAGACACATACATGCTCCTCTGACAACAATGACAGCGACTTCTCTCTCTCTATCTCCGACGATGGCGGCAACGACTTTTATCTACTCTTATCTCTTCTCTCGTTGTGCTCATCTCTTATCTGAGTTCTCTCTACTGCTTGTTTTGATCTGATTTTATGCCACCAGTAGATTATGTATTGTGTGTATATACGTGTTTACTGATGGAGTTGGTGTATGTAGTCAACTGCTTTGACTGGTTTTTTTAATTATAATATTTTTTGTTTCTGTTCCTTTTTTGAGTTAATGGTTAACATAGCTATATATATAGGGCATTGCTCAAAGAAGAACACCCTTAAAAGAACAAAGAAGAACACTTTAGAATCGCATATAGAATCTCATTTAAAACTTGAACTAAATTCTAATTTAAGCTAATTAACCTTTTATTATGAATAATAATAGTATCTAACATGTTTAACAATAAATATGGATTAAAAATAACATGATTCTATGTAATATTAGTCGTGCAAAATATATATACATGATTCTATTCAGGATTTTGTTCTGGATTCTATTCAGGATTCTATAATATTTCCTATTAACAATTTGGATGAGTTTGGATGTTAGATTTCATATATTATGTTTAATTGGTGTTTAATTATGAAATTATAATTTCAACGAATCATTTTTTATGAAAAATAAAGTTTTATGATAGTGTTCTTTGTTGTTATTTTTCTGAAGTGTTCTGTGTGGAGTGCAACCCATATATATATAATAATTTTCTAAAGTGTTATGTTATATAATTGGTGGGTGATTTTTATATCCAATACCACATGCCAATTTCTTTGGCAGTGGCAGTATTATGAACTTATATGTATTTGATGTCTTTTATTTGCTAAAACCTTATGTACTTGACTATTTGATTTAGTTCGAATGCTACTTTTTGCTTTTCCTAAATATATATATATTTTAAATATTTTTATATTTGCCATATCCCCCTGCACAGACCATATGAGTACTTACTAAAATATTGTATACTAGAATTATGCTGCGTTGAACAATATATATACTCTTGGATGATTAATATCTATAATACTGAATCCCAAAGAATAATCTGAAGGAATCAAAATGTAACCAAACTGCAACATTATGTTTTTAAATGGCCTTGCTTTACAAAGCAGGACTCATTTGGGGCCAAAAGAAAGAATCTTCCATCAAACTAAACAAGAAGTTGCTTTATAATTTGAATTTTCATGTCAGCATTTGTTGGCCAGCTTTATTATTTAAAATATCAGGTTGGAAAATTGTTGTGTATAGATATATGTGTTTTTTTTTTTTTTGGGGGGGGGGGGGGGGGGGGTTGTGATATCATCAGCGGTCATCTCGAATCTGAAGTTATGCCAATTTTTTAACCGTAATGTCTTTCTCTCTCAGTCTCTATTTTCTAATCTATTATCTCAAACTTAATTTTTGCCAATCTTCGACTGCTGGCCACAAAGTTGATTTTGTAAACAGAGAGATTTATAATGTTATAATTAGTTTTTCGTGCTTTTGATACTTGCTTAATACAACTAGCCTTAAGAAAAGCTCTATGACCTCTAATGAGGCCGTACTGACATTATGGTATATAATTACTTCTCCATTTAATAAGTATTTTTCGCTTAACTCTTTCACTGTTAAAACACTCTTTAGTTATATCTTGCATCCCTGACAATTTACACTTTCATTGTTGCTTATGACTCAAGCTTGTGGAGATGGAGTAATCAGGGTGTTTAAGTTGGATGATGTTTCAAGTAAAAGTTTCAAGTAAGAATGTCAAACTCCTTTGAAACCTTAACAGTTTTCCTCTTTCTGCTATTAATGCGCATGCAATATTGTTTATTGTGATACTTGTTTTTTTCCAGATTTCTGAGAATCAACTTACCTCCTGGAGGTCATCCAACAGCAGTTGTATTTGGTGATGTTGTGACCTCCTATGTTGTGGCTTGTGAGGCACTTGTTGGTTCTTCTTTGTACATGTATGGAGAAGAGAAGCCCAAACCGCCAGCTGATGCTAAGCAGCAGGCTAAGCTTCCTTTACCAGAAATGAAATGGCAGCAACATAAAGTTCATGATAAAAGAGCTATAATCACCTTATCAAGAACTTCGGCAACCTATGGCAATGCAGATGGAAGCACAATTATTGCATCATGCTCCGAAGGTAATTGCTGCTTCTTCGCAGATAATTTGCTGATGTTAATCTATTTTCACATTCTTAGCGGATTGCTGATATAATCATTGTTGAAAGGTCATTGACATGCCTACAACATTTCATCCTGTTAATTGCATTTTGTTCTGTCATGTATATTGGAACATCATTTGTGTTAGGATTCTTCTGTTTAGATGTAATTTTGCATGTTTTATTGGTCTTCGGTACATGCAGTCAGGTCATACAGAAGTGTGACCTTCTCATGCTTATAACTTAGAATCATCTGTCTAAAATTTTTGGTGCATACTGCATATCATAGTTCTTACTTGTTTTCCAGTATAGGATATTTTGTCCTGATTTTCTTCATATCTTGCAGGAACTGATATCATACTTTGGCATGGAAATACTGGAAAGATATTGGGGAATGTTGACACTAATCAACTCAAAAACACAATGGCTGCCATATCTCCAAATGGTCGTTTTATTGCTGCAGCAGCTTTCACTGCTGATGTGAAGGCGAGTTTGTCTAACTTTCACTAGTTTATCTGTTGAATTCGTCAACCATGGCTAAGGAACTTATAAATGATTCATTTTTAAGGGGCTTTAAAAGTAATTGTGGTGGCTGATATGGGTACAATCTTCCAGAAGCATATTGCACATATCATTGTGATTTTGACAAACTGAATGCTGTCTATTCTTTAATTAGTGTAGTAAACACAATTAAGGAGTTAGCGTGTGTGCCTGTAATAAACCCAGGAATAATAAAGGCTACTTATACATGTCACCATGGCTGAAATGAAACAGCCTTTTTTCTCTAGTCTGCTGTAAATGAAAGCTGTTCATTTATTGCATAGACTTGAGAACTTGCATGTATACAGATGGTTTTTTAAAGTACATGGATCATTGTGAAAGTAATGCTGGAGATGGTATTTGCATGCATGATCAAATGAACACTCCTAAATCATAAATATAATGCCTCTCACTGTTGTATCAAAGATGGACAAATCTTTTCTAAATCAACCGTGGTTAGGTCCAACATTTGACTACTTTTGTCATTCCCATATAAAAGGTAGATATATAAAGATGGACAAGTCTTCATATTAAGTTGAATGTACAGATTTGTGTAAATAAATAAATAATTAATAGCATTATAACATAAAATACTCCAAAATGATATTTATGCTAAGGATGCATTTTAAAGTTATTTCGTCCAGTGTGTTTTGGATACATGTATGATAAATTCCAGGGTATTCCTCTAAGAAATTGTTGCAATATGAAGAGGCTGGGGCATCCTTTTACTCCTTGGGGGTGGTAGGTTTAGCATGAGCGTGTTTTTTAGAGGTCCTTTTGATTTTCTTTACCGTGATACATAATAGATATAGATTTCGAAATATGTTCTATTGAACTTGCATTTCCTCTCCACTCCTCTTTGATAAAGATATAGTTTATGGTTTTTGCTCCCTAAAGTGTGTACTAAAGTTGCCAAGTCAAATGTTTCTCAGCCTGTTGGGCAATGCTTTATTAGTTAATATTTTTTTTTAAAAGCTATAGCATAAAACTTTTCAAGGTATTCTGAAACTTGACATAAGTTTATAAACTAGGTTTCATAATAGTCTTTAAAACATGAATAGATAGTGTCTATCTATTTGGGGGAACCCCGTGTTTAGTTATACACTTATAATCATTCCTAATATGCAAAAAACTCATACATGTGATGCGAAATCTTCTAAATAGGTAAAAGTTCAATGATAGAAGATTTTAGGAGTGCAACTGCATGTGTTTTCTATTTATAAGCATTTTGGCATGCCTTTGGTATAGTTTAGGATTCACGGCAACCCAAAGAACTGATAGAGCCAACCCGTAGAGGCCTTTGGAGGTAATATAATTGTCATTGCTTATTGTCCGCATACCTGGGTAAGTTATTCCTCTAAGGCTGTTGAAAACAACATATGGCATCTAAATAAAATATCTACATGATTGTAGGTCTGTTGGGCGATGTAATGATGTTTAATGTTTATCTAACTCGGAGAAAGCAAAGAACTACAAATATTATATTGTTATGTGTCAGTGGCATATAGAACAAAGTCTTGCTTCTTTGCACAATAACTCTTGACTTTGTATTTGCCGTAAGGATTTAGCTTCTTACATAAATCTGTAGCTACGTCGGTACTTCAGATTTACCATCAAAATTGTTATCTGGAATTGCTTAGCATATTATTATTAGTTTATTTTTTTTTGGGAAATGGATTTTTTTAGAGTGGTCATAATCTACACGTTCAGTTCACTAGCATGAAAAAACTATATGCTGCATGATGTTACATGCTTAAGTAGTAAATTTCAATTGTCATGTCCTTGTTGTAATTTGTTCTACTTGAGCATATTCAAAATTTGACTTCTAACCATCGTTATCAGAATTATAATAGGCCTTGGAGTTATAAATTTCACATGTTCGTTCTACAGGTTTGGGAGATTGTATACTCGAAGGATGGTTCAGTTAAGGAGGTCTCAAGAGTTATGCAGCTCAAAGGGCATAAGGTTGGTTTTTTGGTTACTTGCATCTCAAGATTCTATACTCGAAGGATGGTACAGCTTGTGTTGTTATAGTGAATTATACAAATTTTGAAATACGCACATTCAGCCACCGGTGTATTTGTGTTGTTATAGTGAATCACAAAATTTGAAATACACATACAGCCAACGGTGCTTGAAATTACACAAATCCCGACCACTTATTACCTATAGGAGACAAGTATCATTTAGGTTAAGCCTTGTGTTAGTTAATCGGCCAACTAGTCTGTTTCACTACTTCCTATATGTGATTTTATTGAACTTATAATGTCGTCTACTATCATTTTCTCACTAGAAAGGCATGCATAGATAGTCTGGCCATACTTATGTGTGCTTTATCCTACTTTTGACTTCTTGTTTATTTATCTACAGAGTGCTGTCACTTGGCTGTGTTTTAGTCCTAATTCGGAAGAAATTATAACGTCATCGAAGGATGGTACCATGAGGGTATGGAATATTAATGGTATGTCTAATTCCATGGACTTTATCATGATGTTACATTTCACTTAATGGGACTTGACTCTTGAGCAACCGTTTAAGTTATATATCATTAAAATCTATTGAACAAAGTGGTAGAACAATAATATTGTCAAAGGACAGTTCAAGAATAATGTGTAACAACTTTTGGTGCAGCAAACATGTTGTCTAAAAATTTAACAAAAAGAAAAAAAGAATTGTGCCCGTGACTGTTAAAAGCTTGAATGCAAACTGTTGGATATTCATTCTGCAGATGAATAGTTCAGTTTTGTTTTTCTATATTTTTTTATTTTTTAATTTTAAATTGTATCTTATATTGTGTCATTTTTAGTATCTTATCTCTTTGCGTTTCTTGGTCAACTCTTCTACATGAAAAATGAAATTTTTTTGGCTCAGCCACCTAATTGAGCGAATGAATTCTTCGAACTGATTGATTGGCTTGATTTTGTTTATTTTTTATTTTTTGAATCTATACCATGGTGCTAAGTAACCTAATTGTTATTGTTAGTTCGATATCACCTTGATGAGGATCCAAAAACGTTGAAGGTGTTTCCTATTCCATTGCAAGATTCAACTGGCACTACTTTGAACTATGATCGTCTCAGTATTTCACCTGATGGAAGAATACTAGCAGTTACTCACGGGCCACTTTTGCAATGGTTATGTGCTGAAACAGGGAAGATTCTAGATACAGCCACCAAGGCACATGATGGTACAGATTCTAACATATTTGCATATCCTTTTTTTAGGATTTAATCTCTCAATCTTTAGGCTAGTCCTTTATCTCTATTCTCTACTAACTAGAAGAAAATTGATTTCATTAATTAGCCTGTATTAATCAATCTCATGACCACATCAGTAAGTTGAAACAATTAACAACTGACAATATAAGTTTTGGTGAGTGGCGACCCCACCAAAAAGAAATGGTTAAAAATCTATTCCTTGTGATTTAAATAATCTCAAACTTGTAGTTACTAGTTATTGAGAACTGGAAGGTAAGTTAAAAGCCAAGTGAAAATTTTGATTATGTTAATATGATGTCTGAACATATCTGCTAATATATCTTGCTTCTTCGTTTATAATATATTGTAATTGTTAACATATGAATCTTTAAAGAAATAATATTCTCTCTCAAGTTATAGGCAATTGTTTAACATGGCGTCAAATAGTTTTCTGGAAACCGTCACAAATCTATATTATAATATATGGGTTCCCTAAATTAGTTACTGGTGATTTCATCATTGAAAATATCCTCTCTGACCAACTGTTTGTGTGCACCCTTAAGTTTTTATTCGATTCTTCTTCTCCACTGGCTTGTTTGCTATGTAATCCAGTTTTAAAACCTCTTGTATTCTATAAAATCTACTTATCATTTGTAAATTTGTTTTATGAGCATGATTCAGTGAACTCTTTATCTTGATGCCATATGCATGATGATTTAGTGAGCTCTTTATATTCTTAATTTTATTAGTTTGATGATTCAGTAAACTCTTTATATCTTTATCTTTTGAGCATTATGTCTGTATATTCACTAATCACTGTTCAGTGAATACTTCATCAAAAATCGAAATACAACAAATATGTAACTTTGCTAGTCTGCAAGTTTACTCGTCTGATTTGTGATATTTCTCCTGAATATTATGCTTAATCATCTTCCTGCTCAAGTTTTTTCGCGACACTATATTTACAAGTGTGTGATTGTCAAGCAGGTGACATTACAGACCTTGCATGGGCGCCAACTGGTATTCCAATGGGTAAGTTGTATTCCCTTTCAGGAAAATTTACTCTAATTTTTATGCTTTGTAGATGATGAAAATGTTTTCTTTTCTACTTTTAACTTTTGAAATGAGGGGAGAAAAAAATGGAAAGAGAATTTTGCTCCTGATTTTTTTGATAGAGAATTTTTAGGAGTTTCTTGCCAAAAGTTTCTTCCCCATTCTTGGGAGGGTCTTCTCAGAACTACTGGAATAATTTCAGATTTCTTTTTAATCTCAAATTAAAGAAGGAAGAAACTTTGAGTGCATGCAAGAGAAAGTTAACTTCTTATCATTTTTTCCTACACCTCTTACTCTTCTCTTCAAGTCTTCATCCTATAAATACTCTAGAGCTTAGATTGATATTTTATGGTTCAAAGATGATTCACATACTAAGGAAAGTGTTACATGCTAGGAATGATTACACATTAGAAAGATTTTGACATTTTTAATTTAATGATTAGGTGGGGTTACTTGACAAAAAATCTGGGATAATTCCCATAAATAACTCTTAAATAGGAAACGAGTAATTTAAATGATATTCGGTTTGAATTACAAAATTTTATTTCTAATTTTAATAAAGCTGAACAAATTCCCTATGTAAATCAATCATGAAAACATAATTTTCATCAGAATACTTTGTTTATTTGCCAAGCTATGCTTAGAATCTTTTTAAAGTACTATGAGTTTTAAGCTTTTAAAACCTCCAAGATTCTTTTTGCGCCTTTTTTGTTGTTTTGCATCGATTCTGTAGCACTTTAAAGGGAATGATGGGTCGTGATTTAAACGACATTCAGTTTTAAAGTTTGTTGGGATGACAAATTTATAGTATATTAAAATTACAAGTTCTTCTCCGAGAGTACTAACTTCTTGCAGCCTAATTAGTTTTGTGTGGAATAGCTAACCCTAGGCAATCTCGAACAAGAGGTTGAGGTTAATTTGAACTCTCAACTATGTTGACGTGCACAGCATTGCAGTCAGAAAATGGAGATAAATATCAAAGTCATCAGTCGTTTGTTTCAAATATATCAAATTAGTCACTCGTTTTTGACTCAATTTTATTACTAATTCGAGAAACTTGTATCAACCTAGTCATTAAAAAAATTAAATTTTGCATCAATTTAGTCACTGACAGATGATTTACTAGATACAAAATTTTAAATTAGCAACGAAATTGAGTTGGTTTTGAAATTGATGACTAATTTTATATATTTGAACCAAATGAGTAATGACTTTGATATTTATACCTCAGAAAATGTGGAATGAACCTAGGGAGAATTACCTTACCTATTGAAATCCCCTAATCCCAAAAGCGTGGTAAAATACACTTGTTACTTGTAGTTTATTTGCGCATAGCAGCAATTATAATAGAGGCCAGGCTTGCCCTTGAGAAAGCACAAACTTCTGGCTTAACTGGTCGTAAACATGCTTTTACATCAGAGTAGACTTTATTTATGAAAATAATGATAGAATGAAGAGAACTACAATGTTTGTTTTCGTGTGAAATGATTCTTTTCGGATTGTCAGATAGCATTTGTGTATACGACTCTGTTGAAGCATTTGTGTATTTTATAGTAAGACTCTGTTGAGCATGCATTGACCATATCAATAGAATGCTCATAATCATAATTAAAATAGATCTATTGTTGTAACTGGAACTCGTCCGCTAATCTAGTTGGCTCTTTTTTCTTGTCAGGAGACAAGAAAATAACTGTTCTAGCCACTTCAGGCACAGACAAGAAAGTGAAGTTGTGGGCAACACCATCTCAAAATTAATCTTAGTGGGTCTGATGTGATACCTAATCATGTGAACCACTGGTCTGCTTCCTGAACTTTGATTCGATCCCTTTCTAATCAAGCTGCTTTTGATTTAGCTGGAAGTTGGAAAGTAGTCTGATATCAAGAATTAGGCGGCAGAATAGAAAACTAAGGTCCCTGTGACGGCTTATGTTTGTGCAGAAATATTCACTGATATTGGCAGGAATCTTAGTTTCATTTAGTGGTTTATATCACATGGCATGATGCAAGAACTGTAAAGCTTCCACAGGACTCAGATTTTCAGAGGTGAGATTGCCATCTTTGCAAGATACATCAATGTATACAAATATTGCATAATTTGAGACCTGGGGACCTACCTCTTGCTTATACCTGAGCTTTGCCCTTTTTAATATTATTTTCTTTTAGCAAGATGGTGAATTCGTTTAATCCTTTCAAGAATTTGTGTCAGAACCTGAACTTTTTAATGTTTCTGCTGATGCTGTTCTAACTTCTAAGCAGCTTCCAATTTTCCATTATATATAATTGTTTTAATGTCTGATGTATAATATTATTACTTCATATTATATATATAGCCATTGTTCCAAAGAGAACAATGTTACAGAACAATGTTACATGGAGTCTCAAGGAGAATTATTTGATTACTAAACCTAACGTACCCGGTATATTCCGCTTAGAACAGGGTCTGGTAATATGGTAATATGTACGCAGACCATACTCCTATTCTAAAAGACTAGGGAGGTTGTTTTCCTGCAGACCCTGGCTTAGTGGAATAAAGTATTGTGTGACATATATGTAAATAGTATGTTGACCCATGATTTTATTTACACGGGACTCAGCTTTGTTGTGAAATCTTTCGGCATTGATCATCTGAGTTTATTCTTCAAACAAGTCTCATAAATATTGTGTAAATTAAGAAACTGAACCTTGATCAATGCAAGCTGTGTCCGATCAGTCTTATACAAGGACGCCTATCAAACATCTGAATCTGTACAAATTGAAACCGAAGAAAAATGGTGGAAAAATTCATGTATTTTGTATTTTTATTGTTAGGCATCCGCCACATTGGAAGAGAATTAGCAAACTGAAGACATCCAAACTGCCAAACCATTTCAGCATTTCACAACCACACCCATACGTCCAACTCCATTCTCAATATCCAGCAATTCAAATTAAACCCTATTGATTGTAACGTGCACCTTGTAAGTTCGAGATTCCTTAAAGAAAAATCTCATCTAAAATTTTCAAATCGTGATCCTCTAGAATATGAAGTACACGAATATACGAGCAAGGCAGAAGAGCAAGTCTTACAACATAAGAACAAAACGAAAAGACGAGTTGTGCTGATAATGTGTTATATTAAAATATATGTTAAAATAAGTTGAGAAAGCTAGACAAGAGAGAAAGAAAGAGAAAATATGCTATTATTCGTTTTACAATCTCATACAAATGGCTTTATATAGATCATCAAATATAAATTATAAGTCATGTGAAAAGTTAAAGATCATATGAGTAAATAAAAGGTCAAAAGTTTTGGGATAAATGAAGAGCCAAGAATCATCCACATTTATTTCATAACGATAGTAATATTATTTAATTTTGTCAAAGAAATAAAAATGAATAGAGTGGGAGGAGATTAGCTCCTGCGTCCTTGTTTTAGTATGTTCCCTAAAAAATATGATAATATTTTTTAATTTTGTATGATTCTTTTTGAATATTATTTACTAATAATTTATAAATATTATAATTTTTTAAAAATTTAAAATAAAATATAATTATTTAAGTTCTATATTTAATAAAAGTAATTTTAATATGCAGTCGATATTAGTTCATTTTTAAAGTTTTGTATAATCTTTAAGAATATGATACATAACGACTCTAGTCAATTTGATTTAAAATATTTTAGTTATAAATTAAACATTTTAATCAAATTGTAAATTAAACATGTTCAATTTTATTTTATTTTAACATGACGGTATTTGTAGTTATTAAGAGCACTCCGATGGTTCCTCAAACAAGCTCTGAACTCTACATTTAAAAAGGACATGAAAAAATGGACTCCTAGTAACTCTATAAATAGTTAACAGCTTCCTCTCTCTCCTCTCTTTTAAAGAGCATCTAGGTGCTCTTAACTCATTTTTATAGAATAAAATAATTACTTCTCTCTATTTCTATTCACTTCTCTCAAATTCTCTCTCCAACTTTCCTCTCAAATAATAATAAAATATGAATAAATAACAAGTATAAAGAGTAGGGTCCGAGCTGTCACGATGTTAATGTATTAACTTAGGGGGTCATTTGACAAATCTGAATATAAATTATCTTAACGATTAATATATATGAAACTAGGGGTGAGCAAATAAAACCGAAAAACCGAAACCGAGCCGAAAAATCGAAAAACCAAACCGAAAAAAACAGTAACCGACAAAAACCGAAACAAACCGTAACCGAACCGAACCGACATAACGGTTTGGCTACGGTTGGTTTTACCCCTAAAACCGAACCGAAAAACCGAACCATTTATATAATATATAAAAAAAATATAATATTTATTATATATTATTATATATAACATATTATATATATGTGTGTGTGTGTGTGATACAATATATTATTTATATAGTTCAATAAGAGAAATTGATATTATAAGTATATAAATATTTTTCTAAAATTAAAAATAGTATTAAATTTGTATATACTAGTTTCCAATCATATAAAGAGCGGAAAAAACCGAAACCGACCAACGGTTAACCGAACCGGAAAAAACCGTTTCAAACAGTTTGGTTACAATTTCTACCTAAAAACCGAACCGACCCGAAATACACGGTTCGGTAACGGTTTTAGATTGAAACCGAACCGACCCGATCCGTGCACACCCTATATGAAACATCTGAAGAAATAAGTTATCTGAATGATGAATGAATAATATCATTTGATATATTTCTTTCTAGAAAATATGAATTAAGGCTTATTTCTTATTTTATTTCATTTTTGTAAATAAATAATTTTTTTTTAAAATCAGTAATATATTTTATTTAAGTTTTGTTGTTTATTTGATTAAATTCGCATTATCTTTTTATTATAATTATATATTTGATAATAAAATTGAAGATATCACATACTAAATCTAGTTATTGATGTAATAAAATAGTAAAAATATATTAATAACAAAAATTATATAATAATACAAACGAAGAAGAGAAAGTACTTCCTCCGTCCCCCTCAATTGTTTACATTGGAGGGGGACACGGAGACCAAGACGATGTATGAAAAATGAGTAAAGTTAGATGAAAAATGAGTAAAGTTAGATAAAAAGTGAGTAAAGTGGTGGGACCTATCAATATTTAATAATAGATTTGAGATAATGGAGGAAAGTAGTGGGTGTAATAGTAGTTTTTATTGTTAAATATGAGATAGTAGGGGAAGATAGTGGGTGTAATGATGGGAAAAACTTACTATTTATAGTAACGTAAAGTAGTAACGTAAAGGAATGAGAGGGACATCCCAAAATATAATGGTAAAGAAATGAGAGGGACAGAGGGAGTAATATAAAGGGCGGATTTACTGGTGGATTGTGGCGCTGATTGGCTCCGCTGACATTTTCCAGCTAATTGATTGGGCTCCCGATGAATCGTTAATCAAGTTTAAAAAAATTATCAAATAGCCTGACCGATCTGATTGGTTACCTTTCAGCTTTGTTAAGCTTCATTAAGAAGTAAACAAATAAGCCCTTAGAGCAAGTCCAGCAGTGCCCTAAAATAGTGTCCTACATTATAATTTAAGGCATTTGACATAAAGATACCTTAAAACACTTGGACACACAACATGTGCCTCATTTATAAGGCACTACCACACTTGTCCTAAACTATTTTAATTCATAAAATATTCACTTTCTCTTTCTTTTCACACCTTTTCATACTTGGCTTATAAATAGTTGTATTCAAATATATTAATATTTTAGTATTAAGACATGGAGATAAGGCATATTGTTGGAACAGATGTAGGTGTATGGTGTCCTAAATCACGAGGACATTATATTTTGTTATATATTTAAGACTTCTACTAAGACACTGTTGGACTTGCTCTTAATGAGAGCCACATATTATATTATTTCTTAAAAAATGATTTAAGAGTATCATTGGATGCTCTAAGTGACCTTCTTGACATTACAAAAATATCTCTTCCTTATATTTGTGTGTATTCATATTCGAGCAAAGGAATCGTCCTATTTGCATAGAAAGGAAAGATGAAATTATCAATTTTTGTTACTCCCTCCGTCCCCCTCAATTGTTTACATTGGAGGAGGACACAGAGACCAAGACAATATTTGAAAAATGAGTAAAGTTAGATAAAAAATGGGTAAAGTGGTGGGACCTATCAATATTTAATAATAGATTTGAGATAGTGGAGGAAAGTAGTGGGTGTAATAGTAGTTTTTATTGTTAAATACTCGTGGGGGAAGATAGTGGGTGTAATGATGGGAAAAACTTACTATTTATAGTAACGTAAAGAAATGAGAGGGACAGAGGGAGTATCATTTTGACAGAAATATGATTTTTAATATGGATTGATAATAACATAATAATCTTATCATTCAGACCACACCATATGACACTGCCTATGATGTGCTAAGGCGTTTTTTTGCTGGATACTCGACATAGCAATGCATAATGTTGGGAATGATTTGCTGGAGTATATGGCATCACAGGAACAAATGGGTGTGGGAGAAGGCAAATGGGTCAGTCTTTGGGGTTAAGTCTGCAGCTTCGAACTTACTTCATGATTGGCGAGAGGCTCAGGCAGCGGGGATGCAGAAACGAGGCCATTCGATGAGCAAACCAAACACGAAATGGAGTAAACCTGGTTTAAGGTTAACGTTGGTGCGACTGGTGCTCGACACGGTGGCATAGGTGTTGGCTGTGTTGTTCGAAATGCCCGAGGAGAGTTTGTTGGAGCGAGGTGCAAAAAAATTGAAGAGAGTTGGTGTCCGAAAGAAGCAGAAGCAATTAGTTTAAAGGAAGCTTTGAGACGGACTAAAGCTTTAAATCTTCATCTTTGCATATTTGAAACAGATTCAAAGGTCTTAGCTATGGCTTGCAATGGTAGGGGTGGTGATGCTAATTTCGATACTATTGTTTCGGATTGTAAACAATAGTTGAAGCATTTTGATAATGTGCTAGTTGAGTTTGTATACAAGTCAGCGAATGGTGTGGCACATTTGTGAGCAACAGCTGCACATTTCATGTATGATCTTGGAGAGTGGCTTGTCACTCCTCGTGTTTATATGTTATGTACTGGAGTCTGATATGCTTTGAGTAATGCAACTGCGTTTGTTAACAAAAACTAAAATAATAAAACACATTTCTGAAATGGCTTTTCTCAAATAAACATTTTTATTATATATATTATTTTTTTTAAATTTTCTAAAAAAGATGTACTCATTTCCAAAATAAATATCTCATTTACATGTATTTCTCAAATGAGCAACCTCATGACACATCTTCCGGAATAAATTTCATTATACGAAAAGTTAAACGAAGAGTTACGCACATCGAGCCCGTCATATTTCAAAATTCATATCGGGAATACATCCTGCAGGGGATTTTTTTTTTGACAAAATGCATTCAATTAAAACTCTCAAACACAGCCAGGACAATTCCCCGAACTGATAATACAACCTGATTGGGAAATAAAATGAGCTAAATAACTAGTCATTCTATTTTCAGATCGCTTAACAAACTGAATATAAATATTCTTGACAATAAAAATGATTACAAAGGTTTCCAGAGCAATCCAGTCGACACCAACAATCTTGAATATAGTAGCATCACAATTGACCTGTGCACATAAAAAACAGGTGATACTCCCGTGTTCATACCCGTCAGTTACGCCAACTGAGGCCGGAGATACAGATGTCCCGATATATTGAACAATCTTTCGTTGTGCAAAGTGAGCTTTTGCGATAATCACTACCGTTTCAGATTCAAAGCTGGCTTCCCAGATCTTCTGATACACCAATTGAATCATTATCAACGGACCAAAATAACAAAATTGAACACACCAAAACATATTAAAACATACCAACCACTCCAAAAGGAGAGACACAAACCACTCCAAAAGAAGAGACATAAAACACCCAAAAAGATGGATGCAAGAATCAAAAATCTCACCAAAAGATGAAGATTATTGAAAATTATTGAAAGGAAAAACAAGAAAAACAAGAGAGAGGAGCTTAAGATCTCTTTATTTAGATCGAGTGTATGAAGGAAGAGGCGGAGGGGAGGCGGCGGGTGAGAAGAAAAATGAGAGAAAAAGGGAGTCGACTCCCATTAGGGTTTACAGTACATCCTGCAGGGGATTAATTAGAAAGTAATCAGATAAGTGGAAGATTTTCAAAATCGTGTCATTTAAATATAGAGAAAACAGATTTTTTTGTCACTCAGCTTATTATGTATCTAGGAACGGGGACGATTTTGAAAAAATATCGGGGATCGGGCCGGGTAAAGTTTTTCACATTCCCCCGGCCCAATCCCCGATCCCCGACCCGATTTTCCCCGATTGTCGGCCCGATCCCTGACCCGATTATTATATATATATATATATAACTCTTTAGGTGCAACTTTAGTCATCACCTGTTTATTTATTATATATTTAATATAATTAAACTTATTGAAATAAATTTTAATATTTATTTCTATTAATGTAAGTCTTAAAATTAAAAAGGTCATAATTAAATCATTGAAGATAAATCAAACTGACGAGGTATTAATAGGACATATTAAAAACTAATCATAATTATGAATTTAAATACTTAATTAGAAATTATGGTTTAAATTAAAAATTCCCGAATCACCGCGGGTATCCCTGAATCCTGATCGGGCCGGGGATGGGGATCGAAAAATAATCCCCGATAGGGATCGGGACGGGGATGGATATTGGGTTAGGTTCGTCTTTGATTATTAGCATTATATTAATTCTTTGTAGTATTATTAAAATACAGTGGTAATATGTGATATTTTGATAATTTGATATATGTCTATATGTTTATATATAGTACTTTTATGTGCGCAAGATCATTTACCTTGGGTGAGAAGAGTTTGACACGAATTTTACGGCTTCTAAAAAATGTAATTTCATAAATTGTTTTATTTTTTTCTTCCGAATAAAAATTTAGTGTTTGAATTTTTATACACAAGAAGAAAATCTCAAAAATAAGCTATGAAACTATATTTTATAAGTGACTTAAAATACATGCTAAGTAGTAGAGAAAACTGTAAACAAATGAGAGGGACAGAGGGAGTAATAATAACATAAAATGATACATTACAGATGTGAATTATAGAAGATTAAGTACTCTCTATTTACTTATCTTTATCTTAAAATTTGTAATTATAAGATAAAGTTATTAAATTATGAAGATAAATTTAAGAGAGATCTTAGGTTGAACTAATCGATTGAAACTTTAATAGTGAAAGACGATGCACCGTATCACTCAATTACAATTTATCATATCAGGGAGAATCATGAATTGTTTGAAGTCATTGATGCAACATTGATGATTTAGTGAATTTTTTAGAATTATAATTACGATTTTTACTGATTTTAATATTTTAGCAGCTCATTTGACGTTATTATTGCTGTATATAAAGATATAAATAGACGCCACATTATTAAAATATTACATAGTATCAGTATTAATGATACTACAAAACCTTATAATAATGCTAATAATCATACCCGAATCTAAGTTAGTGACTAAAAGCAATTCCAATGCAAGATGCAAATTAGCTATAACTATTGTTATAATTTAGCATTACAAACTGTCTTTTATTGCTCAAATAGAACTTCAACTCAAATGCTAGATGCATTTTGCATCCAAATAATTCCAAATTTAAGTAACTTTAGTCATTCTCTCCTTAACTTTATTTAGAGTTCACCATTATACATACCATTTGTAGCTAGTTGATGATGTGGCATGTATGCATAAATGCATCATTGGTTTTAAATTTAGAACCAAAGATGCATATATGCATATTTGCATCCAAATATAGAACTATTGGAGTTGAGATTTTTATCATTTGATTTCAAATTACAGAAATGACACCAATTATAACATTGCATTGGACTTGCTCTAAAAGGAAAAAAGATTTTAGGTGAGTGGTAAGATTCCAAAAACATATTTAGTTGGGTGGTAAAAAAATCTATTTTCCCTTAAATAAAATCACTTTATCAAAAAAAATATTCTATTATAAACCAATTTTTTTAAATTATCATAATGTTTGGTTGGCGATTACTTTTTTCCGCATAAAATTTATCTAACCCATATAGTCAGTCGATATAGAATAAAAAAAATACAAAAAAGGAAATCATTTAATAGAGAAAACGTCTTACATGTCACAATTTTTATAAGTAATGTCTAAAACAACGGAGTTGAGAAAAATTTTCTCAATAAATTATTTAAACGTCAGATAATTTAATATTTTTATTTTTGATAAAATACCTCAGAAATCACTCTCCTGACAAAAAAAAAGGGCAGAAATAGTTAGGTGGATAAAATAGTTTTGAAATTTCTAAGTGCTACGTTCTCCTCTCCGGTAGCCATTTTTTGGAAGTTTTGTCGAAGATTGTGACAAACAAATACATACCGTGATCATTTCTATAAAAAAATTAACTTAAATCACGGAGTAATTACAGATTTTTACTAATTAAAAACAAGAAGAAGTTGAAACGACCCGTGCCCCCTATATATTGAGCAAAGAGGGTTTTAGACGAAGAGTCGAAAATCCTTTACTTTTGTTCTAGGGTTTAAGCGCTTCTTATTATTTCCTCTAAATCTTTTCAATGGCTTTCTGGGGTTAGTCCTCTTTCTCTTTACATTCATATGCATATGCTTGTCTCTCTTTGTATTTTTTTTAGTTACTTTGAATATGTTGTTTTGTTTATTTCTTGAAATCTTTGAGTGTTACTTTGTTTTGGAGATTCAGCAAGCAAACTCTTGGGTTCTTTTTTGTTTTTTCAGGAATTGAAGTGAAGCCCGGAAAGCCATTTGCTTTGAAATTCGATGATGGGCTGCGGAGAAGGCTTCATATTTCTCAGGTTACACATTTTTTCTTGTTTTTACAGATTATTTTGGTTGAAGATTTGATCTTTTTAAATATGGTATATGGGTTTTGTTGTGTATAGTTAATATGTGTGCATAGATGAAATTTAAGCATGTTTGTTTGGTTTTGGAATGTTGGATGATAAAATTTAGTTTGTGTTTTTTATAGGCGACATTGGCGATTGGGTCTTCGAAACAAACTAGTCTAGTTCAATGTAATGTGGGAGATAAGAGTCCTGTTCTTTTGTGTGCATTGTTGCCGGATAAGAGTGAGTCGTTGCAGCTAAATTTGGAATTTGATGAGGATGAAGAAGTTTTGTTTTCTGTTGTTGGTCCTCGGGGCGTGCACCTTACGGGCTTCTACACCAGCGGTGGGCGCAGTTTCAATGATGATGGGTCGTATCCTTTAAACAACTTAGTATATCTATAGCTTTTCTTCTGGAGAAAAACATATTATCTCATAAAAGAAAAGGTGATGTTGAATATCTATCTAATGAGGTAATGTATTAAATACTGATTGTAAGCTTGAATTTTTGTCCTCCAGTTTTTTAAATCTCTTTTTAGAAAAACTGTAGACTTGCACTTTTCCTTGATAATTTAGCATTGTTTGTCTAGATCATTTAGATATGTTCATTTCCTAGACTGAAGTGTTGTTGCAAATGATAGTTTAACAGTGGTCAAGTACTTAAATCAAAATTCATTTTTTAACATTATATATCACATATCAGTCTTATAAATATGATTGTTGAGTATGAATAGATCAAAAATCACATTCAAAATCATTTTGACTTCCTTTACCTGATGTCAAAAGAGAATCATATGGGGAGGATATTGCGAACTCTGAAAACGAGGAATCAGGTCAACAGAGTGATGAAGATGAGTATGAAGATAGTTTCATCGATGATGATGAGAACCTGGAAGTTTTGCCACATTGCACTCTGCCAACTGATGGAGGTATATGCATCCATTGTTAGTTAGTTTGCCAAGGGCACAACCTTCTACTTAACAGCGAATGATTTTCATGTTTTCTTGCCCCCATCGAACTCTCAGACTGAAAAGCATTGTGATGTGATGGGCTTAAATTAGTGGGAGTCATTTTTTTTTTGATCATTTACTTTGTGTTTTAAACTTTTGAAGCAAGATGTTTACCTTCTTTTTTTTATATTAACTTGAGTCTTGAGTCTATCATTATAGCAGTTGATGATGACATTGATATGAACAAGACGAACAATAAAAAAAAGCTCAAGAAAAGGTCCATGGTCGTTGAATCTGATGATGATGATGAGTTTATTTCCTGGCAGCAGAACACTGGAAAATGCATTAGAAGTGTTTTAAAGAGTGATAGTGAGGATAGTGTCCCAATTCTATCTCTGTGTAAGAACAAAAAAGCTGAAAAGAATACAGTATCCGAATCCAATATTTGTGGCGATCCAGTGAAAAACGATGATCCAAAAAGGTGAGCTTTATGAACTTGATGGTCACTGTACTTAATTTGAACATCTTAAGTATATTTTAGTAATGCGCGCTGATGAAAATCCCTGTTATATTGTATGACTTGTTTAGCAACTGTGATTGGTATGATGGTAATGGAGTAATGCTAGGCAAATCTATTTTTTCATGACTTTCTTGATTTAAGTGTTCTGCCTGTGAGTGTTTCTTGAGGCTCATTAGTGCAGGGCATTGTGCCTGCTATTTTCTGCCTTGTACTTTCTGATATAGTCATCATTGACAACAGGACTACGCCAAAGAAAAAAAGCAAGGGAGCTGATAGTGAAGGGAAAGCAGTCGATGCTGCTAACAACAATAATGAAGGCGATGAAGCCAAACAAAGTGAGGCGAAAACCAACTCCATATCTGTTGCTCAGGATCCCATTGTAACTAATGAGATTCTTGATGATCCAAGCATGAATAAGTGAGTAATTAACACTTATAGAATGGTAAACTGTATATGCATCTTCTCATTAGTGCAGGGCATTGTGCCTGCTATTTTCTGCATTATACTTTCTGATATAGTCATCATTGACAACAGGACTACGCCAAAGAAAAAAAGCAAGGGAGCTGCTAGTGAAGGGAAAGCAGTCGATGCTGCTAACAACAATAATGAAGGCGATGAAGCCAAACAAAGTGAGGCGAAAACCAACTCAATATCTGTTGCTCAGGATCCCATTGTAACTAATGAGATTCTTGATGATCCAAGCATGAATAAGTGAGTAATTAACACTTATAGAATGGTAAACTGTATATGCATCTTCTAATTTTTTTGGTCACTGATTGCTTTTATGGAAGTTTGTGAATCAATTTATATTGATAAGTGCATTAAAATTCTTTGCTTTACGCTTATAGTAATAAATTTGAAAAGAATTGAGGATATGGTTAGAGTCCATATTGACATCGCTATACCGAGACTACTATATATGGTTGGGGTTCATACATGGGTAGAAAAAAATGGTCTGCTAATAAAGTGATGTCATGTTTTGTACTGATTTTCAGGTTCTATCTAGTTAATAAAATTATAAAGGATTGAGAATATGGTTAGAGTTTATACTTTCTGATAAAGTGACCTTTTGTAAACAGGACTGTGTCAAAGAAAAAAGGCAAGGTAGTTTCTCAAGAAGTGAAAATTCTTGAAGTTGATGCTGTTCAGTATAGTGATCCAGGTGATAAAGTCAAAGAAAGTGAGGCAGCAACTAACAGCATAGTGGTCAGTCAGGATCCAGGCGTAAGTAATGAGATTGATGGTTATCCAGACATTGATAAGTGAGTGAATATGTTCTGGTATAAATTGTTTGATACATGTAGTTAAAGTGTATATCTGTTGTTATACAATGTTTTCTGGACAATCTGCTACAGCATTATATCCAACCTTTTGCCTAAGCCTGAATTGGAAGTTGAAAGTGGTGCCACGCCAAAAAAGAAAAGGAAGGAACGTTCCAAGGATGAGAAAATTCCAGAAGCAAATACTGATAACCACACCCAAAGCTTCCCAGAGAAGAAGTGCATGAAAGCTGACAAGGGAGCTGATAATGTGGACCAGGATCTGCATATGGGAAACGAACATAATCAAAGGTCTTTTCATAGGATGTTAGATCGTTTTTTATCTCCTTTCGCATATCCAATCCATGCTTATTCTACAGAGTTTGATCATGAAATCTTTAACATTATACTTAGATAGTAATGGATAGGGCTTGTGCTTTTTCAATCACGTGTTTCTAATAAAACTTACTAGAAAATACTCTCTTTTTGTTGAGGCAGTGAAACTGGATTCGCAGCTGATACATTACTACCTACTGTGGAAGAAGGCTCTGAAAGACCAAAAAAGAAGAGAAAGAAATTACAAGATAAACAAACATCTACTAAAAAGTTAGTCAAATAACTCTTTCTGAGAACTGAAGTTATTGATTGCTTCTGGTGATATGTCCTGGGTGTTGCTTTCTTTTCCATGTGAAGCATGGTGCACATCTACATTCCACTCGTTTATTTTCAAGAAAACGTCTTCTGTAATTATTTTTCTGTCAAAGCTATTTGTCTTGATGTACTTCTTAACTGGGTCCACTTTACACTTCATTTCTAACATTGTTACTTTTTTATTATAAATTTATGTGTCAATATGTTCTGCTTTGTGCAGTGATCTTGATGTTCCCGGAAGAAAAGCTGATGAAAATACATCTGAGAAGGCAGAAAAAAAGAAGAAAAATAAGAGTAAGAGTAAAGTCCAAAAAAATGATGAAAATATGACTGTCTCATTGAATGGAGAAAAGGAGAATCCTATAAATGAAGTTCAGGAGAAGAATGTTATTTCTGGGTCATCCAATGTAAGGACTTTGTCAAACGGACTAGTTATTGAAGATTTAGAATCAAACAAATCTGATGGAAGAGAAGCATTACAAGGGAAAAAGGCAAGTAGTAGTTACTATTAAGTTTGTTTTTACGTCATATTTAATATTATTGTTGATGAAACTGTCTTTTTACGTCATATTTAATATTATTGTTGATGAAACTGTCTTTTGTAAATACACAGCTCAAGGTGCAGTACACAGCCAAGTTAAAGGAGAGTGGGGAGATGATTGATTCCAATTGCAATGCTCCTGTCAAGTTTCGCCTAGGTACTGCCACAATCAAAACGATCATAGTTCAATGAAATATTTAGACTTTGATGTTCCGGCTGGGGCCTGTGTAAACATCAGAGTCTAAACTGTCAGTAAGCTTTAATATATGTTCTTCAATTGTACCCATTAATATATTATTTGTCTTCGTTGCATCAGGTGATACAAATATTATGGAGGGTTGGAATATTGGTCTTGAAGGTAAATTTGACTTCTTATCACTTTGTGCTACTAACAGCGTCATTCTACCATCTTTCTCTTTAATCAGTTTTATAATTACACAATTTTGTAATTAATAGGCATGCGTGCGGGAGACAAGAGAAGGCTCGTTGTTCCACCATCATTAGGGTATGATATATGAATCTCTTGCTATATGATGTATAACTGGAAGTTTTTATTGACCTTTGTACTCACTTGCATTATGCCTTGGGATGCAGTAACTGGAGCAGTGGAAGTGAAGAAAATGTACCTCCGGAGTCATGGGTGATATATGATGTTGAAGTTTTGAGGGTGTATTCAAAATAGCTTTCATCTGTGTTTGTTTAATTCAGTTACCTCGTGTCTGCTTATTATTAACTTATATTTTTTGTGAAGTTGGAAATTTTGGGTGTAATACACAGAATGTGTCTGCACAGGTTAAAATATTTAAACAGCATTGAGAACCAATGAGCTGCGATTTTGCGTATTATAAGAAATTTGCAATTTCATTTCTTAGCTGGATTTATTACTGTGATTTTGCCTGTTGTAAGAAATTTATCTGTTGTAGTCAGCTTACCTCATTTTAGTCCTAATGCTTTCATGAGATAAAGTTAAATAAAAACGTCAGGTACCCCAAAATTTGCTCTAAAATCTTGACAAAAATTTGGTTCCACACGTTAATAATAAAATGGGATCTATTGTATACTACACATTAACCACCTAATTAAAATCATGTATTTGACACGTCAAAATTTGAGGTAGGTAGTTAAAAAATGTTATTCTCCTTAAACATGTAAACCGAATTAAGTAATGAATTTCTCTGGTAACTATTAGAAACAGTAATTAAGAGAGCTCAACACAAGAATTGTAGCATAGCAGGAAAATTCTAAAGACACGACAGGTGTAATAGGCCTTTGAAACAGCTCTGTCCTTGAAAGCAAACCATATCATTTTTACAAATTCCACCTTAAAGCAACTCTTGCATTCTATAGCCTTTCCAACCAAACTTTTCAACAATCCAACCCTTTTTTCCCTAGTTCTTCCAACCACCATCCTAGCAGAAGTCATCGTCGCATCACTATCATTTAAGAGTAAAAGACTCTTAACAAAAGGATGGGCCGAAAAGACAAGTGTATGATCGAATCCTAAACTCTTCATCTGTCTGGCGCCAAAATTATATGAAACTAGCTCAGATTTGTGCTGCAACACACTGTTGTGCTTGGAGGAAAACAGAGCTTCACCGTTGTTTCTGAAACCTACGTGCCAAAGAATATTATCCTGCGGCCAAGCCCTGTAATCTGGGCAACCAGCATCATGCCTGACATAATCAAAGGAATTAGTATCCACTCCCTTTAGACATAACACACACTTATCAATGTCTGTCGAAACTCAGCAGTATTCATATCCAATGTAACAATTCTCCCACTCTGCTCATGCAAAGCCAGCCAGCGCAGTGTTCCTTCATCATAATCTAAATTGACATCCAGTATAGAATCCTCACCTGCTCCTGGACAAGCATCACTGATTGTTCTCCAACAGTTACTGCTCAAACTATACACATCAACCGAAGACATTTGACTTGCATTTGTATACGTTATTTTCACTATCAGGTGATCGTTCTTGTCTTTATCAAACCAGAATCCAATAGCTCTACTGATATGACGTCTGGCTGGAGACCGAGGAAGAGTCTTGAGCTTTCTAATAGTAGGGTTCCATAGAAAAATATCTCCTCGACAATCAGGGTACAGGGAATAGCAGATCACTCCACTACAGGAGCCGCGGATCCGTACTCCGGCTGGAATACAGGGCAACACTGAGGTGCAATACTTGTCAGATGGTGCACTGTCAGAATATAAAGAAAAACCATATTCCATGACGCTGTGACTGTTGCATGTGGCATGAACACTCTTGCAGAAGAGATATTTGGTCTTGTCTGGACGAGATAGATGAGTGTTGATGAATTGCGAGGATTTTATCAAATAACACCATGATTTGCAGACGGAGGTGCATCTCAAGATAGATTTTTCACATTGTATCTTTAATAAAATCCCTTCTTCAACATCATCCCCAACCAAATCGAAAAAGGAGTTTTCACCCATGTATCGTCAATGAAAAACAAGCACGGTTGGATAGCTCAAGTGGTTTCGGATATTACATATATACTGTCACGTGGGTTTAGGGTTTGGAATTTGTTAGGACTCCATAAACTATATCTTTTTTTATGTTCTCTTGAAATTATTCTATTAAATTAAATTAATTTAGCCAAATCATAATTACCACATAAAAAAATTATCTTACCTCGAATAAGTTAGTGACTTTCAAATAAATCAATTTAAAATTTTATGTAAAAAGTGTTAGGAAATATATTACTCTTTTTTTTATGATGAATTTGTAACTTAACATAATTTTGCCTAAATTATCTATGTGAACATGGGCGACAAAATTAGCCTGATCCAACACGAATTTGACCGATAAACTATGAATTCGGCTCAGGGTTGATTCAACATTAAGATGAAAAAAGAGCGCTTTTCTGATCGAATTTGGATTATCAAAACTGAGTTGAAATTATGTACGTATAATATTAAATGTTATATATTTATAATAAAATATAATTTTTTTTATTATTTTCGTATGATCAATTATTTAAATTTAATAGAAATTTTATTTTGATTTAATATAAATTAATTTGTAATATTAATATGACATTATTTATTTATTTCTTATTAAAAAAATATATTTTTGAAAAAAAAGATTTTTAACATTATATCTTTAACAAAATCTGTCCTGCGATATCATCCGGAACCAAATTGAAAAAGAAGTTTTCGCCCATTTGTTGTTAATGGAAAAAAAGTCACCGAATCGTGAATCATGTTATATATATTCGGTCAGGCTGGGTAAACTACTTTTTTTATGCTCTCCTCCCGAAATTATTCTATTAAATTAAATTAATTTAGCCAAACCATAATTACCACATAAAACAAATTCATCTAATTACTTCGAATAATTTGTTCACTTCGAAGATTGATCATTTTAAAATTTTATGTAAAATGTGCTAGGAATTATATTACTCTTATGATATTTTTAAAACTTAACATAATTTTGTGTAAATAATGTATGTGAATATGGGGCGACAATATTAGCCTGATCCAACACGAATTCGACTAATAAACTATGAATTCAGGTTTGAATTGATTTTAGGTTGATTCAACATTGACGTGAAAAAAGCGCTTTGCCGGTCGAATTCGGATTACCGAAACTGGCTTCAAAACATGTGTATATAATATTAAATGTTATATATTTATATAAAAATATTTGTACATTATATTTGTATGATCAATTATTGAATGTCATAAACTGCCACAATGAAAATAAGGATTTTGTGATTTGTAAAATACCGATCCACCCTTAATATCCGACTTAGAAATATCTCAGTCGACTTATTATTACTCTTCTTGTAATTCATAGCAAGATGACTAGAGTTATCGCAATTATGACAAGTCTTCCTAAAAGAACAATGAACATACTCATAGTGATTAATGTTGTTTATACATTACTTTTCATTTCTGTCTTTTGTAGGGCTTCTCACTAGGCCTCCTAGTAGCCTCACTAATTTTCTTCTTAAGTTGTCCTTTTGACAACAATTATATGTTCTTCTTATTATTTTTATCTTTTAGTTCTTTTAAATTAACATTGACATTAGGATTTGTATTCACTTTATATGTTGATCATTCTCAAAAGTAGATTTAGAATCAACATTTACAGTAGATATGTGATCGTGGATATGATGTTCTTATTAACCTTTTCATATGAACTAGATTCATTTTTACTAGTTTCATAACTTAGACCTTTGTTTAAGCTCTTATCTGCAAGAATTACTTGAACTTTTCTTCCAAAATTAGTCCATGTTTTAATCTCTTCTTTTTCATATTCTAATTCAAGTTCAAGGTTACCACATTTTCTCTTTATTTGTGTTCCACTGTACTTAGCATTATCACAATCCCTTTTGATCTCTAAAATAACTGCTAACTCAGCTTCTAAGCAATCATTTTTCCTTTTCAATTTAGATATCTCGGTTAAAAGTTTAGTGTAAGATATTGACTCCTAAAGCTAACATGCAAAGACTTTAGAAAAAACTTCAACTCAGGTATGTTGTAGTATCAAAATTAAAGACATTATTATGTACCTTATCAGTAGCGGTCGCATGAAATGTGACATTATCATTATCAATAGCCATTAGAGCATAATTTCACCGAGACATTTTAAAAATCAGATGAATCTATCCAGTCCTTGCTAGATGAAATGAGTGTCTTGCTCTTGCCTTTGTCATTATAGGCCTTTCTACAATCAGTGGTAAAGTAATTCATCTTGTAACATATGTAACACTTGACCTGCGACAAATCAACCTTGCCCTTTTTGTCATCACCATTGTCCCTCTTCTTTTACTTATCTTTACCAGCATCTAGAGACCTCTTTTGAAGGTTACCTTGCTTCTGGGTTATTCTGAATTTAATTATCTTGAAGCCTTTAACAAGCATAACAAACATTCCTTGATTTAGAGTCATCAGTATCATCATCGATATTTGCATTATAAGTACCTGGTGTGAGTCACCAATATATGTCTCCACTCTCACAGCTTTCCTCCTAGAAGTCTTCATAATCCTTGACTTTGATGATGTACTTTCAACGTTCAAGGTAATAGATTTTGCCTCGCTACTTTTCTTTTTTCCTTCTGTTGAACCTCAAGATCATGGGATACTTCATCAAGTAGACACTATCAAAATCATACTGATGTCTAATGATCAAGGATTATCCCATTCCTCTGGTAAGGCTCTCACAAACTTAGTGTTAGAATGTTCTGCATCATATCCTTCACCAACTAACGAGAAGTTATTGAGTAAAATAAGGAACTTTGTCATATATATATATCAATCAGATTTTCATCAGTTTTAGCCTCAAACTGTTCTTACTCTTGAATCAAAAGAGTCCTTCTGTTCGTCTTGATTGACTCTGTTCCTTGACATTAAGTCTCTAGTGTATCCCAAATCTCTTTTGTTGTTTTTCAAGCAATCACTTTATTAAACATAACAGTAATAAGACTGTTACGGAGAATGTTCTTAACCTTTGCATCCCTCATGTAGTTCATTCTTTTCTTAAGATGTCAATTCTCCTTGGTTTTCTTCCTAACATAAAGTTCAAGAGTAGTTGTTAGGTCCAAAGTATCGTAGAAGGGGGGGTTGAATACGATACTCACTACAATTTAAAATTCTTTCGAAACTTGCGGATAAATAAATTGCAGTCCTATAATGGGTTTCGTGTTCCGGATATTTATTGGGTTGATTTATGAGGATATGAAAATATTAAACCAACACACAATATTTTCCAAGGTATATCTGTATATTGATAAATACCTCGAAGGGTGCTACAAATCCAAACCCGAAGGTTGGCTACAATGACCACTCCTCCAAATATTACAAGCCCTATCCACTACAAATATTTATGGTACAAAACTAGGCTAGGGTGTGTATATATTTAAGAGAGTTTGTGCATAGCACTTGGCCATCCATCCCGAAGGATGATGTAAATTGTGAGAACCACAATCACATATTTATAGGCTTTCATAAACTAACCATGGTTAACGAGTTCGTCCTGGACGACTTGAGTTCGTCCTGGACGGATTCGTTTTATAAAAATAAAACTAACTCCAGAATACCAAAGTTGCGCTAGGGTCACTGCAGTTGAAGTCAAAGCTTGCGCCAGGGTGTGGTCAAAGTTGGCGCCAGGGTTGAGAGCTTTACAGTGTTGCCTTAGACAAAATTCTGAGTGAAATCCCTAGTCAAACCTTGCGCCAATTTCAGTCAAGACTTGCGCTTAAGAGCTTTCCATGTATGTGGCGCCACCTTTGACTTTGGGTCAAAGGTTGCGCTAACAAGCTTATCTCTAGTGACTGTGAATACTTAGAGTATTTCTAAGTAGCAGACTTGTATTGTGAAGATGTGAAGCGCAGGTTTTGACTTTAGTCAAAACTTGCGCCTCATCTCTTTCACAGTGAAGAAGTAATGACTTAGAGTTTTTCTAAGTTAAAACCAAAGTTGCGCTCCTACAGTGGAGAGCTCCACTGTTATCACTCCTTGGACCTCTTCTAGGTCAAACCTTGCGCTTCCAAAGCTTCTTACTGGAGTTGTTGTACATCTGACTTAGCCGATTTTGATCACAGTCGATACACATATATATACAAAGCCATGCAAACCCTAGAGTGCCCTAGACACCTGACATCATCACATGCATGCATAAAATATATAATATAATATATTATGTTGTTATTATATTAATAAATAAAAGTATATATAAATATATACACACATATATATTTTATTTATATAAACATATAATAATATATGTATATATATTTAAATATATTCTCATATATTTAAATATATACAATATATAATTATATGTAAATACAAATGTAAATATATATATAAATATATATAGAGATATATATAGTTATTTATAAATATAAATATAAACATAAATATATATAAAGAAAAGTATATATAAATATATACATATATATAATATTTATATAAACAAATAGTAACATATATATACACATATATTTAAATATATTCTCATATATTTAAATATATATAATATACATATAACTATGTGTAAATATAAATATAAATATATATATAAAGATATATATAACTCTCTCTAAATATACATATATTTATGCACATAATATAATATATATATACACTTAATTATATAATTGCTTATGTAAAATATAAATACATATACTATATACATATATATTTATTTAAATATACATACATATAAATATACATATACATATGTTTAAAAACATATATACATATATATTATATATATTATATTTAATTAAATATACATATATACATATATATAAATATATTTGTACATATACAAATATATAAGTGCACACATATAAAAGATAGGTCACTTCCTGATATGGCTTTCTGTGGAAGCTTGACATATGACATTTGAGCAGTAGACTTGATACAGCTTGCAGAGGCTAGGCATTTGGCTTGGCTTGAGTTTGGAACAAATGACTTGTTATGACTTGATCAATTCTTCGATTGATAAATACTTTGCAAACTCCGTACGTGCTGACGCTTAGTGCACTGGTCTGGTTCACAAGCGACTAACACTGAAGTTAAACATTGTACCGTCTTTGTCAGCAAACATTGATCAGTCGGTTCCGGGTTAGTTTATGCTTCAGTTTGTTGATTATAAATAACCAACCAAGATATATAGAAATATCTTGCTTCAGGGGTTGCACTGAAATCTTTCGAGTACTTGGACAACATCTTCATTGCTTCCACAATCTTGATCACTTCAATCTTTATTCTTCACTGAGGCATGAACATATTAATGAACTTCTTCCAGTGAACTTATCCCTTCAAGACTGTAGATGGCTTCTTCAACCTTTGTCTTCGTATCTTCCGATTCCGGTGCAGGCGTAGTGTTATTTACTTGTCTTGTTCTATTGTTGAGTTATCATCCCTATGTAACAGATAGGGTTGTCTTTACATTTAGACTTACAATCTCCCCCTATTTGTTTGTTAATCATAACAAGCAAATCCTCTGGAGGATAACTCAACTAACACTAGAAAAAGTAAAGTCCTGGACTAGTAAATAATGCTACAAAGTTTCTGGATCATATAATACATTTCCAGATTTCATGAATAGAAATAACAAATGTGCATATCACCTTTATTTCTCTGGTTCTTGCTTTCCTGCCAGATAATCCTCATAGTCTGTCTTGAAGAGAATTCAAAACATTCCATTATGCAAAGAACAATCAGCAGCTTCATTGAATTCTTCAGTGGTAATGAATGAGTTCATGTCTACCACTTACTGAAGAATAAATGTATCACCTTATACTTCTCCTCCCGTTACCTTGATCAGGTTCCCCTTAGTGATAAGTAGTTGTCTCCCCTTGGATGAAAGATCAATCCTTCTCCTTAGTTGAAAGAAGAATCTCCCCCTCAGTAGTACACAGCTAAAGAGTAGTTTAATCCCCCTTAGTTGTAGACAACAGAAGAAAGCTAACTTACTTTTTCTTCCCCCTTTCATAAATTCTCCCCCTAAATATATTCTCCCCCTTAGTTGTGGAATCCTCCAAGGATATGTGGTATCAAATAGGTCAAGGAACGTGTCCAATACATCCTGTACCAAAAGATAATATCCCCGTAGAGAACTAAACAACGCTAAAGCTGGGGTCGAAGAAAGAGTTCAGAAGAAGGGTTTACTTTGATTGGGTTGGTCCCTATGCTGAAAGAATAGGTTCCAAACGGAAAAGTAAGGAATAAAATTGACATTCCAGTAACAACATCCACTTTGTCTTTAGGTATAAATTTGGTAATTAGTAGGTGTCTCACTAAAATGTTCTGCAGGTGTATCACTCAACACTCAATTTTCTCTCGGTTTTTGGGTAAGGGTGTCACTCACGAGTTCTGTAAGTGTATCCCTCCACACAAATACTGAGCTTCCAAAATGCTAAGTACCTGCAAGAAAATCACCTTAGCCACCCTTAAAGGGGGTCACCGGTGGTGCAATGGGAGTTCGTAATTCCCAGTCCCTGCAGACTCATCAGATAAATCCGAATCATGGTCCACAAGTTGCCAACCACTAAGTGGCTTATCCAATTAAGGATCCAGAGTTGTTTGCTCTGGGAGGTTAGACAAAGGCTTAATTATGGCAAAGGCCTAAGTCCTCCTCAATGTCTGTGAAGACACTTGATTCAAGAGAATCATCAACCACAAGTTCACACCGTGAAATGGAATGAACCGTAGTTGCTTCCGTCAATTCTTTCAACAACATGTGAGTTTTTGATACTAAATATTATAATATGTACCTCACAAGTGTTTCACTCTTCTCAATTTCCTATGTGTTTGCACTCACTCATGCTCACATATTTCTCATTCAGATATCTCACTGGTTCTTCTCAGAATCTCACCAAGTGTTTAACTCTCAGTGTTTAGCTCACAGTGTTTCTCTCAGCACTCAAAGTATGATCTTCTGTACCTGCATGAGAAAATCACCATAGCCCCTTCAAGAGAGGTCACTGGCGGTGCAATGGGGTTTCGTAAATCCCCGATCCTCAACTGACTCATCAATAAATTGACTCATAGTCAGAGAGTTGCCGATCTCCTATAAATAGGAAATCCATTCCGATTGGATCCAGATCTGTTCTTATCTGGGGAGGGAGACGAGAATCCTGAAGATTTGGCAATTGAGATCCTCGTTTCCTCCTTACACCTGTAAAGGCATCAACCATCTTATCTACCGTAAAATGGTAAATGAAGAAGTTGCTTCTGGAACAAAACCTTTAACCTTACTGTGCACTCTCTTGTATTGTGTCCATAAGATTTTTGTTTAGGCTCTTCATCAGAGTGATTACTGATGATGTGCTTGACTCAATACAAGATGCTCTGGCTGACGAGCGAATTTCAATGGACTCATCCTGTTGAGAGAATGATTCCAGAGACTGTTTTATTGCCTTTTCAGCTCTATATTCTTTTGAGAGAATACAGATGAGCAACAGTTACCTCAAGTTTGAAAACACCTTTTCTTCTTGAGAGGTAGAGCTGTGGGTACACTATCCCTCACATCCTTATTTGCTGCAACAAGTACAGTTTCTCCCTCATTGACCTCTAGTCTAATAAGTTCCTTATTACTCCAGGGGGAAAGTTGGGATGTGTTCTGAATTTGGTTTTATAGTCTGGGATAAAGATTGTTGGTTTTCAACCTTATGACTATCTAGGAAAGCCAAGAGGCTGATTAAGTTCCGAAGAACAGAAAGAGATATAAATGCACTTTTAGAAAATCTATGATTTTGAATGAGAGCAATTGCATTTAATTTTTTTGAGGAAAAATGAATCAGTTGTGATTGTAAAAATGATTTTCATAAAGAATGACAATCACAACCGATGAAAGAATCAAAGTTTTCCATTAAAAACTGGTTTGAGTACAAGAGTCTGAAATTATGCATAAAAGGTTTAAATGAACTTGTCTTTGAAAAAGACACAGACTCTTGTTTCTCACTACAATTTTAAAAAGGAAACAAGAAAATTTATGTGCTACAGTGTATAAAGCACTCGCCACACTAATTAGTGAAAAGGCCTCATACTAGCACATCGTCAAAACAGACGCTACAAGTGACAAAGATCACCAAGTACACAAATACAAGATAATTAATGTCTCGTCCTATGACGCTACATGTATAGATGCAAAATATTCTAAGAAATATATATGAAATAGAGTAGTGGATACCAATTGTTGAAATCAATTGATAAGAAAATTTCTTTGAAGAAACTCACCACTCCAGAACATAAATATGAGACAGAATAAAGATTTTGTTGTCTCCCTTGTACTCAGAATATTAAACACCTAAAAGATATTAGCACTAGTGGTTTTTAAGAAATATGCAATAATATTTCACCAGTGCCAATACATCACAATTAATTCACAAGTAAAAAATCAATAAAGCATCAAAAATAGATACCAATTAAATATTTCAAAAATGAATTAATCATGCTTCGATTATTCTATCAAAGTTAATCATGAAACAAATAAGCATATAATTGTCATGGATCACAATTTAACTAAGATAAAATAATAATTACTTACGGAATATCATATAATTATCATATCAGCATATAACAACAAAAATCATGATAATCATACAAAGATATTCGTAAGCCCGAGGGAAAGTTGAAGAAAAGTTTACAAGTCTTATATAGATAATCATTAAACACAAGTGAACTCACACAACTCCTCGCAGAAAAATATTAACAATTAATATTAGTGATCTATATATAAGCATGCAAAATATCACTAACACTAAAAGTATCACAACTATATGCAGTTAGACATGAAATAAAATATCAATTAATAAATCATCAAATATCCAACACAAATAGTTATGCTTCAAGTATATACACTAATATAAATGGATTCAGCCTAGAGAGAATCTAAGTAACTCCACAAATACTAGTATATCATGACTAAATTCTAACTAGATTCAAACTAGATACCAATTACTGATACAAGTCATAAGTCTAGAAACAAATAAGTCATGCAACCGATTATATATCAATATAAGTGAATTCAACCTAGAGAATCATCCTAAGTATGTTCACATATACAGATATATCACAACTAGATTATGATAAATTTCTCTACTAGATACCAATTGTTGAAGAGGTATAGATCAAGAAAAAAATAACATAATTAAGTCATGCTTCATGTCATCCCTAATTTTTAAATCATGAACAAATAAGTCACTTAATTGTCATGCAACACAATTTAAATAATTTGAAATAACAAACATTCATGCTAAAACATATAATTACCATATAAGCATATAACATATTATCATGGCAATCATATATAATGCACAAAGCACGAGGTAATAGATTTTAAATAAATTCACAAGTCCTATGTATAGACAATTTAATACTCATGAATTCATTCAAGAAATACGATAGACATGCTCATGAAAGAAGTAATACCTTATAGAAAATATAACATGTGATCATTTTGCAGTTAAGTAAAGTGATAAGTTGAATACCTCTTAGACTTGACATTTCAGTTGATGTACCTCTCTTGTACTGATCAAGTCCAGTGGTTGTTGGCATAAGTCTTGGCAGATCTAGAATCTTCCAAATTGCGCATATTCAAAAGATCCTTGACTTCCTTTTATTGCCATCATTCTTTAGGCTAACTAGTAGACCATAAAGAATTGCAACTTTCCAACAAACTCATCATACCACTAATCTGCATTCACTTAGCAATTATCTTGCACAAGTGACGTTAGTCCACATATAATATAATCATGGTATCACAGCACAGATAGTTGTATTGTGTGTGCCTTGTATCATGAGAGGTAATGATTTGAATACCAAATATGACTCTAGCAAATAGATATTTTAAAATAATATGCTAGTCAGAAGTCATACCATGTCCGTGACGATCATCAGGTGTTGGATAGCAACTCATAGAGAGCTGGTGAAGAAAGAGAATACAAATTCTATTGGATCTGCAACTGCAAAGTCCTTCAAATGTTGTATGAATCTTCATCCTCTAGATCACTGTAATATCCTGAACCCGAGTCTTGTCAATGGTGCTTTAGTTCAATCATGAAGGTTGTTGAGTCCCCTAAGATGTAGAGTCCCGAACTTGAAGATTCTATTTCCATCATCTTCATAACCTTCTCTTTTGTAGTAACTCTTAGCAACCAAATTGGCTTGTCCCTCGTAACAGAGCCAAAAACATCCAGTTGGAATCTAAATACCCGATAAGTACAATGTAATGAATTGTCATTAGGTCCGGGTATCAGAATCCGCATAATCTGCTTTCAAACTGACTGAGATCATCTTGCTGTGCAATCACTCAATCTGGATCTCTTTAAGAGCTTCTGAATCTTCCTCTAGTTTCACTTCAGATTGAAACCCAAAGAAATAACATCCTTTTACAATAGCTCTCCTAGTCTTCACTTCACCATTCGGAACATTTAAGAACTAGAACCCGGGAATGATATTGACTCCAAACCCTTTGTCTAAGCAGATACGTTCTTGATATGTCATGTTCATCTTCAATGTGGTGTTGAGTTTGACTAGTGAATCCACCAAATGCTCCCCCTAAGCTGTTGCTGGGATTTTCTTAACAATCCTTATCCTTGCAAAGAGATTCTGCTTGGATTTGAATCATCATAATACCAATGATATCACCTTAACAGCTTGGAGCAAAGTGTCGTTCAATGTCCTGTCCAGACTTACAATCACCTTCTGTTGATTAATCACAATCACCCTGTAGACTGTAGACTCCATTGAGTAGCCGAGGAAAATATTCTTTGAGCTTCAAATGCAAGACTTGCAAAGTGGCATTTTCCTCCAAACACGTACCAAGAGTTAGTGTTTGCTTCTGATTGGCCACTGGCAAGAATGGTGTCTTTCTGGATTTATCAATGATCAGGGTTCATCTTGATCAACCTTCATTTGTGATGTCTCATCCTTCGAACACATACGAACAACACGAAAGAATCTAGAGTAGTCAATGATCATCGCAAAAGATATCTGGCTTTGTTGCAGATATAACATTAACTGATCCGTAGAAATCCATACGTATTATCTGAAGCGGATCAGTAATGTTGATCATATCTTTGTTTCTGTGCGATGCTCCTTCGACTTCCCTATTGACATACCTCATAAGTTTCATCCATATTGAATTCCAGATGAGGTAGTCCTCTCACCAATTCTCTTCTTACGAATAGAAAGAGCTCCTTGTTTTGACATACAAGTGCGAGAGCTTCAGATGCCATAGCTAACACTTATCTCATGAAGCTTTACTATCGAAACAGCTCACTCCATCTTCAATTGAAGTTACATATTAGCTACGAGCAAATTCAAATCCTTCCTGATTTGAGATAAAACATTATTCCATGAACTGACATAATGTCCTTTGTCAGAGAACAGTCTGATACTAGGAATTTGTGTGCTTTGACTCTTTCAAGAAAGATATGTTTCCATGATGACATTCCAGGAAAACAGGCATGTCCCGCAAGAGAATCTTTGTTGTCATCTTTCAAAGATTATTGACGGAACTGCTCATACGATCACATTTGCTAACAGGGTACTTTTAGTGAATCATATGATTTCAGCTACTCAGCAAACAGAGTGCACCAAAAATCATATGGATCATATGTAACCTGCAATCACAAATGGAAAGAGTTCTATGGTCCCCAATCATAACTGGGTCCGGATGGATTAGAGATTTTTCTTTAACAGTGGTAACAACAGAAGCAACCTTAACATGCTAATTCTTATCTAGACATTGCCCTAATGTGATTCTCAAACATGCTTTTCTAAATTCAATGCAAGTACAAAGAAATGCATTCATGACATGAAAATAAGCAGACATGATGTTGATACACATGGCAAACAATTAAAGATAAGACAAAAGCAAGATAGGCAGTTATGCAATTCAGAAGATTCAGTACTCTTTACTTAAACCAATTAACACAAGTGTAACAGGTAGAAAGCAGAATTACAGATATTCAATAATCTCCTAAAAGCATAATGATCATAGACAAATTAATAATCACATTATCAATTCATACTAATCTCACTCTATTGTTATATGGCATTATACTATCTCTATTACCTAAGTCAGTTTTAGATCTAACATGAAGTTCTAAAAGTTCTACTGACACAAGGTAGACATTCCATCATAGAACAAAATAAAATCCTTAAAAAACAATTCAGATAAATAAGCAAATCTAGTTGTACTAGGGAATCTGAAAGTAAATGTTTTAACAAAGTTATATATGCTAGGATCATAACCCCTAAAACTAAGAGTCGTGTTCCAAAGGAAAGCTTCTAATCTCACCAATGCAAATAATCAAATCCTAAATATTCATACACATGTTAAGAATCTGCTAAAGACACATGCATAAGATTATCATCAATCCTAGTTACCAGAACAGTGATCTAGCATACTAGTTCAACATTATCTATTGTGATGCTATCATGCTTGTGTTTGTGTGTTAAACAATTTTACTCAGAGATTTATAACATGCTTTGAATATAAAGAAATATGTATTGCATAGTTAGAAAGAATTCGTACCTGAGAAGTGCGAAGTGAATCATCTTCAGAGAATGCTTGGATAGCCAGATAACCATAATCATCCTTCTCATCAGCAATTGATCCATCTCACACCTTTCCTAAAATAGCATAAGAACTTGTTGTGATGCTTCTTTCAAAACATCCACTTGAGTTTTAGACAATCCCTATCATCCTTGTTTGTCGAGGCTTCAATATATATAGCAACCCTTCTTTGCTAAAGATACCAAACAATATTGTGTGTACTGACCAACTCAGTTTTCAAACAACCTGTCGAACTGAACCCCGAAGAGTCTCCACTTGAAACCAATGGATTCCATCTGAATCTGACATGACTAAACCTCTCAGACAGTGTTATGCTAATCCTTGAAGTTCTGTCCTCACATTCTTCAAAAGTGTTAACTTTCGTCGACTTGAGCTTCCTCAAATTCAGCAGTTACAAACTCTTCTGTTCAATCCTAAGGTTCTGACATAAATGCACGAAACTGATTTGGTGCGGTAGTAACTCGATAATTATATCCTTAAACCTCCACAGTTCTCTGTCTTTGATCTCAGTTGATTCTGGATGGATTTAGCATTGCTACAATTCACTGTGTAATTGTATATCCCCGAATCACTGAGTTAGCTTGAAATCCCTTGAAGATTCGTCCGTAAAAACTTCTCTTTTCCTGCTACCAGTGGTGCCATTCAAAGTTGACATTCCGAGCCCTGGAAAGATGCTTCACTGCAGATGTAGCAAATTCCCATCCTGATCTGGTGATCTGATAATCAAGTAGGAGTAATTACTCAGATCAAGGCCTGAAGTACCTTCTTCAAATTCACTGTCAGTAGTGTCCAATCAGTCTTCAATAGAATCTTCTTCGAATCACAATCAGCTTTGTCGAACATAGAAAACTGCTTCTAATAATCCTTTGAGTAATCAATTGGATTGGGTCATCAATGTACTTCCATTACCGGTTCTGAGAATCTGGTATTTGAAAGTCCGATGTTTGTCTTGTAATCTGTCAGCCTGATCTGTCTCAACTAAATGTCAATCTGATTTGTCTTGGAGTAGAATAATTAAAAAGGTTACGGGACACTTGATTATTTAAACTAAGTTTAAATTATAGAGAAAATAAATTTAAAAATAAGTTTTAAAAGATGAAAGAAAATAAAGTATAAAATAAGCTTAGTCAAATCTATAAAATAAATTTAATTATATTTAAAAAATAAATTCAAATAAATTCATAATAAACTGAAAAGTTTAGAATAAATTTATTTCAAATTCATTTAGTAAATATATTAAAATTTATTGTATAAATTTAATTTTTGAAAATATTCAAGTGTCTCGTCTCTAATTAAATCATAGCTTCCAGAACAAACTAAATTGAACCCTTGAACTTGAACTTATATCCATAATCAGTTAAATCCTCTTAAATTTATATTTTATATTTTAACTTAAATTTAAATCATAAACTATACAAATTTAAATAATAAATTTATAAAAATTTATGATAAACTTGATAAAGTCTAAGAGTAAACTTTACAAGTCTAAAATAAATTTAAGCAAATTTATTAAATGAATTTAGCAAAGTTTATAAAGTAAATTTAATTAAGTTTATAAGATAAATTTAATTAATTCATAATAAACTCAATTAATAAGTTTAAAATAAATTAAGTTAAATTTATAAAATAAACTTATTAAAATTTAAAGTATAAATTTATAAGTCCCGGTCCAAAGTTCAGTATCCGACAGATAATCCTTGCTTAGGCCTACGGACAAATTCAGCAACACAAACCGGAAGAACATTTCCCCTAATCAAATATCAAAAGCTAGGTTCTTGATTTTCCGTACGATAAGGATCCTGATTTGTATATCAATCAACCTGGCTCTGATACCAATTGTTAGGTCCAAAGTATCGTAGAAGGGGGGGTTGAATACGATACTCACTACAATTTAAAATTCTTTCGAAACTTGCGGATAAATAAATTGCAGTCCTATAATGGGTTTCGTGTTCCGGATATTTATTGGGTTGATTTATGAGGATATGAAAATATTAAACCAACACACAATATTTTCCAAGGTATATCTGTATATTGATAAATACCTCGAAGGGTGCTACAAATCCAAACCCGAAGGTTGGCTACAATGACCACTCCTCCAAATATTACAAGCCCTATCCACTACAAATATTTATGGTACAAAACTAGGCTAGGGTGTGTATATATTTAAGAGAGTTTGTGCATAGCACTTGGCCATCCATCCCGAAGGATGATGTAAATTGTGAGAACCACAATCACATATTTATAGGCTTTCATAAACTAACCATGGTTAACGAGTTCGTCCTGGACGACTTGAGTTCGTCCTGGACGGATTCGTTTTATAAAAATAAAACTAACTCCAGAATACCAAAGTTGCGCTAGGGTCACTGCAGTTGAAGTCAAAGCTTGCGCCAGGGTGTGGTCAAAGTTGGCGCCAGGGTTGAGAGCTTTACAGTGTTGCCTTAGACAAAATTCTGAGTGAAATCCCTAGTCAAACCTTGCGCCAATTTCAGTCAAGACTTGCGCTTAAGAGCTTTCCATGTATGTGGCGCCACCTTTGACTTTGGGTCAAAGGTTGCGCTAACAAGCTTATCTCTAGTGACTGTGAATACTTAGAGTATTTCTAAGTAGCAGACTTGTATTGTGAAGATGTGAAGCGCAGGTTTTGACTTTAGTCAAAACTTGCGCCTCATCTCTTTCACAGTGAAGAAGTAATGACTTAGAGTTTTTCTAAGTTAAAACCAAAGTTGCGCTCCTACAGTGGAGAGCTCCACTGTTATCACTCCTTGGACCTCTTCTAGGTCAAACCTTGCGCTTCCAAAGCTTCTTACTGGAGTTGTTGTACATCTGACTTAGCCGATTTTGATCACAGTCGATACACATATATATACAAAGCCATGCAAACCCTAGAGTGCCCTAGACACCTGACATCATCACATGCATGCATAAAATATATAATATAATATATTATGTTGTTATTATATTAATAAATAAAAGTATATATAAATATATACACACATATATATTTTATTTATATAAACATATAATAATATATGTATATATATTTAAATATATTCTCATATATTTAAATATATACAATATATAATTATATGTAAATACAAATGTAAATATATATATAAATATATATAGAGATATATATAGTTATTTATAAATATAAATATAAACATAAATATATATAAAGAAAAGTATATATAAATATATACATATATATAATATTTATATAAACAAATAGTAACATATATATACACATATATTTAAATATATTCTCATATATTTAAATATATATAATATACATATAACTATGTGTAAATATAAATATAAATATATATATAAAGATATATATAACTCTCTCTAAATATACATATATTTATGCACATAATATAATATATATATACACTTAATTATATAATTGCTTATGTAAAATATAAATACATATACTATATACATATATATTTATTTAAATATACATACATATAAATATACATATACATATGTTTAAAAACATATATACATATATATTATATATATTATATTTAATTAAATATACATATATACATATATATAAATATATTTGTACATATACAAATATATAAGTGCACACATATAAAAGATAGGTCACTTCCTGATATGGCTTTCTGTGGAAGCTTGACATATGACATTTGAGCAGTAGACTTGATACAGCTTGCAGAGGCTAGGCATTTGGCTTGGCTTGAGTTTGGAACAAATGACTTGTTATGACTTGATCAATTCTTCGATTGATAAATACTTTGCAAACTCCGTACGTGCTGACGCTTAGTGCACTGGTCTGGTTCACAAGCGACTAACACTGAAGTTAAACATTGTACCGTCTTTGTCAGCAAACATTGATCAGTCGGTTCCGGGTTAGTTTATGCTTCAGTTTGTTGATTATAAATAACCAACCAAGATATATAGAAATATCTTGCTTCAGGGGTTGCACTGAAATCTTTCGAGTACTTGGACAACATCTTCATTGCTTCCACAATCTTGATCACTTCAATCTTTATTCTTCACTGAGGCATGAACATATTAATGAACTTCTTCCAGTGAACTTATCCCTTCAAGACTGTAGATGGCTTCTTCAACCTTTGTCTTCGTATCTTCCGATTCCGGTGCAGGCGTAGTGTTATTTACTTGTCTTGTTCTATTGTTGAGTTATCATCCCTATGTAACAGATAGGGTTGTCTTTACATTTAGACTTACAGTAGTATCAGTATGTGCCACCAACCTCTTTGAGATGTATGGGCCATCATATTTACTATCAAGATAATTAGGATTTGATGCTTCGAGATACATCAGTATCTTTACCTTTCATGTGGAATACTCATCCTTCTTTCGGACGAGAATTTTGATACTTTCATATTTGCAGTTGACATCTTTTTATCTTTTCTGAAATAAATTATCCAGCCTTCTCTGATACCAATTATTGTCCAAGTAATAATCCACTATCATAGGGCGCTTTAGTACAACTGTATAAGATTTTCAAGTTAAATAACACAAACTGAAGAACAAATAGCTTTTATTGATCTTATACAAAAACTATTACAATAATCTCTTAAGAAATACTGATGTTCTTGAGAGCTGTTAGGTTACAGAATCTTGAGCGTGAAAGGTATGATTGTGTAAACCTATAACTGTGTTTATATACTACACAATTGCTCCATCAATTACAAGACATGCTAAATCAATCATTATCACATTCGACACATATCTATGTTTATAGTTACGGTTCTATAAGTCATCAGCTTTAAGATACTGATAATTTTCCTATCCTAATATCTTTCATTATTGACCAATTTCAGATACCGATGAATCAGTGAATACTGATCATCCTTCATATCCCGACAAGTGTTGATTACTAATAGCGTCACTCATCAGCTTCTTAGTTAGTTCTTGACGCTCATTAAATCAGTATTTGTAACAGGTTTTTCTTTCCCTTACTAGGAAAAAAAAAATCTGAAAATGAGTTTTAGTTTAAATTAAAATAATTTTAAAATAATATTATGTCTTTTCAAATATGTGTATCTGTTACATATTGAAAAATGTGTCCCGATCCCCATCCTGGATCGAACCAAATTATTTGATCCGGTAAACAATATAGTATGAACGAGTAGGTATCCGATTCTACCTAATCTGATCCGAGCATATTTAGATGGAGATGGATTCGTTTAAATATCATGTCATTCGGAATTACGGTGGTATGATGATTATTTAGTAATTCATATATCATCTAAATTCATGCGATTCTTTCATGATCGATTCAATTATATATATAAAATCTCTATTTTGCGAATATAAAAAAAAATCAATGATATGTCTTCACTTTATTGTATTAAATTAAGTTGAATTATATTAAATTATTTTAATTTAAAATTTTTAAATTTTATATTTATCTATAGATTTGATAACTTTTGATTGTGTTTGATTACTTAGTACTTATTTAATATCAAAATTTAAACAAACATATGAAATCCGATGTAATTACAAACTTTTCGAAAATAGGAAATCGATCCTAAATAAAAGTGAATATAATTTTAGGCTTAACAAATGCAAAGCAGATAAAATTACATCCAAACATCTCTGATAAAGTCATTCCAGTTCTTGCTCCCAGTTTCCCAATTCCATTCCCACGAGCAAGTGAAAACCCCCCAATAAATATTTTGTGCATTTCTTTCCTGATAACAGCAGCAGTTTTACATTCTTTATTCAGGTATGTCTTTCCTGGGTTTCATAGTTATAAGCATTATGGTTGTTAAATATTGTAAGTAAGTATGTATGTATGTATTATGTTTTCGTTTTAGGTCGATGTTGTGTGCAGTGTCTGCCCCGACCACTTGCATAACATTTCCAAGAAGCCCTTTGAGAAAATTAGGCCCCAGAAGAGTTACTGTGTCGGCTGTGGCAGTGGAGCCTGATGGGGTTGCTTCAAAAGTTGAATATACTCCGTGGCTTATTGCTGGTTTAGGGAACCCTGGGAATAAGTATCATGGGACTCGCCACAATGTAATTTTGTTTACTACTTGTGATTTTGGATGTGGGGTTTTTGTTTTGATTGTTGTTTTGCAGATTTTTTCACATTTAGTGGGATTATTTTGTTGTTGGTTAGGTTGGTTTTGAAATGATTGATCGAATTTCGGAAGAAGAAGGAATTGTGTTGAATACTATCCAGTCAAAGACGTTGTTCGGGATTGGCGAGTGTTTTCTAGTTTTATCTAGTAATTTTTTACATTCCTTTTTTATTTTTTTGGTTATTTGTTCGATTAATTTTTGGGCAAATGGGTGCTCAGAGCAGGTTGTATCGGAGAGGTTCCAGTTTTATTGGCAAAGCCTCAGACATACATGAATTTCAGCGGAGAGTCGGTGTGTACTCTATTATCATTTTGACTACAATTTTGTGCATTTTAATGCAGCTACTAGTTAAGTGCTATCAATATAAAACTTGCTTATACGTAGTGGGATTATATTGGAATTTAATTTCTGTTTTTCACTGTGGTTCTGTAGGTTGTGTCAATGTTTCTAAACTTGACTGATCATGAATTTTAACCTTCTGAAAATGTGAATGATTGATAGCTCGAAATAAGTTCAAATATATTAGTTTAAACGGTAGTATTTATTTAAATTCTAATCATGGCTGTCGTGAGTGGTTTTTAATTTCATCACAAATTCATAATAATGAATATTTATTCATCTTGAGATTGTGAAAGCTCAATAGTACATCATTCCATTTGCATCACTGGACTACATTTAGTTGTCACATGACCCTGAGGCCTGATCTAATGTCCAAGACAACCCGATTTCGAACGCTTAGCTTATTATTCTTTTCATTTACAGCTTATCTTTCTTTCGGAATACATATACATTACTGCTTGGTGTGAGTTCTGCAATTGAGCACTATGCATATTAAATTTTCTAGTTCCAGTGCCTCTTTCAAAATACCTTTTATCATAAGGCTAACAAAGCTAGGGTGTGCATTAGTCTTGGACTACTGTTCACTATCTTGTAGAAACTGTTCTTGCTGAGAGTTATATATGGAAGACTTTCCAATGTAAACACGGCAGACAACAATTTTTCTATTCCTATTTTCTGACATCATAACTTGCATGGAATTTGCTACGTGTACCTGTGTATAATGATCAATGTATCATTCTTGGTGTTAGAGAAACCTTTACTTCACAAGCATGATGCAGGGTCTCAGACTCCAATATGCATGCCAGTTGTCACTGGTGTGCTGATCGTTCTCAAATTTGTTCTGCTTAATGTACTTGTGTTTTCTCTATAAGTATGTGCATACATATCTTTCTAATTCTCACTCATCTCTTTTCTGTGCATTTACTAGGTTGGATCACTTGCTGCATATTATCAAGTACCATTGCGGCATATCCTTCTTGTATGCAGTTCTTATTCATTGTATGAGTTAGCACGATTGCATGTCGAAACTAGTTACATTAGCTTTTTATTGAATGATTATGGCATTTCTTGGGCAGGTCTATGATGAGATGAGCTTACCGAATGGTGTTTTGAGGCTTCAACCAAAAGGAGGACATGGCTACCATAACGGGTATAATTCCTCCACAATTCTGTATATTATAGTCATAAGGTTCTTTTAAGGTAATCATATGGATTTTATACCATTTGAAGTGCACCATCTATTTCCATTGAATCGTCATGGTATTTGAACTAATTCTTATCTCTGAATTTAAGTTGTCAACTTTGGTGCTCTGATATGAAAGTTCCAAGAATTATTTTTTTCAATTTTCTTTTTAATAGAATAAAAATATGTGATTCAAATTTTTTACTCAGAAATAAAAATTAAAAAACAATTAGTAAAATTATCATGGCCTTTTACCTTAAAATACGTGTAAAAAGTCGAAGTGACTACCATTTGGGGAAGGAAGGAGTATTTGTAGCAATAAATGATTCAGTGAACCCTAATATGAAGTCAGAGAAATTTTCTTATAATATATCTCTTCAAATGCGAAGACAGTATGATTCATTGGGTTTAGGGATCCTACCTAATAGTACTCCCTCCGTCCCACTGAAACAGGCTTGTTTGACTTTTGTTGGTCAAATTGACCAATTTTTTAATTTATATTATGCCTATTATATGTTAAATATAATTCATAAAAAACAATTACAAGAAAATATAGGTAAACTATTATTACATACAGATTTATAGATAAGTCATGTTTAGAAGTTAGTCAAATTGTGGTCAATTTGAGTATTTGACCAAGAAAAGACAAAGAAGCCAGTTTGAATGGGACGGAGGGAAATGGGAGTGAGTATTTGTAGCTGGGGTGTGAGGAATTTGGTTAACATAGGCGCACTTCTGTAAAATTCAGTTTTATTTCTCCAGCTAATTTCAATATACAGTGATACATGATATTATTTCAGAGTTAAGAGCGTTATGGAACATTTGGATGGTCGCCGAGAATTTCCCAGATTTTGCATAGGTGGGTCTCTCATTTTGTTTGCTTTGTTACAGAGGTTATTCACTTAAGCCGAAACTAACAGTACATAATTTATTATAATAAACATACTACATTTTCTTTGTAGGGATTGGAAATCCCCCAGGTACTATGGACATGAAAGCATATCTTCTCCAGAAGTTCAGTTTGATAGAGCGAAAGCAGGTGAAGCTTATTTGTAGTACCCTTTATTCCCCGATTACTGATAAGTTCTTTGATTAATGTGGTGTTAACTGGTAATGGTTATTGTCTGTCTTGGGGAATTTTCAACCTGCAAGCTTAAAATGTAACTGGTTAATTAATATCTGTATCCCTATTTCTGAGGTTGATAATTATATGTTGAACCTCTAACAATGCATATGTATGATATTCATGCTTGTTTGGTTCCTCCATTGGAAAAGACACCGGGGAAGGACTATTCGATGCGTTTGCCTTCCTTTTGGCAGAATTGTGTTATGTTCTGATATTTTGTTACACTGTACAGGTGGACGCGGCATTGGAACAAGGGGTTGATGCTGTGAGGACCTTGATACTGAACGGATTTAACAGTAAAGTTAACAGGTTTAATCTTGGGCAAAAGTACAAGTATCATAAAGTTTGAGGGCAGACGTCAAATGTTGGTAAATGTAGAAAGTTTTCTTTTAAGATCCATCTTGTTGTACTCTTAACATTTTCCAGCACAAACTCTGCAGCAATCTAAGACTAATATAGCTATTAAATTTAAGAATAGTACAATCTTCGTATAATAAGGTACAACACGATATGCACAATTGTATAATTCATCCCATCCCCAATTTTAACTTCAAACTAACAGGAACTTCGTTGTATAATTCATCCCTTCCCAATTTGATAACTGTGCAAAATTGCAGCAGTCAAATTCCAAAGATACCCAATATGCACTACACGTATTATAAAACTTTTCAAGGAGAATAATCTCAAGCAGCAGAGTTAATCGAGTTATAGCATTAAAATTAAGTTCAACCTCACAGGATCTTCACTGTAGAATTCATTCCATCCCAATTTCACAATACAAATTCCCCAGATAGAGATAGTCCACAAGATGCCATAGGTACTATAGCACGCATAAGATTGCAATCCAAAACAAAACAAGAGTCTAACATTTCCCTAATGCATGAGCTGATAAAAGTATTTGAGTAAGCCATTTGGAAGGTGCATTGCCTATTGGCAGGGGCTACTCTCCTATGTATTCCAACCTCTTCTGTGTATGTAGTATTGTAGTAGCCTTACCTGTTTCCTGAAACTTGAAACTTGGACTTCTGTGTATGTAGTATTGTAGTAGCCGTACACACTCGGACACGAGACTTATTTCATGTCGGATCTGGACATGTTGACCAGCGGTATAAGTTGAATATGCAATGCAAACAAAAAAAACATCAAGAAAAAAAATGACCAAAGGTGGTCCATTCTACCAACAAATCTAGTTTTTCAAGTTTGATCATGGCATGCGGTAAACAGACCGTTCTTGAGTCTTGAACAAGGGATCTAGCTTCATTCCTTAGGATTCAATTATCATGTTGAATAAAATTCATGCGTTTTTTTTTCATCTTTGATAACGAGGCAGGCAATGTGTAAAAACGGCATGTACTGATGCAATATTGTAAAAATTTAGGCTGTGCTCACTTGTAGGGGTGTGCATGGTGCGGTTTGGTGCGGTTCCAGACATTAACCGTTACCAAACCGATGAATGCGGTTCGGTTCGGTTAATCATCATTAACCGTAACCGCACCAATTAAAACGGTTTTTCGGTTGCGGTTAACCATTAGTCGGTTGCGGTTTTTTTTCGGTTTTTCCACTATTATTTGCTACTCTTGTGCATAATGAATTTTTTAAAAAAAATATAAAATTTTCATGAACATGTACAATATGTTCGGTTACTATTTACTATTGTTTCTATATAAGGATATAGGAAACATTACATAATTTCATCTAAAAAAACCTTAATACACAATAAAAACTAAAACATACGTATTTTGACAAGAAATTAGATGATGTCAAGTCAATAAAATTACCCAAAATCAACTAATCATGAAATTCAAATAAAAAAATGTTCAAAAAGTACATAAATAAAAAAAAGTAGAATAAGTTTCATAATAAAATTTGATCAGCAGATTAACAGCAGAAATATTTCTACTTTGTGGCGAATCACAATAGCCCTAGTTTTCGATCAAGCGCTCCTCCAAATATTTGGGTGTCCGGTTATTTAAGTGACTCAGCAAGTATGCAAGTACGAAGAAGAACCTCCATATAAAATTAGATGTGAAATTTTAAAATGACTAAAATGCTTTATTACTATTTATATATATATATATATATATATATATATATATATATATATTTCGGTTCGGTTAATTTCGGTGCGGTTTTAGTATAAAACCGAAAATAAAACCGCACCACTAATTTCGGTTTTTTATCTCGGTTATTTTCGGTTTTATTTGCGGTTTGGTTTTTTTCGGTGTGGTTTTTCGGTTTTTTTAGGTTTTTTTTGCGGTTTCGGTTTTTCCTGCTCACCCCTACTCACTTGGATGGAATGAAATGAGGGGAGAATGGAATGAAAATTTATATAGAAATTTTAAGGAGGAAGAATAAAGTATGAGATAATAGTGACAAAATATGAATGTTTCAATTTCTTGTGATAAAGATGATAAGGAAACAAATCCATCTCATTCAATTCAAATGAACACAACTTAGAATCATTGAGCTGTCATCTTGGAGTATTCTAAACAATTGCAGTGTTATCCAAACATAAGTTCCAGAAGCAGCATAACATATCTGCTGTTTTCTAAAAAATTATAAAATTCATAAAAATAGAACATGCACTAAAAGAAGCATACAATTATAACTCCTCAAGAATCCACCTCAAGCAACTCTTGCCTTTGAAAATCTTTCCAACCGAAGATTTTAAAAATCCAACCGCTCTAGCCCCAGAAATCATCCGCACCTCACTATCATTCAAGAGTTAGTGTGCAAAATTATAAGCTACTTATAAGTTATAAGCTAATTAAAATTCAGGAGATTTTAAAACACACAAATCTATCGTACAAGTTATAAACTAGTGCAAAATTATAGAGTGGAATCGTTAATGTGCTCCCGAATTAAAATGAAAGCATTTAATTGATTGTTAGTTACAATTTTATCCTTTATATAAAAAGTTATAATAATAATAATAAAGATACGGTTGTCATTTCGAACACTTTTTAGTTGTTCCTGTCACTTGCTTTTGGATTGAAAGTTTCGGGAGAAAATTTTAAATAAATTTACTTCCCTCGCTTGCTTTCATTCCTAAACAATTCACGAGCAGAAATATAAGCATACTTTTTTTATTTACTTTCATATTCATCTACTTTCATCTATATTTAAAGTTCTGGAGTAAGATGTTAATTTTTCAAGAGAATGGCCGTACTATCATTAGGGATCATTTGGTTGATTGATTGGTATGAATTGATTGGTATGAAATTGGAATCAGGAATAGTGGTACGGTAGTATGATAAGGTAGTATGAGTTTGAAATGTTATATTTGATATTATGTATTTGGTTGAGTGTTGTAATCATTATATTCAATTAAAAAAAATTACATCATTAAGTTAAATTAAGTAGAACAATAATAAATTATTATTATTATATATTTATGGATCATTGATTTAATCTTTTATTATACATTTATATTTAATTATCTTAATAAAAATAAAAATACGAAAAATAAAGTTCATTCCAATAACACTATCTTCACCCAGTTACCTCATCAACCCACCCCCGATTACAAAATACCCCAACTCATATCTTGTTACGCTCTAAATATCAACCGATACCTGATTACGAAATATCCCCAATTAATAATTTAAACTAAACTATTACTTGGTAGTGATATTATTCAACTAAACGATTGCTTGAAGTGATGCTATTAGATTGGCAGATGGCATGTGTTATAGACCCAATTTCACATCTTACTTTTTTAGAGACAAATTACTTATTTCTGACAAAAATACACGTAATTATGTGAGTTTTTAAATAAATAAGTTACTTATTTTCACAAGTAAAGAATGTTAAACACCTATTAAAACTGCAAGCATATTCCAAATATACCCCGGATCCAATAGGCGTATCCATGTATTCCCTCCGTTCCATTTTATGTGAACCTTATTCTTTTTTAGGACGTCCCAAATCTATTATTAAATATTGAAAGGTCCCATTATCTTAAATCTATTATTAAATATTGATAGGTCCCACCACTTTCCCCACTTTTCAACTAAACTTACAACCTTTTTCTTAATCTCCGTGAAAGTCAAACCAGCTCACTCTTTTTGGGACGGAGAGAGTAGTAAATTGAATCGGAGAAGAGTATTGAAATTACGTTCGACCTGGCAAGATTTTGATTTTATAGTAATTTCAGTCCAACCCAATTCCACAATTTTTAAAAATTGTGGCATGCAAATCCCCGGTACACCCCACGGATAAAGGGGACACGTCACGGATAAAGGATTAAATATCAAATATGTGACTAACTGCGTCCAAAAAAGTAGCTCAATCATTATTATGATAAATTGAACTTCAATATGATTACTAAAATTTGCTATTTGACTCATGTTAAAATCTGACTTTTGATTCTTCGAAACCTCAAAAATATGGAAAAACTTCAATTTTAGGTAATTCAAATTTTAAATAAATAGGCCTCCTACACCGGCATACCGCACAACATAAAGAATGTGATTCAGCATAAAACAAGACCGTCACATTTCCACAATGCATGAGTTTGATAAAAATATTTTAGTAACTCATTTGGAACGTGCATTACCTATTGGCAGGGGGCTACTCTCCCATCAGCTTAACCTAAAGCCTTCAATTTTTTTAGAAATTCTAAACACAAGTCAATCACACTCTAAAGTCTAAACAAGAGCTTCTCCGTCTGTACTTTGAAAGCAGCATGTTAAGAGCTTTATAACGGATCTACCAAAATCCCAAGTACGAAAATACACCCCTCATTTTTGCTCTGCCTTGACCAAAAAGATTTTAGCCTCGTCTTCTGTAATTTCACTGAGAAATAGTAATAGACCAAAAAAAATAAAAAAAATTAACTCTTGCTGCTTAAAACAAGACAGGAGTGGGCACAAATGATCAAGAATTGGAAATCAAGTACCTCTCTTCTGCTTCCGATTTTGAGATCAGCAAGACATTTTTAGATGCAAGAAACTCGTTGAAACTAGCAAGATCCTTCTCTGTGCAGAATTTGCAAAGTTTGAGCAAAAATTCATTAAAATGCTTTGGCTCCTGCAAACATAATTCTTTACAGTTCAATGTGATTTGTTTATGTGAAAAAAGATTATTCAAAACATTATGTATGAGCATGCCAAATATCATCATCGAATTGTAATGGTCACTCATGCTTTTTTCACATTCTAAATTCACACAACAATTGTAAATTGTGGAGGTAATATTAATAACATGTTAGTTGTACTTTACGGAATAACATACAATGCTAATAACTGAATGAAAATTGGACAAATTAAGTTCTAGAATATTTTCTGACAAAGTGTAAGAGTAATTCTAGCATATTTATTATTGGATTCTAAATCTCTGCCTGATGTCAAGTTGACCCAATTTTGTTGATATATGATCTAAATATTTGAAAGTATGACCATTAAGGAATTAAATGTAAAATTTCTTGAATCTCGTCAAGCTTTAAGGTTAATATGCCACCAATGACTCTTTAGCTCAAAATGTGACTCTTTCTGGGGACTGAAGGGAGTAGTTCTTACTATTTTCTCATACTTCTAAAAATTACAGAACCAAATTATAATATGCCAATAATTTGAAAAGTCATCATAACACAAACTTTAAAAGAATTTATATTCACAAACAAACCTTATAACATTTGCATATTTGCCATGTCCAGAAAATTTATTCTGTGTATTCTTTTCTCGCTATATTAATATCAAATCAGCAAGGCCATGTCATTTGCCTGATCTAGTGTCAATATTATAGTAGCACCATACATGATAGAACAAGATAAGAAAGATATAGATACCAAACAGATAAAGCAGAAAAAAATTTATATTGTGATATACCAGCTAAATAGTACAGCATATATGCAATTATCCTTTACAAACCCAGCATACATTTAGAAGACTTACTTGCTCAAGAATGCATCCCTTGCGCAGAGCAATCAAACATTCCAGTACCTTCTGAAAATTATCTCCTTCGAAGGAATCTGTTACCAGTTGCATAATTATACTTTTCATATCAGCAATAGCTTTGCTAACCCAATCCGCTCCATCTCTTCGCAACATCATGGATTCAAAATCTTGAACAGGTGTAGATTCCCCAATTTTCTCAACTTTGAAGGAAGATGCATGTTCAATAAAATTGACAGCTTCAGCATCAACAATATTTCCAGGATCATCCCGCTCTTCATTGGATCCAGAAGGTTTCTCTCTTAATAATCGTCTAGAAGACTTCTTTAACTGCATGACAGATTAAGCATATAGACAAATATAATGAAATACTTCTGTCATTGTTCAGAGGTCAAAGTAAAGGTTAATGGGGAATATAAATGACCTTTGGGTTCTCCTTTAGTTCAAACAGCTTACGGAATCCATCAATAACGGGTTTGCTGTGAGATAGAAGATCAGAATCAGGTTCCGTTATCTTTTTTAGGGTATCATCTAGAGGTGGTACAGCCGCATCCAGATGTCTTGATTTCAATTCGAGATAGCGATAGAAACGCTGCCAAGTTTTAACGCATGCATTTCAGCTAAAAAACTTGGCAAAGTATTATTAACACATTTTTAAATAATCCTTCAGGGTTGTAGATGAAGGGGAGGGGATATAACATTTACCATTGCAGGTTTTATTTTTTACTCCCTCTGTCCCATTTAATTGTATACGTTTCTTTTCAACTGCTCGACACGCATTTCAATGCTCTTATAAAATATAGTTCCGTAACTTATTTTTGAGATTTTCTTTTTCTGAATAAAAATATAACATCCAAACTTTAATTCAGAAAAAGAAAATTTTAAAAATAAATTACACAACTACACTTTACAGGAGCATTAAAGTCCGTGCCGCGTCCCCGTCCCCCAATGTATACAACTCAGGGGGACGGAGGGAGTATTTATTAACCTGATTCTTTTAATTCCATAAGAGATGCCTAGTAACAGCAAGGTGAAAACTTGGAGTTTTGAGAGGTTATGCAGGGAGTTTGCAATGTTGCTACACTAAATTGCTAAGATTTAAGATTACTTCTATTTTTTTCACAAAAGCTAAAAAAGATAATAGCTGGAAACCTGTCGTCTCATCTAACATCACAATGTTTACATGCTTTTCAGAAAGTGACAAATCCGATTTGTTACATTTCTTTACTATAAATAATGGAAAAGAAACTCTTGTATTTGTTCGCGACTATGCTAACTTTTGATGACCAATTAATTGTTAGCTCAGAAACACATAAATAATGTTCAAGAATAATAAATTTACCCATGGCTTAATGGTTGCCATTAGCCTGTCCTTTGTCCTGATCGTTTACGTAGCACAACCCAAATGCATACCAAAGTAGAAGTGAAACAAATCATAGCACAGTGGCTGTTCAACATACTATGCAAGGAGTGGTAGAATGTGAACAACATTTATGAGCATGCACAGACTTGGTCAAAGAAGAGAAAAAGGCTGATGCTCAGACTATAGTACCTCCAATACAGGATTCGGGGTGAAGTCAGGCTGCAAGCACTCTGCTTTTCCAGTTGGTGAAAGTTCAAGCATCTTAACCAAATTATCAGCAGCCTCCTGCTGTTCATTGTTTGGCAGCATTGATGAAGGTAAATTGCTAAACGACGGAAACTGAAACTCACGAACATCCTCCGCAAAAGGAACTACATTAAAATAAAACGAATCGGGCTGCCCAGCAACAATAGACAATTCAGCGAGTTATTAACAAATATATATATAGGGTCCTGCTCTACTAGAAATCTCCTTGAAATAAAACCTAAATACTAAAAAAAATCTAAATGCACATATGGTATGTAAATTGATAGGTGGGAGACGAAGAAAAATAAAATGAAGTCAGATTTCAAAAAAAAAAAAAAACGATTGACGGGAAAAATTAAATTAGAGGGGATTATGTGGGATCATGTGCCGGAGGGTGTATTTTAATTGTGTGGTGACTTTCTAGAGGGCATTAGATTAGATTCATTTAAGGGCTTGGATAAGTTTGTAGATTTTATTTTAATTTTGGTTTAAACTTGAGCAATTCCCTGTATATATAGGGTAGCACTCCCGAGCATATCTTCTTATATGGAGTTCCATAGTAGACCACTATAAATATATACATAGTACATATATTTATTATATTTGTTGTGAAATAAAATTACAAATCTTAATTAGTAAATTGAAAACGAATTATACAATATTTCTATTCCCAAAATCATTGAAAATTATATAATACCCCTACATGATTCCACAATAGATTAATTCCAGAATTATTCTACTGTAGAGGCACTTTCAGAAATCATTTTTTTAATTCAAATTTTAAGTGTTAAATTATTTACAAATATATATATATATATATATATATATATATATATATAGGGGCTTACTCCACTAGAAACTAAATTAGCCTAGAAACTAGTCCCTGGCCATTTTTTCATCACTGTTCTTAACTACAGTTAAACCTCGATTAAATAATATCCGATAAAGTAATAACCTCGCTTTAGTAATAAATTTTGTCGGTCCCAACTTGGGCCAATGTTGTAAAGTAATATTTTCGCTAAAAGCATAAGATAATATAAATTTAGAAATTCATTAAAGGCCCAGATAATATGTAATGATAATTCATGAATTATATTTATATATAATGTATATGAATTATAAATTTCAGTTCTTTTTAAAATATGAATATATAGTAGCTTGTTTCTTCCTTCCACCAAGGCCAAAATTAACCTCATCTTTGACTTTAAGTAAAGCATAAATAACTCCTGGTATGTTTTGCTCATGTTGTAACAAGTAATTTTTAAAATATTGATTGCTTGAAGTGTTTCTTTTGATGACACGCTTTGGATGATGTATAGTACGTACACGTAATTTTTAAAATATTGATTGCTTGAAGTGTTTCCTTTGATGACACGCTTTGTATGATGTATAGTACGTATACTGCACATGTTATTGTACATGTATACTCTACCTAGTGCATGCATAAATTTAGTTTTCACATATGATTAATTATTGCATGTGACTGATCCTTGTTTATAAAAATAATGAATTATAATTTGTAAACATATAAAATTCGGTAAAATAATAAAATATCACTTTATCGATAAAGTAATAAAATATTATTATATCGATAAAATAATAAATTCGGTAAAGTAATATTTTTTCCCGGTCCGAGGGGTATTACTTTAAAGAGGTTTAACTGTACAAAAATCACTTATTTGTATATCAGAAATCACTATTTTATATATGCAAAATCTGAAAAATATAAAAATATAAATAGACATATATACAATGTGTATCATCATCATCTTCAATCATACTACATCGATAAAACTCCTGACATTATAATCAACCGCTTCCACTACTATTGCTGTCACACACAGGCTAATGATCAAATACAAACGAGCCTATAAATACACACTAAAAACTACACTACCAATTCACCCCACTTTCATTCTACTACATCTAACTACCCATTCCGATCCTAACCAACACACTACATCTAACTACCCATTCTGATCCTAACCAACACACTACCACCCTCTACTCGGTTCCACTAGTGAGCAAAGTTGCTGCAGAATTCGGGGGTTCCTGCTATATACTTTAGTGATTTTCGCTTTACAAATTAGTGATTTGTGCCGTATAAATTAGTGATTATCACTTTGGTGAAACGAGTACAAAACTTGATGACACTATTGTTGATCACTGTTGATGATCAGAGTAAATTAAAAATATTGATGTTCTTTGATGATGACAGCGGGTTTGGTAGTATGTATTGGATGATTGTAGTGATATATATAGATTGTAATTGTGGATATCGTATATATATAGGCAGATGGGCGAGTTGGTTTTTAGTTTAGTTAATACTCCCTCCGTCCCCCTGAGTTGTATACATTGGGGGACGGGGACGCGGCACGGACTTTAATGCTTCTGTAAAGTGTAGTTGTGTAATTTATTTTTAAAATTTTCTTTTTCTGAATTAAAGTTTGGATGTTATATTTTTATTCAGAAAAAGAAAATCTCAAAAATAAGTTACGGAACTATATTTTATAAGAGCATTGAAATGCGTGTCGAGCAGTTGAAAAGAAACGTATACAATTAAATGGGACAGAGGGAGTAGTAGAATAAGACTCTCTCTCTCTATATATATATAGGCTCATGATCAAATAGAAACCACTCTTAAAATAAAAACTAGAAACCAGTTTCCCTTCCACTATTTATAACTACGGGTATCACTAATTTATACTGCACTAATCACTGTTTTTATAGAGTATGTAAACAGCGATTTTTATTATCAAAATTGAGAAAATTTACTTATCTAAATTATTGATAATCGATTATAGATGATTAATTTCATCCGTAGGAAGGTTCTTGGTGGTAGGAAGCCGCAAGAGAAGTTTTATGATGGTAACTAGTCGTTAGTTTTGTAAGTTATGATAGAAAGTGTATGTGACTATTGGTGATGATAGACAATGGTGGCAAGTCAGGGAAACGTTTGGTAATGGTGGTAAGAGGTCCATTATTACGATTTGGGTGAAGATGATGGTCATATACGTTGCATATATGTGTATATATATATTTATATTCGCGAGATATGCTATATATAAATTAGTGATATGTTATGTACAAATTAGTGATTTCTGTAGTTAAAAATAGTGATAAAAAACTGTCCAGAAACTGGTTTTTAGTTTTTAGGCTAATTTGGTTTCTATTGGAGTAGGACTCTATATATATATATAGGGGCTTACTCCACTAGAAACTAAATTAGCCTAGAAACTAGAAACTAGTATCAGACCATTTTTTATCACTATTTTTAACTGCAAATATCACTCGTTTGTACATCACAAATCACTATTTCCTATACAAGAAATCTCAGAAAAATATAGATATATAAATATACATATATACAACATATATCATCATCTTCACTCATACAACATTGATGAACCTCCGGGCATCATTATCAACCCATTCCACTGCTACCGTGGTCACCTATACTCACGATTGACCTACCACCGCTTGTCACCATAACTTGCCATTACTAGTGATTATTTACCACCACCACACACCTCATCTCATCATTTTTTTACCATCATAGACCTCCTACAGCTATAATTGATCATCAATAATCGATAACCACTAGCAAACATAAGTAAATTTTCTCAATTATCAATAATAAAAATTGCTAATTTAACTGCATAAAATAGTGATAAATATCGTATAAACGAGTGATATTAGCAGTTATAAACAGTGATCATGGGAGTGGTTTCTAGTTTCTAGAATAACATTAGTTTCTATTTGATCACTTGCCTATATATATATATATAATATACACTAAACTATAAAAACCGAACATAGAATAATTCGTAGTAGTTTGGTTAAATATTTTTGGTCATCCTTGAATTATCTTTTTTTTTTTTTTGCCTTTTCTTAAATAAATAGGCAACATGATATAAACAATAAGAGACAAACCAACCCTTCTTAACTCTAATGTTTTCTACTCAAGACAAACACGTTTTCTACTAATCTACTCCAATAGAAACACGAACCATGATGTGTTATACTTCAAGACAAACCATAAGCCAATATAAGGTAAATAATATCTTGTTCCTTTCAAATGAGAAATAAGAAATATGAAAATATGATTTAAAATTAATCAAAAGACACATTAACACATATTAATATTAGAAAAACATTTACAGATAAATGATAAAAGTATTGTTTCTACTACCCATTTACAATATATAAAAAACATTGTAAAAGCTAAATCTTTAAGATAAAATATAATTAATCGGTTCATGACATTTAATTAAACTTCGATATATTATCATTGAATTCCTCATGCAAATAAAGTGGGCATCAATGACTTTAAGGCTAGTATACGTAAAACTTTGACAATCGATGACTTACAACATCATCCCTTTCAGATATGTTAGGAGACAGCACTCCAATAACAACGTTAGCCTGTCCTTGCCTCCATACACAACGAACAATTGCCACTTTGTTCATCTCCTTCATTCCTCTTGCTAAAGCAGAAACTGCAAGGGCAGCTTTCATATTACCCGGTTGGGCTATGACTACATTAACATCCTTCATGTAATAGTGTCTTGAACACAGAAGCCACAGACACAAAGGAAAAAGATAAGAGTGGTAAAAGTAATACTACATCAGTAATAAATTAACTAAATCAAATAACACGGATTAGAGTAAAGTAATATTTTCCACCTCATTATGTTTGAAGCATCAGTAAATCCAAGCAGTTTCACACCCTTCTCTGGTTTAAATTTCACAGCTTCCCATTCAGCAGATGATATAGGAACTACTTGAGGCCCATATCTGTAACCTTTTATTCTTTGTTCTGGAGGCACAACTTTACTAGGATCATCAACTTTTTTGTATTCAAATTCTACTTTAACTTCGTGAGTAGCAAGTTTATCAGTTTCAGGTGCTTTATCAGAGTACTTTTTCAAAGTGGGAAATTTCTCTTCAGAAGTTTTCTTGTAGACCCACACCTATGGTAGTAAAGCAAATATAAGTATTCGATATCAGATATCTTTGTGCTAAAATAGAGAAATTGGTGCATGTATAGTCAAGATACTGATATATTTCAAAAACACAAGTCAGAATACCAAAATAAGATGGGTATATATGAGAACAAAACTAATATCTAATAGAACTGTTTATTGTATAGACTTTTTGCTTGTCAACGGTGTGGCCTGAATGAAATCAATAAAAAACGCAGATCATACAAGGCAACATCTTTAACTCTGGTAAGTATTAATAATGACAAGACAGTATTTTACAAAACCATTTGCTCTAGAAAAAACCAAGGAAATTGGAGATAGGAGTAAAACATGACAATGTAAAAGAAATTTTTGCAGAGATGGCTGCAATTACATTATAAATTTTGAAGATCAAATAAAGAATAAGATCACAAACTCCTAATGTTATCAGTGTGAATGATGAACAGTATACTATGTAGATTATGAAACTTTTCTGACTAAGGGGAAAAAGAATAGCATATTGAAGCAGACGGTGCACGAAAGGTGAAAATTATTATAAAGACTCTCACCAGAACCTTCACTTCAGAGCTTAGCTCAAGTTCACCTCTGTATATTGTAACAGGAGATATATTGCGAGTTCTAAGTGCACCCAAAAGTGAAGTTGAATTTTCAACATGGACCTTCCTTGAAGAAGTCATCTTTGATATTATATCCAGTAAAATATCATTCTCTTCTATAACACTCGTATTACCATCCATATCCTGCTGTCCCCTATAAACTATGCACTCCATTTTCATGCCGTGTGCAAACATCTGTTCAGCAATGGTGCTGACTTGATCTTGTTTAGTTCCTTCAAATGGGTCTTTGATAGGATGAGTTGCATCTGTGATGAGACAAAGACGTTTTTTCCCTTTAATCGTTTGTCCAAACTTCTTGATCAGCATATCCATTCCAACAACAATTGCATCAAGAACTAGACCAAAGTCAAGGTATCAAGGAATCAAAACAGTATGTAAACTTATTAGAAACTTCATGATTGACAAAACAAACTATTTCTCTGATTAGCAACATGATAAGAAGACTAAGAGAAACCTAGCAAAAACAAGAGTATAATAAGATATTTAACAATCAGAAGAGGCCTGAAGTAAACAAAACCTTTGTAATTTATACAAATTGCTTGATATATCACTAATGAAATAAAACAGAGCAGTGGTCCTTGTGATAATCAAGCACAAATGTAGGATACAGTCACCATCAACAGTTCCACGAGGAAGCTGTTCTAATACTTTAATGAGATCTCCATCAACAACCTTGAGGTGGTTCAGGACGACCACATGTTCATATCCACCGACTTCGTTGGTGAGCTCATTGTCAGTATCTGGAATTAAAATGGAAAACGGTAATGTTTAATTATTACATAATTCCAAATTCACGATGCCCAATTAACACAAAATAAATAAGATAGCTTATTTGTTATCTGTTAAATGAAGCAACCCCATACCACTATTTGTAAAAATATACAATTTGTAATTGCTGATCCTCGGCAATTGCAATATTATAATGTTGAACCTCTTTGTTTACTAAGCAAATGTCATTTGTACAAAAGTGATTGTGCTGGGTCGCACCAATATACTTACCCGAATTGTGGCTCTTTCTTTGGTTTTTGTTGTCCATATTATTAACAAGACCAATATATTTTCATTGCATTGTATAACACGCTAGATTAACGAAAACATCAATTGATGATAAAAACATACCTTAGACGGCATACCACGAAATACAATTTTAAAATGGCACAAGTGCAATACGACATATAAAATTGCAATATACCTTCAGTTCCAAATATAACAACTCCCACATCATCATATTTACCAAAAATCAGCTGCAATTAAATAAAATGAATTATTCATCTAATTATTGTTTTAGATAAAGCAAATATACATCATTTGTGCAGGAGAAACTTAAAAGACTTTAAAATAATCATTACGTTCTGTTAGGCAGATATACCATCATTTTATTTGATACCCAAAAAGAGTTAGAGTGGTTTAGCTGGTGATAAGATAAAACCGTGAGGCAAATGTTTAATAACTTTTTCCCTTAACCTAAGACAGACTACAGTGTTGCAATTCAAGTGTATGAGATTTCTAAATAATCTTCAAGAATGAAAAGCTGCAATGTGTTTGTTTTTCCCCAAATATATTGAACTTCTTTTACAAGATAATGAATTACATTCTTTGGCCTTACTGTACCAACAAAAATTGATTGAAAACCATACCTTCTTTTGTACAAGCATAGAACAAACTTTTTCAACCTCGGGCAACACAGTATGCATTGAGGGACCAACATCAATTAACAAAAGCAACGCTTCCTACACAGATAAATACAACAATGAAAGTTGTAATCAGAAAACAGTTTCAACTTTCTGTTGAAAAATCCTAGGAAAGAACCAGCAAACGTACCTATATAGAATCATGTTCCACTACAACTATCTTAACCTACATACCCTACAAACCTCCAGAATTCGCTAAACGCCTAAATATCTAATGAAGTTTGACCATCCATTCCGAAAACAAATTATTATTTACAAAATATATGATTCACAACAACACAAACAAAGTTAACGAAAAGTTGTTTATGTATAATGAGCATGCTGGCCAACAAACTCTACAAACTAGTTAACATTATACTCAAACAAGTCTCATTAGTCCAGATCACCATGGTTGTATGAATCACAGCTCTCGTGATACAACCAATTACAATCATTCTAGCCTAAAAACACTAGAAACTAGCAACAAATATAAAATACGAGCCGCATCGGTGCAAATCATTAGTCCAAAATTACCCGAAACACAAGTCACAAATTACAGTGACAGTACTACCAATCACCAAATTCTTGTCAGAATTAATTTGCATTTGAACCAACAAGTATAACAATTTATAATAAACACACACATGCAATTAGTTGAACACCTCAGCACATACTCAAAATCCAAATACATTACAGTGAGACAGAATCTCAAGTAAAGTTACATGCTTTGCGAATTAAAATACAGATATAGTATTAAATAAATGTAATACAACAAAAATGAAGTGATGGAAAGAAATATATGTGAGAGTGAATAAAGGGGTTAATGGGTTTAACATAAATTACCTTGTTTCGAGCCATTTGAGACACAAGTAGAGGAAAGAAGCTGTGTTTTTCAAGTTTCTTGGGAGAGTCAAATGGGGTTTGTATGTATTTTCGAAGTATTTATATATCGAGGGAGGACGAGAAACTGAAGATTCTCAAAGAAGCTGACTGCTCGAGTGTGAACGGGGGAGTTCTATTCTATATAGTATATACCTCTTTTTCATTGAGTTTGTGCGAATTCAACTGTAATCGATTTAAAGACCGTTTTTAACAAAGAAATGGTCACTTATTTTAAAATATTTATAAATATAAGGGAAAATAGATTTTTTTGTCATCGAACTTATTATGTTTTTAGAAACTTGCCACTCAACTAATTTTTTTTTTCTTTTTAGTCACTGATGTTAGGTTTAGATTTGTTTTTAGTCACTAACTTAGGTTCGGATATGATTATTAGCATTGTGATAATTTTTTGTAGCATCATTAATACATAGTGATAGTATATAATTTTTTGATAATATGATGTATGTTTATATATCTTTGTATATAGCAATAATAACATAAAATGAGGTGATATAATATTAAAATCAGGAAAAATCGTAATTAGAATTCTAAAAATTCATTAAATCATCAGTATGGAATCAATGACTTTAAATAATTTATGCTCTCCATGATAAAATAAAATCTAATTGAGTGATACGATGCATCATCTTTCACTATTAAAGTTTCAATCACGTAGTTCAGCATAAAATCTCTCTTAAATTTATCCTCATAATTTTTAATAACTTTATCTTATTATAATTTTCAACATAAAGATAAATAAATAGAGAGGAAAACTTAATCTTCGATGATTTATGAGATTTTCTTTTTGCGTATAAAAATTCAAACACTAAATTTTTATTCGGAAGAAAAAATAAAATAATTTATGAGAGTACACTTTTAGAAACCGTAAAATGCGTGTTTAACTCTTATCACCGAAGATCTAGGGTACATAAAAGTACTATATAAAGATAGACATATATCAAATCATCAAAATATTACAGGTTATCACTATATTTTAATAATACTACAAAGAATTAATATAATGGTAATAATGAAATCCGAACCTAACTTTAGTGGCAAAAAAAATTGCGAACCTAACATCAGTGACTAAAAAGAAAAAAAAATTAGTTGAGTGGCAAGTTTCTAAAAACATTATAAGTTTGGTGACAAAAAAATCTATTTTCCCTAAATATAATTTTATAAATTATTTCAAATTTTGTATTCTAAACAAAGCTTTAATATTAATTTTTAATAAGAAGATAAATTTTAAAAATAAATTATAAAATTATACGTTATGTATATTCTTTTTATTTTTTTTGTTGACAGCAAAGAAGTCACACAGAACACAGAACATCCCACAAAAACAAATTTCGAAAGGAAATGCAAGACATCTTTTTTTGACTCAAACATCGATATCAAAGAAGATAACCACTGAATAATAGAATTTAAAGGCATAGAAGATTATAAAAGGCCTAAAAAGATGAAAACCAAACAGGGTGAGTCTAATCACACTCAAAAAGCATATGTTCCACACTTTCAACATTGTTGTTACAAATTGGACATAGAGGACAAGAAGAACATTTTCTTCTGAAAAGATTTTCCTTTGTTGTCAAAGCATTCGATCAAATTCTCCACAAGAAATGTTTTAATTTTGGCGGAGCAGAGATGTACCTTAAGAGCTTCCTAAAACATTTACTTGGATTCGAAGAAGAAGAAGAAGCGTGCTGTGTAAAGGACTCTTTAAGGCGTAGAGCAACATAGTAACCAAATTTGATAGTATTGTGACCTTTATAGTCAAAGTGCCAAACAAGACGATTATAGTATTTGTACGACTAATCGATATAACAGAGATTTGCGAAATTGATTGATCAGAGACACACTCTTTAAGTTTACTCAAATTCCATCTCTCTGATGATATAAAACAGCTACAGAAGAATTTGTAAGTCTAAATGTAAAGACAACCCTATCTGTTACATAGGGATGATAACTCAACAATAGAACAGGACAAGTAAATAACACTATGCCTGCACCGGAATCGGAAGATACGAAGACAAAGGTTGAAGAAGCCATCTACAGTCTTGAAGGAATAAGTTCACTGGAAGAAGTTCATTAATATGTTCATGCCTCAGTGAAGAATAAAGATTGAAGTATTCAAGATTGTGAAGCAATGAAGATGTTGTCCAAGTACTCGAAAGATTTCAGTGCAACCCCTGAAGCAAGATATTTTCATATATCTTGGTTGGTTATTTATAATCAACAAACTGAAGCATAAACTAACCCGGAACCGACTGATCAATGTTTGCTGACAAAGACGGTACAATGTTTAACTTCAGTGTTAGTCGCTTGTGAACCAGACCAGTGCACTAAGCGTCAGCACATACGGAGCTTTGCAAAGTATTTATCGATCGAAGAATTGATCCAGTCATATCAAGTCATTTGTGTCAAGCCAAGCCAAGCCAAATGCCTAGCCTCTGCAAGCTATGCCAAAGTGACCTATCTTTTATATGTGTGCACTTATATATTTGTATATGTACAAATATATTTATATATATGTATATATGTATATTTAATTAAATATAATATATATAATATATATGTATATATGTTTTTAAACATATGTATATGTATATTTATATGTATGTATATTTAAATAAATATATATGTATATAATATATGTATTTATATTTTACATAAGCAATTATATAATTAAGTGTATATATATATTATATTATGTGCATAAATATATGTATATTTAGAGAGAGTTATATATACCTTTATATATATATTTATATTTATATTTACACATAGTTATATGTATATTATATATATTTAAATATATGAGAATATATTTAAATATATGTGTATATATATGTTACTATATGTTTATATAAATATTATATATATGTATACATTTATATATACTTTTCTTTATATATATTTATGTTTATATTTATATTTATAAATAACTATATATATCTCTATATATATTTATATATATATATTTACATTTTTATTTACGTATAATTATATATTATATATATTTAAATATATGAGAATATATTTAAATATATGTACATATATTATTATATGTTCATATAAATAAAATATATATGTGTGTGTATATTTATATATATTTTTATTTATTAATATAATAACAACATAATATATTATATATATTATGCATGCATGTGATGATGTCAGGTGTCTAGGGCAACCTAGGGTTTGCATGTGCATGTAGGGTTTCACACAAGACATTACACTTGTGAATGATTTTTTCTAAGTCATTTATACTGTGAACACACTGGAAGCATACATGGCGCAAGGTTTGACCTGGAACAAGTCCAAGGAGAGATAACAGTGGAGTCCTCCACTGTACAGGCGCAAGTTTGTTTTTGCTTAAACAAAAACTAAGTGGCGCAAGATTGGAGAGAGAACAGGGGTGTACAGGAGGCTCTTTTTAGGCGCAAGTTGGTTAGGTCTTAACCTGGAGTGATAACAGTGGAACTCTTCCACTGTGTTGGCGCAAGTTCCTTTTCCTTGATTTATTCTAAGTCACAAGGTGCATATGTACAGGAGCGCAAGTTTTGACTTAGTCAAAACCTGCGCCATGGATCACCTCTGAAAATCCTCTAAGGCATTTCACTCTGTACAAAGGCTTGGAGCGCAACATTTGACTCGGTCAAATGTTGCGCCTCCCATTTGTCTCCCCTGGGCGCAACTTTGCACCACTGAAAAACCAAGTCATATATACAGTGGACAATGGAGGATGCAAGCGCAAGGTTTGACCGCGCAACATTTGACTCTCTCCTGGAGTACTGTATTGGCGCAAGCTTGATATATATATATATACTTGTATATATATATTGGCGCAAGATGACTATTCAAGTAACCATGGTTAGTTTTGTTGAAAGCCTATAAATATGTAAGTTGTGCTCTCACAATTTACATCATCCTTCGGGATGAAATGGCCAAGTGCTCTGCACGGCTACTCCCACTATATATACACTCTAGTCTAGCTTTGTAATAGAAATATCCGTAGCGGTTAGAGTTTGTAATATTGAGAGTAGTGGCCATTGTAGCCGAACCTTCGGGTTTGGATTTGTAGCACCCTTCGAGGTATTTATCAATATACAGATATACCTTGGAAAATATTGTGTGTTGGTTTAATATTTTCATATCCTCAGAAACCGACCTAATAAATATCCGGAACACGAAACCCATTACAGAACTGCAATTTGTTTATCCGCAAGATTCGAAAGAATTTTAAATTGTAGTGAGTATCGTATTCAACCCCCCCTTCTACGATACTTTGGACCTAACAATTGGTATCAGAGCCAGGTTGATTGATATACAAATCAGGATCCTAATCGTACGGAAAATCAAGAACCTAGCTTTCGATATTTGATTAGGGGAAATGTTCTTCCGGTTTGTGTTGCTGAATTTGTCCGTAGGCCTAAGCAAGGATTATCTATCGGATACTGAACTTTGGACCGGGACTTATAAATTTATACTTTAAATTTTAATAAGTTTATTTTATAAATTTAACTTAATTTATTTTAAACTTATTAATTGAGTTTATTATGAATTAATTAAATTTATCTTATAAACTTAATTAAATTTACTTTATAAACTTTGCTAAATTCATTTAATAAATTTGCTTAAATTTATTTTAGACTTGTAAAGTTTACTCTTAGACTTTATCAAGTTTATCATAAATTTTTATAAATTTATTATTTAAATTTGTATAGTTTATGATTTAAATTTAAGTTAAAATATAAAATATAAATTTAAGAGGATTTAACTGATTATGGATATAAGTTCAAGTTCAAGGGTTCAATTTCATTTGTTCTGGAAGCTATGATTTAATTGGAGACGAGACACTTGAATATTTTCAAAAATTAAATTTATCTAATAAATTTTAATATATTTACTAAATGAATTTGAAATAAATTTATTCTAAACTTATTCAGTTTATTATGAATTTATTTGAATTTATTTTTTAAATATAATTAAATTTACTTTATAGATTTAACTAAGTTTATTTTATACTTTATTTTCTTTCATCTTTTAAAACTTAATTTTAAAATTTATTTTCTTTATAATTTAAACTTAGTTTAAATAATCAAGTGTCCCGTAACCTTTTTAATTATTCTACTCCAAGACAAATCAGATTGACATTTAGTTGAGACAGATCAGGCTGACAGATTACAAGACAAACACGGGCTTTCAAATACCAGATTCTCAGAACCGGTAATGGAAGTACATTGATGACCCAATCCAATTGATTACTCAAAGGATTATTAGAAGCAGTTTTCTATGTTCGACAAAGATGATTGTGATTCGAAGAAGATACCATTGAAGACTAATTTGGTACTACTAACAGTGGATTTTGAAGAAGGTACTTCAGGCCTTGATCTGAGTAATTACTCCGACTTGATTATCAGATCACCAGATCAGGATGAGAATTTGCTACATCTACAATGAAGCATCTTTCCAGGGCTCGGAATGTCAACTTTGAATGGCACCACTAGTAGTAGGAAAAGAGAAGTTTTTACAGAAGAATCTTCAAGGGATTTCAATCTAACTCAGTGATTCAGGGATATACAATTACACAATGAATTGTATCAATGCTAAATCCATCCAGAATCGACTGAACCAAAGATAGAGAACTGTGGAGGTTTAAGGATATAATTATCGAGTTACTACCGCACCAAATCAATTTCGTGTATTTATGTCAGAACCTTAGGATTGAACAGAAGAGTTTGTAACTGCTGAATTTGAGGATGCTCAAGTCGACGAAAGTTAACACTTTTGAAGAATGTGAGGACAGAACTTCAAGGATTAGCATAACACTGTCTGAGAGGTTTAGTCATGTCAGATTCAGATGGAATCCATTAGTTTCAAGTGGTGACTCTTCAGGGTTCAGTTCAAGGAGGTTGTTTTCAAAACTGAGTTGGTCAATACACACAATATTGTTTGGTATCTTTAGCAAAGGTGGGTTGCTATATATATTGAAGCCTCGACAAACAAGGATGATAGGGCTTGTCTGAAATTCAAGTGGATGTTTTGAAAGAAACATCACAACAAGTTCTTATGCTATTTTAGGAAAGGTGTGAGCTGGATCAGTTGCTAATGAGAAGGATGATTATGGTTATCTGGCTATCCTAGCATTCTCTGAAGATGACTCAACTCGCACATCTCAGGTACGAATTCTTTCTAACTATGCAATACATATTTCTTTATATTCAAAGCATGTTATAAATCTCTGAGTAGAATTGTTTAACACACAAGCACAAGCATGATAGCATCACAATAGATAATGATTGGAATAGTATGCTAGATCACTGTTCTGGTAACTAGGATTGATGATAATCTTGTGTATGTGTCTTTAGCAGATTCTTAACATGTGTATGAATATTTAGGATTTGATTATTTGCAATGGTGAGATTAGAAGCTTTCCTTTGGAAAACAACTCTTAGTTTTAGGGGTTATGATCCTAGCATGTATAACTTTGTTAAAACACTTAGTTTCAAATTCCCTAGTACAACTAGATTTGCTTATTTATCTGAATTGTTTGTTAAGGATTTTATTTTGTTCTATGATGGAATGTCTACCTTGTGTCAGTAGAACTTTTAGAACTTCATGTTAGATCTAAAACTGACTTAGGTAATAGAGATAGTATAATGCCATATAACAACAGATTGGGATTAGTATGAATTGATAATGTGATTATTAATTTCTTGTGTCTAATCCATATGCTTTTCGAAGATTATTGAATATATGTAATTCTACTTGCTACCTGTTGCACTTGTGTTAATTGGTTTAAGTAGAGAGTACTGAATCTTCTGAATTGCATAACTGCCTGTCTTGCTCTTGTCTTATCTTTGATTATTTGCCATGTGTATTCAACATCATGTCTGCTTATTTTCTTGTCATGAATGCATGTCCGTGTACTTGCATTGATTTTAGAAAAGCATGTTTGAGAATCACATTAGGGCAATGTCTAAATAAGAATTAGCATGTTAAGGTTGATTCTGTTGTTACCACTGTTAAAGAAAAATCTCTAATCCATCCGGACCCAGTTATGATTGGGGACCATAGAACACTTTCCATTTGTGATTGCAGGTTACATATGTTCCATATGATTTTTGGTGCACTCTGTTTGCTGAGTAGCTGAAATCATATATTTACCAAAAGTACCCTGTCAGCAAATGTGATCGTGTGAGCAGTTCCGTCAATAATCTTTGAAAGATGACAACAAAGATTCTCTTGCGGGACATGCCTGTTTTCCTGGAATGTCATCATGGAAACATATCTTTCTTGAAAGAGTCAAAGCACACAAATTCTGAGTATCAGACTGTTCTCTGACAAAGGACATTATGTCAGTTCATGGAATAGTGCTTTATCTCAAATCAGGAAAGATGTGAATCTGCTCGTAGCTAATATGGAACTTCAATTGAAGATGAAGTGAGCTGTTTCGATAATAAAGCTTCATCAAATAAGTGTTAGCTATAGCATCTGAAGCTCTCGCACTTTTATGTCAAAACAAGGAGCTCTTTCTATTCGTAAGAAGAGAATTGGTGAGAGGACTACCTCATCTGGAATTCAAATTGGATGAAGGATATGAGTTATGTCAAAATAGGGAAGTCGAAGGAGCATCGCACAGAAGCAAAGATATGATCAACATTACTGAGCCGCTTCAGATGATACGTATGGATTTCTACGGATCAACTAATGTCATGTCTGCAAACAAATCCAGATATCTTTTTGCGATGATCATTGACTACTCTAGATTATTTCGTGTTGTTCGTATGTGTTCAAAGGACAAGACATCACAAATAGAGGTTGATCAAGATGAACCCTGATCATTGATAAATCCAGAAAGACACCATTCTTTCCAGTGGCCAATCAGAAGTAAACACTAACTCTTGGTATGTGTTTGGAGGAAAATGCCTCTTTGAAAGTCTTGCATTTGAAGATCAAAGAATATTTTCCTCGGCTACTCAATGGAGTCTACAGTCTACAGGGTGATTGTGATTAATCAACAGAAGGTGATTGTAAGTCTAGACGGGACATTGAATGACACTTTGCTCCAAGCTGTTAAAGGTGATTGTATTTGTTTAATGATGATTCAGATCCAAGCGGAATCTCTTTGCAAGGATAAGGATTATTAAGGAGATCCCAACAACAGCTTAGGGGGAGCATTTGGTGGATCCACTAGTCAAACTCAACACCAAATTGAAGATGAACAGGACATATCAAGAACGTATCTGCTTAGACAAAGGGTTTGAAATCAATATCATTCTCGGGTTCTAGTTCTTAAATGTTCCTAATGGTGAAGTGAAGACTAGGAGAGCTATGGTGAAAGGATGTTATTTCTTTGGGTTTCAATCTGAAGTGAAACTTGGGGAAGATTCAAAAGCTCTTAATGGGATCCAGATTGAGTGATTGCACAGCAAGATGATCTCAGTCAGTTTGAAAGCAGATTATGCGGAGTCTGATACCCTGACCTAATAACAATTCAGTACTTAGTATTTGTCGGGTATTTAGATTCCAACTGGATGTTTTTGGCTCTGTTACGAGGGACAAGCCAATTTGGTTGCTTAGAGTTATTACAAAGGAGAAGGTTATGAAGATTATGGAAACAGAATCTTCAAGTTCAGAACTCTACATCTTAGGGAACTCAACGACCTTCATGATTGAACTAAAGCACCATTGACGAGACTCGGGTTCAGGATATTACAGTGAGCTAGAAGATGAAGCTTCATGCAACATTTCAAGGACTTTGCAGTTGCAGATCCAACGGAATTTGTATTCTCATTCTTCACCAGCTCTCTATGAGTTGTTATCCAACACCTGATGATCGTCATAGACATGGTATGACTTCTGACTAGCATATTATTTTAATATCTGTTTGCTAGAATCATATTTGGTATCCAAATTATTACCTCTCATGATACAAGGCACACACAATACAACTATCTGTGCTGTGATACCATGATTATATTATATGTGGACTAACATCACTTGTGCAAGATAATTGCTAAGTGAATGCAGATTAGTGATATGATGAGTAATTTGTTGGAAAGTTGCAATTCTTTATGGTCTACTAGTTAGCCTAAAGAATGATGGCAATAAAAGGAAGTCAAGGATCTTTTGAATATGCGCATTTTGGAAGATTCTAGACCTGCCAAGACTTAAGCCAACAACCACTGAACTTGATCAGTACAAGAAAGGTACATCAACTGAAATGTCAAGTCTTAGAGGTATTCGACTCATCACTTTACTTAACTGCAAAATGATCACATGTTATATTTTCTCTATGTCAATGTTCATGGTTTTGAGTGGATTTTGGAGAATCTATCCATTTAGTTGTTAAGAGGTTTATAGTTATTTTTGGGGATTGCCTAATCTATTGGAATGGTACCCTAAAGATACTGTGCTTAACCTATACAACTACATAGATATTGTTTTACAGATTGTCAGAAAGACATGGGATTTATTCTCTCTTGAAGCTGTCATTCGTGGAAGGAGGTTGATTTCTTGTTATAATAAGAAGATGTCAAGAACAAGGAAATAACTCCATTTCCAGCAACTCTGTGAAGCACTCTCTACTCCCTTGAACCTAAGGATCTTGCTATTAGAACCTAAGGACCTAGCTCGATCTAGTGCTCGTTGACATAAGGTATTACTTCTTTCATGAGCATGTCTATCGTATTCCTTGAATGAATTCATGAGTATTAAATTGTCTATATATAAGACTTGTGAATTTATTTAAAATCCAGTACCTCATGCTTTTTGCTATTATATGTGATTGCCATGTTTATTGCTTTGCATGCTTAGATGGTGATTATATGTTTTAGCATGAGTGTTTGTTATTTCAATTATTTAAATTGTGTTGCATGACAATTAAGTGACTTATTTGTTCATGATTTAAATGATCAGGGATGACATGAAGCATGACTTAATTATGTTATTTTTCTTGATCTATACCTCTTCAAAAATTGGTATCTAGTAGAGAACTTTGTCATAATCTAGTCGTGATATATCTGTATTTGTGACATACTTAGGATTATTTTCTAGGTTGAATTCATCTTTATAGGTATAAAATCTGAAGCATGACTTATTTGTTTCTAGACTTGTGACTTGTATCAGTAATTGGTATGTGGTTAGAATCTAGTTAGAATTTAGTCATGATATACTAGTATTTGTGGAGTTACTTAGATTCTCTCTAGGCTGAATCCATTTATATTAGTGTATATATTTGAAGCATAACTATTTGTGTTGGATATTTGATGATTTATTAATTGATATTTTATTTCATGTCTAACTACATATAGTTGTGATACTTTTAGTGTTAGTGATTTTTTTTTTTGCATGCTTATATGAAGATCACTAATATTAATTGTTAATATTTTTTTGCGAGGAGTTGTGTGAATTCACTTGTGTTTAAGGATTATCTGTATAAGACTTGTGAACTTTTCTTCAACTTTCCCTCGGGCTTGCGAATATCTTTGTATGATTGTCATGATTTTTGTTGTTATATGCTGATCTGATTATTATATGATATTGCGTAGGTAATTATTATTTTATCTTAATTAAATTGTGATCCATGACAATTATATGCTTATTTGTTTCATGATTGACTTTGATAGAATAATAGAAGCATGATCAATTCATTTTTGAAATATTTAATTGGTATCTATTTTTGATGCTTTGTTGATGTTTTATTTGTGAATTGATTGTGATGTGTTGGCACTGGTGAAATATTGTTGCATATTTCTTAAAACCACTGGTGCTAATATATTTTTTAGGTGTTTAATATTCTGAGTATAAAGGAGACAACAAAATCTTTATTCAGTCTCGTATTTATGTTATGGAGTGGTGAGTTTCTGTAAAGAAATTTTCTTATCAATTGATTTCAACAATTGGTATTCACTATTCTATTTCATAAATATTTCTTAGAATATTTTACATCTATACATGTAGCGTCATAGGACGAGACATTGATTATCTTGTATTTGTGTACTTGGTGATCTTTGTCACTTGCAGCGTCTGTGTTGACGATGTGCTAGTATGAGGCCTTTTCACTAATTAGTGTGGCGAGTGCTTTATACACTGTAGCGCATAAATTTTTCTTGTTTCCTTTTTAAATTGTAGTGAGAAACAGGAGTCTGTGTCTTTTTCGAAGACAAGTTCATTTAAACCTTTTATGCATAGATTCAGACTCTCGTACTCAAACCAGTTTTTAATGGAAAACTTTGATTCTTTCATCGGTTGTGATTGTCATTCTTTATGAAAATCATTTTTACAATCACAACTGATTCATTTTTCCTCAAAAGATTAAATGCAATTGCTTTCATTCAAAATCATAGATTTTCTAAAGTGCATTTATATCTCATTCTATTCTTTGGAACTTAATCAGCCTCTTGGCTTTCCTAGATAGTCATAAGGTTGAAAACCAACAATCTTTATCCCAGACTATAAAACCAATTTCAGAACACATCCCAACTTTCCCCCTTGGAGTAATAAGGAACTTTTCAAACAAAAAGTCAATGAGGGAGAAACTGTACTTGTTGCAGCAAATAAGGATGTGAGGGATAGTGTACCCACAGCTCTACCTCTCAAGAAGAAAAGGTGTTTTTGAACTTGAGGTAACTGTTGCTCATCTGTATTCTCTCAAAAGAATATAGAGCTGAAAAGGCAATAAAACAGTCTCTGGAATCATTCTCTCAACAGGATGAGTCCATTGAAATTCGCTCGTCAGCCAGAGCATCTTGTATTGAGTCAAGCACATCATCAGTAATCACTCTGATGAAGAGCCTAAACAAAAATCTTATGGACACAATACAAGAGAGTGCACAGTAAGGTTAAAGGTTTTGTTCCAGAAGCAACTTCTTCATTTACCATTTTACGGTAGATAAGATGGTTGATGCCTTTACAGGTGTAAGGAGGAAACGAGGATCTCAATTGCCAAATCTTCAGGATTCTCGTCTCCCTCCCCAGATAAGAACAGATCTGGATCCAATTGGAATGGATTTCCTATTTATAGGAGATCGGCAACTCTCTGACTATGAGTCAATTTATTGATGAGTCGGTTGAGGATCGGGGATTTACGAAACCCCATTGCACCGCCAGTGACCTCTCTTGAAGGGGCTATGGTGATTTTCTCATGCAGGTACAGAAGACCATACTTTGAGTGCTGAGAGAAACACTGTGAGCCAAACATTGAGAGTTAAACACTTGGTGAGAGTCTGAGAAGAACCAGTGAGATATCAGAATGAAAAATATGTGAGCATGAGTGAGTGCAAACACATAGGAGATTGAGAAGAGTGAAACACTTGTGAGGTACATATAATAATAATTGGTATTGAAAGCTCACAAGTTGTTGAAAGAATTGACGGAAGCAACTACGGTTCATTCCATTTCACGTTGTGAACTTATGGTTGATGATTCTCTTGAATCAAGTGTCTTCACAGACATTGAGGAGGACTTAGGACTTTGCCATAATTAAGCCTTTGTCTAACCTCCCAGAGCAAACAACTCTGGATCCTTAATTGGATAAGCCACTTAGTGGTTGGCAACTTGTGGACCATGATTCGGATTTATCTGATGAGTCTGCAGGGACTGGGAATTACGAACTCCCATTGCACCACCGGTGACCCCCTTTAAGGGTGGCTAAGGTGATTTTCTTGCAGGTACTCAGCATTTTGGAAGCTCAGTATTTGTGTGGAGGGATACACTTACAGAACTCGTGAGTGACACCCTTACCCAAAAACCGAGAGAACTTTGAGTGTTGAGTGATACACCTGCAGAACATTTTAGTGAGACACCTACTAATTACCAAATTTCTACCTAAAGACAAAGTGGATGTTGTTACTGGAATGTTAGTTTTACTCATTACTTTTCCGTTTGGAACCTATTCTTTCAGCATAGGGACCAACCCAATCAAAGTAAACCCTTCTTCTGAACTCTTTCTTCGACCCCAGCTTTAGCGTTGTTTAGTTCTCTATGGGGAGATTATCTTTTGGTACAGGAAGTATTGTACACGTTCCTTGACCTATTTGATACCACATATCCTCGGAGGATTCCACAACTAAGGGGGAGAATATATTTAGGGGGAGAATATATAAAAGGGGGAAGAAAAAGTAAGTTAGCTTTCTTCTGCTGTCTACAACTAAGGGGGATTAAACTACTCTTTAGCTGTGTACTACTGAGGGGGAGATTCTTCTTTCAACTAAGGAGGAGGATTGATCTTTCATCTAAGGGGAGATAGCTACTTATCACCAAGGGGAACCTGATCAAGGTAACGGAAGGAGAAGTATAAGGTGATACATTTATTCTTCAGTAAGTGGTAGACAGGAACTTATTCATTACCACTGGAGAATTCAATGAAGCTGCTGATTATTCTTTGCATAATGGAATGTTTTGAATTCTCTTCAAGACAGACTATGAGGATTATCTGGCAGGTAAGCAAAAACCAGAGAAATAAAAGTGATATGCACATTTGTTGTTTCTATTCATGAAATCTGGAAATGTATTATATGATCCAGAAACTTTGTAGCATTATTTACTAGTCCAGGATTTTACTTTTTCTAGTGTTAGTTGAGTTATCCTCCAAAGGATTTGCTTGTTATGATTAACAAACAAATAGGGGGAGATTGTAAGTCTAAATGTAAAGACAACCCTATCTGTTACATAGGGATGATAACTCAACAATAGAACAGGACAAGTAAATAACACTATGCCTGCACCGGAATCGGAAGATACGAAGACAAAGGTTGAAGAAGCCATCTACAGTCTTGAAGGAATAAGTTCACTGGAAGAAGTTCATTAATATGTTCATGCCTCAGTGAAGAATAAAGATTGAAGTATTCAAGATTGTGAAGCAATGAAGATGTTGTCCAAGTACTCGAAAGATTTCAGTGCAACCCCTGAAGCAAGATATTTTCATATATCTTGGTTGGTTATTTATAATCAACAAACTGAAGCATAAACTAACCCGGAACCGACTGATCAATGTTTGCTGACAAAGACGGTACAATGTTTAACTTCAGTGTTAGTCGCTTGTGAACCAGACCAGTGCACTAAGCGTCAGCACATACGGAGCTTTGCAAAGTATTTATCGATCGAAGAATTGATCCAGTCATATCAAGTCATTTGTGTCAAGCCAAGCCAAGCCAAATGCCTAGCCTCTGCAAGCTATGCCAAAGTGACCTATCTTTTATATGTGTGCACTTATATATTTGTATATGTACAAATATATTTATATATATGTATATATGTATATTTAATTAAATATAATATATATAATATATATGTATATATGTTTTTAAACATATGTATATGTATATTTATATGTATGTATATTTAAATAAATATATATGTATATAATATATGTATTTATATTTTACATAAGCAATTATATAATTAAGTGTATATATATATTATATTATGTGCATAAATATATGTATATTTAGAGAGAGTTATATATACCTTTATATATATATTTATATTTATATTTACACATAGTTATATGTATATTATATATATTTAAATATATGAGAATATATTTAAATATATGTGTATATATATGTTACTATATGTTTATATAAATATTATATATATGTATACATTTATATATACTTTTCTTTATATATATTTATGTTTATATTTATATTTATAAATAACTATATATATCTCTATATATATTTATATATATATATTTACATTTTTATTTACGTATAATTATATATTATATATATTTAAATATATGAGAATATATTTAAATATATGTACATATATTATTATATGTTCATATAAATAAAATATATATGTGTGTGTATATTTATATATATTTTTATTTATTAATATAATAACAACATAATATATTATATATATTATGCATGCATGTGATGATGTCAGGTGTCTAGGGCAACCTAGGGTTTGCATGTGCATGTAGGGTTTCACACAAGACATTACACTTGTGAATGATTTTTTCTAAGTCATTTATACTGTGAACACACTGGAAGCATACATGGCGCAAGGTTTGACCTGGAACAAGTCCAAGGAGAGATAACAGTGGAGTCCTCCACTGTACAGGCGCAAGTTTGTTTTTGCTTAAACAAAAACTAAGTGGCGCAAGATTGGAGAGAGAACAGGGGTGTACAGGAGGCTCTTTTTAGGCGCAAGTTGGTTAGGTCTTAACCTGGAGTGATAACAGTGGAACTCTTCCACTGTGTTGGCGCAAGTTCCTTTTCCTTGATTTATTCTAAGTCACAAGGTGCATATGTACAGGAGCGCAAGTTTTGACTTAGTCAAAACCTGCGCCATGGATCACCTCTGAAAATCCTCTAAGGCATTTCACTCTGTACAAAGGCTTGGAGCGCAACATTTGACTCGGTCAAATGTTGCGCCTCCCATTTGTCTCCCCTGGGCGCAACTTTGCACCACTGAAAAACCAAGTCATATATACAGTGGACAATGGAGGATGCAAGCGCAAGGTTTGACCGCGCAACATTTGACTCTCTCCTGGAGTACTGTATTGGCGCAAGCTTGATATATATATATATACTTGTATATATATATTGGCGCAAGATGACTATTCAAGTAACCATGGTTAGTTTTGTTGAAAGCCTATAAATATGTAAGTTGTGCTCTCACAATTTACATCATCCTTCGGGATGAAATGGCCAAGTGCTCTGCACGGCTACTCCCACTATATATACACTCTAGTCTAGCTTTGTAATAGAAATATCCGTAGCGGTTAGAGTTTGTAATATTGAGAGTAGTGGCCATTGTAGCCGAACCTTCGGGTTTGGATTTGTAGCACCCTTCGAGGTATTTATCAATATACAGATATACCTTGGAAAATATTGTGTGTTGGTTTAATATTTTCATATCCTCAGAAACCGACCTAATAAATATCCGGAACACGAAACCCATTACAGAACTGCAATTTGTTTATCCGCAAGATTCGAAAGAATTTTAAATTGTAGTGAGTATCGTATTCAACCCCCCCTTCTACGATACTTTGGACCTAACAGAATTAACATTAAAAGGACCCTTAACGTACATCTCGAACAAAAAACATCGAGATTATTTAAAATCCAGCGATCACACCAAAAGTTTATACTTCCGCCGTTACCCGCTTGCCAACGAATACTAGCTAACAAAAAACTCCACCCTGAAGCAAACTATGCCAAAGCCAAGAAGCTTTCAGACCCTTTTTAGCACGTAAGAAAGAAGAACTCGGAAGGTAAATGCCTTATAAAATACGATCCCAAAAAGAATAAGGATTTACAAGAAGCCCCCAGCCTTGCTTTGCTAACAATGCAAGATTAAAAGATTTTAAATCTCTAAACCCCATTCTGCCTTTTAATTTTGCTTGTGAAAGAAGTTCTCATTTCCGCCAATAGATACATTTCTTATCTAAATTACCTCCCAATCAAAATTTTTTAATCGCAATCATAATTTTATTAACCAGACTCTAGGAAAGAAGAAAACAGTGCATAGCATATGGGGAATTTCCTGGACGACAACTTTTATTAAGATTTCTCTTTTGGCCTGCGATAAAAGCTTACTCCTCCAACCTTGGATCTTTTTTAGAATTCTTTTAAAAATATAAGCAAAAACCTTTGATTTATTTTTACCAAGATTAACTGGAAGACCCGAATACTTACCTTCCCAGAGGATTATGAAATTCCAAAAATATCAATAACTTTATGTTTAAGCTCTGAATTAGTATTTGGGCTAAACAAGACTGAAGATTTAGAAAAATTAATCTTCTGACCAGAGGCTAGACAATAATCCTGAAAAATAAGGTGAATATTCTTGCCGCTGATTCATTTGCATGTAAAAACATTAGGGAGTCATCAGCAAAGAAAATATGAGAAACCGTTGGACAATCAAGAGCCAATTTGATACCAGAAAGTAATCCGTTATGAATTGAATTTGAGATGGAGCGAGACAAAACATTAGCCACAATAAGAAACAGGTACGGAAATATGAGATCTTCTTGCCTCAAACCCCTTTGAGATCCAATTGTACAAAATACCGCATCATTAATCAAAAACTCTAGAGAGGTAGTCGAGATGCACTAGGAAATCCGTGTTTTCCATATTGAAGAAAATCCCATTTTATTCATAACAGCAAGTAAGAAGTCTCATTCAACACGATCAAAAGCCTTATTTAAATCTAGAGATACTACTGTATGATCCTATATTAACCTTCCTGGAATAAAAGCAGACTGGTGTGGGGTGAAAAGGTTTTTATAATCCGTTTTAACCTATTTGCCAAATTTTTTAAAATAATGCGATAAACAAAACTACAAAGGCTAATAGGTTTGAGTTGACCTGGATATGTAGGATTTGGAACTTGAGGAATAAAAACTACTTGAGTAGTGTTAAGAGACAGAGGCGTTATCTTCGAAGTGAAAAATTCCCTTACAGCTGAACTGACTTGAACACCAACAATATTCCAGTATTACGAAAAAAGAAACCAGTAAAACCTTCCTTACCAGGTGCTTTCAAAGTCCCAAGCTGCTTAACAGCACTCTGAATTTCTACCTCAGTAATTTCTTTACATAATGCAACATTCATATTTTTTGGAATAGATTGAGGAACCAAGAGATTAAATAAGAGAAATCTACACTACCATCAGATTTGAAAGTGAAGAAAAATGATCTTTGACATAACTTTTTAGCTCCACTTCTGATAAGATTCACTTGTCTTCATTATTTCACAACTTAACAACTCTATTTCTCTACTTATGTTCAGAAGCTGTAACATGAAAAAATTGAGAGTTTGAGTCTCCAAAATTGATCCAATTTTATTGCCAAAACATCGCTTCCCGGATCCGTAATTCATCTAATTGCTCTGAAACCTTTTGTTGGCGGTGCCAGTTAATTTCATGGGAGGCTGATTCTGAAGAATTTGCAGTTGATTAGACAAATATTTGATAACAACTCTATTATTGCCAAAACATTTTTTTTCTCCACTTAGCCAAACTAGAACTGCATAACTGCAACAAAAGATCAGAAGACTTTGCATATTCATCATGTTGTCAGTTGCACATGATAATATTTTCGCATTGTTCTAAATGTGACCACATTGTTTCAAATCTGAATCTCCTTTTAATTGGTAGATGATATTTAGTTATTAGAATTAAAGGAGCATGATCACTTCCAATTAGAGGCTCATGTGTAAGCAAATTTTGAGGGTGTAATTCCATCCAATCTACATTTACAAGTATCCGGTCAATACGTTTTCTAACATGATGTGATTCATCTCGGTTATTAGGCCAAGTATATTTGACCCTTTTAAAGGGAACTTCGAGTAAATTTGCATTTGAAATGAAAGAAATAATGGAGAATGTATCGAGAAAAGAAAAAAGAAACAAAAGGAGAAAGATAAAGGTATTTATAATGGGACAAGAACGTGGCCTACTACTAGACAATTGTCGTACGACTCAATCTTTTTCTTTTAATTTTTATTTTTAGATAATGATCGGGCAACGAACAGGCATTTCAAATCTTCTAACTTAAAGGATTTAATTAAAATGATTGTGTTAAAAAGAACACTTATATAGAATTTTTAAGGGGCAGAGGTGAAGGCGCGCAAAGTCACGTTGACACGTCACAAAGGAAAATGATAGTGGTAAAGCATTTGTGTTGTAGATTGTGAAGTATACTTATGAAAATTCCTTCGGCATCTTTAATACTGAAGGTATTTGAGGAGTACTTGTTGGTTAAATTTAGACCGGTTTAAATGAACTTGACCAATGCACTAATGGGCTACCCTTTAGAGGAAGGGTTGGAAAGGTGTCATCATGTGAAGGCGCGCCCAGTCCATGAAGAGGGTGCGACCCACTATAAGAAGGGGCTGACTGTATTAAATTTAAAGTTGTGGTAGGTTTGGAAGTTGTATTCTAGCAAAACGTGCAATGTAGAACAACTCCTCTCCGGGAGATGTGCGTCTGAAGTGAAAAATGTAGAAGACTAACCCTTCGGGGGTAATGTTGAAGATCACCCTTCTAGGGATAATGTTGAAACCTTACCCCTCTGTGGGATAAGAAGATCTAGGAGTCCGGAGCCCATCTAACGTGATATACAATCCTCAATCATGTATTCTGTTGAGTTATCCTGGTGCAGGGGTTTAGGTGATCACGATTATTATTGAAGGCCCTCTGGGGTAGTCAGGGCCAGACTTGCAGCTAGGCGCGGTGGGCTGAAGCTAGGGGTGTCAAACGGATAAAATGGATACGGATTTGCCCATATCTGTATCTGTATCCGCCTACTCAAAACTGGATCCGGATCAGGATCCGGATCTACAATTGTAGAATAAGAAATCCGTGTACGTATCCGTCGGATATTATCTGGATACAGATTATATCCGGATCCGTTTTTTCAAAAATCACCAACAATCAAAATATACATTCTGAGATTAAGTAAAAAAACATATTTTGAACCATTCAACATCAAATGTATACTCAGTCAGAAATTAGTAACATACTTTACGGAAGCTTGGGCGTTCAGGCCTAAAATATTGAACAAACTATCAATTTTAACAACTTAAAATCACAAAAACAACACTATCTGCAACAATTTTAAAAAGAAAGAACTTGATGAAGATAGTTCCATTTTCTCATTTGCAAGATACTTAATGTTTCTTTTTTATTTTAAAGGGAAAATGAATTTTTTCGTCACTCAACTTATTGTTTGTTATGATAAAATTAAAAAATATAAAAAAATAATAAATTTATATAAGTACTATTATATATATATATAATGAATAATTTCGGATACGGATACGACTATATCCATATCCGTATCCGCAATCCCCGGATTTGAATACGGATAATATCCGTTTTATTCCTGATACGGATTATATTCGCTTTTTCCCGGATACGGTAACGGATTTTTTCGGATGGATATCAGATTTTTCGGATTTTTCGGATTTTTTTGACAGCCCTAGCTGAAGCAAAGTTTTAATTTCTTTTTTTACTAGTAGTCATATGAGGCTCCAACCCGGTCCAGTGAAAAAATGTTTTTAGTATTTAGGTTTGGGTTCCTAGAATTTGGGTCGTATGGGCTGTAAAGGAAAAACAATCATGTGCATAGTCTCTTCAATGTTTTTAACTTTTTTGATTAGTAAAGTTGCACGACACTGAACAGCTTAGAAGGAGAACAGGGCAAGGCAAAAGCAGTTTTCTTTTAACAATGCACTAACGCAACATCATCTTAAATTTTCCCTCTAAGTATCTTTATATTCTTATATGCTCTAATCAATAATTATTTTCTTGTCGCAGCCGCCTGGGCTTCCATCGGTTTTCACCGGTGGAAAGCCCCGAATCACTTGATTGCTTTATTTTCTTTTTGGTTTTTGAATAATACATCTTCTCGGGAAACTTGATCTAAAACCATCGGAGATTTCAGTGTTTCTCTTCCAAGCAGGTGAGTTTCAGTCTGATTTCTCTTGTTTTTGTGGTTCTGCTCCGGATCTATTCTCGGGAGAATTCTTAGATCTAAAACCATCAGAGATTGCGTTGTCTTTCTTCTCTATTTCAAGCGGGTGGATTTTCAGTCCGATTTCTCTTGTTTCTGTGGATCTGCTTCAGATCTAAAGGTAGTTTTCTCTCCCTGGTGAGAGTTTTGTTTTTCACTTCTTAATTGTAAGCGGGATCTTGATTTGGTGATGAAAGTTTGTATGGAATCGCCGTTTTGGTCGATAGCTCAAACGATAGCTCTGTTAGAGCATGATGAAGAGGGTACTAATAATTCAACGAGGATGCATGAAGCGGGTACTTGTATTTGTATATACATTTTCTTCGAAATATCGTTTAACTGTCTCTTTATGAGAACAGGCGATTGCAAATTACTGTTTGTTCGAATCGATCATTGATGTAGATGCCGTATGGTTTTTTGTTATTAGATTAACACCTTTGTTTCAAAAAAAATAATTATTTAATTTTTATACTTTATATAGACATAGTAATATCCAAACCTACTTAATTTAAACATAAGAATTACAATTTTACGTCTATTTTTAACACATGAATCACTAAATTCTCAATTCTATTACTTGCATAAAATTTAATATGTGATTCTGGTTACATGAGTAAAATATTCAGGTAGATTAAGAATTTAGGATTAAAATAATTATCAACTAATATATTATTTTCTTGTTTGTCTCTTGTCATGTTAATAGATGATTATTTGACTTGCTTTTTGTGTATTATTAGATATTGAAATATAATATAATATCAGTTAACTTAGTATATGTTTAAATTAAATTTTAATTTTAATTATTTGTTTATATTTGATTACAGATTGAGGATATATATGGCACATCAAGATCGAAAAAGGAAGATGATGTTATCATTTTTTAAGCCAATTAATTATTCACATATTGTGCCGGCTTCTCATGATCCACCTCCACCGACAAGTCATGATCCCATTGTGTCTCATGATTCACCTCCATCGACTAGTCATGATCCTCCTATAACATCTAGTCGTGATCATTCTTCATCATCTAGTAGGACACCATCTTCAAAATCTAATGAAATTGATGCTGATATCATGACTCTTTAACGTGATCCTCGATTACATCTTCCAATCTGGAAGTATCCTCCTAATATTCGGGATGATATTAGACGTGCATACATCAAAATGGGATCATGTCAACCTATATTGCAAAATGACATGTACCCACATACTGCATTTGGAAGACAACGACGTCGATTTCAAAGCTCATGGTACAACCAATTCTCTTGGCTAGAGTATTCAATTTCAAAAGATGCAGCTTTTTGTTTTCCATGCTTTATTCTTGAAAAGGATACATCTACACAACATGCATTTACCATCGATGGTTTTAGAAGCTGGAAAAGAGTTAATGATGCAAAAAGATGCTCTTTCTTGGTACATGTTGGAGCCCCTAACTCACCTCATAAAAATGCAATGAATACTCTTCATGATTTGTCAAAAGTTACCGGATACATTGATAGAGTAATTAATGCTCAAACTTCTGAAGAAATAAAGAAAAATAGATTGCGCCTAACTGCAACTATTGAGAGTTTACGTTGGCTAAGTTTGCAGGCATGTGCATTATGAGGTCATGATGAGTCACCAAGTTCTCATAACAGAAGTAATCTTATTGAGATGATTAAACTTATGGGTAGACTTAATGTTGATATCTCTAACGTTATTTTGGAAAATGGTTCAAGAACTGATACATATACTTCACCTATAGTACAAAAGAGATACTGCACATTCTTACTTCTACAGTTCTACTATACGAAATAAAATTCATGATGAGGTGGGAAATTCTAAATTCTGAATTTTAGTAGATGAAGCAAAATATGCAGCAAATAAAGAACAGATGGCTATTGTTATTCGATTTGTTAATGTTCAAGGTATGCTATGTGAAGCATTTTTTTGATATTGTGAATATGGCTGACACAACTCCACCAACACTAAAAACGGAATTATCTGATGCTCTCACACGGTACAATAACTTGAATATTAAAGATATGCGAGGTCAGGGATATATGATGGTGCTAGTAATATGTGTGGTGCTTTTAATGGTTTGTAGGCTTTGTTTCTGAAAGATTGTCCACATGCTTACTATGTACATTGTTTTGCCTATCGTTTGCAACTAGCATTAGTTGCTGCAGCTGAGAAAGAGGATTCCATTTGGATTTTTTTCTATGTTTACTAAAATTGTGAATATTGTTAGTGCTTCTTCTAAACGCCAGGCAGGGTTACAGGCTGCTCAAGATACTGAGATTGCTCTATCCGTGGCTAATGGAGAACGTGAGACTGGTACGGGTATTAATCAGACAGGAACTTTACAACGAGCTGGAACTACCAGGTGGGGATCTCACTTTAATTCTATTTGTAGCCCAATTGATATGTATGGTGCAGTAATTACAGTGTTAAAAAACATTAATGCTGATAATGTTGCTTCTAATTCTATGCGTGAAGAAGCCAGGGGTTCATTAACGGTGATGAAATCATTCAAGTTTTTGTTCATACTGTACCTAATGCATAAGATTATGGGGATCACATATATGCTTTGTAGGGCCTTACGGAATAAATCAATTCACATCTTAAACGCCATGGATTTAGTAGGGACAACCAAAGAATTGGTTCAAACTTTAAGAGATAATGGCTTCGATTCTGTTCTTTGTTGTGTGAAATCAACTTGTGAAAAATTTGACATTGATATACCAAATCTGAGTGCCCGTTACATGGATGATAGTCGTTCTGTACGTAAAAAGGATGACGTCTCAGTTGAGCATTATTATCGTTGTGATGTATTTTACCATGCTATTGATTTTCACTTGGAAGAGTTGCACACAAGATTCAATGATGATGCGGTAGAAATTTTAAAATTCAGTTCAGCTTTAGAACCAAAAAACAATTATAAGTTGTTTGATATTGATCGCATTTGCACTTTAGCTACTACATATTATCCAGTTGATTTTGATCAACAAAACATGTATTATTTACTCCTCCAACTACAACACTACAAAATTGATGTAATTAATCATGAGAAGTTTCAGCATTTATCGACAATTTCTAAGTTATGTCAAAAGCTAGTTGAGACAACAAAGACGGAATAGTACAATATGATCTACAAGTTGATTTGTCTAGTGTTAACTCTCCCCGTGTCTGCGGAAACCACATAGTGAGTTTTCTCAGCTTTGAAAATACTTAACACTGCCCTTCGGAATAGGATGGAAGAAGATTACTTGAGATATTCTAAAATTATTATTATCGAGAGAGAGTTTGCTGAAAGTATTGATTAAAATGTGATCATCGATGAGTTTTATACTATAAAAAATCGTCGAGTACAATTCATAAAAAGTTAGTTTATATTATTTCTTACTTTTATTCTATCTTTTTATTATAAATTTTAATTCATGTTTTTATTGTCATTGATTTCATTATCTTTTTTACTTTATACATGAAAAGCTAATCACTATTAAGGCGCGGAGGGATGCACATTAAGCAAATAATGGAACATCTTTTATATATCGGAAGGTTCTTATTCTCGTGGTTGGTTATTTTCACTACAAATTAAATGAATATCGCATTCCATGACTATTATGTTGTTAATAATTCTAATAACCGGAATGAAATCTCGTTTGGTATTAATATAATATATTAAATGTTACTACATATATGATACTAGAAAAATGTATATATGGGTACAATTTTAAATAATAATAATAATAATAATAATAATAATAATAATAATAATAATAATAATAATAATAATAATAATAATAATAATAATAATAATAATAATAATATTTTAGAGTAAAAAAATTCTTAGCCCAGGTAAAATCAAAATCCTGGATCCGCTCTTGGGGTAGTATTACGAAAGATTACATATCTTGATCCTGTATTCTGGTGTCTCATCGAAGGGTTGAGATGATCGTATATTCTGGAAGTTTAGGGGGAGACCTCAGCCTGCACTCTGGTGGGTTATCCTCATCGGGGGTAGGGACTCGTCCATACATATTGAGAGATGGTCACGGTCATTCCATGTGCTTTCTTTCATGATACAAAAAGTAGCGGTTATTGTTACCTCCAATAGTTAGGAGTAGTGCCGACTTTGTGACGTACTTGGATTTGAAGCGAGGTATTAGGCCTCACGGCTAGACCTTGAGGGAATGAGCGCTCCTTCCAAATATATTGGAGCCGTCTCAGCAGAAGACTCCTGAAGACTCCGGAAGACTCGTCCAGGACATGGGCCATCGTCTTAGCTATGGGCTCATCCCCAAAAAACCTACTTTTGATCGACCTAGTTTTCTTGACCTCCAAGAATTACGTGTGTCTTAATCCCTATAAATAACGTGGACGTAAGCACGTTGAAGGGATCAAAAGTTGAGAGCACGGAAGCAACCTAGAATCACTTTGATTTATACTGACCGTTTATTCATAATTTTAAATAATAATAATAGTAATAAATAATAATAATTTGAAAACTTTAATACAACTATTTAACTGACTGTTTATTCATACTTTTATTCTTATCTGAATAAGTTTTTTTAATCAATTTGGAAAAAGTTGAACAAAATGAAGGACAATTAATAATATATTCTTAAATAATTAGTTAAATTTGGAAAAAGTTGAACAGAATGAAGGAAAATTATTATTATATTCATAAATAATCAGTTAACGATTTCTATGGTGTGTCATGTGTACAAGTTAAGCATTAAATTTTAGGTATTAATTAATTTTGATTAACTTATACTTCTTAATAATGATGGACACTTACCTATACAACAATAACACCAATCAAAATGAACTAAATGAATAGAATTAGTTTTAGCACGTAGACAAACCCTTTTAATAAATAGAAAGAAAAGAATTCTAAACTTTTAAATAACTAATGGGAATCTAATCTAGCACTAAGAGCATCTTCAACCATACAAATCCCTTAGCTAAAAAGTGCGTTGGCATTCCAAATATAAAATATTTAGCCAACTTGTTGAAAAAATCATCTCCAACCACGTGAACCTGTTGTCTATAATTTTAGCCAACCTCCCATAGATGGCTATATTTGTCGAACCTCTACAGGTCTGTAAGAAATTGGTAGGATGATTGCACATAGGGATGGGCATTAATCTCGACGCGCCCGATCCCTACCCGATCCCCGCACCGAATGGTGCGGGGATTCGGGGATTTTTTCGGGTACGGGCCGGGGAACGGGGATGACTTTGAAAAAAAATCGGGGATCGGGTCGGGTACGGTTTTTCACATTCCCCCGGCCCGATCCCCGAACCCCGACCCGATTTTCCCCGATTGTCGACACGATCCCCGACCCGATTATTATATTATATATTATATATTATATAAATATATACATATATATTATAATCATTTATTAACATGTTTATATACCTCTTTAGGTCAACTTCAGTCATGGATTTTCACATGTTTATAATCATTTATTAACATGTTTATATACCTCTTTAATATAATTAAATTTATTGAAATAAATTTTAATATTTATTTTTATTAATATAAGTCTTAAAACTAAAATGTCATAATTAAATCATTGAAGATCTGTTTATTAAAATGATTAGGTATTAATTAGACATATTAGAAACTAATCGTAATTATGAATTTAAGTATTTAAATAGAAGTTTTAGCTTAATTTAAAAATCCCCGAATCACCGCGGGTATCCCCGAATCCCGATCGGGCCGGGTATGGGGATGGAAAAATAATCCCCGATGGGGATCGGGCCGGGGATGGGGATTGAGTTTGGATTCGGGGATCGGGGCCGGGTATAGCAATCCCCGACCCGAAGGGGCCCGATGCCCATCCCTAATTGCACATCATTTGTTACCATATTAAACTGATATATTCTATTTTAACAAACTAAAATATTAATAACATTCTATTTTTAAATTATAGGCAACCAATATAGCCAATAACATTGAAATACAATGTCTTACAGGTTCAGCAAATTTTACATAATGTCCTACAGGTTCAATTTAGACAACGATTAGAGCCAACGCCGTTGGAGATACTCTAAGAGCATCTCCAACCACGAAGACCCCTTAGCTAAAATCACAGTTGTCATACCAAAAATAAAAATTATAGCTAATGGCTTCAAAAATTCACGCTCCAACCATCCCCACCTGTTATCTATAATTATAGCCAACCTCCTATGGATGACTATATTTGTCGATCCGCTACATGTCTGTAAGAAATCTGTAGCAAGATTACACATCACTTATTACCATATTAAAGTGATATATTCTATTTATAACAATCCAAAATATTAATAACATATTATTTTTAAATTATAGCCATCCAATATAGCCGATACCATCGAAGCAAAATGTTAACAATCCAAAATATTAAAAACATATTATTTTTAAATTATAGACATCCAATATAACTAATACCATCGAAGCAAAATGTCTTACAAGTTCAGCAAATTTTACATAATGTCTTACAGGTCTAATTTAACCAACGATTATAGCCAACACCGTTGGAGATGCTCTAAGTTCCGTCGTATTCTTTACATTTGAACTTAAAAACTTGTTTGACATGCCCTTATTATTAAACTTAAATTTAGCACAAATTGATTGAATTTATTTGTAAATGAAAACTGGAATTAATAAAAAATTTATGCGTTAACAGTAGGGCTGTCAAACGGATAATTCGGATACGGATATGCCTATATCCGTATCCTTATCCGCAATTGTCGGATTCGGATACGGATAATATCCGCTTTATTTCGGATACGGATAATATCCGCTTTTTCCCGGATACGGTTGCGGATATTTCGGACGGATGTCGGATATTTGTTATGAGCATACCGTATTGACGATGATTTTCGAACAATTTTTTTTTATGACTAAGCTCAAATGATACTTTTATATATGTATAAAATATTTTAGTATTTGTATGATTATATAAATTTTGTATAAATGTATTATTTAATGCATATACACACACTACAAGCTAATAACATAATTTTTTAATTACGTATAATTATATATTATATAATTTAAATATCATATATGTATTTAGTTTCGGATTCGAATATCACGGATTCGGATACGGATAATATCCGCTTTTTCTCGGATACGAAAAATATCCGCTTTTTCTCGGATACGGTGGCGGATTTTTCAGACGGATTCGGATTTTTCGGATTTTTTTGACAGCCCTAGTTAACAGGTCTCTTTTTTAAGTAATCAACTGTTTACATTTTGACACTTACTTCTTGAGTACAATCAATTTTTTTTATTTTTTAATCAAAATATTAGTGTAATATATTTATTTAAATAAAATAATAATCTAGCTATAACAATCAACTAGCTTATAACCCATGTCATGCACGGGTGTATAACATTTATAATTTTATCGTTTATATTTTAAATTTAATTGAAATACAAACCGATCTATTGACCGAAATTTTAAATATTTTGGATTAATTGATAATAAAAATCTATTAGAAAACGTTATATATTAAGGAGACATGTAAAATAATACCGACCGACTGATAAAACTTGACAGATCAATGAAATTATTAATACTTTAGTTTAAATAGAATAATAACACTAATAATAAAAAGTTAACTGATTATATAAGTAGTCACATAATTCATCCTAAGTTTTGATGTTTCGGTTTTAACAGTACGATATAAGCAGAACGTTTGGCCGAACTTATGGCTTATGACTTAACGTGACTTATTTGATAAGCTGAGAGTTTAAAATGTCTGTTTGGACAATTTTGACTTATTAATGACTTATGAGTTATTAAAAATATAATAATAAAAATAAAAATGATTTATGAGTAATTTATGACTTAGGAGTAATTTTTATCAAAAAAAATTGAAAACAAATTAGTCACTGAAAAAAGTACCTCAAACTAACATATAGCTTTAAGTCAGCTTCTAGCTTATTTCTGACTTCAAGCTGACTTCTGACTTATTACATAAACATACGTTTCAGCTTAAAGTCCGAGATGACTAAAACCCGGGTTTTAAACCCAGACAAACAGGCTCTAAGTCGGGTTCTTGGCCATGGTTGTCATTTTACTAGCTGAACATTATGATGAAATCTCAAAGCCTCGAACATTTAGGTAGGTGGAGAGGGGTTTTATATCAAAACGGCCACTCATTCCGTCAAAATATCTCATTTTACCCACCCATTTTATTGGAGACTCGTTTAAACCACTATAAACGAAATGTATATCTTTTTACCCACATCGTTATTCATACCTTTTTACTTAATCATTTATAAAAAATTAACCGTTTACTTTTTTACTACAAAACCACTTCGAGTACCTTCATGATTATTTCTAGTATTTATCAAAATAATTTGAAAATTAATAAAGCAACATAGCTATTATTTACAAAAAATATTAGTTATACATAGATATTTATGTGATCACCCTAACCATGTTGCTTTTTTAATTTCCAAATTATTTTGATAAATACTAGAGACAATTATGAAGGTACTCAAAGTGGTTTTGTAATAAAAAAATAAACGGTTGATTTTTGATAAATGATTAAGTAAAAAGGTATGAATAGTGATGTGGGTAAAATGATATATATTTGATTTATAGTGGTTTAAATAAGTCTCCGATGAGATGGGTGGGTATAATGAGATATTTTGATAGAATGGGTGGCCAGTTTGATATATAACCCAGCTGCAGAGTAATCAGGAGTACAGGATGCATAGAAGAGAAGAGAACATATGAACATGTGACATGTAAAGCTTTACTTATACAATACTAGCCGCTTTTAGCAGCCCTCCAAGCAAGCCTCGGAATATATGACAATCAGGGTGAACCACAGTTATGCTCATATATTCTGCTACTGCTCCTTCAGATATTGTACTCAACCTCATTAATCTCAGATTTTTTAAAATGTAGAAACGAACAAAGATGCCCATAAATTTAATAAAATCAAGAGAAATTATGAATGGTACCATTCATTGTGTAATTGGCTTTGGCTTCTCTAAATGGTACTATTTCATGTTTTTGACTTACAAGTGGCACCACTCAGTTTATGAGCCGTTAACGATACTACCATTCCGTCCATTAAAACGTTAAAAACGTTAGTTGACCATATTTATTTTGTATTTTTCCTTTAAAAAACACATAAAATACATCTGATATCCGTAATTTTTCTTTTGTGTGCATGTGTGTGTATAGCTGGACGAGAATAAAATAAAAAATAAAGGAGATATTCAGTTTATATGTACAACAGAGGCGGTGGGTTACGGAACGAAAAAGGAGATTAGGTTTTGAGCGCTTAATTCAACCGATCCATAAGCTTGATTCAGGTGGGTTGATTTATATACATGTATTAAAGTAAGTTGGTATGACTATGTTTGTATCTTGTGCTTGCGATGTGATTTGGTGGTGGTTGGATTTGATCTGGCGGCCGGGGCGGTGGCCGGAAACGAGTTTGGAAAGTGAAACAGGAGAGGTCGAGTAAGGGTGAGGGGTTGGTTTTTTAAAGAAGGGGTGTTGTCGTTCCGGCGATTAGTCGGTAGCGACAGAAGGACATGAAGGCTGAGTTGAAATCGCTGGTGGTGGTGACTGAGAATCGAAAGGAGGAGTAACCTTAAACCCTAAACAAAGAACACAAAGATATAATTCAGATATCAGTTGCATTTTATGTGTTTTTGAAAGGGAAAATACAAGATAAATACGGTCAACTAATGTTTTTAACGTTTTAATGGACGAAATGGTAGTATCATTAACGAATCATAAACTGAGTGGTACCACTTCTAAGTTAAAAACACGAAATGGTACCATTTAGAGAAGCCAATTACACAATGGTAGCATTCATAATTTCCCTAAAATCAAAGAAAATATATTTGTTCTTCTCATATACTAATCTGCCAGCTAACCAGGCTTTAAGGGTACACCACATTAGTTCAATGACCACTGAATTTATAGAAGGCAGCAATATGCACTTTAACAAGTTGTAGAACTACTGTTAGTACATATAACATATTTTCTCCATCAGTTCTATACTTCTAAGGAGAAGAAGAATAAAAGATGACTGATGTGCTAAAAGAAATATACATTAGTACAAATAGGGGTAATTTTGGCAATGCAGGTGTGGGCTTCATATTTACAGATTTACCACTTTAAAAGTGTACTATTGAAAATCTTCTAGCCTCAGGGTAAACTCAGGAGGGCTCCCTCAGGACCATGATTCTCATAAAAGAAACCAACTACAAAAGTTTCGGGTTCAAGAAAGCAAGACAGAGGAAGACATTACAATGTTTCATAATCCTACCATCCACAGAATTAAGAAATATTGACAGTATTGTCTATGTACAGCTACATGCATGCTAGTAGAGTGATAGAATTCTCCAAAGTATCGCCTTCTAAGGATAATATAGAAATGCTTAAAATGCAAATGGGTGCAAGATGGTGCCACAGTGATGATGGAAATTGAAGTAAGAATATCAATGTAATTAGTATGTTGTAGAAGGAACAACACCAGCTCTTCTCTCCTCAAAAGAGCATTCAACCTCCTGAGCATGATGATGAAGAAATGGTGATGCCGGAGTTGGGGCTGTACGCATGGCAACAGACACAGTTGTCGGAGTCGTTGGCATGGGAATTGTCATCTTCTCTGGAGTTCTATTCTCATCAATCGAAGAACTCGTCTTCTGCTGAGTAGCCACTGGACTTCTCTTACTTGGAGGTGTTCTATCAAGAACCACACACTGTGGAATGCTGTCAATTTGAATAGTAGCAGGAGAATTTGCATTGGATAAGGTGGAAGAATTTACAGAAGAGAGTGGCTCCCGGGTTGTGCGAGTTTGACATGCACTCGGAGAAATAGAAGGATGTTGTGCATCTGGAAGACTGGTAACACGCAAGCTTCTTTTACCTACAATAATTTTAAAAAATAATTAAGAAATGCCATTGGGATTAGTAGATTTGAAAAAAACTGATCCTACAAGCAATATTATATATAAGTGACTCAGCTAACGTTGAATATTATATAGCAGATAATTTCCTCCACTAAGGATCCCTAGATTGCCAAAGGATAAGACCAACTCCTAAATGATTATACATTAATTTTCATGAAGACACATTAACATGGAAGGTCAAAATCAGCTTCAGTGTAAGAAGACAAGGCCATTTACGGGGGCACTTGCAGTTCATCGATACACCCCCTCAACACTTCATAGAAGAGGAAACAAAACTTATCAGAAGTTGCGACACGTCAATGGTAAAATATAAGTAACACTAATATATAAATTAAATACATACATATATATATAACTACAATCTGGAAAGTTAGGGATGTGTAGAACAAATAAGTTTAAGCAATTACCAGAAGATGAAGGTCCATAGCCACCTAGCTGGGCTTGCAGAGAATGTTGCTTTGCTGGGTAACTACTTGTGATAGTATGATAGGATTTAGCAATCCTCTCAGTAGGCGTTTGATACATTTCTCCTACATGTGAGCACCTTTTGTTCATTCCTTCTCTTGTATTTGATCTAGAAACCTTCTTTCCACTAGTTATTGGACTTGGTTTTGAACCAAAAAGTACTTCCTGCTTTGCTAGTAGCTGCCCATGAAGCTTTTTCTGATCCTAAAGTAAAACAAGTAATTTACATGTTGATCAGCTAAGGAATTACAGAAACTTCTTTTGATGAACCAGGTAACCTGGAAGGTTCTTACCCTCTGTCTTTGACGATCTTGCTCTTTCTCTTGTCTTAAAGTCTTGTACTGTTCGAGCATAGACGTGAGGGGTACCTTTATAATGAAGAATATAGGAATATGATAATCATTAATTAGAATAATAAAAGAACTGAGGTTGTCTTGATAATGTTCATCATCACTATAGATGGCTTCAGATAAAAGTAATTCTTACTCCATCATATAAAAACTCAGTTCTCCTATCTAACACCCAGGTTCTTGCTTTTGAGAGTAGTGCTTCAACCATTGCTGTTATAGAGGGAAGAAATGTTATATAAATCCAGAGTTAGGCAAGAGAATATACATTTAAACATGTAAACAGGAACTAAAAATATGTAACAGTTTCATTCTTCTCCAATCTAGAAATGTCCTAGTATGCTGCACTAAATGCTGTATAGATGATGTCAAATTTGTTACTGCCGACATAGATCCTAATAACTAAGCTATGATTGGTCTTTGAAACAATATGAGATAATCTATGTACCTCTAGCTTTTGAAAGGAAAAATATTTAACGTCCTGATATTTAGATCCACGTTCATTTGCATTAAGCAATATGAAAGATATCCTTGGCTGATACGTAAAACATCATTTTCAAACTAAAGACCATATGAGACGATGATAACACATTTCATGTGTTTCAAAGCTTCATTTCTTCAAGAAAAATGCTAAGAGGACAGTTAAAACAAAGTAAAACACACCTGGAATTTTATTGACAATGACTCGAGCTTTTTCAGCACGCTTTAAAATAAGATGGGTACCTCTTCCAGTATTATAACGATTTTCATCCTACATACAATCAGTTTTAGCAAAAAGCAGCAAGATATTGAATTGAAACAGAACCAAAGTTTAAAAGTGTATACAACTCTAACCTTGTTATACTCCTCTAACCAGATTTCTTCTTCCCTTGCAGCCAGCCACTTTTCGACCTTATCGAGTATGTCTTTTCTGCTAAAAGCTTCTTCTTTAACCTTCGAGATCTGAAGCTCAATTTGTTCAAGAAGGTATAAAGGATCAATTGTTCCTAAAAAAATGTTTGGTACTTGAGAAAAGTGAAGACTAATAATAAATTATTTAATTGGTCTGGAAAAGCCGAGAGCTAATACTTGCTACTGCAACCAAACTACTATCGCACAATTGTATTGAAGATACACCTAAATTCAAATGAAAGTAATTATTTTTTCCATCCTTAAGCAGCTTAAGGTCAGCTACACTATACTACTTAAGTGGAACAGTAAAAGATTCAAGTGAACAGTAACAATCTACAAACACTTCTTAAGATTTAAGTGCACAGTAATCTGCATATTCTTTTTGAAGGTCGAGCATTCAACATTTACCAGACTCTATGGCTTCAACTGAGTAATTTGCTGCACTGTTTGCTTCTTCAATCATGTGTGCTTTCCTGCAACGGTCTTCCAAATCCAACCTCTTCTTACAGATAACTTCTTTTATTTTGCATGATTTTATCTGTTGCAGCCTCGCCACTTCAGCCTCAGCCTGCAAAAAGGCCTTGTGATGAGTTTTTTATTTAAAAAAGAGATATTATCATCATAGGCATGTTTTTATGTTCCTCTGAGATTAAAGTGGTAACATACAAAGCTGATGAAGTCTGAAGAGAGAACGTTAGCCTCATTAATTTCATCTACTGAGGAAGCTATATGTCGTGTAACACTGTGAAACCTTTCTTGTTCATCAAATGGGGTATCCATCAAACTCCACAAATCAACCATAGTTGCAGCTAGATCTTGAAGCTAAAAAAAAGATATAGTAAAATGATTTGCACAATAACTAAAACCACATTTTTAACCACAACACTGACCTTTTGCATTCTTTGTATTTTCACCCCTCTAAAATCAGAAATTGCAGTAGATAGTCTCTCAACTGTATCAACATTGATGTTTCTCGTGCTCGAATCATCAAGAGTGATTTGGACATCTTTGACTGTCTGTTGAAAATCCAGACCAAGCACTAAACATAATGAATTCAAACTGTTCAACAGGTCCAGTACCAGCTTCAAGCGGCCACTCTTCAAATTTAAAGGCATAAACATTAGTGTAGAGAAACTGTATTATGCGAAGTACTGTATTAAGAAAAAGCCCCAATGGTAAGTGTTTACATGGGGATTAAATTTATGATTGGTCCATTATGTGTTTTAGTTTTAAAGACATTTCTACATCCACTATGAATGACATGCTAAACCTTCCTAAGCAGAAACTTCCCCGCAACATACATGTTTGTCTGTGTTTCAAGTATCCATTCCATTTTCCAAGATACACCTGCAAATGAAATAAAGCATTTACCTTCTCTTTCTCCAGGTCATGTAACTGGCTCTGTAACCCCTCCAATCTTTTTAAGGATAGATCACTCTCATCAATGCCCTTGATATCTGAAAATTCTTTGTCAGATGTATATAGCTCTTTTGAGATATTATACATTTTATCCAGAACTTCAACAAACTGATTCATCCTCTCAACTTTTCTCTTCCGCATCTCTTTTAGTTCAGGCATGATGGCTTCCAGCTCTTTCGTCAAGCTCCCAGCACCTTGCACAAACTGGAGTCATAAAACAGTATACAAGTTACAAAACTAGAACATCGTTGTATAAGAACAACCAAGATTTGCTTTGATAAACTAACTTTCTTTATTGGTGTCATTCTCTCCCCCATTGCCGAACAAATAACTGCAAGTTCGGCTCTGCATTCAGCAACTGCTTGCCGCAAAAGATTTCTGTTATGGCTTGCTTGATCCACTCTTCTTTTATATGCTTCCAGACACTCTCGTTCAAGTTGATCTTTTATAAATGAAAATTTCATATTTTAATTTTTATTTGCAAAAATAAAACTTTAAAAATAAGTCACGTATCTATGCGGTCAATGAATCTTAAATTGTGTGCCCAAAGTCAACAGGGCCATCTAATTTGGTATGGAGGGAGTATTTTACTTTCGCGTGGGTTATTAAATTGCTCAAATCTAACTTTTAGAAGTGAACCACAGTTATGCTCATATATTCTGCTACTGCTCCTTCAGATATTGTACTCAACCTCATTAATCTCAGATTTTTTAAAATGTAGAAACGAACAAAGATGCCCATAAATTTAATAAAATCAAGAGAAATTATGAATGGTACCATTCATTGTGTAATTGGCTTTGGCTTCTCTAAATGGTACTATTTCATGTTTTTGACTTACAAGTGGCACCACTCAGTTTATGAGCCGTTAACGATACTACCATTCCGTCCATTAAAACGTTAAAAACGTTAGTTGACCATATTTATTTTGTATTTTTCCTTTAAAAAACACATAAAATACATCTGATATCCGTAATTTTTCTTTTGTGTGCATGTGTGTGTATAGCTGGACGAGAATAAAATAAAAAATAAAGGAGATATTCAGTTTATATGTACAACAGAGGCGGTGGGTTACGGAACGAAAAAGGAGATTAGGTTTTGAGCGCTTAATTCAACCGATCCATAAGCTTGATTCAGGTGGGTTGATTTATATACATGTATTAAAGTAAGTTGGTATGACTATGTTTGTATCTTGTGCTTGCGATGTGATTTGGTGGTGGTTGGATTTGATCTGGCGGCCGGGGCGGTGGCCGGAAACGAGTTTGGAAAGTGAAACAGGAGAGGTCGAGTAAGGGTGAGGGGTTGGTTTTTTAAAGAAGGGGTGTTGTCGTTCCGGCGATTAGTCGGTAGCGACAGAAGGACATGAAGGCTGAGTTGAAATCGCTGGTGGTGGTGACTGAGAATCGAAAGGAGGAGTAACCTTAAACCCTAAACAAAGAACACAAAGATATAATTCAGATATCAGTTGCATTTTATGTGTTTTTGAAAGGGAAAATACAAGATAAATACGGTCAACTAATGTTTTTAACGTTTTAATGGACGAAATGGTAGTATCATTAACGAATCATAAACTGAGTGGTACCACTTCTAAGTTAAAAACACGAAATGGTACCATTTAGAGAAGCCAATTACACAATGGTAGCATTCATAATTTCCCTAAAATCAAAGAAAATATATTTGTTCTTCTCATATACTAATCTGCCAGCTAACCAGGCTTTAAGGGTACACCACATTAGTTCAATGACCACTGAATTTATAGAAGGCAGCAATATGCACTTTAACAAGTTGTAGAACTACTGTTAGTACATATAACATATTTTCTCCATCAGTTCTATACTTCTAAGGAGAAGAAGAATAAAAGATGACTGATGTGCTAAAAGAAATATACATTAGTACAAATAGGGGTAATTTTGGCAATGCAGGTGTGGGCTTCATATTTACAGATTTACCACTTTAAAAGTGTACTATTGAAAATCTTCTAGCCTCAGGGTAAACTCAGGAGGGCTCCCTCAGGACCATGATTCTCATAAAAGAAACCAACTACAAAAGTTTCGGGTTCAAGAAAGCAAGACAGAGGAAGACATTACAATGTTTCATAATCCTACCATCCACAGAATTAAGAAATATTGACAGTATTGTCTATGTACAGCTACATGCATGCTAGTAGAGTGATAGAATTCTCCAAAGTATCGCCTTCTAAGGATAATATAGAAATGCTTAAAATGCAAATGGGTGCAAGATGGTGCCACAGTGATGATGGAAATTGAAGTAAGAATATCAATGTAATTAGTATGTTGTAGAAGGAACAACACCAGCTCTTCTCTCCTCAAAAGAGCATTCAACCTCCTGAGCATGATGATGAAGAAATGGTGATGCCGGAGTTGGGGCTGTACGCATGGCAACAGACACAGTTGTCGGAGTCGTTGGCATGGGAATTGTCATCTTCTCTGGAGTTCTATTCTCATCAATCGAAGAACTCGTCTTCTGCTGAGTAGCCACTGGACTTCTCTTACTTGGAGGTGTTCTATCAAGAACCACACACTGTGGAATGCTGTCAATTTGAATAGTAGCAGGAGAATTTGCATTGGATAAGGTGGAAGAATTTACAGAAGAGAGTGGCTCCCGGGTTGTGCGAGTTTGACATGCACTCGGAGAAATAGAAGGATGTTGTGCATCTGGAAGACTGGTAACACGCAAGCTTCTTTTACCTACAATAATTTTAAAAAATAATTAAGAAATGCCATTGGGATTAGTAGATTTGAAAAAAACTGATCCTACAAGCAATATTATATATAAGTGACTCAGCTAACGTTGAATATTATATAGCAGATAATTTCCTCCACTAAGGATCCCTAGATTGCCAAAGGATAAGACCAACTCCTAAATGATTATACATTAATTTTCATGAAGACACATTAACATGGAAGGTCAAAATCAGCTTCAGTGTAAGAAGACAAGGCCATTTACGGGGGCACTTGCAGTTCATCGATACACCCCCTCAACACTTCATAGAAGAGGAAACAAAACTTATCAGAAGTTGCGACACGTCAATGGTAAAATATAAGTAACACTAATATATAAATTAAATACATACATATATATATAACTACAATCTGGAAAGTTAGGGATGTGTAGAACAAATAAGTTTAAGCAATTACCAGAAGATGAAGGTCCATAGCCACCTAGCTGGGCTTGCAGAGAATGTTGCTTTGCTGGGTAACTACTTGTGATAGTATGATAGGATTTAGCAATCCTCTCAGTAGGCGTTTGATACATTTCTCCTACATGTGAGCACCTTTTGTTCATTCCTTCTCTTGTATTTGATCTAGAAACCTTCTTTCCACTAGTTATTGGACTTGGTTTTGAACCAAAAAGTACTTCCTGCTTTGCTAGTAGCTGCCCATGAAGCTTTTTCTGATCCTAAAGTAAAACAAGTAATTTACATGTTGATCAGCTAAGGAATTACAGAAACTTCTTTTGATGAACCAGGTAACCTGGAAGGTTCTTACCCTCTGTCTTTGACGATCTTGCTCTTTCTCTTGTCTTAAAGTCTTGTACTGTTCGAGCATAGACGTGAGGGGTACCTTTATAATGAAGAATATAGGAATATGATAATCATTAATTAGAATAATAAAAGAACTGAGGTTGTCTTGATAATGTTCATCATCACTATAGATGGCTTCAGATAAAAGTAATTCTTACTCCATCATATAAAAACTCAGTTCTCCTATCTAACACCCAGGTTCTTGCTTTTGAGAGTAGTGCTTCAACCATTGCTGTTATAGAGGGAAGAAATGTTATATAAATCCAGAGTTAGGCAAGAGAATATACATTTAAACATGTAAACAGGAACTAAAAATATGTAACAGTTTCATTCTTCTCCAATCTAGAAATGTCCTAGTATGCTGCACTAAATGCTGTATAGATGATGTCAAATTTGTTACTGCCGACATAGATCCTAATAACTAAGCTATGATTGGTCTTTGAAACAATATGAGATAATCTATGTACCTCTAGCTTTTGAAAGGAAAAATATTTAACGTCCTGATATTTAGATCCACGTTCATTTGCATTAAGCAATATGAAAGATATCCTTGGCTGATACGTAAAACATCATTTTCAAACTAAAGACCATATGAGACGATGATAACACATTTCATGTGTTTCAAAGCTTCATTTCTTCAAGAAAAATGCTAAGAGGACAGTTAAAACAAAGTAAAACACACCTGGAATTTTATTGACAATGACTCGAGCTTTTTCAGCACGCTTTAAAATAAGATGGGTACCTCTTCCAGTATTATAACGATTTTCATCCTACATACAATCAGTTTTAGCAAAAAGCAGCAAGATATTGAATTGAAACAGAACCAAAGTTTAAAAGTGTATACAACTCTAACCTTGTTATACTCCTCTAACCAGATTTCTTCTTCCCTTGCAGCCAGCCACTTTTCGACCTTATCGAGTATGTCTTTTCTGCTAAAAGCTTCTTCTTTAACCTTCGAGATCTGAAGCTCAATTTGTTCAAGAAGGTATAAAGGATCAATTGTTCCTAAAAAAATGTTTGGTACTTGAGAAAAGTGAAGACTAATAATAAATTATTTAATTGGTCTGGAAAAGCCGAGAGCTAATACTTGCTACTGCAACCAAACTACTATCGCACAATTGTATTGAAGATACACCTAAATTCAAATGAAAGTAATTATTTTTTCCATCCTTAAGCAGCTTAAGGTCAGCTACACTATACTACTTAAGTGGAACAGTAAAAGATTCAAGTGAACAGTAACAATCTACAAACACTTCTTAAGATTTAAGTGCACAGTAATCTGCATATTCTTTTTGAAGGTCGAGCATTCAACATTTACCAGACTCTATGGCTTCAACTGAGTAATTTGCTGCACTGTTTGCTTCTTCAATCATGTGTGCTTTCCTGCAACGGTCTTCCAAATCCAACCTCTTCTTACAGATAACTTCTTTTATTTTGCATGATTTTATCTGTTGCAGCCTCGCCACTTCAGCCTCAGCCTGCAAAAAGGCCTTGTGATGAGTTTTTTATTTAAAAAAGAGATATTATCATCATAGGCATGTTTTTATGTTCCTCTGAGATTAAAGTGGTAACATACAAAGCTGATGAAGTCTGAAGAGAGAACGTTAGCCTTATTAATTTCATCTACTGAGGAAGCTATATGTCGTGTAACACTGTGAAACCTTTCTTGTTCATCAAATGGGGTATCCATCAAACTCCACAAATCAACCATAGTTGCAGCTAGATCTTGAAGCTAAAAAAAAGATAATAGTAAAATGATTTGCACAATAACTAAAACCACATTTTTAACCACAACACTGACCTTTTGCATTCTTTGTATTTTCACCCCTCTAAAATCAGAAATTGCAGTAGATAGTCTCTCAACTGTATCAACATTGATGTTTCTCGTGCTCGAATCATCAAGAGTGATTTGGACATCTTTGACTGTCTGTTGAAAATCCAGACCAAGCACTAAACATAATGAATTCAAACTGTTCAACAGGTCCAGTACCAGCTTCAAGCGGCCACTCTTCAAATTTAAAGGCATAAACATTAGTGTAGAGAAACTGTATTATGCGAAGTACTGTATTAAGAAAAAGCCCCAATGGTAAGTGTTTACATGGGGATTAAATTTATGATTGGTCCATTATGTGTTTTAGTTTTAAAGACATTTCTACATCCACTATGAATGACATGCTAAACCTTCCTAAGCAGAAACTTCCCCGCAACATACATGTTTGTCTGTGTTTCAAGTATCCATTCCATTTTCCAAGATACACCTGCAAATGAAATAAAGCATTTACCTTCTCTTTCTCCAGGTCATGTAACTGGCTCTGTAACCCCTCCAATCTTTTTAAGGATAGATCACTCTCATCAATGCCCTTGATATCTGAAAATTCTTTGTCAGATGTATATAGCTCTTTTGAGATATTATACATTTTATCCAGAACTTCAACAAACTGATTCATCCTCTCAACTTTTCTCTTCCGCATCTCTTTTAGTTCAGGCATGATGGCTTCCAGCTCTTTCGTCAAGCTCCCAGCACCTTGCACAAACTGGAGTCATAAAACAGTATACAAGTTACAAAACTAGAACATCGTTGTATAAGAACAACCAAGATTTGCTTTGATAAACTAACTTTCTTTATTGGTGTCATTCTCTCCCCCATTGCCGAACAAATAACTGCAAGTTCGGCTCTGCATTCAGCAACTGCTTGCCGCAAAAGATTTCTGTTATGGCTTGCTTGATCCACTCTTCTTTTATATGCTTCCAGACACTCTCGTTCAAGTTGAACAAGCATTTTGTCCCTCTCGCTGGCAGACTCGCCAACTTCATCCCATATTGTCTAATTCAAGATAAATATTGACAGAGAAAAAATTATTATAATCACAATCCTTACCGGATCATAAAACAGAACAGATGAATCTTTTTAAAAAAACAGACAGAGTAAAAGGGATTGGTGTTACAGATGAATGTGGAAAGAAATAATTTTAATCCAACCTGGAGCTCTGATAATAGAGAATCACATGTTGTTTGACTTGTTTCCTTGTGTAGGAAATGATTATTTTGGACGAACATGCTTAAAGAATTATCCTCTGGTAAAAGCAAAGAAAAATGAATTAATACAGTGAATTTTGCTTATTAATACATTACCAGAAATATATGCACATGTCTTTAATCTGATCGGAAACTAAATACATCAAATTCATGAAGAGGTAAAACAATTTCTTGATAACAAGTCTCATAAACAAATTGTTATCCAAAGGTTTATATACTATTCCATTCTGCCCCTTCCTCTAACAGCATCAAAATTCTGTTATTTCTCTGTTTTAAGCCACTCTATTTGGCCTAGAATACTCAAAATCACATTTGTACTCCTAAGAGACTTTAGGATGCCTTATACAAAGGTTTAAGATATATACTCGAGCTGCATAATAAAAATTTAATCACAGACAAGCACACACACAAAATACAGCGTTAGATATTACTATGTATCTGGCAGATCAAGTACATACTAAGAATTTCAAGTAGCAAACTCTGCACCCTTGAATTAAACCATTTCCTTAAACTTTTCAATATTAAATTCAATCAATATTTGATAGCCTACAATTAATTCAAGCATGTATTGATAATATCGAAATTGATTATCTGCACCTCGATTCAAAAAAATTGTTCAACTCATTTTACATGTGTTGGCTAATTAATTTCTTCAATTTTTAATAACATAAAACATCAATTCGATCCACAAAATCTGATCAAATCACTGTCGCATATTTCTTCTATCATAGGAAGCATTTTCTATACACATCTGACCGTAAACTAACACAGCACATAATTCACACCAAAATGTAGCTAATCGAGATACATTTATGCAATCACAACTCGTACCGTAAACAAAACCTAACAGGCTGAAGAGCTGCACACACACAATCAACACGAAGCGCAAAATCCGCAACTAACAGAGCAGTGACACACACAGTTTGATCGCATCAATATCACTTATACGTTCAATTCAGAGAAATCAAACATTTTCGTAACGTAAACAAGTGTAATATATAAATTAAGCGCGAATGTACTTGATCGGAAGTGTAGTAGTAGCCGGAGAGTGAAATGCTCGGCGTCAGAGAGCTTATCACGGTGAAACCCTAGGAAAAATGTAACTGATGGAGTAAGGTTATGCATAGGTGTGGGGGTTTATATGGAGAGGATGTTTACATGGAGTGGGACGTTTCATTTTTTGAATCTCGTAAAATGTCTCCTTCTATTTTTATCTTCTTTTTTTTAATATTAATAGCCTTTAACCCGTGCGAAGCACGGGCGGGTATATTTCGTAATTTATTATTTATATTTAAATTTTAACGTCATTTTATTAGTATTTTAATATTAATAGATTGAATTTAATTAAATTATATTATTCGATTGATTATATTCTCTCCCGATTACATTTAATCCGATTTTAGTACATGTAGATTTAAAAATTAAAAAAATCAGAAAATTTAAATTTTTTCCAAACATAGACGATCTTGTAATACATTTGAAAGATTCAGTAATCTAATCAATCGAATTTCAACATAATTCTGTAATGTTGATTTTTTTGACAACAGAAACTTTTTAAGATTAGAATTTGAAAGGGTTATGTAATGTGTGGTGTTTATATTGATATAAAACACGTTAAAGTTAATATTCAATTTACAAACAAAACAAAGTTGTACATCTTATCGCGATCAAATTCAATCATCCCAGTATCTGCCTCTACCCCTGCAACAATTTTTGTTCCAAGCTCCGGAGATAATCTGTGGCCAAGTTCTCCGCAACTACAAGTCAAATCGAAATTGAAGTCAAAAAGTCTTCATATAGTTCAAGAAAACTGTTCTTGGAAGTTTCGATTTTTCTACCAATTATGATGACGTGTTTGATCCCAAAGCGGTGAGTTGGTATCCAATTCCGCCGTGTGAAGATAAATTCTTCGTCTAGTTACCGTGTTATGACTTCGTGTGGAGTGGGAATGACAATGATCGTATACGATCGATTGTTAGTCGGATCATGCTTAACAATCCCGGTCGCGCCATTCTTCCAAATAAGATTGTCGAGTTTTAAGAAACTTTTAGTTTTTTCGACAAGGTGCGATCTTTCCAATACATAAAATTTCATGATTATGGTTATGTGATTATTTATGGATTCACAGTATATATTATTATAGTGTGACTCATAATTTTCATGATTAAGTATAATGGTGTGTGCTTGAATCTATTAGTGTATGTGTTGTTTTGTATCCTATTTTGTCATTTCTTGATCTATTTTGCCTGATTCGGAGGAGATTGGGTATATGTAATCATTTTTATATCATATGATTAGTTACATTTTTGAGTTTTGAATTCTCATTTTCGATTTTTAGTTTTCGTTAGTGTCCATGATGAATTTTTGTGTTTTTCTGGTATTTGCACGGTGACGGTGGAGGTGGTGTAATGGCGACTTAATTAGCGCGTGTTTTGATATTAGATTATTCTGATTGACTTATTTTGTTGCATGATTTTCGTTTAGATTTAAAAATTTGGAATTTATTTGATTTTAATAGTAGTAAATGTAGGTCTTAATTTTAGTTTTTGTGAATGGCAAGTTGACTCTTTTAATTTATTTGGTTTTAAAATTTGAATTTTCTCATTCTTTAATTTGTATTTTTATGTAGTAATTAGAAGATTAATTAAAAGATTCAAATTTTGAATCTTATAAATGAATGCATCTTAATCTATTTGTACTATTTATGGGTTATTTGAATTTTTAATCTTGTAAATGAATGCATTTAAATCTATTTACCATTTTGGTGGCCGAGGGTGGCGACGGTAGTTCCGGGATCAGCATGGGATCCGGTTTCAAAAAAAAAAAAAATTAGGCGTTTCATTGTGCCTTAATGAAGGCGTTATTTGTGCCTCTTAATTGAGGGCGTAATTTGTGCTTCATAATTGATGGAGTTAAATGTGCCTTATTTGAGGTGTTAATTGGCCTTAATTGAGGATGTTAATTGTGTCTTAATTAAGGGCGTTAATATTTTATTAATTGTACCTTAATTAAGAGCTTAATTGTCTCAATTATGAGTTATCATAATTGTGGGAATTTTTTGATCAGCTCATGCAACATACACTTGATTTTAATATTAATTAATTATTGGATATATTATCTTTTATTTTTATAATATATATAATGTGTTATATATGTCGACTTATATTATTCTTGTTTCCTTTCTTTTGTTCTCAGGATTCTTGGAAGAAGACGGGTTTTTCTTTTCGGACATTAAAGTTTTATTGTCTAAATTTCCCCGGTCATCTTGCATGTCCGACGGTTAGATAATAAGCTTTCTTGAATGAAAGAATTATCACGGTGAACTGCAGATTCATATTGTTGAGATTCATTCTCATTTTCAAAAAAAAAAAAAAAAAAAAAACACGTTAAAGTTAAAAAGAGTTATATAAAGTTTCTTGTTAAAAAAAGATATTCAAAATTATTATTTATAATATTATTTATAACATAATTATAATTTTTAATGAAATATTATATGATAAGATATTGTTAGGAGTGTTTTTAATATTTGAAATTGTTTAACAATGTAAGACTAATAGACTCCAAATTTGTAGAGTTGTATTACCAAAAGGAGAGTACCAAACCAAAAAATATAACTAAAATCTAGGACTACAAATTATACCCATGTTGGCTTATTATAGTATAGTATAGATATGTGGTATGTGCTGGTGTAATTAATTTTAACAAAAAAATTACAAATATATTGTTTGTTAGAGCATCTCCAACGGCGTTGGCTATAATCGTTGGCTAAATTGGACCTGTAAGACATTATGTAAAATTTGTTTAACCTGTAGGACATTTTGCTTCAATGGTACTGGCTATATTGGTTGACTATAATTTAAAAATAGTATGTTATTAATATTTTAAATTGTTAAAATAGAATATATCAGTTCAATATGGTAATAAATGATGTACAATCTTCCTACAGATTTTCTTACAGACCTGCAGAGGTTCGACAAATTTAGCCATCCATAGGAGGTTGGCTAAATTTATAGACAACAGCTGATCATGGTTGGAGTTCAGTTTTTGGAGCTGTTGGCTATATCTTTTTATTTTAAGTATGCCAACTCACCTTTTAGCCAAGGGCTTTAGATGGTTGGATATGTTCTTAGTTGTTACTCGTTCGACCACTTTCAATATGTATTTTAATTAGTTTATAATACTCGGTCACCCGTGTGGGTGAATTATATACGTTCATCGTTTCTACAAGTGACGGAGTCAGAATTTAGGGATGGAGGGGGCACATTAATTTTTTTCAAACGGTAACGAGTGAATAAACCTTATGAGAAGCCTTTATTTTACCTTTAAATTTTTATAAAAAAATATAAAAAAAAAACTATTAACAATAATAAAATTATCATATCAAATCTTGAAATTAGAAGGCACATGAAAGTTATAATTGTATATTTATAATATTATATATATGAATTTTATATGAAAAATATTTTTTTTAATCCGGGGGCACGTGACCCCGGAGGGCACAACGTGCCTCCACCACCGGTTTCTACGGCTCTTATAAAATATAGTTTCATAATATTTTTAATATTTTTTGATAAAATTATACTTTTATTCAGAAAAAATTAACTTAAAAATATATTATGGAGCTTTAAGTGAGTCTTAAAAGATATGCCCTGTTTGAGAATTAGCGGTTAGTGGTTAGCTGTTAGCGGATTGAAATAGATATTTTAACTAGCTGATTGAAATAGATGTTTTGACCAGCGGATTGGATTAGCAGTTTATTGTAAAACAGTTTGGTAAATAACTGTTTGATTAGCTTTTTGTGACACATGCCAAAATCGCTAACCCAAAAAACTCCTCAAAGTAGTTTTTTGAAAATTAGACTTTTGAGCCAAAACCTCTATCTTAATCCGCTAACTATTAAACACTAGCATTAACGGATTGAAATGGTCAAACCTCTGAATCATTCCAAACCTCTAAATTTAGCTCAAACCTCTAACTTCCAAACAGGGCCATGGTAAAGTAACATACACAATTAAATGTTCCAAACCTCTAAGTTTAGCCCAAACCTCTAACTTCCAAACAGGGCCATGGTAAAGTAACATACACAATTGAATGTAGGGTTGTAAATGAGTTGATACGCTCGATAACCGCTCGGTGTTCGGTTCGAAAAAAGCTCGGTGCGATCTCGGTTCGATTCATAAACGAGTCGATCTTGAGCACAATTTAAGGTTCGTTTTATAAATGAGCTAAACTTGACCACAGTAGAGTTCGACTCGATAGTTCGCGAACAAGTTCGAATTATGAGTTCGTGAACATGGTTCATGAACTTGGCTCGTGAACCTGGCTCATGAACATGGCCCGTGGATGTGGGATTTTTATTAATGGATGATTTATTATGAATTTATGATTCTTTAGAGCATAAATTAAAATATTGTTATAAATTTTAATTTATTTTTTTAAATTAAATTAAATAACAAACAAGCTCGTAATTAAATTTATGATCATAAGCTAGTTTGTTAGCGGTTGGTGAGAAAAAATTTGTGAGACATGTTCGTGAGCGTAAGTTAATGAGCGGTTCGTGAGTAAAATCTCGTGAGACATGTTCGTGAGCGGTTCGCGAGCCGTTCGTGAACAAAGTTATTCCTTCATGAGTCGATACTCAAACAGTATTTTTGACTCGATCCAAGTTCGAGTCGAGTTCGCTAATTTTTTAACAAACGATACACGAGCACTCTAGAGTTCGGCTCGGCTCATTTACACCCCTAGTTGAATGGGACCGAGTGAGTACAAAATTATAATATTTATGTTTAAAATTATTTATTATATTTTATGTTAGAATATGTGAACAAGGAACATGTGACGTGTCAAATTCAAAAGATATAAAAAGATTGTTTACATAAAAAATAAAAAAGAGTTGTTCATATAAATATCAAAACACAATTATTTAATTAATAATATTTAATATTATTTGTCATAAAAATGAAAAAATGTTCTTATAGATGATTGTTAATGAGTGTAATAAATATAATTAATATTAGTATTTAATATGTAAATTAATTAATCACTTACATGTAGTGGCATGTTTGGGAACTTGAATTTTAATAACATGTTTAGGTATACAGGCACGTTCAATAACTAGTCCTTCCTATGTTCATTTCTATTTGTCATTTGCTTTTTTACACGTTATATAAGGTTTTAAAAAACATACTTCCATTTAATGTTCTTAAAATTTTCTTTTTCCGAATTAAAATTTTTATTTTATATTTTTATTCATAAAAAAATTAAAAATAACAAGTAGAGGTATATTTTTTAATCACTTAAAATTACGTGCAAAAAGTCAAAGTGACAACTAAAACAATACGGATGGAGTATAAATGAGAATTTGAAAAGACTTCTCTAGTCATGTCATTTAAAATCATACATATTTTCGGACGCAATCTTAATAATTTCAGAATAAAAAATGCAGTAAATAATTATATTTTTATAATTATGAGTCACATACACATATTTTTGACAGTCAATTATTTGACTCTTTTTAATATTGTTTTACACATATATTAGTAATCTATATGTTACAGAATTTCGTTAAGCGATTACCTTCGTAGAAGTTTAAGACTGATTTGTGCTTTTACGTATTGGTTCGATTATGTAAACTGATTCGTGATTTTACGCATTAGTTTAGCATGTTCTGTTCATTGATTCAATTATGTAATGATGTGCATTCTTCAAAATATAGAAATCCCCAAAAATAATATTTTTATGTTAAAATATTTTGAAAATATTGTTATTGATAATGATTTTAGTGTAAAATAGTTCATCATCATGTGATAATACATAATTAAAAAATTACTAAAATCTGTCAAGAAAATAAAAATTAAATTATTGAATGAGCCTCCCAAAACGATTGATTGGTCGGGACTCGGGCCTTGTAGCTTAGATCAAAATCTCTCTGTTTCCGTTGAGCTGGGGGGGAAAGCAAGTCGAATGCTGACATAAATAAACAAGCCAAAGAAACACCAAAGAGCACAGCTTTTTCCACAGGTTGGGGTGGAGTGGTGAGGAGAGGTGGAAGAAACTGACCCGGAGAGTGACCGGGAAGGTGCATGGTGGCGGGACTAGCTTTTGTGGAGAAACGTTTCAGCAAGACCTTGTTCATCATTTTCTTGATTCTTGATTCTTCTGTAATGGAGGTACATATATATAAAGTAATGCTAGATGCACATAAATGGATACAGAATATTTGTACAGAATGACAGCACTACCACCACCACCACCGTCTTTCATACTACCACCACCGTCTTTCATTAATGACCCTTGTCTGCCACTATACTTATACAACTACTTCCTTTTCCATTTTCTTATTTAGGTATTGAAATTGGTTTCACGTTTTTCATTTTCCTATCTAGATGTTAAAATTGGTTTGATGTTCCAGTTCACTTAAAAAATATGACTTTATTTACTTTTTTATTTTTTATTATTCAGATCTTTTTATTATATTTAATACTTGTATAAATTTTTATATTATTTACTTTTCACTTATATTATTTACTTTTTACATTTAATATTTGTATAATTTTTATGTCTAACTTTTCGGATCAATTTCTCAAGAGAAAACTTGAAACTATTCGATGTTTAGGGTCACTTATAAAAGAATGTGTTTTTATTAAAAATTGAAACTTTTTGATGTTTAGTTCACTTAAAAAAATTATTTAAACCTTTTCAACTTCTGACACTTTTCATTTTTTTTATTATTTATATCTTTCTTATATTTTCTTTATTTTTTACATGTAATACTCCCTCTGGCGTTTGACGTTTAAACTTTTATTCAAAAAAATAATTAAAAAAATGTTATTGAACTATACTTTATAAAAGTCTCAAAACGTGTGCAAACAGTGAACGTAAATATAGGGAGTACAACTTTTTATGTATAACATTTTTATATCTAATTTTCAAAAAAAAAAATAAGAAGTGTTTATTTTTTTTGAGAATTTGATATAAAAAATAAGTTAGGTATACAAATATGGTGGCCGATAAAGGTATTTTTTTTTTTGAGAATTTGATATAAAAAATTAGATATAAAAATTATAAGTAGTATTACATGTAAAAAATAAAATATATAAGAAATATATAAATAATAAAAAAATTGAAAAGTGTAAGGAGTTGAAAAATAAAAATAATTTCTTTGTACGTGAACTAAACATCAAAAAGTTTCAATTTTTAGATAAGAAAATAAAAATAAAAAGTATAAAACTTTATTTTTTTTGTAAGTGAACTAAATATGAAATAGTTTCACGTTTTCTCTTTGAAAATTGATACGAAAAACTAGACATAAAAACTATACAAGTATTAAATGTAAAATGTAAATAACATAAGTGAAAAATAAATAATATAAAAAGTTATACAATTATTAAATATAATAAAAGATATGAATAAAAAAAGAGAGTAAGAAAAGTAAAAATTAATAATAATATTTTTTAAGTGAACTAGAATATCAAACTAATTATAACATCAAGAGAGGAAAATGAAAAAAGTGCAACCAATTTCAATATCTAGATAAGAAAATGAAAAAGGAAGTAGGTGTATAAACATAGTGGCAGCCAAGGGTCATTAATGAAAACGCGGAGGTGGCGCTGCCACATCATTCTGTACAAAAATTCTGTGTCCGTTCATGGGCATGTAGCATTACTCATACTCCCTCCGTCCCCCTCAATTGTTTACATTGGAGGGGGACACGGAGACCAAGACAATGTATGAAAAATGAGTAAAGTTAGATGAAAAGTGGGTAAAGTGGTGGGACCTATTAATATTTAATAATAGATTTGAGATAGTGGAGGAAAATAGTGGGTGTAATAGTAGTTTTTATTGTTAAATATGAGATAGTGGGGGAAGATAGTGGGTGTAATGATGAGAAAAACTTACTATTTATGGTAATGTAAAGAAATGAGAGGGACATCCCAAAATAGTAACTGTAAACAAATGAGAGGGACAGAGGGAGTATATATACAGGGGCTTATTCCATTATAAACCACACACCCATAAAAACCTAAAACCCACTAATTTCACTCCCATTTTTGCTATGAGCACTCCAATTTATTTATTTTTTATTTTTTTTAATTTTCTAGGGGGCCCACTGCTGACATCATCTGCCACGTCAGCAGGTGTTGACGTGGCAGATGGCGTGGTAGTGCCACGTCAGCAGTGGGGGACCCCAGTGCTGACGTGGCAGCTGTCGTGGCAGTGCCACGTCAGCAGTGGTGGACCTAAGTGCTGACGTGGCATGGTGATGTGGCGGGGTGACGTGGCGGGGTGGAAAGTGTTAGTTTTGAGAAGTTGATGGCAAAGCTAGGGGATGATATTGTTAATTTTTAAAAATTTAAGGGGATATTTGTTTAGTTTTGAAATTAGATTTTAAGTTTTTATGATAAGTTTGGTTTGTATCTGAACAAACCCATATATATATATATATATATTATAATTTTAAAACCACTGATCGTTGCAGAGTTGCTCATGCTGCGTGTGTCAGTGTACAATGAAAGAAATCCGGTTAGGCCACTTTCTGGGAACCAGCGATGTTTTAATTTTCGTTCTAAATTCTAAAATAAATTTTTAATTATTAAGTATGATTTGCGCGTGGAGTTGTTGAGAATTAATTTCAAATTAAAATAAAAGTTCATAATAAATTAATAAATATTTAATTATGTAATTCAAAAGTAATGACGGGTGAAATAAGAAAAGTAAAACTGTATAAATAATTTTGATACAATCGAATCATATTTAAAGTGATATAAATAGTTTAATTACATATAATTATAATCATAAATTAATATTTTAATATTTTGATATTAGAACAAAGTTCCACGTAGTCCACATATTTACTGTAGTACCGTAGACCACATATGTTCTGCAACTATAGAATGTCATAAAAACATTGCAAAATGTGTTATTTTGCAAATCATGTTCTATAAACATCATTATTTTGTTAAAAATTTTGACAATCCTAAACATTCTACAAGTTAAATAGTGAAAAACACATTATTCTGCAAAACATGTTAAGTTTGCAGAACATATTTACATATTACAGAACATATGTGTTCTATTTGTCGAACATAAATGATTTTCAATATTTTTCATGAAATAGTGATATTCATAGAGTGTATTTCACAAAATAACAAGTTTCATACATTTTGCAATGTTTTTATGCCATTTTATAGTTGCAGAACATACGTGGTCTACGATACTATAGTAAATATGTGGACTACATGAGACTTAACTCTTTGATATTATTATATAAAAAAAGTTTCATTAGTATGTTACTCTAAGGAAGAGTTTGGTTGGGGTATTTAACAAAGGAAAATGGAAACAATTAAACTCATTCTTTTTGTTGGCGCTTGTTTTGTAGAAATAGTCATTCCCTTTCCATTTTCGTAGTTTTAGGTTTATCTAATATCCCTCTAACCTCATTTTCCATCCATACTAGGTATTTATTTTTTAATTAAAACAAGAAAAATAAATAATAAAATAAATTTGATAAAATCTAAATATATTATCACAAAATACTAGAAGTCATAACCTTTTAGTTGGTTGTGGTAACATTGTAAAATAATATGTAACACTCTATAAATCATATTATTAATGCTTGAGCTCATATTTCGAGATACTTGTGTGATATTTACGATGACTTCAATGACCATCTTGATATCATTTTCAACTTGATACATTAAACTCACTTCAGTGACCAATTTAATAATTAACCCCAAAATAGAGGAGGCTGAATGTTACCTTAAGTTACTGTTTTGAAGGAACTTTAAAAGTTCATTACACCATAAATGACTTTTAGCAACCTCAAATCAGTGTTGCAATAGACACCAAAAAACGTTACCGTAGGCCTGAAATTGGCTATTGCAACATATTTTGGGTGTTAGGTGTAACGCAGTAACCATAGGTATCTATGGTAACATCAGGGTCATTCTATGGTAACACCTCAAATGATGTTACAATAGACATCAATTGCAACATTTTTTTATCCTATACCAACGTAAACCTGTGTTGCAATAGATGTACTGATTTAAAAAAGCTCAGGGCCCACCTGTGGGGCCCACTTGGGATCCACCACTGTGTTATCTATCGCAACACACATATTGCAACACAATTGATGTTACAAAATAAAAATATTTTTAAATGATTTAGCACCCCTATTGCAACATAAAGAAGACCTTATTGTAACACCACAAACAAAAAGAATTTGAAATATCCTATTCAAATATTGCATTTCCCATAAACAAAACCAACAATATTCAAGATAAATTTGCAACCAACATCCTTTGCACCAATAAACCACATCCACTGCTACAATCCATCAACACCAACTAAAGAACACAACTTAAACCTTACAAGTCTTGCTTATAACTTAAAGCTTACTAGTCTTGCTAATAACTTAAACAACACAAGTCTTGCAAAATAACATCAAAGCATACAAGTCTTGCAAAATAATGTAGGAGTACTAGAGAGATGGTCCATTGCAGATTAGATGGTTATAGATCACTCTTCATGATACCATTTATCATTTTTGCATTTCTTGCAAGGACATGATATTTCATTATCTACAGAGAATCTAGAAACTGCATTTTTTATAAAAGTTTTAATCCCGTTAATATAGCCATCACTCTTTGGAAGATTAATCCACACGGTTTCTTTGTAATCCATCACCACATTTTGTCAAGCACATCAATGTTAATTATTAACTAGAGTAGACACAGACTTACATTTTTACTCATACTATCATACACAACCTCACGAGCACCCTATTTTCCTAAATCATATACTATATGACAGTCTAAACATTTTTGATAATTTTACTTGTTTAGTAAATATATATATATCAGACCAAGATACATCATGATTTCCATATTATAACCATCTCTCTCTTCTATATCTATTATTTCATTATTTCAGGTAGACATATTATAGCATAATCAGCTCTGTCTATTATTAATTGTATCAAATATGATAAATATCACACTTAAACTACACTTTATATTTTTCTTTTTTAGTAAATGCCTTAGACCTACAGATCATACACGTGTAAGAGAAACATGGGAGAGAAAGAGATAAAGTGAGAGACAGAGAATTGAGTGAGAGTGTGAAAGAGACAGTGAGACAGATAGAGGGGGGCATGAGACAAAGTAAAACAAACATATATCTAAATACAAGCATACATCACTATCTATACATCTGAATTGAGCCCAAATCAAACATACAAACATGAATACACTACAAAGATACATCTAAATCGAACCCAAAACCAAATATACATACAAATTTACAAACATTTAATTAGAAGATAGAAGAGGGCTTATACCTTAAAGTTGAACCAAATTAGCTTAAAATCAGCATAGAGCTTCAACCCAAATCCCTTGTAAACCCTAATTAACCCAACTGCTCTGTTCTAAATCCTAATTGAACCCTATTCTCCACTTCTTTGCTCAAACCTTTCGCTGGAACCAGTCAACTTGTAGCCGCTCTAAACAACCTCTTAGGCCCCGTTTGGTTCATGGGGATGGGGAATCAGGTATGGGGTTACTTCATTCTAAACCCATACCTTATGTCTGGTTGGGCTTTTTTAAATTTTAAAACCGATTCCTCATACCCCCAAAATCTAGGTTTTCAAACCCTTGGGGGGAGGTGGGTATGGGCCAATCCTTATCATCCTGGTATAAGATTACACACACGGGTATGATAACGCTTTCATCTCCTCTTCTCTGCTCTCTTCACGCTGCCGCCAGATTACAGGTACTCACCTCTCCACTTTATTATATCATCATTCTACCTGATTCTTTGTTTATGGACATTAGTTTATGCTGAAACACACAACTTTATTCATCACAGAGCCACAAAACCATATCCCTGGTTCTGCCACTATCGTTACTAACAATCACAGTACCATGTAAAATTGTATGCTCATGCCTTGGATGTTATGTGTATGAAACCTGATATGAAAGAATCAACATGTCCGTTGTATCCTGTTTTTGATATTTTAAGAATACAGCATAACTCCGTCATTGTATATAACTCCGGCATGTCCGTTCTAATGATATTATCTCCCGCTTTAGCTAAGAAAATTTATAATTTGCCGGTAAAAAAAAACTGCATGTACAGGAATTCTGGGGACAAAGACAACCACATATAAATACTAAAAATTAATTAGTTATATACTTTTCATACAACAATGAGATTTAAAATAATTATTCTTCTCCTCAGCATCTTTTATTTGCTTCTAGCTTATTTGGTGCTTTCTTGCTGATATTGTAAAGACTGGAGTACATTCATTTTTTAGTTCATGTATAGTCAGTGACGTAAAATTGCACAAAACATATGAGCGTAATATTTATTTTTATTTCTGAGTATGTGAATGTGTATACAGAATGGACCAATGTGGATTGTCCTTAACAAAGAGGAGGAGGAGGAGCCAAACTACTTGTGACTTTACTGGTTATTATAAATATTGCATTTATCATGTACTTGGTGTTACATACTCTAGGTATAAGTATGCATAGTATACACCGAATGAGGGATAAAAAACGTCGTAGACAAGATAACTTAAATGCATTAATCAATGATGGTGACATTGCTTGTAAGAATGAATTACGTATGAATAGGAAAATCTTTTATACACTTTGTGAGATGGTTAGGGACAAAGGTGGACTAAGAGGGACTCGAAATATGAGTGTGGAAGAGATTTTAGCTATGTTCCTGTATACATTGGCTCATCATAAAAAAACAGGACAATAGGAAAATATTTTCACAGAAGTGGAGAAAGTGTCAGCAGACAATTCAATCTTTGCCTCCTGGCGGTTTTAAAGTTGCATAATCATTTACTAAAAAAGCCCATTCCCATAACAGAAGATTGTGATTCTGATAAATGGAAGTGTTTTGAGGTACCATTTATAAAATTTGGAATTTTAATTTTTAACTTAAATAAATTTATTATTTAAAGCTATAAACCTTTGCTTGTATATTACAGAACTGTTTAGGAGCCTTAGATGGAACATTTGTTAGTGTTCATGTGACAAATGAGGAGAGGGCACGTTATCGAACAAGAAAAGGGAACCTTCCAATGAATGTATTAGGTGTATGCACACCCAATATGGAATTTGTGTTTGTATTGCCTGGTTGGGAGGGTTCTGCACATGATGGTCGTGTTTTAAGAGTTGCACTTTCTAGGCCTAATGGTTTGAAGGTGCCTCAAGGTAATTTTACGACTAATTAAGTCAGTTAACTTAATTGTAATTAATCTTTACTAATAATTCATATTATTGCATTGCAAGGTTGTTACTACTTGGTAGATACTGGTTACACTAACTGTGAGGGGTTTTTAGCACCTTATAGAGGTCATCGTTATCATCTGAAAGAGTGGGGAGATCATCAACCATTGAGTGCAGATGAATATTTTAATGTAAAACATTCTCGAGCAAGAAATGTAATTGAAAGAAGTTTTGGCTTGCTGATGGGAAGGTGGGGAATTTTAAGAAGTCCTTCATTTTATCCAGTCCGCACCCAAGCTCGTATAGTGTCGGCATGTGTTTTATTCAGGATGGATGCAAATAGTCAGATTTCTACTATTGGAAGAGGGAAAAATAAGCGCTTTTGAAAAAAAGAGGAAGAAGAAGCTTTAATTAACTGTTTGTTAGATTTGAGTGCTGACCGACAATGGAAAGGTGAGGGAGGATTTAAGAATGGCTATTTAAGTCATTTGAAGGTAATGTTAAACACTAAGTTTCCTGGTTGTGGGTTAAAAGCTATACCACATATTGAGTCAAAATTTAAATGGTTCAAAGACAAGTATGCTGTTGTTTCTGAAATGGTAAACAAAACATCCGACTTTCAGTGGGATGATCAGACAAAAATGATACAATGTGAGAAACAAGCTTACGATGATTTTTGCAAGGTAAATAAATTTGTCAGAACATTGTTAGTTATTTATAATTTGTATTCTTCAACTAATGTACCAATTTTAATCAGAATCATCCTAAAGCTGGAGGGCTGTGGAGGACTCCATTTCCTTATCTTGATAAGCTAGATATTATCTTTGGTATTGATCGAGCAAATGAAATGGCTTCTGAGTTGCCGGAAGACTCTGTCAACAATCTTGAGGACATCGTTAACCTTGCGAATGATGAAAGTGATGATGATAGTCTACCACAACCTCCAGTAAATAAAGAAAAAAAAGAAAGAAAAAACCCCAAAGGGAACGGAGAAGAAAAAATCTGCTCAAATCATAGATTTAACTTCTAATCATATGGCTACCGAATTCTCAGGATTTATGAAAGGAATGAGCAATCACTTATCAACCATTGCGAATGCCATGAGTTCTACAGAGAATCGTGAATCAGAGGCTGATAAAAAAAAAGAAAAATTTACTTCCTGAGATAGCAATCAGGGCTGCTTGTTTGTTTTCCGCAAATCCAAATCAAATGGATGTTTTCTTTTCGAGCCCCTGATGATGAATGGAAGAAGGAAGTGGTGCTTGATATATTGTATTCTAATGATGCAGCACGTCATGATGTGCCCTGAGATCATATGATGATCATTATTTTTGTTTAAACTTCATAAACTACATAGGTTTATGATTTGAATTAATTAGGACTGAGTTTTTGTAGAGCTCGTACATTGGTTTATGGGTTTTTCCTGTTTTAGGATGGACTTAATTTGGATTTATTTTTATTTTGCACATGTTTTCCTGTTATCTTGTATTTTTCCTTTATGCAGGTTACTAGCAGGTCTGTTACTGTGTTCTTACTTTTTGCCTCCAATTCAATATTTTTCCTAATCCAATATGTACTGCCAGTTTCATTTTCTAGTTTCTGAAAGCTCTCTAATAGTGCAAACTTAAATTGTTCTGGTTTATAGCTTCTCGTATTTTTGTTTACAGGTGTCATTTCAGGCATTGACAGAGGTATTCTTGTATTAGTGTCTGACTGCAGGTTTTTTAATGCTTAAGGTGGACATAACCGTGTGCTTTTAAATGAGTTTGCCGCAATGTAGAGTAGAACATTTTCTACTGTTATTCCTTTTTAATGCTTGTACAAGAGATTTATCCATATGTGCAGTATGTGTACTTGGTCATTTGAGGTTATATCTCACTACTTGTTAACTTTGATTGTATTACCAGGTAACTTTTACAGGATACGCAGTGCATTTGCGCTTGGTGCTAAAAAAAACTGGCAAGATTACTTGATTGCGCCAGTGAAAGCATATTTTTAGAATATAATCAGTTTTTTTATGAATACATGGGAGAGACATGGTAGTGGTATTCGGTCTAATGCACCAGAGGTTAATAATTTTTATCATTAAAGGATCATGTATTAGTATAGTTTCAGAACATACTTTTATCATTACATTGTAAGCGGTTCTCAACAGATTGATTCCATGTGATCATGGTTTTATAGTCAGGGTGGAAAGTCCAATCATGCAACCTAATTTGTTAACAGCTTGATACCTGATTCCTTAATATTGTAAACCAAACACTAGGTATTGGAATCATTTTCCTTCTAGAATTTAACCAAACACATGGGATGAGGAATGATACCCTAAACCCATACCTCTCTAAACCAATCATACCTTTATTTGAACCAAACGGGGCCTGAGAGTACCGTGTAGTGTATTATACAAGGTCTTGTTATTATTACTAATATTAATAATATTTATAATTAAAAAAAATTCAATTATATATTTGGATTTTCAGTCAATCACAGTTAAAATCGAAATCAAAAATCAAATTTTAAAAATTTTCATGTCAAAAATCGAACCAAATTATAAAATTTAATTAACAGAATCAAAATTATTTTGATTATTGCTTCGGTTATCAGTTAACTAATAAGTATGTATAAATTTAATTTGAAACCCAATATAATTAAAAAATTAATATAATTGTTCGTATGAGTGTTTTTATAATATTTGTATTGGGTATTATTTTGACAATAAAAAATATATATACCATATAATATTTTCATCGGAAATTATTTTTTCAAATTAAATTGATCGATAATAAAATTCTAATATATTTATATTATTGATCAAAATTTAACTTGTGTGATGAAAGTTAAAAAAAAAAAATCTAACTCACAAAGGATAGGTAATAGAGCAGAGGAGAAGAAGTAAGAGGGGACAACTGACTATCAAGTTCAAACCCGAAAACAATTTGTTTGCACAGAAGGGAGTATGAGGAGGAGTTTGGGAAAATTGTTTAGGTCACGAGGAAAGTCATCCTTGAGTACTTGAACATCTGCGATAGCAACAAACAGCACCAACGACATCAGGAACTTGAGCTCTTACCCTAAACTTCCAATACGCAACTGTGAAGGTACTCACTTCAAACTAACATACACATACTATTCATCATTAACTTTCCAACTCAAACCCTATTCGTGATGCTTATAAGATTTCTTAATTGGGTTCAAACAGGAAGTGCCTCTAAATATTTAGAACAAGTAATGTTAAATGAAGGTCCCAGAACTTATGCTAGCAATGAAATCCAGGGTCCTTTTAATCAATTCGTACAGAAGGGGGATACTATTAATCTTAATGATCTTCTCTTCACCGAGGAAAGGGATTATCTAATCAAAAATAACAATGAACGGGTGAGTATCCTCTTTAATTGTTACCCATACTTTCTTTTTTGAATGGTATACTAGTACCAGGGGTGCCTATGAGTCGGATAATTATGCAGTAATCTAGTTTTGTTGTTGTTGCAGCTTTGAAAAGTTTGACACTCTGGGTCATAATTAAGTTTTATGCATACAGAGATAGAGTACCATTTTTAGGATAATATAATATTATTAATTTGAGGTGTATATAGATTTGAGAAATTCAGTAATCGATATTGCAGAATCTTTAGGATTAAGTTGTGATCCCTAAGTGCATGCATATTGAATTTACTTTTGTAATCAAATGGTAGGGGCAACCTCGTATGCAGCCTACAAGTATTGACGTTATATATACACGGTAACACAGATCATTGGGCAGCATAACAATCCCAGTACTCACTGTCACACTGCAATATAGTGTACTTCTGATTACATTATTAAGACTTAGTTCTACTGGATAAATTGCACCTTTGGTGTGTAACTTAACACTTGAGTGCTTTATATTTTGTCCAAACATAAAAATTTGGATGTTAACTACTAGGTAGTTAAAAATTTGGATGTACCAACTACTAAGTAAATGTGGTTACGAAATGCAAATTATTGTATTGCAACTTTGTTATTGTTGTTCAGGCTTTGTTTTTAAATATAACCCGTCGACCCGACCAGTGGGCACCCCTTGCTAGTACTATATGCTAATCATTTATACAAAGTTCCTCTACAGGTTAAGGCTGAGCACTTCGAAGGCAAGGTTGTAGCTTTGTATTTTTTGCCATTGCCACATCACACTTTTGATTACAACATGATAAAGTGGGATGCATCATTTGTAATGGATGAATACAAAGAGCTACAACAACACAACAATTTTGAGGTCGTGTTGGTTCCCGTTTCTGGAAAAAGCTCATTCAAAGATTCAACTGATTTTCCTCAATTTGTTTCTACCGACTATCAGCATCATTTTGATGTATTGTTTTCTTACATGCCTTGGACTGCCATCCCAATTTTTGATGTAGCATTTAGGGAACGTCTTCAAAAAAGCTTTGGTTTGTCCCATCGATACATTTACTCTCGCCAAATGCTTGCCATTGTTGATCCTATGGGAAAGGTTTTGCAATATGATTCTTGGAATATCTTCTTTGAGTATGGAGCCTTGGGTTTTCCTTTTAGTGATGAAAGAATAGAATATCTGAGGGAAGAAGATGATGATGTTATCAAGCAACCATCATTGAAGAAATTGTTGACTTCCCCTCAGCGTGATAATGTCATTTCAAACGAAGAAGATCAAGTATTGTTTTTCTTCATTTGATTACATCATGTACTTTCATTATGAGAATATTAGTTGATGGAATAAATAACCCTGTAGATGCAGCCACAACCAATAGAATCCATTCAGGAAGATGAATAAAAGCACACACTAACACTTTTAATGTTACAGAGAACATAGTTTCTTGAAATTTGTGAAGGTTACGACATTAGAATTATATGGATAATCAATTAGATGCATGTGCATTGATAGATGAATAGTATTATTAACTAGTGTTGATATATGAATTCCTAGGTGCATGAATAAGCTTCTCAACTCCTCTCCTTTGACCGAGAAGATTTCTATAGAAACTTCATGAAGTTGGTGAAAATTTTCAACACTAATGTAGGGGTTTTTTTAATCTGCATCAAGCATATAATTAGTTGGACATTGTAAGGAATACATGTATAACTTTGCATTATAATACTAATATTAATTACTCTATATCATTTTCTGACGTAGTCAATTTTAAATTCTAAAATATTGAAAATGGTAGAAAAATACTCATCCTGCTTGTATTTATTTTTGATCTTCCCTTAGCTTAATCGTTCTGCCAACTACTATTAGGTACCCATTCACACTTTGGAGGATAAAGTTGTGGCCTTATATTTTTGTACTGGTACAAAGTCTCTGGGGAATATTGAGTTTTTTCAAGAACTGAAGTTGGCTTATGAAGAGCTTGCACAAGTAGGAAACCTGTTTGAGGTTGTGCTAATTTATGGCAGAGAGTTTGGGTACTCCAGTGATTGGCCAAGTGAAGAATTATTTTTGGAGGAGCTTAAGGGTATGCCTTGGTTGGCATTGCCATATCAAGACCCAAGGTGCAAGAAGTTGAATCGGATTTTGGAAATATCATCTAGTAAGCAAGATGCACCTGGTTTTGGCGGCCTTGTAATGTTTGACCCTCGTGCGGAATTTATGGAACCATTTGGGTCTCACATCTTTTGTTTGTATAAGATTCATGGGTACCCATTCACTCGTAGAAGAGTTGCACAGCTAGAGACTGAAAAGGTAAAGGACCTGAAACTGGAGATGATATGTGAACAAAATAGTGTCCGGAGAATGAAAGATGGGGCCCAGGTTAGTCTAGTTTTTTAATATCTTGATGCATGCTTTAAACTTTCCCTTGTCTTTTTTAGTTCAAACAAAGTTCTTCATAAATCCCCTAATATTAGTATCCCACATTATTTTTGTATTAGTAATGAAGTAATGATCTCAAGTTTTTCTATTTTTTAACTTGTCAATTTCAATTCTAAGGTTCCCCTATGTCAACTTGCTGGGAAGAGTATCATGCTTGTTTTGGAGCATGAAGATAGAGACAGTTATGAGTCGCCAAATGCTGATTTCCTTACAATGTTAAAAAAATTGTACCGCAAGGTGAAAGGAACTTGTCATGAGTTTGAAGTAGTTCGTGTCTTACTAGGTAGTGAGGAGTCCGCAACGAGTAATCAATTCGTTGGACGAATGCCTTGGTTGGTGTCACAAGCAAGCGAGTGGATACATGCCAACTTAGGCTCCTATATCTGGCACAACAAGTCTCTTGATACACTAGTCTAATTTCCACTGTTTGCCTTTGATCAAGATGGAAAACTTGTCAGGAAAACAAAGTATCCTACAATTGACGATACTTGTTTTCCCTTTACTGGGTATGATTTAGAAGAAGAGGCCTTGGCTCAATTAAATACTCAATTTGAGTGGAACTACTGAGACTACAAAGGAGGGAGCATCTACTCGCACAGTGACTTCAAGAAAAGTGTTGACTTATCAAGGTTTTTATTAGGTCGTTAGATCGATAATTGAGTTGTTATATTTTTGCATGCTATGTATTTAAGTTGATAACAGTTTAGCAGTTTAGTTAGCTCTACCAGACTGAGACATTTATCAATTATTTTGCTAAACTTATTGGTCATATTTGTCATGTGTTTTTCCATAAAAATCCCTGCACCATTTAATTTTGTTTGCTTTCACATTGATTCTTTTTTCAATTATAAAAATGGCTACATAGCATTCTTTCATCTCAAATAAGAATTAATGAAGCAAAATTTCCGTATAAAAGGGCTTAAAAACATATTCAAGACAAAGCTACTGTTTTTATGAAACTAAAAGGTGTGTTGTTATATGGAGCATAAGGTCCAGGATATATTGATCTTGTAAAAGTTAAAAGATGTGAAACATCCGAAGTGACATGGTAGGAAGCGCTAGTGTTGAAGAGGCATAATGTGCTACAGGTTTGAATGCTATGTTCATGAAGAAAGCGAGTCAGGTTTCAGACGCTCTTTGTTGTCTCATCATTGGTAACCTCATCTGCTTTAAGTAGCTGCGAGCCATCTCTACTACTGTTCTGTTCCTACGTTCCACCACACCATTTTGTCGGGGCGTATAAGGAGCAGTGTAATGTCTCTCTATTCCTGCTTCTTCACAATACATTTTAAACACTGTCGAAGTAAACTCCCGTCCTCGATCCGTCCTGAAGACCCTTATTTTTTTCTTGTCATCCTCGACTTGAGCTCGAAACTTCCTAAACACACCAAAAGCTTCGTCTTTACTCTTTAACATGTACACCCACATAACTCGCATAAAATCATCAACTAACAGAAAAAAGATTTGTTTCCACCAGGTGTGATTGGATCAATTGGACCACATAAATCTCCATGTACTAACTGCAGAGCTTGTGTTGCACTGATACTTGATTTTTGTGGAAAACTCTTCTGACTTGTTTTGACTTCAGACACCCAATACACACTTCATTTGACAAGCCTACATTGGGAAACCCATGTACCATATTTTTCTTGTTCATCAATTCATAGACTGATAATTTACATGCCCCAAACGTGTATGCCACAACCTAGACACCTTCTCTGTTTTAGACAATAAACACCCTGGTTTGACGAGTTTTGCAATTAATATATATAAACGATTTGGCGAGCGTTTTACTTTCATGAGAAGTTTTCCTTTATCTTCAAACACCCATAGAAAATCTCCCTTAAGAACCACTTTATTCCCATCCTCCGACATTTGACCCAGGCTTATTATGTTACTACAAAGTGTGAGAATATATAATACCTCATAAAGCTTTCTTTCTTCTCCATTTTTGCATCTGAAAATAATCGAACCCTTACCTTCAATCTTCACGGGTGAGTCGTCACCAAACTTCACCAACCCAGTGATCCCTTGGTCTAGTTCAACAAATTTTTCTTTATCACCAGTCATATGGTTGCTTGCTCCGTTGTCCAAGTACCATAGGCTTGAAGCTCCTTCACTCACTTTAACACCACTTGCTAGCTTTGGTTTTATCTCTCTTGTTATATCTTGTTTTGTATACATATCTGCATATCATATATTTATCTTAACATTTCTTATGCAGGAGGGATTTTTCTTGATCTGAGGCTAGCGACATGCTGTGTTATGTGTAAGGAGCCTATACACACCACTATCCCCAACCTCCGGGTTCATAGCTTGTAGACATCAAAGATTCGGGACTTCAAGAATGAAATGTATGTGACTCATCTGAATAACACTATCCATACATTTCCTAACAACATCATGAGGTTAGAAGATGAAGCAAATGAGGTATACTTTTAATCCTTCCTTTATATATTAAACTTCTATACAATTACTAGTACCTATAGCAATACTAGTCCTAGGAGTATCAACACACTGAGTGAGACCTGTACTAATACTCACAACTTCATAGGCAAAATCGGATTCTTTGATCTTTAGAACTTTTTCTGTAGCAATTTTAGAAAAGGGTTTCATTGACATCTTAGTTACAGGATTACACAGAACTCATTTTGAAAATGAGTTGCATGATTACAGATAACCCTACTATAGGGCAAAGCGAGACCTGAGACTATTACCAGCTACATGCAGACAAAGCCAAACAAACTAATAACTTACTACTACCTAGAACAAGCATCTTAGAACCAGAACAACTTCCTAGAGCCAACTGGGGAAAACAAGCACTACTATAGATGAGAATGCAAAGTCAAATCCAAGATGAGAGAATATAGTTTCTATCTTTACCCTCTTTGGATAATTGATCCGCGATATAATTTATGGACCTCTCCACAAACACCAACCTTACTTTAGTGATCCATTTGCTTAGCAGGCCTAAATCTGAAAATTTACATGCACTGAAATGATGGACCAGCTTACTAGAGTCCGAGAAAATCGCTAGCTTGTTTTGTTTCACATGCTCTGTCTGTAGGAGTTTAGCATAAAATGAAGAGCTTCTAATTCCGTGTCGAAAACCGTAGCCTGAACTGCAGGACCAGAAAATATAAACTTAATACCACCATCTTTGTTGTGGTTTCTTCACCTTTCTTATTTGATTTTATTTGAATATTTAGTGAATAATCAAATCAGCCATCCATTTGACTGCAACCATAATTTTCATCTTTTGAAACTATATATGTCTAGTTAAATAATATAATAATGAGATTTTCTTATATATGTCATCATTAGGTGTATACTACTTGCACAAGTTTCCCACATTTTCTGATTTGCCTCTATTGAATGATTTTTTAGCAATGAAATTTTCTTGTACAGATTAGCTTACGTCAGCTGAACTTTCACGACATAAATAAAAGATCTTTGTGGAGTTATTGGTATACTGATGGTCATTTCAAGAAAGACACAGGTTTCATGTCTCGTCAAGTGGTGAAGCATTCCCAGTTTTCTGAGCAAGTAGGAGTTTATGATTATGTTCCCTTGTTGCATTCTACATGTTTTGAACTATTTGACGAGGGACCTAATGACATCCGATGTTTTCTGAAAGATAACGGATATATCACAGGACAATATTATGATTCGAAGAGTTTTGCAGATGTTCTCAAGTGGTATTTCAACGGGCATGATGTTTATATCACGTTCAAACAACATCCTCAAGACTCGTACATTTATTTGGATGAGATTGCAATACTACTCCGCACTTGCGGTAGGATGATCAACCATCCCATGGTCCCGCTAATACCTGATGGGAAGTTTATGCTCCGCCATATTTAGATAGTGATTATCTGTTTTTAAGTTCAGTACTATATGTAGAGGATGATATGCAGCAAGCATTTGATACTTTGGAATCCTGCAACACTATTTTGGCAGCCTTATTTTAGAAACTTTCTTGTCAAGCTTCTACATTAAGTTATGTTATATTTTGGTAGCACTTTTCATATGCCATATTTTGGTAGCACTTTTGATTACTTTTTTCAGCTGAATTAGGCAACAACAAACTTGTAATCTGATGGCAAAATTTCCGTATAAAAGGGCTTAAAAACATATTCAAGACAAAGCTACTGTTTTTATGAAACTAAAAGGTGTGTTATTATATGGAGCTTAAGGTCCAGGATATATTGATCTTGTAAAAGTTAAAAGATGTGAAACATCCGAAGTGACATGGTAGGAAGCGCCAGTGTTGAAGAGGCATAATGTGCTACAGGTTTGAATGCTATGTTCATGAAGAAAGCGAGTCAGTTGTCAGACACTCTTTTGTGGTATAATTTGGTCAGATTACAAAAGTGACAGAAGGCCCCTGGTACGACCGATTGCCTGATGGAACATAATTTTGTATTTGTCGAGCTGGAGCTCGCCAAGTACCCGAGTGAATTGAGTGAGTTGGACCTGATCGGTTTGCCTTGTTGTAGAATGGATACATGGTACGGTATGAGTTCCTTCTGCCACAATGCCCAAAGAAGCTCTTCTTCGAACTCTCCTTCTGTAAGTTGCGTATTCTTCTGCACTGTGTATCTTACTTACACACAAATATAATTATGTGTTCTCATTCCATTCTTTTATAAATACAGCTTGTCGGGTCAACTTTGAGATTCGATAAAAAAAACAAAGTATAAACCATGTTTGTACCCAGATTTTACAGGCGTCAGGACACGACGTGAACTGCACTGACACGACATGAAGTACCGACGACACGACGTGTACATGCTCATAAGGCAAGAGACTAAGTCTTAACTACCCACCTTTTTAGTAGATTATTCAAATTGGAGAATGGATAAGTGGCACTGACTTAGGAGACTCAACATGCACATGGAGGGAAAATAGGAGATAAGAATAATAACTACCTTATCATGATCCTATGTAAAGCATAATGTAACGTAAATGTAATTACGATAACTCAACACAACAAGAGACAGGAAACAATACGTAAGTATAATACAGGAATCTACAGGTTGGAGATTCGATACGAACAGACAAAGACAATCAAGATATCTGAGACGAGCATCCGTCCACTGAAAGAAGTTCATTAATATGTTCAAGCCTCAGTGAAGAATAAAGTTCAATATGTTTCTGCTATCAAGATTGCCTGAAGATCAAGTATCAAAGACCAGAAGATTCCAGTATATTTAATTTGATTATTTATAATCAAATTTATCAAAGCAACATCTAACCCGGAATGACTGATCAAGTCGTTCGTGAACCAGACCAGTGCACCAGACGTCAGGACATACGAAAGCATTCAGTGGATTTAATCAACGAATTAATTGATCAAGTCAATAAAGCTGCTCCAGAATTCCTTGATAAAAGAACTTATTAATTAGATATATATATATATATATATATATATATATATTAATTGTGAATTATTTGAATTTAATTAAATTCAAGTAATTAATTAAACACAATTAATTATAAATATATGTATGTATATTTAATTATTATGCAAAACTGGAAGGCTTATGAATTTGACTAAGTGTTTTAATACAGGGGAAGCTTCATCACTGATGAAGCGCAAACTTTGACTAAGTCAAAGTTTGCGCCTCATCCTTCCTTTAAAAACACTTAGAAATATTCTAAGTGACTCAGGGGTACACACTGTGAAGGAAGCGCAAGGTTTGACCTCAAGTCAAAGCGCCAACTTTGACTTGAGTCAATCTCATCTAAATTGTCTAAGGCAACACACAGTGATACAGTGGTGCTCAAGTGAGGCGCAACCTTTGACTCACGGTCAAAGTTTGCGCCACAACTCTCCAACCATGTCCAAGGCACAACTTCAGTAAATTGTCTAAGGCATCACAGTGGAGTACTATAGGGCGCCAAGTTTGACTGGCGCCAAGTTTGACTTTCCTTTTCAAGCGCAAGTTCAAGCAGTTGTGGAGTTAGTTTTATTTTTATAAAACGAATCCGTCCAGGACGAACTCAAGTCGTTCAGGACGAACTCGTTAACCATGGTTAGTTGTTGGAAAGTCTATAAATAGGGCTTTGTGTTTTCATTTGAAAACAACTACACACTTTGTAAGTGCACACACTATACACATTCTCGAGAGTTAAATTAGAAGATCGTATTTATCGAGAGTTTGTAATAGAGTGATTGTAGTCTCTGCAGCCGACACTTGTGTTGGAATTTGTAGCACCCGAGGATTATTTCTAATACAAGAATATTCCCCGACTTGCTGGAGTTATTTATTTACGATTGATTTAACATGGACTGAAACAAGATTATCCGCAATTAAATTAAATTAAATCGAAGAAATTGGTACGACGTATTCAACCCCCCCTTCTACGTCTGATTGGACCTAACAATTGGTATCAGAGCCAGGTTGATCGATATACAGATCTGAGATCCGTAACCAATCTAAAAAGCTAGCTGTCCGTACAATCGTAATTTTATCTGATAACAATGTCGACACACAAGTTAGGAATCAAAGTACCTCCATTTGACAAGGATGACTACAACAACTGGAAGATGAAGATGTTGCTGTACATCAGAGTTGCTAATCCCATGTTCATTGGGATTCTGGAAAATGGTCCATTTGTGCCTATGAAGATTATTCCTGAATCTGTTGAAAATGGTGTTCGTATTCCACAGAAGTCTGTTCCCAAAGAGAAAAGTGAATACACTGACACTGATAAGGAATATGTTGCACAGGATCATAATCTGCAACTCATAATTGTTGAATCAATGACCAAGACAATGACACATCTGATACTAAGTCTAAAAACTTCAAAGCAGATGTGGGACACTATTGAGGCATTGATGGAGGGATCTGAAGAAGTCAGGGAAAACAGATACGATATGCTAATTGCCAGATATGAAGCATTTCAGGCAATACCTGGAGAGAACATTTCTCAAATCTACGAGAGGTTCATGTTGTTATTGAATGAACTCACCCTGCATGGAAAGACTTATCCACAGAAAGAGATAAACAGAAAGTTCTCATTTGTGATGCCACCCCATCTAGTTGTAAAGACAGAGACCATCCGGGAAAGAAGCGACTTCAGGACTATGACTTTGGAAAAGCTGTTTGGAAAACTGAAGACGTTTGAGATGGAACTTGAACAGAGAAAGATTATATATGGTGGTGGATCAACAGAATCCAAGAGTATGGCCTTACAGAAGACCACTGCACTGATTGCTGATCAACCATACTTTGGTTATCAACAATTAGTTGAATATGGTATCAATGATCACACTGTTGCTCAGAGTGATTGTTCATCCATCAAAGCTGACTATCCTTCTACCATTACTGAGATTGTAGAAGCTGAAGTTGATGAAGTTTCTGAAGAACCGGAGGATGAGTTCTACACTCAAGAAGAGCTGGAGCAGCTGGAAGATAAGTCAATGGCTTATATGGCTGCAAGGTTTAAGCATATCAAGTTCAGAAAGAACCCCCGGTACAAGAAAGCTTCTGGGAACAAGTTTCAGGGTAAAGGAGGATACTCAGGCTCAGGGTCAAAGAGTACTGGCAGTTTCAAACCAAACATGTATGACAAGAGCAAGGTCAGATGCTACAACTGCAATGACTTAGGGCACTTTGCTACAGAGTGCAGGAAACCCAAAGCAGCTCCTGTCAGAAGCAACTCATATGATAAGAAGAATTCTTATGAGGATCTGAAGAAAGAAAATGAGAAGCTAAAAGCTAAGTTGGAAGCAATGGTGGCCAAGCACAAAGGAAGGGCTTACATTGCTGAGGGAAAAAGCTGGGATGACACAGATTCTGATGATGAACCTGTCCAGAGCAATTATGCTTTTGCATTAATGGCTGACACTGTCGAGGAATCTCCATCTCAGGTATCTCCTGAAATTTCTGTTGATGACATGACTACTGCTGATTATAAAAAGACTATAAATGAACTAGGTCAAGAGATGTATAACTTGCACACTAGTTTATTAGCTTCAGAATCAGATAACAGTAGCCTTTCTCTAAAGATAGCTAAACTTGAAGAAAGAGTAGATGAATTAGCTTTAGAGAAACTCATAAACACTAACCTTAAAGATAGAATTGAATATCTAGAGAATAAGGAGAAGTGTAGTGCAGAAATTGAGGAGTCCCTTAGGTCTCAGATTGCTGACCTAGAAACTAAGCTGAGGGCCTATCAGAATTCTGCCTTTCTACAGAAAGAGATCTTGGATAGTCAAAGGGTTGATAAGAAGGTTGCTATTGGCCTTGACTATAGTTCTTTGGAAAGAGCCAAAAGAAAGAAAAGAAAAGAGAATGAAGGCATATTTGTTTCAGCAGGAACTGAGAATGCTCCTGAAGGAACAAATATACCTAAAATTCTGAAGAACACCAAGACCCCTATCTTTAGAATGGCACAAACGGAACCTCTGATAGAAGAAGACCTTGTCATCAAGGAAGAGTTGAAAAATGAGGAAGTTGTTAAGCCTCAAGTAAAACAGGAATCACAAGATGTACCTTCTAATTCCCAAGTCAGAGATGACTCAGATAAAACTGGATTAGGAAGTACTAGTTCCAACAAAAAGAAGAACAACAGGAATGGCAAGTTAGATCCTAAGAACTCCAATTCTAGGAATTCTAATGCTAGAAAGGTGTGTAATAATTGCAATTCTACTAATCATCTTACTCATGCATGTAAAGTGATTAAAGTAGATAATTCTGTTTCTAGCATGCCTAATACTGTTAACATGAATGCTGTTCATTTGCCATGTGGTAAAGTAGGTTGCATGCTCTGTGCTATGAATATGATGTCTGCATGTTTTACCATGTTAAATGCATCTTTTTCTGCACCATCTACTATGAATATGAATATGCCTGCACCTTCTGTTGCCCCTGTGGCAAAGACTGCTAGTCCTTCTAAGAAGAAGGAAACTCCCAACTCCAAGTCTAAAAGCACTTTTGCTAAGACTAAAAAGGAGAAGAGTCCAGTCACCCCTGAACAAGCACATGTTAAACCAGTTTCTGTTGATAATCCTGTTTCTACTAAATCACCTGGACCCAAGAACGTCTGGGTACCAAAGAAAGTTTAATCCATTTGTGAATGCAGGGCACAGGAAGGAAAAGTAAAGTTGTGTGGGTTCTTGATAGTGGTTGTTCAAGACACATGACTGGAGAAAAGTCCCTGCTCACAGATGTGGTGATGAGAACCGGCCCAATTGTAATCTTTGGAGATGACAGCAAAGGTTTTACAACGGGATATGGTAAGCTGAAAGTTGGAAATGTCATCATTGAAGATATCTCTCTGGTGGAAGGACTTAAGCACAACTTACTGAGTATCAGTCAGTTCTGTGACAAAGGATATGACGTAATCTTTAAGAAGGAAGTTTGCTTAATCCAGAACCGGAAGAACAAGGATCTTACACTTCGTGGTGTAAGAAAATCAAGTTTGTTTATAGCCGACATAGACTCAGCAAGTAAGGGGGAGGTCAAGTGTTTCTACACCAAGGCCTCTGCTGATGATAGTTGGTTATGGCATCGGAAGCTCTCACATTTGAACTTTAAGACTATGAACTCTTTAGTCAAAAGAGAACTTGTGAGAGGACTGCCACAGAAAGAATTCTGTCAAGAAGGACTCTGTGATGCATGTGAAAAAGGGAAGTCAAAGAAAGCATCACACAGGAGCAAAGGCATGACTGATATTGGTTCACCCCTTCAACTGATTCATATGGATCTGTTTGGACCAGTCAACATTCCTTCTATATCAAGGAAAAGATATGCTCTTGTGATCGTCGATGACTACTCAAAATACACATGGGTATTATTCTTACATTCAAAGGATGAAGCAGCACTCGTCATCATTGATCATATCAAGAAGATTGAAAAGGAAGCAGATCTTCCAGTAAGGGCAATCAGATCAGATAATGGAACAGAATTTCGTAATGCTGTTCTTAATGACTTCTGTACTGATAAGGGCATCTCTCGTCAGTATTCAGCTCCAAGGACTCCACAACAAAATGGTGTCGTAGAAAGGAAGAACAGAACCTTGATTGAAGCAGCAAGGACTATGATTAGTCAATCAAGACTTCCAATCTATTTCTGGGCTGAAGCTGTAAGCACTGCTTGCTACACTCAAAATCGTACCCTGATTAACAAGGATTTGGATAAGACTCCTTATGAAGTAATGGCCAACAGAAAACCATCACTGAGTTACTTTCATGTGTTTGGTGCAAAATGCTTTGTGTTAAAAGAAGAGCATTTGGGAAAGTTTGATGCCAAAGCTGAAGAAGGCATATTTCTGGGTTATTCTTTGGAGTCTAAGGCCTACAGGGTTTATCTGATCAATGACGACAAGCTGATTGAAAGCATCAATGTAAGATTTGATGATACCAGACTCCCAAGTCTTCAAAAGGAAAATGAATCTGATTCTCTGGAGTTTGAGAATTTAGAAGACATCTACTTAGGAGAAGATGAACCTGAAGCTGATATAAGAGATCCTAATGCAAATGAAGAGAATGCTGATCCTGAACCATCTGGAGGAAGTATTGGCAACAATACAAATGATCATCATGATCACAGTGGTCAAAGTGGAGGATCATCAAATAGAATCTACATCAGCTCAGGGGGAGTAAGTCAAAGTGGATCCACTAGTCATCACACTCAACACAACTATGATTTTGGTGAATCATCAAGATTGCATCTGCCAAGACAAAGGGTATGGAGTAGAGACCACCCTGTTGAACAAATCATTGGTGATCCAGACACAGGAGTACAGACTAGAAGAGCAACTCAGAATGAATGCAACTTTGCTGGATTCTTGTCTCAGACAGAACCAAAGAAAGTTGAAGAGGCTCTAAGTGATCCAGATTGGGTATCTGCAATGCAGGAAGAACTCAATCAATTCGAAAGGCAGAAAGTTTGGAAGCTGGTGCCAAGACCTAAAGGAAAATCTATAGTTGGCACTAGATGGGTTTTTAGAAACAAACTGGATGAAGATGGTATTATTACGAGGAATAAGGCAAGACTGGTTGCAAAGGGTTATTCACAAGAAGAAGGAATTGATTATGATGAAACCTATGCTCCAGTTGCTAGGCTTGAAGCAATCAGGATGTTCTTAGCATTTGCTGCACACTCCAACTTCAAAGTATATCAGATGGATGTGAAAAGTGCATTCCTGAATGGTGATCTAGAAGAGGAAGTCTATGTTGAACAACCCCCTGGGTTTGAAGACAAAGAATTTGAAGACTTCGTATACTTTCTCTTCAAAGCACTCTATGGCCTGAAGCAAGCCCCTCGAACCTGGTATGACACTCTTTCCAAGTTCTTACTTGAAAATGGTTTCACCAGAGGTATCATCGATAAAACTCTTTTCCATAAAAAGCATAAGGATGATATAATTCTTGTACAAGTATATGTCGATGACATTATATTTGGTTATACTAATGATTTTTTGTGTGAGAGATTTGCTAAGTTAATGCAGAGCAAGTATGAGATGAGCATGATGGGAGAATTGTCCTTCTTCCTAGGACTTCAAGTCATTCAGAAGCCTGACGGTATTTTTATCTGCCAATCTAAATACATCAAGGATCTTCTGAAGAAATATGGAATGGAAGAAGCATCTACTGCCAAAACCCCTATGCCAACTGCTGTCAAACTTGATCAGGACAAATCTGGTAAGTCAGTTGACATCACGAAGTATCAAGGTATGATTGGCTCTCTCTTATACTTAACTGCTAGTAGACCAGATATCATGTTCGCAACTTGTTTATGTGCTAGATTCCAGGCTGATCCTAAAGAGTCACATCTTATAGCTGTTAAGCGTATTTTTAGGTATCTTAAGGGAACCCCCAATCTAGGGATTTGGTACCCTAAAGATACAGGTTTTAATCTGGTTGGCTATACAGATTCTGACTTTGCAGGATGTAAGATTGATAGGAAAAGTACTTCAGGAAGCTGTCAGTTTCTTGGACGAAGGTTGGTGTCTTGGTATAGCAAGAAGCAACACTCCGTGTCTACGTCTACAGCGGAAGCTGAATACATAGCTGCTGGAAGTTGCTGTGCTCAAATCTTGTGGATGAGGAATCAACTACAAGATTATGGACTCATGTTGGATAAAATTCCGATTCTGTGTGATAACACGAGTGCCATTGCCATTGCCAACAATCCTGTTCAACACTCCCGGACAAAGCATATTGATATCAGGTATCATTTCCTTCGCGAGCATGTCATGAATGGAACAGTAGAGTTACACTTCGAACCTACTGATCAACAAATTGCAGACATCTTCACTAAACCACTAGACGAATCCACTTTCTCTAGACTGGTTGGTGAACTTGGGATGTTAAATATGTCTAATTAATTAGACAAGAAATAACTGCAATTTGTTCGTAAGTTCACAAGTTTTAAAATGTACATATTTTCAGGACTTGTGAATTTACAAAGTGCATCCAGTATTTTACATAATTATCTGATAATTAGTTTTAATTATTTGCCATGATTTATATGATTTGCATGATTTTATGTGATTATGTGATTAATTACTAAGTGGTAGATATTTAGACTTAATTTTCTTGAATTATTTAAGTGCTTATATTCAATTAATGAATATTAGTGTTTATTTAACTCATATTTTAATTATATTTGATTAATGGATTTGAAGCAATTCAAATTATTTTAAGTTGACCATTAATTAAACTTTAATTAAAATATTTGCAGCATAAATAATTTAGATTTTGGTTGACTAATTTTAATTTGGTCCAACTTGATTTAAATTATCTGTGAATTCTTTCAACAGTTTATCGGATTATTTTGTTTTGATCAAAATAATTTGATAAAATGACTGAATTTTCGCTCTATTATCTATTGAAGCGCAATGTTTGACTTCGTAGTCAAAACTTGCGCCTCTAAATGGTTTAAATGAGCTGTTTGTGACTTGGAGTTAGAATATTTTTCATTTTCACATACTGGTACACTAGTAATACATACCTAGCGCAACGTTTGACCTGGTCAAACATTGCGCCAAGTATGTATAGCCACTGTACATATGTGTGTGGTTTAGAATTTCGTCTAAGTCACCTAAGGGCAACTCTGTCATTTCCTTTCTCGCGCTTTGAGTGTTCGCTGTGTACACTATGGAGGGCAGTTTTGTCTTTTCAAAACTTGCGCCTCGGTACACTGTATGTGTATATGTGCACGACTTGTATCTTTTTCCTTCATCTCTTCAGCCATATACATACACAGATATATACACTCCACAAAACCTCCCATCTGCCATTTTCAAACACGAACTCGAGATTGTTTAATCGAACAAAACACCACCAAGATCTTGTCCATTTGCTTTTCTGAAACCAGTTTTAGAATCCCCTTGACGAGAGCTTTCATTACATATAAATCTTTTAACGATCCGTCGTTGTTTTTCGTTAGGGCTTTTTCGAAACCTTTCACATTCAAGGACTGTTTTGTACGTGTTTTTAGCTTCGATAATTTGCGAAACCGATACCATTATTCTTAGAATTTCAAGAAGTGTAACATACTGTAATTTCATAGAAATCTGAAATTCTTGGAATTAGGGTTTTACGGAGCGTTATTAATTAATTATTTTCGTGACATAAGTTGAAATTTGTTCGTTATTATTCGTGAAACGAAATTTATAATCATTTTTAATTTTAATTAAAAATGGCTGCAAATTTTGAGATTCCGAAAACAAATTTCACTATTGTTGAAAATAATAATTTAATTACGCAAGCGAATTATCGACGCTGGGTTCGATACATGTCAGAATTTTCTTTTGCTAGGTTTGCTATGACTGAGTCTGTATACCTTAACAAATCTCTACTTCGAGATTTTTTGTCCTCTATCTCTGTGGTAAATGAAGAACAGGTATTTGGACTCAAATGCGTTATTCAGGGACGAACACTGACGATCACTGAGAACACCCTGAACACTGCTCTGCAACTTCCAACAGAGAATTTTGAAGATGTTCCAGATAGAGCTGAAAGGACAAACTTCTTCTTTGCTATCCATTGCCAGAGGGAAAATGGTGATCTTCCCAGCAAAATGTACGTGAAGCATTTACCTCGAGAATGGAATTTCTTCTTTAATTCTATTTCTCATGTATTTGCACCAAAGACTGGAGGGTTCCATGGCATCACAACCTTCAACCAGGAGATTGGAATTGCAATAGCTCAGAATACAAGGATAAATCTGGGACACATGATCATGGGAGCTTTTCAGGACTCCCTAAGGAAACACAGAAACATACTCCTCTATCCTAGGTTCTTCCAGATTGTGCTGAATCAACTGCTGACTCCTGCTGAAAGAGCTGTCTATCCCAATATAAACAATGTTATATGCTCTTTCATGTCTACCAGGGTCATCTCTATGCTGGAAAACCATCAGAACTACACCAACAATGAAGATGTGGTTCTTCCGGAGGCAATGCAAGAATTCCTGAACAATCCAAATGTGCCTCCACCCCACATTCACAATGTTGCTGATCCAGTGGTTCAGGAAGAGGAGGCCCCTGCAACTCAAAGTACTGAAGTCCCTGAGTCATCTCATCAAGCTGATATCCCTGAGACTCAAACTTCACAAATGGAAGAAGAGGTGATAGTGGAAGATGCACAGACATCCTCAGATGACAATGCTCAATCTGAAGGAGAGGATTCACTGCAAGACAACTCCACTGATTCTGAAGATGAAGTGAATACTCCGGTTCAAACCACTGCAGCTGATGTGATGGTGGATATTGATGAACTCTTCACCAACACTTACAATCCACTGCTACAATCAGGTATTCCTTCTGACTCTGACAACTTGTCCTTCGATGCACCTGATTGGGTTCAGAATCTTTTGGATTCCAATCAGCTTTCACCACCTATCACTAGTGCCAATGAATTTGAAATCCCCCAAATTCATAACCAAGGCACCACTTCACAAACACTTGAAGCAGAAACATCTCAACCCCTCAGCCAACCACTTCAAATAATTGAGAGCGAGGGAGAAAGTGCCTTAAGTGCACCACATAAGGAGTTTGTTTCTGAATCTGCAGCTCTGTCTCCTAGTCAGGAAAGGAGAATAGAACCTGAGACAACTGCAGAACTGTCTTTTTCTTCACCACCTCAGCCAAACATTACTCCAATGCACAGTGAGGTTGCACACACGATCGAAGAATTGACGGTGGCTAACACTTTGTCGTCCATGTCAGGGATAGACACTGTTGTTTCTGATCCTATTCAGGGTCAAGTGCCTTCACAGGCTTCTGGGGGAAACTTGGATGAATTGCCACATTCTACATCCTTGTCTACCCCCCTGGGAGGAACATTTCCAGATCCTTCAAAGGACTCTTCACCTCTCGAAGGTGAACGGCAATCTATTTCTGAGCCCTTCATATCAGGGAGTGAGCCAGTTATAGAGGACTTGTCACAAAGTCTTTCGCCGTCAAAGGCAGTTGTGGGAAACCAGGGTGCTTCGCCAATTCAAGGATCACATCCTTCGAGCCCTGTGTCTACCCACCCTGAGATTCCAACTCAGGATCCATCAAAGGACTCACCACTTTCAAGTGGTCGGCAACTTGTTTCTTATGACTCAGATTCATCTGACGAGGAAACCGAGGACGAAGGCTTACGAACCTTCATTGCACCTTCTGTGACCTCTCTAGAAGAGGCTAAGAAGATTTCTTCTGCAGGTACATCTATGGATGCTGGAATATCTTTGAGTGAGAGGGAAACACCAACAGAACTTGCTATACAGAAACCCTCTGACCCACTGAGTGTTCTAGCTTTGAGTGAAACGAGGGAAACACCTACAGAACGTGCTAGTGAGAACCCTACAGCCCAACCTGCAATTGAATCTGCTATTCCAACTGTATCTGTGACAGAATTTGAAGCTCTAAAGTTCAAAGTTCACCATCTAGAAGCTGAAAATCTTGTTCTACGGGAGGAGTTAGTAGAAATCAAATCAACAATGGAACAAAGGTTAGCTGCCCTGGAGGCTAAGTTGCTGGCATCTCAACCTTCCAGAGAGGATTACTCAACTGAGGGGGAGAGAGCAGCAGAAAAAGCAAAGGGAAAGAGGGTGATAACAGGGGTGTCTGAAGAACTGATTGATTCTGCTCTTAGGCATCAATTCAGTTACAGTCATGATGAATACATCCCTGAGTTTGTGGATGACAGGGTGATTAGGATGGTTGGTGCTGAGAATGAAGATCTTGAAGAAGGAGAAATCCCAGACGCTGAAGTCTTTGCTGATGAACTTGCATATCACAATGACATCTTTCCTGCTGAAGAGTTTGAAATTGCAAATCCACAAGACATTGCTAATGTTGCTAGGGATTATGCTGAGCAAAGGAGAGCAAGGGAGAAGTTAGAAAACCAAAGACGGATTCGAAGGGAAAGGAGACTTGCCAACTTACATAAAGAAGGAGCTGAATGGGATGCTGCTAGATCTGTGTTTGATTTTCCAGAGGTCACTCAAGATAATGATGATGACGAAGTAAAAGATATCTTTGACTCCTTCAGGAACAACTACAAGGATTTACATGATTATCACGAGGTGTTAAATGATATCATTTCTACTGTGTCTGTTGCTGTTCTTCCCAGGAGAGGATGGATGGTGAACATATCATTTGAGCTACAGAGAGAAGGCCATGGACTCAAGCATGTGTCAATTCAGTTTCTCAGAGATCTTTCTTTAACTGAGCTGTTTGTGGTAAGAAACAAGATCAGCTCAACCGGCAGAAAGCATAATGAAATATTCAGAGATATGGTGGAAGGTTGGATATCTGATATTGGAGTTGAAATTCATGACAAGCCTTCAGTTATCAAGTATTTCAAGGATGGTATGATTCAGAGTATTGGACTCACTGATGAAGCATTATCAACATACAATCCTCGTATACTGAAATATCTGGAAGCTCAAGTCAGGGAGAAGTGTTCAAGGACTAGCAAGGGAAGATTAACTGCTGAACTGCTATATGCCTATCGTCTGAACTTTGCTGCTCTGAGAGACTTAGACTTATCAGCCATCAATCGTCAACCACCATATCCACTGCCTCCACTCAACCCTGAAATTCCTGAAAATCCAAATGCACCTGTTGTCACTTACAATCCTACATCTGTACTATTCAAGAAGAAGAAAGACTCTGAAGTCACTGCTATACCACTCACAGAGATTGGAAGACTCAATTCCAAAAGAATCACTCGTGCAGTTGCAGCTGTTAAGTGGTCAGTGGTAAAAGAAGATAAGAGTGTGCTCAAAGATTTGATTGATCTTCTGGAAATAAGAAAAGCTGTAGAGACTGTCCACAACACTTCTAGAGTTCGTGCTCATCCATCAAGGATCATTATGAAAATTGAAGGAATGGAGATGAATGTCACTTTTAAGAAGTTGAAGAAGATGGTTCACCTGCAAACTTTAGAGAAGATGAAGAAAAATCTAGAGCAACCTCCACCTGAGAATACAATGGAGCAAGTGGCACTGAGTACCATTACAGCAAGGATTGAAGAGATTGAAAACAAGCTTACTCAGAAGAGAGTAGAGGAAGCTGCAAAGAGGAAAGCTGAGCAGAAGCTGATTAATGCAAGAGCCAAGAAACCAAGGAAAGATTAGTTCAGGCTAGAGGAACAAATGGCTGCTTGTATTTACTTTTAATTTCTGGAAAATGTAAGATATAATCCAGACTGTACTTAGTATTATTTCCTGTTAAGTTAGTATGCTTTTTCATTGTGTCAGTTGAGTTATCCTCTTAAAGGATTTGCTTGTCGAACTCTAACAAACAAATAGGGGGAGATTGTAAAGCATAATGTAACGTAAATGTAATTACGATAACTCAACACAACAAGAGACAGGAAACAATACGTAAGTATAATACAGGAATCTACAGGTTGGAGATTCGATACGAACAGACAAAGACAATCAAGATATCTGAGACGAGCATCCGTCCACTGAAAGAAGTTCATTAATATGTTCAAGCCTCAGTGAAGAATAAAGTTCAATATGTTTCTGCTATCAAGATTGCCTGAAGATCAAGTATCAAAGACCAGAAGATTCCAGTATATTTAATTTGATTATTTATAATCAAATTTATCAAAGCAACATCTAACCCGGAATGACTGATCAAGTATATTATCAAGCAAAGGATTCAAGGAATTATTTCAGTTCGAGTCGTTCGTGAACCAGACCAGTGCACAGGACGTCAGGACATACGAAAGCATTCAGTGGATTTAATCAACGAATTAATTGATCAAGTCAATAAAGCTGCTCCAGAATTCCTTGATAAAAGAACTTATTAATTAGATATATATATATATATATATATATATATATATATATATTAATTGTGAATTATTTGAATTTAATTAAATTCAAGTAATTAATTAAACACAATTAATTATAAATATATGTATGTATATTTAATTATTATGCAAAACTGGAAGGCTTATGAATTTGACTAAGTGTTTTAATACAGGGGAAGCTTCATCACTGATGAAGCGCAAACTTTGACTAAGTCAAAGTTTGCGCCTCATCCTTCCTTTAAAAACACTTAGAAATATTCTAAGTGACTCAGGGGTACACACTGTGAAGGAAGCGCAAGGTTTGACCTCAAGTCAAAGCGCCAACTTTGACTTGAGTCAATCTCATCTAAATTGTCTAAGGCAACACACAGTGATACAGTGGTGCTCAAGTGAGGCGCAACCTTTGACTCACGGTCAAAGTTTGCGCCACAACTCTCCAACCATGTCCAAGGCACAACTTCAGTAAATTGTCTAAGGCATCACAGTGGAGTACTATAGGGCGCCAAGTTTGACTGGCGCCAAGTTTGACTTTCCTTTTCAAGCGCAAGTTCAAGCAGTTGTGGAGTTAGTTTTATTTTTATAAAACGAATCCGTCCAGGACGAACTCAAGTCGTTCAGGACGAACTCGTTAACCATGGTTAGTTGTTGGAAAGTCTATAAATAGGGCTTTGTGTTTTCATTTGAAAACAACTACACACTTTGTAAGTGCACACACTATACACATTCTCGAGAGTTAAATTAGAAGATCGTATTTATCGAGAGTTTGTAATAGAGTGATTGTAGTCTCTGCAGCCGACACTTGTGTTGGAATTTGTAGCACCCGAGGATTATTTCTAATACAAGAATATTCCCCGACTTGCTGGAGTTATTTATTTACGATTGATTTAACATGGACTGAAACAAGATTATCCGCAATTAAATTAAATTAAATCGAAGAAATTGGTACGACGTATTCAACCCCCCCTTCTACGTCTGATTGGACCTAACATCCTACAATATAGCCACGTCTTGATGGGAGTTAAGGGAGTAATTATATAATGAAGTTACAATCTAATTATTCATTCTCTAAAGATATATTTAAGCTACACACAAGGCTGATGCTCGACGTCTTGGCTAAGACATGATGTGAAGATACTCGACATGACGTGAAGGTACTCGACATGAACGTAACAGCATGAAGAAGAAGTCTTGTAACGATCCTAAAAGTTAAGAGGGGGTTGTTCTTTATCCCTAAACTATAGGAGTAAGTGGAGAACGTGCATAAGTGCTGAGGGAGGATAAATACTCATGAGGAGGAGAGGTACACAAGTGATACATATCATCTACACACTTCTACATGCCCGCGACTTCATCTTCTACCCTATATCACTCATATAGCCTCAACCAAGCTTAAGATCATACAAATCAATACACGTACATATACATACATTAACATACGATAGCTAGGCTTCTTCATCTTCTATACTCTGAGATCTACATCTTCATCTCCCTCAAGTCATCCTGCCGACGAGTACGCACCGCCGCCGACGGGAACACCTTCTGATGACGATGACATCATTTATTTATATTTGTATCTTGTTTTTATCACACTTGTAAGCTCATACTTCAACATTATAGTGGATATTTGGCTGGGACATTCCCACCCGCGGTTTTTAACCTATTACAAGGGGTTTTCCGCGTCACCAAAATTGCTTGTGTTCTTGTCTTTTATTTTCTTTTCGACATTCATCCATTTGATCTATTAAATATTCAGACATTAAACACTTACTCCATTGTTATAGAAATTAAATAGGCTTGGCTTTTAACCCTGCAAATTTTGGTAAAAACAAACCACATGAAGGTTCAATGTTTCAGTTAAATCCACTTTGGCGTCTCTTTTACCTCAAAACGACACCGATTCGGATACCTCCAAAACCCTACTAAGTATTAAAATTAGGGATTTTAGTATGTGCAAAATTAGCTTCCTCACAAGTTTCAACATCTGAACATTTTTTATGGATTCCCAATTCACTTGCAATAGCTGCTAGTTCAGCGTTTCAAGAGCTTGCAAATGCTTTTTGCAGCACTTATAATGTGGAAAGTTTGAGAAATATTAGTGAACTAAGTTTGGACTTCTCGCTGTGTCCGATGAACAGAATTGGTTGTTGAATTGATGCCTCAAGTTATTTAGTTAATGTTGAAGTGCATCAATAATTAAATGTTTATGAGCTTAATCTGCACTGTTGTGCAAAGCTAAATGATACTATGATTTTTATTTTCATATTAAAAGTTTTAAAAGTTTTTACGGCTTCTGATGCCAACTAGAAAGTTCTCATGTTATTCGGCAGTTCAGCGTTTTGAGAAATTGCTAAAGCTTTCTGCAGCACTTATAATTTGGAAACTTTGAGAAATATTAGTGAACTGAGTATTTTATAGATCGAACTAATGGTTTGTTACCCAGGTATTTTAATGATTCTAGTATTCTATAGATCCAAAGGAATTTCGGGTAACGGGTCGTGTTCGTATCAGCAATCGGGTCAATTTCGGGTAAAGCTAAAAGCACTTAAAATTAAAGAAAACTAAAAATTGAAGTTATTAAAAATGAAATTCTAATTTCAGGTCATTTCAGGTCCTTTTCGGGTCACTTTCGGGGTTTGTCTTAGTAAATCGGATTACGGATTCGGGTCGGGTTCGGGTCATGTCTGATATTGTCACCCCCTGCATGTGATTAAGTTTGACGTTTATCTTCATTGGGGGAGACAGGCAGGCCCGGCTCAATCAAAATTGAGGCCTGTGCTAAATTTAAATGGGGCTTTTAATAAAAAAAACATCACATAAATGTTATTCTATTTTAAATTAATTTGAAACTTAAAATAAGAAAAACGTCAAATAAAATATACATCGTCTGAGTAGCATATTTATATTTTTATTAAATAAATTAATTTATTTAACACAGAAAATAAATAATAGTTACAATATATAATATGTGACAAGAATAAAAATTATATTTATATTAATTATTCACTAAAAATATTTAGCACATCAATACAAAAAACTCAAAAATAAATTTAATAAATAATAATCAATACTAACATAAGAATATATAATATCAGTTTATATGTAATAATAATAATATTAATGATAATCAACTAATTATAAAAAAATATATAAATCAAGGATTTTAATCAACATACAATGAAAAATAAAGTTAAAATTGATTGTATATGTGTAGAAATATTATAGCTTAAAAATTTTGGGCCCTCCAAATCTTGAGGCCCTGTGCCGAAGGGCTTCTTGCACACCCTGATCACCGGCCCCGGAGACAGGTTGAGTTCCCTATCTTGGGAAAGCTGTGCTCTTTGGTGTTTCCTTGTTGTCAAACAGCTTTGGAACTGTTTCACTGCAACTGACCCGGTCACTCTCCGGGTCAGTTTCTTCCACCTCTCCTCACCACTCCACCCCAACCTGGAGATATGTACACTGCAACTGTGCTCAGCACGAGCGGCTCAAGACCAATAACTCCTGTCCAAGAGCTCCTGTTTTGTGTGTACCAGCTGCTTCTTCCCAGAATAAGCAAGCCACATATTTGGGCAGGGCGTATAAAAAGGCATTCCCTGAGTCTCTTAATACTTTTTCTTTTTGTCTTTATCACGTTTGATAACACATGCTTTTACTCGTTAATATTTTTAATTTTGCATTCTTACTAAATATAAAAACTTCACCATACTCATGAGAATGAATCCAACAAGATCACTCATGATTATATTTGATTTTATAGATTTCATGTAAATTAGTAATTTGCTTCATGTTATGAACAGTCCCGACATATTAAACAAGAAAAGTAATTAGAGAAGGAGTGAGCAGTAATTAATATGCTATTTGCATTGAGAATACAAGAAAATAGAACAGGTACCTTACAATGCTTGAGAAAAGGACACAACTAAAAACGAGGTGATGACTTGGCCTACGTTAGGCAATTTGGTAAGGTCGGATGAACAACATGCAGTAAATTGATTGCTTTCCTGGATACATCATTGGATGATCAGATTGCATATTGTTAGGCAATCAGGCTGCTTTCACATCGGAACACTATCTGTTACTCGTACTCCCTCATTCGCCCTGAACTCTATATATTGGCTGGCAGAGAAGTGTGTGAATGCTCCTGTAAAATATAGTTGTATGACTTTAAATTTTTATTCAGAAAAAGAAAATTTTAAAAATAAGTTATAGAACTATATATTTTATACATCATTAGAGTGCATGCGGAGCAATCAAAGAAAAACGTATAGATTTGAGTGGGACGGAGGGAGTATGGATCAACCAGGTGGATGTCAGTGTTCATATGCTGCCGGTCCACTTAAAAGCTACCTTGAAAACCATTCTCAACTTCAGTCACTCCTTTACCAGTTTTTACAAGTAAACACTCCACTCCCTCTATGACTTGATACTGAGATAAGAAGCCTGCCTTGTCAATAAAATAACTGTAATACAGTGAATAATTAGTTTTTCTTCTTCAAAAGTGTTCCCTAGTTAGTCTGTTATTTAGCCTTTAAGTGAAGTGTAACAAAAAGTAGTGATGTATATAGAAATAGAATCACTAAATATAGTAACAAATAAGAGAACAGAATAAATGATTAAGAAAGACTACATCGCATCTATTCGGTCAAGTCACTTAATTATGTTCTTCCCTCTGGCCTCTGCTCCTAAACTAGACCACTTATTATAGTATTCAGATTTCAGCCACAAGCACTTGTTAAAGAGGCTCAACCATGATTGTCGGATCTCGCGATCAAGAGTGGGTGAGATGGCACGTGGTATAGCATTATATAACATGCAGCTGATCCTGAATCTACTCCAAAATATGATATAAAAGAGGCGCACAGTTAACTGATGATACCAGATGAAGTTGCCATTGACTTTACTGTGTCTATATATATCTGTGTGTGCTCTGGTCTAATACAGTATATACTAATCCCAGGGTAATCATACCATTTCTAGATCTCCCCCTCGCCCAAAATGATTTCTGTATATGAGTTGTGTACTAGCGGCAAGTCTGGGTTTGGGCACTCACTAAAATTGAAAGAGGATGATGTTGGGGGAGAGGATGCAAAATGCAGAGGTTGCAATAAATCAATAATAGGCTCTCCTACATATATATGTAGTGTTAGTCATGATGATCTTGATTGTCGAGGTTTCTACTTGCACAAGACCTGTGCTGCATTGTCCATACAAGATGATTACCATGGACACCCGCTAAGAGTAATAGAGGAGGAGGACGATATTAAGGGAGGGGATTCTGCATGCTTTATTTGCAACAAACAAATTGTAGCAGGCTTTCTTACATATACTTGCATTCATGCTGACGATGTTGATTGTCAAAATTTCTACCTCCACAAGAGTTGTACAGAGTTCCCCTTGCAACTAAACCACCATATATAAGCACAACAAGCACTCCCTTGCTTTGCTTCCAGCCCCTAATTGCTTTTGTGATGTTTGTCTTCATGTTGTAAAGGTTGCTTATACATGTGATGATTGTAAGTTTCATGTGTGTGTGCTCTGTGCTTTCGGACAGAGAGTGCTTAGTCATCAAGGTCATCCGGAGCACACACTAACATTGATGAAGAGGGAATCCTTGTTCACCTGTGATGCTTGTTACGAGGAAGCCAGAGATTCTTCTTATGTGTGCGTAACCTGTGAATTTTGCATCCACAAGACTTGTGCTCTTTCTCCTTCGACTATTGAAGCTTCTAATCACCACCACCACCCTCTCACTCTTGTCTACTCTATTCCTGATATGCATCGCTACTTTTCCCGCTCCTGCAACATCTGCAACAAAGTAGTTCATCCAAATTTATGGAGCTATTATTGCCAGAAATGCACATACTTTGCCCACATCAAATGTGCAACATCCTCGGTTATAATGTGAGTACCCTTTTTTCTTTGCTATATAGACCAATTATTTCATAATTTGTCACGAGCTTCATGTCTTCCGATTATCAACTCTAATACAATATATTTATTTTCAGAAATGAGATTGAAGCAGACGACATTGATAATGAACTTGATTTGGTACAATTTCCTTTGCCTAGCAAGGAGTCACTGTTTGATCTTATCATCACCCAGTATGACAAGTTCCAAGTTGACCATCAGGGCGAAGGTGAAAGGTTTATCACTTTATCAAGAAGACTCTATAATCCACTTATTATTAACAAGCACTGGAGTCACCCCGAGCATCCATTAGAAAAGCTCCAATTTAGTGTTTGTGAGGATGACGACGACGACAGTGATGATGATGCAGCCGTGTTGATATGCGATGGGTGCATTCAACCCATAACACTTTCTCATCCATCTTACTATGCTTGTATCCAATGTGGTTACTTTCTCCACTCCTTTTGTGCGACCAAGTTGCCACCAGAGTTGCCTGCAGGAGCCTCCCCGTTTCACCCTCAGCATTCGCTCATGCTATGGAAGAGGATCGGTACGGTCTTTAGTCTTGTGACATGTGGATCTTGCAACAGCTACACGAATGGATTCTTCTATCACTGTAAGACTTGTGATATTATAATTGATATCCGTTGTGCATTCTTACCCACCAGGATTAAACATATATCTCACAAGCACGCTCTTGTTCAGCGTCCATTCTCTGAACCAATGTGTAGCATAAGTAAAATTACAATTACAGGTGGCCTGGTATATGGGTGTGAAACTTGCAGTGACGTACATATTAGTATACTTTGTGTATTTTTTGCCAAGCATTGTCAAACACAGGTTTGATAGTCACCCGATAACGTTGAGACTTCCTCCATTTTTCTACGAAGGAGTTTTCTACTGTGAATTATGCGAAGAACAAGTTAACAATCAATGGCCACTCTATCACTGCGATGAATCGGATCATTCTTTTCATTTTAACTGCTTTGATCTTCTTCCGAACATCAAATTTGGAGGGACCATTGAACTTGATATTGACCATCGGCCGCACACATTTACATTTGTTTTAGAGAGGCCTAAGAAAAAAGGCTTCCTATACAAGTGTAGCAATTGTGCTGACTCCTATGAATTTGGTGTATTTTTTAGATGTGACGGGTGTGGATATCTTGCCTGCTATGGATGTGTCAATAAGGTGCTGGGCGGAACTTCACCCAATGAATTTGTAATTCCCGAATAGAAAAGTTATTGCATTGTAATATCAGTTTTGTCTTCTTCTATAAGCTTGTCTGTGTTATTCTATATAAGACTTCTCATATTATTTCCTTTAAATCCATTGTGCATTCTTATAGTATCTCCAACTCTTACGGTAATTTGATAATAACAGTTTGGCTGAACATTAGTAACATATATTCATCAGAACAGAAAAAGCAGTTGACAAGAGAACCTGAGTCAGTCTACCGGTAGATGACATTGTAATCCTTTTTCATCTATATCAAAAGTTTCTTTAGTCTTGTGACATGTGGAACTTGCACCAGCAACACTGCAACACAAACGGAGTATTCTTTCACTGTAAGACTTGTGATATTCTTTTCCAGCTGCTTGCTCAATTTGTTATTACTTCGTACAACAGCAACTACCTGCAGCTGCAAGTATTATTAGTTTTACCGGTTAATTTTAACCTTTTAGCCCTCAATGATTGGGATGTAGTGATATGATCTCAATATTTTAACTTTGCTCATTTACCCTCATTATTGGGATGAAGACAAAATACAATATATAACAAAGAGTAAACTTGACAATTATTATTGAACTTATTCATCCGTTATACCATTTTTTGGTATGGGTACTGATCAAAACATATTGGAGTTGATTATTAATACATTAATAATCTTACCCCAAGTATTGAAGGATCATAAAAGGGCATTAATCTTACCGACCAGTAGCAGCAGTAAGCTGGATCGGTATATCAATGAACGTGGGTTTCTGTTTCTTCTTCTTTAAGCTTGTATATAATCTGCAAGTGGCAACTACAAAGGTTAAACAATTTTCTGTTTATTTTTAAATTCCAATAAAATTTTATTCCGTTAATGTAATCAAGTTCTGTAGAAATAATTCTATGAAATGCATAGTTTCAAAGCAGATAAATTGATCAACCATTATTCGATAAAAAAGAAATCCTTAACCAGGTTAGCTGATGAGCTCAAGATACACTTCCTTGGCTGTGGCTGATCACGGCAAATGCATTGGATAGACACAAAGTTCATCATCACATAAATTTAGACCTCTTGGTGAAGTTAACAATATATGAACAGATGAGATCTACTAGAGTTCAGCAAATAAATTTTGGGAGTTGCCGGACTGGAACAAAGAAAGACCTCTTGGTATTCATGCCAATATGATAATACCATGACAATTTATCGAATCATCAGGGGGCTGAGAAAAATCGCTGACATGTAAAGATCTTACTGTATTACAAAATTCCCCTACTTTCCGCAAAACCGCCAACATAAAGTGTAAAGATCTGAAGTTGAAAACTAGAGTTCTTCATTTTAGCACTAGGCAGCCAATGGGTTAGCATGTATAGTCACGCGATTGAGCCTGATTTCTGCAAGAGGCCTATCCCCTGGTCCAGTTGGAGTCTGTGAAAGGCCAAAATAAATTAATTATTATAACTAATTCCTATCAAAATATTCAGAACCGCAAAAGCAAGAGTATGGTCTTCTCTTGTGTTTATCTTCTAAACTTTAGTTAATTAGACTTGATTAACAAAACTTACTTTCTCCATAATGTCGAGGACTTCAAAACCATGAATGACTTTGCCGAAGATGGTGTACAATCCATTGAGATGTGGCTGCTTCCCGTATGTTATGAAGAACTGACTGCCATTTGTATTTGGCCCACTGTTTGCCATTGAAAGTACACCTCTAGCATTATGCTGCACAGCAGCACAGGAAGTAAATACAATTCAAATACTAATACAGTTGATCCTCAATTCCTAATATTCTGGTATTTATTTTTCTTTGGTTTTTTCTAATAGAAGTACCCATGCTACAGTTGATTGATATTATTACATGCAGTTATGTATCCTACTAAGACATTTTGATATCACTTGTATCACAGCATATATATTACATACTAGAAAATCACCCAGAAGGAAAATCTCCACCTCCCTCAGTTTTCCCAACAACATTATGAGAGACAAGACAGGGCACAAGTTAGTAGTTTCAACAAGGCACTTGCAGGGTAGAAAATCTCAATCCAGCGATACAATAACATATATCACCGATTCAACCGTTCACAAACAATTGAAATGATGCAGAATTCTCTCTAATAAGTGTAGTGAAAGCCAAAATCATAAGCACAATTTAAAAGAAAGCATTGCAGATAAGTTTTTAAACATACCTTAAGCGACTCTCTTATTTCATCATTAAATTTTTTGCCCCATATACTAGTCCCACCTTTACCCGTACCTGTAGGATCTCCACCTTGAATCATGAAACCCTTAATATTTCTGTGAAATATTGTCCCATCATAGTAGCCGCTTGCACATAGTGCCAAAAAGTTCTGCACAATATGGATTGGTATATAAGCATGTCATCAATATAACAAGAAAAAAGAATGGCTATCAATTGAGGAAGACATCTGGGACTTAACAAATTATCTGATTCTCTGATATACAATGATTGTGTGCCCTCAGTATTGACCTGCTCTTTAGGAGCATTGTCACTTTAATTTCATTTGATATACTAGAATATTATCCTACCCTAAAATTTGAACTTTTAGCACGCCTATTGATTCAATAGTCTATTCCCAGACTCATTAACGACTTCCATTCCCCATTACCCTCTCTCTTTCTTATTACTATATAGCAATAACCAGCAGCAAGCTAATATATAAACAAGTATACGTGATCGACGATCCTACAACACCATTCTACTTCCCCGTTCTCCACACTTTCCCTTCTTCCATAAAAATAGGGGAAGAGCTATTCCATAAAAATAGAGGAAGACGTATTCAATGTTTGCAAGACCTAGTTTGATTCTATATTAATACAAGACCCAAGTAAAACAGGCCATAATTCATCTGATTCCGGTCAACAACTCCAATACCAGGTACTGAAACTCAAAAAATAATGTAGAGAAGAAAAAAAACGGTAGTCCTCTTCACCTCTATCATCAATATCATACCATATACACTCACAATGTAACTATTTTAGCGACTTATTAAAATAGTTTTCATATTTCTTTTTATTCAGTTGTAATGCACTATGAAACGTTGTCGTTTAGATAAGTATCCTTTTGGGAGAGCGTGCCTAACGGTTTTAGACTACGACCACTGTTATGGTGACACGTGTCTAGGAGGGGGTATTAGAGTTGGCGTGCAGGAAAAGAGAGGGTGTGGAATGTTTATGCTTCTTTTCTCTGTTATGTCTTCTCTGTATTTCTCTGTAGCTCCTTCCAGTCCATTAATATAGTCATTTTCTTCAGTCCAATTTACTGTTAATTTCTATTTCATCGTTGTGTTTGATTACGTTGGTTACAAGTGGTATCAGAGCGGTCCTTCCTCTGATCTGGGGGTTTTGATTATGGCTGAGGGTACTCGTATGAAATGTCTGGATGATCGCCTTGGCGCCTTGGAAAACAAGTTCTCGGAGTTTTCAACGGCGGTGGGGAAAGACAAGGATGTCCGTACTAAACAACTGGGAGAGATGAATAAAACCCTGGAGGGTTTGGGTTCTCAGGTTGCACAGATCGGGAGTAATTTTGATGAGGTCAAAGCCCTTATGGTGAGTCTACATAAACAAGGGCGCTCTCCGGAGCCGCACAGACCTCCATTCACGGCGGGATCTATTTTACAGGAAGAGGTGATACAGATCGGCACTGGTGAGTCTTCGTATACACCTCTTTCCAGTTCATTGTCATCTCCTGTGTTTCAGCACACGTATCCTATGTCACCGCACTCCCCGTTTGGCATTCCACACATACTGCAACCACCTGTCACACAGCCGTCCCCGCTCACTGCTGTTTACACCATGACGACCCCACCGTCAACTGTGTCCTCAACCATTTCCTCACCACCTGTTACGATAGGTACCCATCCTTACAACTCTTCCATGCTCCCTATTCTTCCTTATGGACACCCTGGTTACGTCCCTCCCTACTCTTTCACACATCCCCACACAATTTCCCATAACCACCAGGCCAGTCAAGGCCCACAACCTCACTTCAATCCTATGCCAAAGATTGAGTTTCCCAGATTCGATGGAAATGACCCTAAGGGATGGATTCTCCGTGCGGAACAGTATTTTGAATTCATCAATATGGATGAATACAAGAAAGTGAAGTTGTCTGGACTGCACTTTGAGGGGAAGGCAAATGTGTGGTATCGATTTTATCAGAGCAGTAGATCAAACATACCATGGCGTGTATTTCAGGCGGATGTTATTGGGCGATTTGAAAACCCTGAGCACAGGGATGTTCAAGACCAGTTTAATAAGCTCCGTCAAACTGGTTCTGTGTGTGATTATGAGGATACATTTGAGGAATTAAGAGCAATGGTGGTTCTTAAGAACAAGCACTTGACTGAGGAGTACTTTATTTCAAGTTTTGTGAGTGGGTTACAGGAGCATATTAAAGGAGCAGTGCGAATGTTTAGGCCTCAAACATTGGCCGACACTGTTTTTCTAGCCAAGCAGGAGGAGGCAAAATCTCAGAAATGGGGATACCAGTCTCCTAAACCTGCTACTAAGTCTGTTCCAAATTCCAGTTTGGACACTAAGAAGCCTACAAATCTGGGGTACAGTACGGGAGTACACAAGGGTCCAACCAAGGAAAATTATAAGCCCAAATCCACGTTGTCCAGCAGGGAGATTCTGGAAAGAAGAGCCAAAGGACTCTGTTTCCATTGTGATGAGGTGTATCATCCCGGAAAAGAATGTAAGGCAAAGTTGTATGCAATGGTGGGGGAAGGAGAAGATGTCACGGAAGGTGAGGGGTTGACAGAGGTTATACAGGACATGGAATGCATGTTCAATACTGAAGAACCACCTGGGGAAATTTCTTTGAATGCAATGGCTGGGAATCAGTCATTTAGTACGGTGAGGCTTCAAGGAACAATTAAGAACTGTCTTGTGAGTATTTTGGTTGACAGTGGATCAACTCACAGCTTTATCGATGATAAGTTAGTAAAAAGGTTGGGCCTAACTGCTCAAATCATTGCTCCTCTCATTGTGTCTATGGCAGATGGCTCTCAAACACTGGCTTATACAGCTTGCCAACAGTTGGGGTATGGTATACAGGGTCATTCATTCATATCAGACCTGAGGATCTTTTCTCTTGGAGGCTCTGACATGGTACTGGGAGTTGACTGGTTAAAGAAACACAACCCGGTGACATTTGATTTCAATAACATTAATATTACCATCAATTGTGAGGGCAAGAAGGTGGTACTAACAGGGAACCACACTGCAGGCCAGTTACAAACTATTAGTGGTAAGAAGTTGGGAAAGTTGCTAAGGCAGCACAATGGCATCAGCCAAGGCTACTTGTGTCTCATCAATGGCCAGGCAGAAGTAAGTTCTGAACAAGCTGCCATACCTGTGCACTCACAGTTGCAAGAAGTATTAGCTCAGTACTCAGATGTCTTCTCTGAACCAAAGGGATTGCCTCCTCATCGGAACCATGACCACTATATACCTCTAATTCCAGGCAGTCAACCCATTAATCAAAGAGGTTATCGAGTTCCATATGTACAGAAAAAAGAGATTGAACAGCAGATACAAACCATGCTTGAGGCCGGACTAATTCAGGTGAGTACGAGCCCATTTGCGTCTCCTGTGATACTAGTCAAGAAGAAGGACAACTCATGGCGGATGTGTATAGATTATCGAAAACTCAACGATATCACGGTGAAGAATAAGTATCCCATTCCCATTATCGATGAGCTACTAGACGAATTGCATGGGGCTTCCTGGTTTACCAAGCTGGACTTGAGGTCCGGGTATCATCAAATTAGAGTTGCTCCTGAGGATATTCACAAAACCGCTTTTAGAACACACCAAGGCCTATACGAATTCAGAGTCATGCCGTTTGGCTTGACTAATGCCCCGGCCTCTTTCCAGGCTTTGATGAATGATGTGTTCAAGAATCAACTCCGTGTGAGTGTGCTCGTCTTTTTCGACGACATACTAATCTATAGCAAGGGTTTGGAAGAGCATAAAGCACACCTGAAGGAGGTACTGGACCTCATGAGAGAGCACCAGTTGTTTGCAAAATGGAGCAAATGCTCTTTTGGACAGGCTCAGATGGAATACCTGGGTCACATTATTTCGGGGGAGGGGGTGTCTACAGACCCTGAGAAGATTAAAGTGATGTTGGCTTGGCCGACCCCCACAACCATTAAGCAATTGAGAGGCTTCTTGGGCCTTACCGGTTACTACCGGCGGTTCATTCAGAACTATGGTTTGATTTGTAAACCCCTGCACTTGCTACTCAAAAAAGGGGCATTCACATGGAACTCTGAGTCGCAAACTGCATTTGACAAACTCAAGTATGTTATGACTTCGGCTCCAGTTTTGGCCTTGCCCGATTACAATCAACCATTCGAGTTAGAAACGGATGCCAGTGGTACGGGAGTCGGGGCAGTGCTGATGCAAAACGGGAAACCACTAGCCTTCATGAGCAAACACTTGTCTCTAAAACATCAGGCCCTTTCTACATACGAGAAGGAATTACTAGCCATTGTGATGGCAACCCAGAAGTGGCATTGTTACTTGCAAGGGAATCATTTTAAAATTAGAACGGATCATCAAAGTCTCAAGTATTTACTTGAGCAGCGGTTGTCTACTCTGTTTCAACAAAAGTGGCTGGCTAAGCTTATGGGGTTGGATTACGAAATATGTTACAAACAAGGGAAGGAGAACCTTGCTGCTGATGCACTGTCTAGGTTGCATGAATTACCAGAGAAAGAATCGGAGGGGCATTGCCACTCCATATCCACCAGTCTTCCATCATGGCTTAAGGGAGTTGTTGAAAGTTACACTAATGATCCAGAAGCACAGTCGGTCATAGATGGAATTGCCACCCAGAACAGCAAGTATGTGCAGTACTCTTATGAGAAAGGACTGATTAAGATGGATGGGAAAATTTATGTGGGTACTCGAGGGGTCACCAGGGAACAGATATTGTGGGAGTGTCATGATAGTGCGTATGGTGGGCACTCGGGACAGGAAGCCACTCTTAGGAAAATTTCACAATTTTTCATCTGGCCAGGTTTAAAGCAAGAGGTCAAAAATTACGTTGCTGCTTGTGATATATGCCAGCGAGTTAAATCTGGTACCAATTTTCCAGGGGGATTACTGCAACCCCTGCCTATTCCTGATCAAGTGTGGGAAGATCTGTCAATGGACTTCATTGAAGGCTTACCCAAATCTGGGAATAAAGACTGCATACTGGTAGTAATTGACAGGTTGTCAAAGATGGGCCACTTCATACCCTTAACTCACCCGTTCACAGCCACGCAAGTAGCTCAGGCGTTCTTGGATAACGTCTATAAAATGCATGGCATGCCCAGGACGATAGTCTCTGACAGAGACAGTACTTTCACTAGCTCTTTTTGGCGTGAACTGTTTGCTTTAGCTGGGACTAAGCTGCAGATGAGTACAACGTATCACCCTGAGTCGGATGGCCAAACTGAGCGGCTTAATCGTTGTTTGGAGCAATATTTAAGGGCTATGGCGAGTCACAGACCTCGACAGTGGAGTAAGTGGTTGCCACTGGCAGAATGGTGGTATAACTCCACCTACAACTCAGCCATTAAGATGAGTCCCTTTGAAGCAATTTATGGTTTCAAACCTAGACAAATCTGCTTTCCAGCTGATTGCAGAACCAAGAATGCTACTGTGGAGGATTTCCAGGTGAAAAGGGAAGCTATGAATACGGTACTGCAGGAGTCAATTCAATTGGCCCAGCATAAGTACAAGAAATATGCTGATAAGAGGAGGACAGAGGCATCATTTGACGTTGGTGATTGGGTGTTTCTCAAACTCAGACCATACAGGCAAGTGTCAGTGGCTGTTAGGAGGCACCTGAAGTTATCTCACAAGTATTATGGACCTTATATGGTTCTTGAAAGAATTGGCCAGGTGGCATATAAGTTGCAGTTACCCCAAGGCAGTCAGGTCCACCCAGTGTTCCACATTAGCTTGCTTAAGAAAAGGGTTGGGTCAAAATACACAGTCACTACCACTCTGCCAAAGCTGGGTCCAGAAGGACAATTTCTGGTTTATCCATATAAGCTCTTGGAACGAAGGACAGTTAAGAAGGCCAACAGAGCTGTGGTACAGTGGTTAATTCAGTGGTCCCATTCCATTGCTGAGGATGCAACCTGGGAGGATGCAGCATCCATCATGGAACAATTCCCAGATTTCAATCCTTGAGGTCAAGGATTTTGTAAGGAAGGAGTATTGTAACTATTTTAGCGACTTATTAAAATAGTTTTCATATTTCTTTTTATTCAGTTGTAATGCACTATGAAACGTTGTCGTTTAGATAAGTATCCTTTTGGGAGAGCGTGCCTAACGGTTTTAGACTACGACCACTGTTATAGTGACACGTGTCTAGGAGGGGGTATTAGAGTTGGCGTGCAGGAAAAGAGAGGGTGTGGAATGTTTATGCTTCTTTTCTCTGTTATGTCTTCTCTGTATTTCTCTGTAGCTCCTTCCAGTCCATTAATATAGTCATTTTCTTCAGTCCAATTTACTGTTAATTTCCATTTCATCGTTGTGTTTGATTACGTTGGTTACACACAACATGGCTTAAAAGATCCTCTAAACAGCATACATTCTTTCTCACAATATCGCCTCCTAAAAAGATTTTAAAAGAAACCCTTCAAAACCAATTTAGCACCGATTCAAACAGGTCTTGAAAAATCAAAAACTTAAACTTGAATGTGCAACAAAGGTAGCAAAGTTACTGTAACTATTTTAGCGACTTATTAAAATAGTTTTCATATTTCTTTTTATTCAGTTGTAATGCACTATGAAACGTTGTCGTTTAGATAAGTATCCTTTTGGGAGAGCGTGCCTAACGGTTTTAGACTACGACCACTGTTATGGTAACACGTGTCTAGGAGGGGGTATTAGAGTTGGCGTGCAGGAAAAGAGAGGGTGTGGAATGTTTATGCTTCTTTTCTCTGTTATGTCTTCTCTGTATTTCTCTGTAGCTCCTTCCAGTCCATTAATATAGTCATTTTCTTCAGTCCAATTTACTGTTAATTTCCATTTCATCGTTGTGTTTGATTACGTTGGTTACAAGTGGTATCAGAGCGGTCCTTCCTCTGATCTGGGGGTTTTGATTATGGCTGAGGGTACTCGTATGAAATGTCTGGATGATCGCCTTGGCGCCTTGGAAAACAAGTTCTCGGAGTTTTCAACGGCGGTGGGGAGAGACAAGGATGTCCGTACTAAACAACTGGGAGAGATGAATAAAACCCTGGAGGGTTTGGGTTCTCAGGTTGCACAGATCGGGAGTAATTTTGATGAGGTCAAAGCCCTTATGGTGAGTCTACATAAACAAGGGCGCTCTCCGGAGCCGCACAGACCTCCATTCACGGCGGGATCTATTTTACAGGAAGAGGTGATACAGATCGGCACTGGTGAGTCTTCGTATACACCTCTTTCCAGTTCATTGTCATCTCCTGTGTTTCAGCACACGTATCCTATGTCACCGCACTCCCCGTTTGGCATTCCACACATACTGCAACCACCTGTCACACAGCCGTCCCCGCTCACTGCTGTTTACACCATGACGACCCCACCGTCAACTGTGTCCTCAACCATTTCCTCACCACCTGTTACGATAGGTACCCATCCTTACAACTCTTCCATGCTCCCTATTCTTCCTTATGGACACCCTGGTTACGTCCCTCCCTACTCGTTCACACATCCCCACACAATTTCCCATAACCACCAGGCCAGTCAAGGCCCACAACCTCACTTCAATCCTATGCCAAAGATTGAGTTTCCCAGATTCGATGGAAATGACCCTAAGGGATGGATTCTCCGTGCGGAACAGTATTTTGAATTCATCAATATGGATGAATACAAGAAAGTGAAGTTGTCTGGACTGCACTTTGAGGGGAAGGCAAATGTGTGGTATCGATTTTATCAGAGCAGTAGATCAAACATACCATGGCGTGTATTTCAGGAGGATGTTATTGGGCGATTTGAAAACCCTGAGCACAGGGATGTTCAAGACCAGTTTAATAAGCTCCGTCAAACTGGTTCTGTGTGTGATTATGAGGATACATTTGAGGAATTAAGAGCAATGGTGGTTCTTAAGAACAAGCACTTGACTGAGGAGTACTTTATTTCAAGTTTTGTGAGTGGGTTACAGGAGCATATTAAAGGAGCAGTGCGAATGTTTAGGCCTCAAACATTGGCCGACACTGTTTTTCTAGCCAAGCAGGAGGAGGCAAAATCTCAGAAATGGGGATACCAGTCTCCTAAACCTGCTACTAAGTCTGTTCCAAATTCCAGTTTGGACACTAAGAAGCCTACAAATCTGGGGTACAGTACGGGAGTACACAAGGGTCCAACCAAGGAAAATTATAAGCCCAAATCCACGTTGTCCAGCAGGGAGATTCTGGAAAGAAGAGCCAAAGGACTCTGTTTCCATTGTGATGAGGTGTATCATCCCGGAAAAGAATGTAAGGCAAAGTTGTATGCAATGGTGGGGGAAGGAGAAGATGTCACGGAAGGTGAGGGGTTGACAGAGGTTATACAGGACATGGAATGCATGTTCAATACTGAAGAACCACCTGGGGAAATTTCTTTGAATGCAATGGCTGGGAATCAGTCATTTAGTACGGTGAGGCTTCAAGGAACAATTAAGAACTGTCTTGTGAGTATTTTGGTTGACAGTGGATCAACTCACAGCTTTATCGATGATAAGTTAGTAAAAAGGTTGGGCCTAACTGCTCAAATCATTGCTCCTCTCATTGTGTCTATGGCAGATGGCTCTCAAACACTGGTTGATACAGCTTGCCAACAGTTGGGGTATGGTATACAGGGTCATTCATTCATATCAGACCTGAGGATCTTTTCTCTTGGAGGCTCTGACATGGTACTGGGAGTTGACTGGTTAAAGAAACACAACCCGGTGACATTTGATTTCAATAACATTAATATTACCATCAATTGTGAGGGCAAGAAGGTGGTACTAACAGGGAACCACACTGCAGGCCAGTTACAAACTATTAGTGGTAAGAAGTTGGGAAAGTTGCTAAGGCAGCACAATGGCATCAGCCAAGGCTACTTGTGTCTCATCAATGGCCAGGCAGAAGTAAGTTCTGAACAAGCTGCCATACCTGTGCACTCACAGTTGCAAGAAGTATTAGCTCAGTACTCAGATGTCTTCTCTGAACCAAAGGGATTGCCTCCTCATCGGAACCATGACCACTATATACCTCTAATTCCAGGCAGTCAACCCATTAATCAAAGAGGTTATCGAGTTCCATATGTACAGAAAAAAGAGATTGAACAGCAGATACAAACCATGCTTGAGGCCGGACTAATTCAGGTGAGTACGAGCCCATTTGCGTCTCCTGTGATACTAGTCAAGAAGAAGGACAACTCATGGCGGATGTGTATAGATTATCGAAAACTCAACGATATCACGGTGAAGAATAAGTATCCCATTCCCATTATCGATGAGCTACTAGACGAATTGCATGGGGCTTCCTGGTTTACCAAGCTGGACTTGAGGTCCGGGTATCATCAAATTAGAGTTGCTCCTGAGGATATTCACAAAACTGCTTTTAGAACACACCAAGGCCTATACGAATTCAGAGTCATGTCGTTTGGCTTGACTAATGCCCCGGCCTCTTTCCAGGCTTTGATGAATGATGTGTTCAAGAATCAACTCCGTGTGAGTGTGCTCGTCTTTTTCGACGACATACTAATCTATAGCAAGGGTTTGGAAGAGCATAAAGCACACCTGAAGGAGGTACTGGACCTCATGAGAGAGCACCAGTTGTTTGCAAAATGGAGCAAATGCTCTTTTGGACAGGCTCAGATGGAATACCTGGGTCACATTATTTCGGGGGAGGGGGTGTCTACAGACCCTGAGAAGATTAAAGTGATGTTGGCTTGGCCGACCCCCACAACCATTAAGCAATTGAGAGGCTTCTTGGGCCTTACCGGTTACTACCGGCGGTTCATTCAGAACTATGGTTTGATTTGTAAACCCCTGCACTTGCTACTCAAAAATGGGGCATTCACATGGAACTCTGAGTCGCAAACTGCATTTGACAAACTCAAGTCTGTTATGACTTCGGCTCCAGTTTTGGCCTTGCCCGATTACAATCAACCATTCGAGTTAGAAACGGATGCCAGTGGTACGGGAGTCGGGGCAGTGCTGATGCAAAACGGGAAACCACTAGCCTTCATGAGCAAACACTTGTCTCTAAAACATCAGGCCCTTTCTACATACGAGAAGGAATTACTAGCCATTGTGATGGCAATCCAGAAGTGGCATTGTTACTTGCAAGGGAATCATTTTAAAATTAGAACGGATCATCAAAGTCTCAAGTATTTACTTGAGCAGCGGTTGTCTACTCTGTTTCAACAAAAGTGGCTGGCTAAGCTTATGGGGTTGGATTACGAAATATGTTACAAACAAGGGAAGGAGAACCTTGCTGCTGATGCACTGTCTAGGTTGCATGAATTACCAGAGAAAGAATCGGAGGGGCATTGCCACTCCATATCCACCAGTCTTCCATCATGGCTTAAGGGAGTTGTTGAAAGTTACACTAATGATCCAGAAGCACAGTCGGTCATAGATGGAATTGCCACCCAGAACAGCAAGTATGTGCAGTACTCTTATGAGAAAGGACTGATTAAGATGGATGGGAAAATTTATGTGGGTACTCGAGGGGTCACCAGGGAACAGATATTGTGGGAGTGTCATGATAGTGCGTATGGTGGGCACTCGGGACAGGAAGCCACTCTTAGGAAAATTTCACAATTTTTCATCTGGCCAGGTTTAAAGCAAGAGGTCAAAAATTACGTTGCTGCTTGTGATATATGCCAGCGAGTTAAATCTGGTACCAATTTTCCAGGGGGATTACTGCAACCCCTGCCTATTCCTGATCAAGTGTGGGAAGATCTGTCAATGGACTTCATTGAAGGCTTACCCAAATCTGGGAATAAAGACTGCATACTGGTAGTAATTGACAGGTTGTCAAAGATGGGCCACTTCATACCCTTAACTCACCCGTTCATAGCCACGCAAGTAGCTCAGGCGTTCTTGGATAACGTCTATAAAATGCATGGCATGCCCAGGACGATAGTCTCTGACAGAGACAGTACTTTCACCAGCTCTTTTTGGCGTGAACTGTTTGCTTTAGCTGGGACTAAGCTGCAGATGAGTACAGCGTATCACCCTGAGTCGGATGGCCAAACTGAGCGGCTTAATCGTTGTTTGGAGCAATATTTAAGGGCTATGGCGAGTCACAGACCTCGACAGTGGAGTAAGTGGTTGCCACTGGCAGAATGGTGGTATAACTCCACCTACAACTCAGCCATTAAGATGAGTCCCTTTGAAGCAATTTATGGTTTCAAACCTAGACAAATCTGCTTTCCAGCTGATTGCAGAACCAAGAATGCTACTGTGGAGGATTTCCAGGTGAAAAGGGAAGCTATGAATACGGTACTGCAGGAGTCAATTCAATTGGCCCAGCATAAGTACAAGAAATATGCTGATAAGAGGAGGACAGAGGCATCATTTGACGTTGGTGATTGGGTGTTTCTCAAACTCAGACCATACAGGCAAGTGTCAGTGGCTGTTAGGAGGCACCTGAAGTTATCTCACAAGTATTATGGACCTTATATGGTTCTTGAAAGAATTGGCCAGGTGGCATATAAGTTGCAGTTACCCCAAGGCAGTCAGGTCCACCCAGTGTTCCACATTAGCTTGCTTAAGAAAAGGGTTGGGTCAAAATACACAGTCACTACCACTCTGCCAAAGCTGGGTCCAGAAGGACAATTTCTGGTTTATCCATATAAGCTCTTGGAACGAAGGACAGTTAAGAAGGCCAACAGAGCTGTGGTACAGTGGTTAATTAAGTGGTCCCATTCCATTGCTGAGGATGCAACCTGGGAGGATGCAGCATCCATCATGGAACAATTCCCAGATTTCAATCCTTGAGGTCAAGGATTTTGTAAGGAAGGAGTATTGTAACTATTTTAGCGACTTATTAAAATAGTTTTCATATTTCTTTTTATTCAGTTGTAATGCACTATGAAACGTTGTCGTTTAGATAAGTATCCTTTTGGGAGAGCGTGCCTAACGGTTTTAGACTACGACCACTGTTATGGTGACACGTGTCTAGGAGGGGGTATTAGAGTTGGCGTGCAGGAAAAGAGAGGGTGTGGAATGTTTATGCTTCTTTTCTCTATTATGTCTTCTCTATATTTCTCTGTAGCTCCTTCCAGTCCATTAATATAGTCATTTTCTTCAGTCCAATTTACTGTTAATTTCCATTTCATCGTTGTGTTTGATTACGTTGGTTACAGTTACACAAACATATATACATAAAACAGACAACTGAGATTTTTCGAGCTAAATTGGATTCTATAATATTGAAAAACAATACTCCCTCCGTCCCGGTCAATAGTATTCATTGGGGGACGGGGGCGCGGCACGGACTTTAATGCTTCAATATAGTATAGTTCTGTAAATTATTTTTAAGATTTTCTTTTTTTATATAAAAGTATAACATTTATATTTTTATAAAAAAAAGAAAATCTTAAAAATAAGTTGTGGAACTATGTTTTATAAGAGCCTTAAAAAGCGTGTCGAGCAGTGAAAAAGAAACGTATACAATTGACTGGGACAGAGGGAGTAACAAACTAGGCATATTAGAGCATTGAGCAATGGGCATCATGAAAAGAGCAAAAAAAAAATGAAAAGAAAAGAAAAGGGACCTCAGAGGCTTTAGGGACTTCATCACAGGAGATTTCGCACTTGATATCACCAAGATTTGTGTGAAGCGTAACCGACTGTAAAAATTTGAAGAAAACAACCAAGTTCAGATGCTAGTTGATGAGTAAAGACAAGGTGTTTGACGAATTGTCTGCAAGAGAATAAGCTTACCATTGCGTAATTGCGTTGCTTGTGTTTACTTATCAATTACTCGTTCTGTGCCCTCATTTGTTTACAGTTTTTTCACACTGCTCGACACGCATTTTAAAACGCATATAAAACATAGTTCTACACGTTATTTTTAAATTTTTTCTTTTTTTATAAAAATTTAAACATCAAATTTTTATTTTAAAAAAATTCAAAATAATTTATCGAACTACGTTTTAGAAGAGTATTAGAATACGTGCCGAGCCTCCGTCCCCAATGTAAACAAATGAGAGGGACGGAGGAGTATCACTCTTCACTAATCACCAACGACCAGCAGCACCCAAGGTTTTAGTTGTTTGTTCTTGTACATGTCCACAGGAGATTTTATCTTGCCAAAAAAATAAAATTCGAGTCAGGTATTATTTACAGAAAATTACCATTTAATGATTTTTAACTAAACCAAAATCAGTACAAAATTTATGTGATGTTTAATTGTTAGATATAATTGATGATTACTAATGTTCTTAAAGTTTGTTTAGAACAGGAATCATCAGAGTTTAATCGGGAAGCTGATCAGAGTTTAGTAAAGTCTGACAGAGTTTGATAAAGTCTGATCAGAGTTTACATAGTCAAGACTCGTCAGAGTTTACACGTGGAAAGAGCTCAGAAGCGGATATACTTCAAGGAAGGATAGAAGCGGAGGAGTGATTTGCTGACTATGGAAACTAAACAGAAAACTGGAGCAATCTTTGATTGATAGAATTCATAGCTGATTTATAGGATATCAAATCAGAGATTGATTTTGTAACTGTGTATATATAAACACAGATTAGGGTTACTCTATAAGAGTTGAGTTATCGAGTACATTGTTAAGAACCCTAGCAGCTCTTAGTGATACAATATAAATCACTGAGAGAGTTTTTGTAACCATAAAAGCTTTGTGAATATAAGAGTTTATTGATTCCAATTTCTCATATTGTCTTGCTGTGTTACAGATTGTGATCACTATATCATATTATATAGTGAGTTTATAGGACCTAACAAGTGGTATCAGAGCCAGATCTGTTAAGATTACTACAGTGAGATCTTAAACACAATCATGACTGAAAAATCACAAGCTTCATCCTTTAGAGTTCCAATCCTTAAGGCATCTGAATATCCAGTCTGGAAAGAAAGAATGATCATATTCTTAGACTCTGTTGATCCAGAATACCTTGACAGGATTTATGATGGACCACATATGCCCACCAAGCTCTCTGTTGGGATTGCAGATGAACCTCAAAAGATGGTTCCAAAAGAAAAGAAAGATTATACTCCAGAGGACATCTCATCTATCAGTAAAGATGCAAAGGTGAAGCATCTGTTGCATAGTGCCCTTGATAATGCAATGTCTAATAGGGTGATTGGGTGCAAAACTGCTAAACAAATCTGGGATGCTCTGGAAACCAGATGTCAAGGAACTCAGGCCATTAAGAAAAACAGAAAAACAATCCTTACACAGGAGTATGAGCACTTTGACTCAAAATCTGGTGAGTCCCTGACAGATCTGTATGACAGATTTGTCAAATTGTTAAATGACTTATCTCTGGTGGACAAGGAATATGATCTTGAAGACTCAAACCTCAAATTTCTTCTAGCTCTTCCTGAAAAATGGGACTTAAAAGTCACTACAATAAGAGACAATCTTGATCTTGGAGAAATGTCTCTTGATGATGTTTATGGAAGACTGAAGACTCATGAACTTGAGATGGAGCAAAGGAGCAAACGACATGGAGGAAAATCAAAGTCTGTTGCTCTGAAAGTTCAAGAGGAAGCTGCTAAGAGCAAGGGAAAAGCTCATGTCACAAAGTCTGACATGGAGTCATCAAACTCTGATGACTCAAACTCTGATGTTCCCTCAGACTCTGAAGAAAGTGATGATGAGATGATGCAGTTAGCAGCATTGATGGTGAAAAGCTTCAAGAAGTTGGCCTACAAAAAGTTCAACAAAGGCAAAAGTTTTTCAAGGAGAGACAGAAACTCTGACAGAGTTTATGACAAGAAGAACTTCAAGAAGAATGAGGGCAAAGAAGGGAAAGCTGGAAAAGCTGACAAGTATACCTGTTTCAACTGTGGTGAAAAGGGACACTTTGCATCTGAATGCAAGAAAGCCAAGAAGGAAAAAGAAAAAGCCTTTATCACCAAGAAAGGAAACTGGACAGATACATCTGATTCAGAAGAAGAAGTCAATTATGCTCTGATGGCAAACACTGACAACAACTCTGAATCTCCTGCTAAGGTACCTCATTCTACTCTTGCCTTTGATACTGAAGATATAACTGAGTTAAGATTGTTTCTTAAAACTTTACATATCAGCTTTAGAGATCAGACTTTAGAAAATGAAAGATTAAAATCTGAAACTCTGAGTGTAAAGAAAAGGAATGATTTTCTAGAAAAAGAATTAGTTCAGATGTTGGAAGTTCAGAAAGAAAGAGATGATGCTGTCATTGTCAAAGATGAATTATTAAAGAGGTATGCATCTCTTCAATCAGAACTTGCTAAGGAAAGGGAGATCATTAAGACATGGACAGGTGTCCAAGTGAACAAAGAGCCCAAGCGTGTACAGCTAAACAAAATCTGAAGAGTTTATCATCAGATTTTATTGCTTTTTCTTCACTTCTACACTTAATCTTTACACACAAACTCTTACTCTCTTCTCTCTGAAATTCAAATCTTCTCACACACATTTTCTCAAACACATCCCTCTACTCACAATCTCTGATATAATGGCAACTACTACATTTACCCATGCAGGTGTGGACTTTGTCCCCAACAACTACGCAGCCATTCTTGACACTACTGAAGCCCCAAGAGATTATCATCCCTTCCAGCGCTTCTTGGCACAGAGTGCTCTGGCCACAGCCCTTACAGCTCCTGCCAGACTCTCTGGAAGTCAGATTATAAATTTTTGGAGGACGGGTCATTATGATAATGGTGGTACAAATGGATCTCCATCCATTGTATTCTCTTACGAAGGAGAGGAGTATGCTGTCACTCCAGCCACAGTCTGTCAAGCTCTTAACCTACCTGAACATTCAAATTACATCACAAATGGCGATGCAAATCTAAGAGTCATGATGACTGACTTGGGCTACTATGACTCTCTGGACAAATTGGGCCAACTGAAGCGTCCTGGACTAAGGAAGGAGTGGAGTTTCTTCTTTGATTGCATAACCAGGGCTTTCCAGAAGAAATCTACCAACTGGGATGCAATACCCATGGACATGCTACAAATTGGGTATTCTCTGATCTATTCTACTAATTTTGATTATGGTAGATTAGTTATTAGAAATATTGGTGAAAGAATGCATGAAAATCGTCAAGTTGTCTATTTTTCTCGCTTTTGCCAATTATTGTTCAATGCATCTGTTGGAGAGGTAGCATTTGATGATGAGATCAGACCTTTTAAGTTGCATAAAAGGGCTTTCAAAGATCTCATCTCTAAAGATGAAAAGAGGCCAGTTCTCAGGCCGTTACAAGTTCCAGCTCAAATTAGAGATAGACTGAACATGCCTCCAGCAAATCAACAATCTCCAGACTCTTCTCAAGCACCCAGAACTTCTGCATCCAAGTCCAAAAGGGCTGCAAAGTCTGATGCAGCCCCTTCTACTGCCAAAAGAACAAGAACCTCTGTTGCTACACATGTTCTGAAACCAAACACTGATGAGCAGACAAACACTGATGAGCCAGTAAACTCTGAGGCTCATTTAAACTCTGACCCCCAAGCAAACTCTGAGATTCCAGTAAACTCTGAAGCTGCTTCTCCTCAAAAGCAGAAAAGAAGAAGACTGGTTGCAGCCTATGATTATGATGATCTTGAACCTGCCCATGCTGTCAACTCTGAACCTATTCCTACACCAAACTCTGATCCTGTGCAGACCAGTCCTCAAAAGCCAGCTCGATTCAAAAGAAGGGCTCAAAAGCCTGCGAGGGCAAAAGTTCCAATCACTGAAATAACAGACTTCACAGTTGAGGAAGAGCAAACACCATCAACTCCAGTTGCTGAAAATTCTCAAGCTCTGATGGTGCTTCCTATCAAAGCTGTTCCTCTGACATCTCCTACAGCATCTACTTCATCCTCTGAAGTAGATGAAGAAATAAAGTGTGATGAACCAGTTACAACTGAAGCTGGAGCAAACATGTCTGATCCTCATACTCCATTATCTGATCATGGACCCTCCACTCCAATTCCTAATTCTCCAATGAAAATTCCAGAGGGTGCCATAGTTCATGATACAGCTCCAGAAAACTACAGGTCTGATGTAGTTGATGAATCTGACAGAGTAGCTATGGAAGCTCTACAGTCTCTTGCTAAGGCTGGTGAAGAGCCTAGCATATCACAGTCTAAAACTCAAGAAAAATCTGCTCAAGATACTGTTGAGAAAGTTGCTGATCCTTCATCTGATAATGATGACAGTTCAGATACTGACAAGGATGAAGATGATGGAGTCCCTCTGACACAACAAAAGTGGGAGTCTACTAGCCAGTACAATGCAAGGCTACAAACTCTGAATACAGACTCTGAGCCACTTCCCAGGGATCTTCAGGTTGATCCACCAAATGAAGTCTGGGATAAACTCTGGTTGAGCCACCAACATTCTCTGGAGCCAGCAAAAGCTGAAGATTTTCTCTCTATGGCAGAGAACAAAATTTCAAACTCTGATGTTATGTCAAGCCTCAAAGGCACAATTCTCTATTTGAAGACATTTCATCCTGCTCATGCCCAGACATCTAAATCAATAGATAGTCTAAGAACAGAGGTGGCAAATATCAAGGAGACAAATGAACTGGAAAAGAAAAGGACCATGCTACCTCTGAAAGAAAATGTACAGAAGCTGGTGACTGCCAATGAATCTCTGGACAAACGGATGACCATGATTGAATCAAATCAAGAAAAGATGTCCAAGCAGCTTGAAGCCATTCAATCTTCACTTTCTCTGATCACATCAATTCTGATTCCTGATGAGGATAATGTCAAAAAAGGGGAGAGAGTAGCTCAAGTCAAATGCAAGTCTACTACTCAAACTCTGAAGAGGAAGAAGAAGGATGATGATGATGATGCTGATGATTTCACAAAGCACAAGAGATTTCAAGCAGGGACTGGTGGAAGAGTTTCAAACTCTGATAGTCAGAAACAATCTAAGCAAAGCACAAAGTCTGCTCCAACACATAATTTCACATCTGGATCTAAGCAAAGACCAGTGACTGGATCAGATAAACCCATGACTGATGAAGAGCTTGCTAGATTGGTTTTTGAACAAGAAAATCCAGAAGCCAAATTGGATTTGGAGTTGATTGCTGCAGAGGAAGCTGAGCTGAAAAAGGAACATGTTGAAGCTATAAACTCTGGAAAGATCCAAAAGCCTGCAAAGTCATCTACCAAGCCAAAAGAGAAAGGGATATTGATCAAGGAAGCTACTGTTGCTGATCAGAGTTTACCAGTCAAAAAGGTATACTCTGAAGATGAATATACTTCCAAGGGCAAAAGCAAAGTAGATGAACATCTGGAAAAAGGTTGGGATAAGAAGAAGTCTGCAACCTCTGACAAGGATCAAGTTGTAAAGGAAAAGAAAACAGAAGCTGCAATCTCTGACAAAGCTCATGTTGCAGAACCTCAAAAAGAAAGATTAACCTCTGACATAGCTCAAGTTAATAAGGATGCAAAGAAAGATACAACCTCTGACAAAGCTCAAGTTGTGTTCAAACCAACAACTACTCCATTAGCTGGATTTGCAAAGCCTACTCTGATGACTGAGATAAGCTTTGAAAAGGGCTCAATTCAACCAATCTCTCATCGTAAGGCAGGAAGAGATAAAGGAGGGCTGGGATCCAAATATGAAAAATTTGATCAGAGTATAGGATCAAGACCAGATGACCCCTCATCTCTCTGTGCTCCCAAGACTGGAGTATTGCAAGACAAAATGGACAAATTAGATTCAGTCCAGTTGGTGAAGAATGACAGAGGAGATAATATTCTTATCTACTTCATGTCTGATGGAACAGTGTTTAGAGTACTTGAAGCAAATCTCTATGCTAAACACTGGGAGGAATTGAGATATGTATCACACATATTTCAAGTGAAAAACAAGTCATGTCAACACATCTCCAACCTGCTTAAAGATCAAATCAGAAGAAAGATGGGTATTACAGGAAACAAAAATGCTGGACCTTTCATTCCTAAATACCTCAATCATAAAGGACAGCTGGTTGAGATGAAGAAAAATTCAGCAAAAATTGAAACAATAGGTGGAATCAGAACTCTTGCATTTAATGAAGAGTCTGATAAAGCTTACAATATCAGGCTGGATAGAGACTTCAAGAAAAACAAGATCTATGATCTCAGAGCTGCAATTTATCAAACTGGAGTTTCAGATCCAGAGCTGAGAGAGATCAAGAGACAAATGATTACAGTACTTGAAGAAGCTGAAAGAGAACTTATCAGAGGGTATCTACAGACAACAAATGGTGTCTATGCAGCTAAGGAGTAAAGTATCTGTAAGTGTTAAAAGTTTTCTGTTATAATTAGTTAAACTCTGTTGCATTTGACTTATTTGTTTTGACATCATCAATTATCTGTTAACTTGCACATAACTTATTTATGCACAAGTTGGGGGAGATTGTTAGATATAATTGATGATTACTAATGTTCTTAAAGTTTGTTTAGAACAGGAATCATCAGAGTTTAATCGGGAAGCTGATCAGAGTTTAGTAAAGTCTGACAGAGTTTGATAAAGTCTGATCAGAGTTTACATAGTCAAGACTCGTCAGAGTTTACACGTGGAAAGAGCTCAGAAGCGGATATACTTCAAGGAAGGATAGAAGCGGAGGAGTGATTTGCTGACTATGGAAACTAAACAGAAAACTGGAGCAATCTTTGATTGATAGAATTCATAGCTGATTTATAGGATATCAAATCAGAGATTGATTTTGTAACTGTGTATATATAAACACAGATTAGGGTTACTCTATAAGAGTTGAGTTATCGAGTACATTGTTAAGAACCCTAGCAGCTCTTAGTGATACAATATAAATCACTGAGAGAGTTTTTGTAACCATAAAAGCTTTGTGAATATAAGAGTTTATTGATTCCAATTTCTCATATTGTCTTGCTGTGTTACAGATTGTGATCACTATATCATATTATATAGTGAGTTTATAGGACCTAACATTAATTACATTCATTTTTTTAACATTTTAAGTCAGTTTTACATGGCTCATTTTATTTTAGGGTTAATTAATAAGTGAGTCAATGATACAAAAATGACTCAAATGAGTTATTTATTTAAAAATTTATATTAAATATATCTAGTTGGAATTCTTGAAAATATTATATATTGAATTTCGCACATTTGTTATGAATTATATTACATTAAACGAAAGTTTCCAAGTTCTATTATTTTATATAATATTGTTAGATTTTTTAAAATTTTATCAACTATTTATTTTAAATTTTTGATTGTTTTATTTGACTTAAATAAAAATAAATAGTAGATAAATTGTTAAAAATCTAAAATATTAGAACTCAGAATCTTTCATTTGGATGTAATACCATTCATAAAAAAATTCATATATAATATTTTAAGAATTTCGACTAACGATTGAATAATATTTTTGATAAAAATTTTCAAATGAGTGACTCATTTGACTCAGTTTTGTAATTGGACGCATCAAGTATTTTTCTAGAAATAAGGACTTATTTCTAAAGAAAATTACATAAACTTTTATTTATTTTTTTAAATAAGTCCTTATTTTTTTGTCATATAACGAATATGATACATATTCTTAACATTTATATCCCAACAAATTATAAATACACACACATATTAGAAAAATAAGCTCTTAATAAGCCCATAATTATGTCTCCAAACAGGCCTAATATGTGTATCCACTAGTCACAATGCATAATGATACAATAGAATCATTGTTGTGTAGAATATTATAAGGTGAGATATTTAAAAGACAGTCTCCTTGTCTAATTACTTCTTGTCAGCTTATTGTTTGTAGGTGAATGAGGTCTTCCGGTTAAAGACCACTTTCGGTGATTACTGATCGATTGTCCATACTAACCCAGTAGATGCTACTGTGATGACGACCATCAGGGAAGCCGGTTTCGACACCGTCTTCTAGAGTGGCTAGCTGAGACATGATAGAGGCCTAATCACAGCCTTTATCGAGAGGTGGCGTCTAAAGGCAGTAACGCACACACATGTCATTTGAGATTCGGAGAGGCCGACATCACGTTAGAGGATGAGCTTTCAAAGGGTGTTTCTGGGATATCCCCCTGATTACAAAGGATATAAGGTGTTGAATTCGGAAACTTGAAAGGTGCTTATCACTAGACATGTGCACTTCATTGAAAACGGATTCCCTTTTAAAGATATCAAATCTGCTCGGCCTACATCAATGTTTCTTGCTCAAGAAATGGTTGGAGATGACCCATTAGTAATTTCATTATCTGCTTCAGAAATTTCAGCTGCTGACAATTCTTCAAACACTAAAAACTCATCATTGTCTCGCTTAAGTTCAAACAAAACTCAATCCTCACTCAGCAGTTCAGTTTTTCATCAGTCACCAGTGTCTTCACACCATTCAGAGTTCCGTTTCGCTAGACCTATTAGGCAGAAGTCTATCTCTAATAAGTTCAAAGACTTTGTTGGTTTACCACCTCATATGGCACATAGTGTTTTCTCACATAACTATCAGCCTTTTATTGCTAAGGTGGCAAAAATCTCTGAGCCTTATTCATATCAACAAGCTGTCAAATCACCTGAATGGTGCACTGTTATGGCAACTGAGTTAGCAGCACTTGAAGCCAATAATACATGGGAATTCACTCCTTTGCCTCCTTACACTAAACTAGTTGGGTGTCATTGGCTCTTTAAAGTAAAATAATGTGCAGATGGTACGGTGGAACGTTACAAAGCGCGTCTTGTCGCTAAGGGTTACACACAAACAGAAGGGTTTATACTATTTTGAAACCTTTGCCCTAGTTGTGAAAATGACAACATTACGGACTTTGTTGGCTATTTCCGCTATTAAAGGTTGGATGCTCACACAACTTGATGTCTATATGACTTTACCTCAAAGGTATAATCCGCCACCATTCGTGCTTCAAAGGTGTCCTGGTCAAAGGTTGGTGTGTAAGCTTATTAAGTCCCTATATAGGCTTAAGCAGGCGCCTCGTTGTTGGTTTGTCAAACTCTTCTCCGTTCTAATTCTCTTTGGTTTCAAGCAGTCTGCCTCTGATCATAACATGTTTGTGCACACACATCAGGATTCAGGGCTCTAATATTACAGTTATGCTTGTCTGCGTTGATGATATGGTTCTTGCTGGTAATAATACTAAGATGTTAACCAAAGTTAAGGCACTTCTGGCTAGTCATTTCCAAATAAAGGATCTATTTTCTAGGTTTGGAGCTAGCTAGATCTCCTAAAGGTATTTACCTTCATTAAAAGAAGTACACTACTGATTTAATTGCAGATATAGGACTCCTGCAGTGCAAACCTTCTCTTATACCATTAGAGCAAAATCATATGTTACTTGTTGATCATTCTGCATTGCCAGATTTCTCTGATATTGGATTATATCGTAGACTCATTGGACGTCTTATATACTTGACCATATCACGTCCTGATATTGCATATACCGTTAACACCCTTGCTCAGTTCATGGCTTCCCCAAAACCCTATCATTACCATGCTGTTATCAAGCTCTTACAGTAATTCAAAGCTACAGCAGGTCAAGGGCTCTTATCTCCTATACTGGACAACTTGGATTGACTGCTTTCAGTGATGCAGATTGGTCTGCTTGTAGGCTCACACAACATTCCATAACTGGGTTTTGTATTATGCTTGGCTCCTCCCTCATATCTTGGCGTTCTAAAAAGCAACATACAGTATCGCGCTCGTCTGCTGAGGCTGAGTATCGTTCTACGGTTGATATTACATGTGAAATCATGTGGCTTCTGTCATTGCTTTCTGATCTGCATGTCTCTTCTCTGACTCCTGTTACTTTGTTTTGTGACAATCAGTCCGCACTGCATATGGCTGCTAATCTTGTGTTTCATGAACGTACGAAATATATTGAGATCGATTGTCATCACCTCCTATCTACCTTCCTTTCAGCAGCCTGCTGATTTGTTTAACAAAGCGCTTGCTTCTGATTATTTAAATTACTTGACTGTCCAAGTTAGGTGTGGCAAACTTCTTTTCCCCATCTAACTTGAGGGGTGATGTTAAGGCTAGTAGTGCTCCTCATGGCATAACTAACATGCCTCAGGCTCAGTCACAATGACATGCTGGCATTCTAGAATCTTCTAGGAGTGGTGGAAGTTAGTTACGTGTATAGATACAAGCTGTATGTATAGTAAAGTAGTGCTATATAAAGCCAGGAGGAGTATGCTCATTCATTAAACCTTGTAAACCGTTTCTTTCTTATCAAGTAATATTGTTTTCTTTCTCTGCAACTTCAAGTTGTTTCACACATTATTAACAAATTTAAGTAATATGATTATTTTCTTAGTGTTGGAACTTGGATACCCATTTTCATTGTCAGTATATCGTAACTGATACGCTACCTTTTACATGTTCATTTTGACTTTTGACTGGTCAAAGTGAATATACTTTAACTGAAATTTACATGTATTATATAATTGAGAAAAATAATAAAAATTATATCATTAGAAATTATATTTTGTCTATTTTAATATGCAACCTTCGGATTTTCAAAATAATGAATAGCTAATTTTTAATGTTTAGTCAAAAATTGGTCAATTTGACCACTCGAAAAGTAAAATGAACATGTAAAAAGAGACGGATGGAGTATTATTCTTTCATTTCTTCGAAAAACCTGTTTTTTTTATCTAAAATTTGTGTTTACAAGAGCCTTTCCTGATTTAAGGAAAAGATTAAGCCAAACTTACTCAAGAAATCAGTTTTTTTTAGGACAATGAATCCTTCTCACGGGTACTTTTCTAAGGTGGCGTTTGTTTTCTAGATATTTAGTGTCATTTTCGTATAAAAAATATTATAAATCATATTGTATGAAGGCTTGTTTAGTCTAGCGTATGAGATTTGTATTGCTCAATAACAATCGAATTGTATTCGTATTATTAATCGCTATACACTTGCACTCGAAACCAGATTAACGCTATCGTGGTGGCAAAACTTAGAAATTATATTTGTGATGGATAATGTAGGTATATCAAACTATTTTTTCAAAAATGTTCTCAAACAAATAATGTGTGAATTTGAAATAATTATATTAGTGAGTTGATATAACTGGGAACAGTTCATGTCTATTTAATGTTTCGATATCCAATCAAAAGACAGACACATGAAGTTTGGGGAAAAGAATTTGTGATACCTGTCATTTTCCTTTTGTGATACCTGTCATTTTCCTTTTGTGATACATTTCTTCAATCGCTCAGCTTAAAGTTTAATGAATATTTTTAAACACATAGTTACTTAACTTATTTTTGTTCAGATATAATTAAGGCTTAACTTGTCTTGAAACCAATTAAACTACAAAAAACATGAAAGGTGAATTTATAATTTTAGTTTGCAGGTCCAATTGGAGGTTAGGTCTCCAACAGAATTGGTTAAAAGTGACAGGTAGTTAGGACATTGTGTAAAATATGTTAAACTTTAAAAACATGCTTCCGTATTCATTAGCTATACTTTAAAAATAATATGTTATTAATGTATAAAGTTATTATAAATAGAATATTCTTAGATTTGATAAATATAGTCAAAATCAAGATATTAATCATATATATAGATAAGAAAAATGTACCATTAGAGCTGAGTTTTCTTTACATAATCTCTATATTTTATATATTTATAATACTAGCCTTTAACCCGTGCGAAGCACGGGCGGTTATATAATTCGTAATTTATTGTTTTTAATTTAAATTTTAACATCATTTTATTACTATATTAATATTAATATTTATAAATTGAATTTTATTTAAAAATGATTATATTTTCTCACGAAAATTTAGTTTTTATAATTTATTATCTATATATAAATATTGTTTTGTTATTAATATGTGATAATTTATTATTTTGTTGATGCTTCAACTGTTTAATAAAGTTACTAAGCACCCGCCGAGGTGGAGACAGAGACAGAAGGCGAATGCGAGTGTATTGGTGATGGAGAGGGAGACTGATACTTGGACCCGTGATATTCTTTGCTGCTGATTGTAAAACTAAGGCTTAGAATCTAATACGAGATTGATTGTTAGTAGTATTCTTTATATTTTTAGTAGGGGTAAAATGGATAATTCAATAAAACATGACTGAACCAAAAAAACTTAACTAAAATTTTGTACGACTACAAATTAAACCTATGTTGGCTTTTTATAGTATAGTATAGATATATCAATGATTCTTAGCTAAATTTCCACATTGTTGGAGCGCCCATTAATATTAATAACGCACTCCCACTAAGTGGAACTATAGATGTCCAAAAAATCTGAAATCTGAAATCCGATTCGGAAAAAAATCCAAAAAACCAAATCCGAAAAAATCCAGTCAGGCCCGGCCCAATCCAAGGGTCTAAAACAGGCATAATATTTTCAAAAATCTGGATTTTATCTAGAATTTTGAAAATTACGGATTTTCTAGAAGTAAACAGGCCTAGTATTTTTGGAAAAATCTTTTCAGCCCGGACTGACCCGATCTTTTGTACATCTCTAAGTGGAACCAATCAAAGATTGTCAATAAAGATTTGTGATATTTTTATCACTGAACATCAATTTAAAGCTCTTTACACCAAACATAAGAATATACATTGCTTACCAAAAGACCATTCCATATATGGTATAGTTATTGTCAAAAAAATCTTAGCAAGCATTTGAAACGAAGAACTTTATGACTCTCTCTCAAGCACATGTTTAGGTTCAGCCTCATTGGGCTAATCCTCCAACTTTACCGAGAGCAATCTAGGGAATACAAAAGTAAATCATGCACTATTCCCTCTCCCATTGATAAGGAGAGATTGTGTGAGCCAATTATATTGCCTGCTACCCATCTTCAATGATCTCCTTGTGTACAAACATGCATGATGTGCTGCAGTATTTATAACTATACCTATGAAATGGTACTTTACCAGCCAAAGAAGCACTGCAACATGAACATGTTGCATCCGTTGCTAGGGTATTGCTTGCTGATGAGTTGCTTGGAGTAGCATTAGAAACAGAATCTTTTGAGGCGGCAGCAGCTGCCAGTCTTCTCTCAGCAGCAGCAGCTCTCTTTTCTCTTTCAGCTGCTTGTGCTTTCCTGAGTTCTTCCTGATAAGTGAGAATTATATTTAGTTTTTTGCTCCGAATTGAATTAAGATAGGAAAAAGTAATATATGAGGGATTAAATAGATGGAGAACGGTCAGCCACAAGCCTAAAAAGTCTTTTAGTATGTGAAACATGAAAAAACTCAGGTACAAACGGTGGTGGTTATGTAGCAAATTATTTTCTTTCAGGTTTGGGATCTTATACCATTCTTTCAAATCCTTCAAGAAAGTACCTATGACTAATTATAGTATATAATGCAGCCAGACATGCTGAAGAACATTAGTCAAACAGTGTGAATCATACCTCTCTTGATAAAGGAGTTGCTTGAACCTGAGATTGCCGTGAACTAGATGATGATGCCCCCTTTGCTCCGGTTACAGATGAAACATCCTTTGCTTGAGCAGCAGCCTCAGCCTGCAGATTGGGTACCCGAATCGAAGAGTAAAGTCAGTTTCAAGCAAAAAGACTATCAATGAAAGACAAAGGGCAGTCACTGTCAAAGTGTCCTTAATCGAATTGTAGCTCTGTAGATTAATACTATTCTTTTTTCAATGTTATGATTGAAAATTGTCCTGGTACATTATAAATGGAATTTCTTTTCAGCTTCAGGTATGCAGTTTGAATTTGGAATCTAACTCTTTTGGTAGCCAATAGAAGTTAAAGAAATCTCACCAAGGTTCATACTTCCAAGAGAGAGCAAATTTTCAGTGATCAGGCTTTATCAAAAACAGTAACAGACTAGATAAAGATATTTCACTAATTACATTCCATAAATACACTTCGTTAAATAATTTACAAGTGCTAACCTGGAGAGTGTATTGTATGAAAATGAACAATAATTCTGGTTGGAGAATAAATATTTAGATCCAGTAGGTGCTAATAATCATAAACCAAAAGTACCTGAGCCTTCTTTTCCTTTGCTTTCTTTAATTTTTTTAATTCCTTAGCCCTGGCTTTCCTTTTAGCATCTTTTTCTGCCTGTGTAACAAATACAAGTGCAAGTCAAGCATGATAACTCCATAACATACTTTAATGTTGCAGTGCAATTCCCATGCAACAAACAGGCCGATTATGTACAACCTAAATTTACATGCTTTATAAGTTGCAGTGCAATTGCCATGCAACAAATATGCCAAATATGTACAGACCAACACAGGCTTTACGAGTGCCAGTAGTCATAACTACTGTCAATCACAAAAAGACTTAGATAGAGAGCACAAGACATCTATAACTTTAATCAACTGGTGTTGCCATAAATTAAAACCTGCTTGGCATTTTGAGCTTCTTCCATTTCCTTTGTCAATGGACTGGGCACTTTAGCAGCATTCCAATCCCATTTATCAATGTTTGAAGCCATAAACCGTCTAAATGTGTTCCTTACTTCCTTCTCAGTTGCAAGCATATATGGGGTCCTTCCCCTTTCATCTTTAATACATGGGTCCAGGCCTTCTTCCAGAAGTTCCATTATTTTATTGGCATCATTGGACTTTGCTGCTTCATGTAACGGTGTTGAGCTAAGTACAGTCTGACTTTCACTCTCACTCTCACTTGATCTAGATACATTTTCCAATTTTTGGGCAGAAAAAAGAGGTTCTGTACCTTCCTGGCTGTCTAAATTATTTGGTACACTATCCTTTTCTCTGCATCCTGAATGACTATCAGTGGTAACGCTTGTAATTACCTTTGAGTCCTCTTTCAAAATTGGCAATAAATCATCTGCTTCGTCGCTAACTTGTGTCAGTATGCTATATAATCTTTTTGCTTCCTTGAAGGTAGGCCTCCGAACAGTCAATGGAACAGTTCTAACACTATGATGCTGCCAGCTTAAATATGGTTTTTCTCCATCAAAAATCAGTTGCCGATTGCTTGAAGGAGCATGGACGAAAATACAAGAGGAAGCTTCAAAATAAGGCTTCCAAGCAACAAGTAATTCTTGAATTTCCTAGTTAAAGGGATGAATTAGTCAAACAATCAGAGAAGTGTGTATGCCGAGTCCCGATCAGTAGAAATAAGATAAGTAGACATATATAACACAAAAGGTGCCATGCCTCTAATTAAGGTCACCCTGCAATAATCACCCGGTAGAGAAGTAGCATAATCGTGTAAAACCAACTTATGCCAAAAGAATTTAAAAAATTGTTCTTAGTAACTTGATTCTGTGTGGTAGAATTGTTGCAGGTGTATTCTTGCCCATGCAGTGACGTAGACAGAAAAGTATTGGGTAAAAAAAATCACAATGTAAAATAGACAAATTATGTATAGTCAACGTTCAAAATTAAGATCCCCCACATCCACACATGTAGCTACAGCCAGAGTCTACGGAACCTACTACAATGAGGTAAGTGATTATGCTTTGCGCATAAAGTGAAAAATTAGGGTGGAGAGCCTAGTTTCTCATTTTTGTTAGAGAACACCTCTTGGTACCTTTTTCAGGGCCAGTTCATTATACCGGCGGATTGAGGATCCAGCAGAATGTGCAATCTTTCCACTTGCATCTTTTGACGATTGCTTTTTACCAGCTCCAGCTCTTATGACATATCTACATGACTTGAAGAAAAAAATAATAAGGTTGAGATGACAGTAAAACATCCTCCGAAGTCTAATTCAAATATTGATGTAGAAGAAGTAAAACATTAAAAATTCATTATAAACCACAGGTATGACAATCAATCAGGTATGAGTTCCGTTGGCAAACATAATATAATTAAGCCATTTCGTGACATTTTAGTATAATGTATATTTCTTGGCTGTTTTTCATTAAATCAGCTTTTCCAAGATTCAAACAATTCCTACTTCATTTTCTTTAAAAAATTTATCTTCTTCTATTGCTCTACCATCTCCACTATAACACCCTCAGTCACGTAGCTGTAGCTAGAGATAGGTATTTATGCCCATGTTTAACCCTTTCCCACCCACATCCTGCAACACTAATATACTACATTTTCCCTCCAAGTGTTATCGAAAGCATTAAGCGCACCGAGGCGCAAAACTCTCTGGAGCCTAGGCGCAAAGCGCAAAAGCGAGGCGGCGCGCTTCTTTGAAGCTAGGCGCATGTTTTACAAATTTTTTTATTTATTATTTAGGATATATGTATATAGGTTTATAACATAATTTATACTTCATAATATATTAAATCACACTTTAAGCAAAAAAATAACTTAATTTATCCTTTATAATATATTAAATAATATTTTTAGAGGGAAAAACAATCCTAAAATTAAATATTAAAATTCAAAATTTATGTTTCATAGGCAAAATTTCAGGCGTCCAGCTCCCAACGGGTAGATATTTTATCAATTTTCTTCATCGAAGTCTTCATCTTCAAAATCTTAATCTGACTCTTCTTCATGTATTAAAGTGCTCTCTTCAAATTCAAACTCCTGTTCTTCTTCTTCGTCCTCATCTATTAAACGTCGAGGCCTCTTACCTTTGCTCTGTTTTGAACTTGAAGGATTGGGGTTATTTTAAACGGCTAGGGTTTTCCCCTTTCAAAGTTGTTGAAAGCTGAGAGCCTTATATAGCCTTTTTATTTGTGCCTAAAATTCTATTTTTTGTTATGGGTTAGTACTTTTGGGCCTTAAAAGTGACCCAAAATTCTTTTTTTTGTTATGGGTTAGTACTTTTGGGCCTTAAAAGTTGCTCAATAACATTAAATATCTTATTAAGCGCTTAGCTTCGCTAAAGCACGCTATTCTACCGCTTCGTTTTTAAGCGCGCTTTGTGCTTCAAGGCTAAAAGTGTGCGCTTCATTAAAGTTGCTTCGCCTCGACATATATGAGGTGCTAAGGGTGCGCTTTGCTTCGCTTTGCGCCTAGGTGCTCGCCTAGGCGCGCTTTTCACAACACTGCCTCCAACACTCCATACATTTTCCCTCAAGACTCCATACAGGTATCAGGATATATATATATATATATATATATATATATATATACATATACTTTTATCAACTGGACTTTGTATGACAACCGAAAAGCATTTGGGAGTTGCATGTCCATACCCGGCCTTCAAATTTGACATCCATAACATGTCGACTATTGACCTTTATAATAATGACTCAGGTGATAACTTATACATAATACATAACAAAAGTTTAATGGAAAATCTTGAAATGTCATATCAATTTTATACGATATTTGATGTTACGAACTGGCATCATTCTTAAATTAAGCATCTTTAAAAATTGAAGCTGGTCCAAAAATTGGCATGAAGTGAGTACTCCGTAACTCTTATTATGATTCAATTCCAGGGGGAAAAACACTAAATTAGCACCTCGTAGGGTAATAGAGATTAACTTTTTGCAGTAATATGAAATTATGGACGTTTTGATTTAACATTATTTTTAAAAGAGTTAAGTTCTATGGAGTAGACATAAACATTGGAGTATTGGAGTACAAAATTGGAAAAAATATAATATAGTCATCAAAATTCAATTTTTTTTGTCCTACAATATTTGTAAACATTTTGACAACCTGCAGATTGTGTTTTGCAATATAAACATTGTAAACAAAACGTAGAACAATTACTTTTATAAATCAGAGAACACTATGTTCTGCGATATAACTAATAATTAGGACATGAATTTTAATACTTGTCAAAGTGAAAAATATTATTGATTGATTGATAAATTTGTTTAAGACAACTTATAAATGATAAATTACATTAAAATTTGGATAATGAAAGATATTATTGTTGATTAAACTAAAAAATTGTAACTCGTACTCCAATACTCCAGTGTTTTTGTATACTCCATACAACTTGACTCATTTTTAAATATATACAAGATAAATTTTAAGTCCGAAATCAAATCAATGTTGAAATTATTAATTTTTTACAGCTTGTATCCCTAGTTAAACATTGATATTTGTACAAAATACAAGAAACATTTTCCAAAATAGTACTCCCTTTGTCCCTCTCATTTCTTTACAGTTTTTTCACACTACTCGACGCGCATTTTAAGACGCATATAAAACATAGTTCTATAACTTATTTTTAAAATTTTTCTTTTCTGTATAAAAATTTAAACATCAAATTTTTATTCAGAAGAAAAAAATATTCAAAATAATTTATCGAACTACGTTTTACAAGAGTATTAAAATGCGTGTCGAGCCCCCGTCCCCCAATGTAAACAAATGAGGGGGACGGAGGGAGTAACACTTTCCTTATGTTTTAGAACTATCATGAAAATTCCTCTCCCAAGTATTCACTCATTACCCGCACGAGCCTTCATCTCTTACATAAGAAATCAGTAGAATGATATCAGAGAAAATACCCACATTTCAAAAGCAAACACAACCTAATGTACAACACAGTTCTACACATATAGTTTAGTTGCAATACTCTCTTCGGGGTTATATTAATATTATGCCTTAACATATAGGACATGGATTTTCTAAAGTTCACTCTCAGAATCTTTTCTTTAGCGCACTCAAAAAATGCATATAAGAAAATGGTCATATATTCAATAATCCAACCTCACAGATGTAAATATCATGCCAAAATAAGCGTGTACAAACATTCATTCAATTCCATGAATTTATTAAATATTACTTCATACGAACAAAATAATAATAACAATAGTTGTATGGCTCAGAAATTGTATAATATTACCTATAACTAAAAAAGGGACAAGCTGCACATGTGTCACTCTCTCATTTAATTTAAACAATTGACATATTCTCAATTGTTAATGTACACATGGCCTCTTCCTTCGAAGTTATTGCTTCTTATTTCATTAATTCATTACTAATTATCTATCCTCCTTTTCTTATAAACTCCACTTCTTCTCTCTCCTCCGTTACTTATAAACTCCACTAACTCCCTCTCTTCACTACTCATTTTCTTATCTTTTATCAAAATATTCTTTAAAAATACTCATTAATTCATCATATATTTTTAAAAAAGATACATATTTATTAATATTATTTAAATTTTGAGTCATAACATTTTATTTAAATCTTAAATTTGTATGTAAACTCTATAGTTTTATTTAACCTAATCAAATTAGTATGAAATATAAAAACCAAAATTTTAAATTAATTATGTAAAATTAAATATGGAGACCACATCACAGAGACCGTGGAGACCATGTATGTTCTGCATGGAAAATATTATAAAATGTATTATCTTATAGAACATATGCTATGTAACTCAAGAAAGATAGTTTTGTCTAACATACACAAATATACTATCAAAGAATTGCAACATGTGTAAAATATACAAAAAATGGAACAAATATACGCACCTGTGAAAAGTTTTATGAGTCACAACTGAGTTTCCATCAAATACACAGCCAGCAAAGTGCCCACCCCTTGCAAGCAATACAATCCTAAAATGGGTATTATTCCTTGGTTCATGGATCAAGTTATTTAACTTCTCAATCACTTCCTTTTCAGTAAAATGTGGCAAATCACTCTCAAGAAATACAGGTTTATCGTTTTCAAAGGCGATTCGCTGGGATTCATCCATAATTATATTCCTCCATACTGAAATAGTTCCCCCAGTTTGCAAATGTAAATATAGTTTCCTTTTACTACCTTCAACCACTCCGCAATATGTAGCCTTGTGAATTCCCCCTGTTCTGTCATCGTCATCATCATCTGATCCTGATATACTTGAAACATCAAAATCTTTGAACAATGCATCAGAGGTAGACTCATCAAAATCTTCCTCCTTCACGATATCCTTTCCAGCAACACTTAGCTTTATCTGAGGTCGTATAATAACGATCAGAAGTGAAAACAATGCTGCTGACTTCTGACTTACACCAAAACAATAAATTTTAAAAGCCTTCAAGGTACATACTGTACTTTCCCTAGGTATCAGTACAATGGATGCATAAAAAAAACTAAACCAATAACTACATGAGAATAATTACTCAAGGAATTAGTCCCATTAAACTATTCTCTTACCTCCTAATTTAACAGGTCTTTAAAGCCATGTTTTATGCATTATTGTACAGTTCAAGAGTCCTGGTAATGATTTATGTGTAACATATGCACAATCTATAGATGTGTTGGAATTAAAATCTTATGCATCCTATATTTAAGCCAATAACATGAAACAATGCTGGATTCACATTGTAAGTAATACTATAATATCACGAAACTAGGAAAATCAACCATTTGTTCTCATATATACAAGACAATAAAAAAAAAAATTCCAGTCTCACACCAGAGCTGATGTACATAATATTGTGTTCCACTTCAAACTATCATAGCCTACAACTTGTTAGACCTTTCAAATTTGCTAAATACATATAATTGATTCACATATATATATCTATAATAAGATATTATGGGCAAAGTTTCAGATTTGTTCTAATAATAACCCTCCTACAAAAATTGAAGAAAACACACATAATTTAGCAATATGACTCTACTAACAAATCAAAAAAGACAAAAAACTTCTCTGATCTATTCTCATACTATCACCATCAGTCACTTACTTAGTTCACAATATCACCAAAAAACTGAAGCAAATAGTTAAAACACGAGATTAATTCGGCAAATTTATATTACTAGGCATCACTACAACCCTAAAAAATTAACAATCTTTCACACAGCATTCAGCAAATTAATAAACAAAAAGTAAAATTAACATATATAGTCAAACTAAATGGTCTGCATTCGAACACAAGCATATATCAATATCTAAATACATACACAATTCAACACAAAAACTCTACTAATAAACTAAAAAGACAGAGAACTCAAATCAATATCAACTCAGCAAATTTACTTCACTAAACACCGTGAAAAGCCTAAAGATGATAACTTTCATATCACATTCACAATATCACCGAATAAAACCTCAACTGTCAAACTAAAAAACACGAAAACTTCTGAAGTCAATATCAGTTCAGCAACTCCACATAACTAAACACCGCAAACACCCTAAAGACCAAAACTTTTCTACCGCAATCACAATATCACCAAATAAATCAACAAAAAAATTCAAATGAAACCGGAAAATTACATTAAATCGATGCAAATCAGACTTAAAATGCCCCCGCTGATCCTGTAACGACTCAAATTCAGTCTTACAAGTATTACAAGTCCATTTTTGCATCGAATTTTTCTTGTCGGAGTCATCTAGGGTTAGGCTTTCGAATTTAGGGTTTTGGAGCGGTGGCTCGTAAATCGAGGTAGGAGATTGAAGGAGACGACATGAAGAGAAGTAGTTTTGGGGAAGTTCGAAGATCGAACGGTGCCGTTTCTCCAGGGCCGGAGTTGCGGCGGCGATGGGTGGTATTCGGAGCTCCGACGACATTTGGATAGGTCAGGTCTTATGGGAAATTGTCTTTTCTTCGTAGGTTCATAATACTAGCAAAGTAGGAATAGTTCTATTAATTATTAATCTATCTATATCTATTCTTTCTATTAATAATTAATAATAGCCCAACATGGGGCTCGCTGAGCAAGAAAAATAGTGAGACATTTTAATCAACCGAAAATACTGTTTTGCCCCTCCTACCATTTCCCTCGAAAAGAGTGAAGGAGATGGTGACAAACTCAGCAAAGCATCGAACCTGGTCCAGGATCCAAACCTCTTCACTGCCCTGTCGGAACCCCCTTGCGCACACCTTCTACTCCACAATTGGGCACAATCGCCATCTTCGTCAGAGTCACCGCCGTGTTTGCTGAACGCCAAATTCAGCCTGCACGCTTCATCTTCCTCATCGTTCATCCGCAGGTACAATCAGCTTGTACAGAGTTATCGCAACCACGATTATTATATGACTTTAGTTTTGCAAGTCCACTCATGTTTGCTTACCTGCCTTGCCTTTGGTTGTCTTCGTTTCAATCCTGAACGCTTATATATATATATGATGTGCATCAGGCGCCGCCTCCGTTGTCCCAGGTGATTCCTTCTCCATCCCTCGGTCATGTTCTGCCTTCGCGGTCTTCTTTTCCTCCCTTCGAACTCATGACTGGATTTAGTGTTTCCATGTATTCTTAAAGGTTTGTCGGTTTTTTAGTTTTTTATTCCAATGGGGCTTTACAAAATTAAATATGCACTATCGCAGCTGCTGAGATTGAAGGGACATATAGAAAGAGAGGCCGGCCAAAAATTGTATCAGACCCAAAATAACATGTAGATGATCAGGAAGAAAGTTTGAATATCCCTGCTTATTAAGTATTATCTTATGTGCCATGGTCAGATAGATATATCACATTTTGGTCTTCGTTGCTAAATGTAAAAATGAAAAATAGAGCTATAGTTCTTCATATATATGGCCTTTTATGTTATCAGAATGATATTTGTTCTTGTTTTAAGCTTGTAAGTTATAATTTGGTAAGAGAGCTATATATAAAATAACTATGCCATTTACTAGAAGTTTTGTGTTCAATCCTTACTCGGTTTACCAAATATACTTGAATTATGTTAGACTGTGTGCCTTTCTTGCACGTTGTTTGACATGTATAAACTTTGTCTTCCTTAGTATTCTATAAAATAGTATGTTTCTACATTTGAAGGCTCTGTTTGTTTGCCGTAAAATAACTTCTGCCAAAGCTTTTTTTGTGAAAAAACTTTTTGAGAAATGGTTTTTCTTGGAAAAAGATGCGGGAATGAAAAATACTTCAAATTTAAAGTGATACAATTTTGAAAGTAGCAGGGAACAACCTTAATCCATTAAATGTAGTAGGAGTCTGGCGGGTAGGACGGTTTTGCCCCTGGGTATCCTCCGTTTTCTGCGAATATTTTTAATCATTGGGTGAGATGGTTATTTCAGCTTTCGATAATTTTTGTGGCACAGCTGAGATTGTCACAACTGATGAGCTGAATGATTATCGGACTTGTGTTAGATTTGGATTTTAAATAATTTGTTTTTATTTTTGTTTGAAATTCAAGTGTACATATTTTGGATTTTGAAAAAATATAGAATCTCGGGGTATATAATTCTTAGCAGCTACTGAGATTGAAGGCACATCTAGGAAGAGAGGCCGGCCAAAAATTGTTGTGACATACGAGGTTCTGGAGCAGAGGAGGTTGGCTAGGCAATGAACTACCGCAGGTCGACCCACAGGTGAGAGCATTACATGTTGTGTTAATAGTTTATCCGGTTTTTTATCGCACAAAGTTCCGAAAAGGCATGCTTGAACACACATGTAGTGCCCCACCGTCTTCATCATCGGTTCTGCTCCCTCTGATTTATCTATTGCATTTTGCTCCCTGTGTGTCATAGTAATCCCTTATCCACATAGTATAAGCGAAACAAATCAAACTACAGGATAAAATCCCTTCATAAATATATAGGCCACTAGAAGTTGGGCAAATTTTATATCATCTAAATGATGCTTATGAAAGATAACAAGCTTATTAACCAGGAACAGAGGCTTGGCCCAGGTACATGACTATTAAGGGTGAAATGTTATGCCTTTATTATGAAACATCCAGGCTATCCCAGCATATACATCTAAGTTAGTATAATACAGATATATAATACATTTTTAATATTGTCCTGCTTTAGTCAGACCGTTTTAGGCGTGGTATAGCAAATAGGCTGATCTATACTATGTTCTTATGAGAAAATTGATTATTTTGTTAAGCAAGTTAATCTATCGCTTAGTACTTGATAAATGATTGAAATGTATCGAGTTAAAATGCTTATCTATTTTTATCTAATTAAAGTTACTGATCCGGAGAAATATGATACTTTTCCTGATTCATTTTGTGAGCCTGCTCAATCCTTTCACGTCCTTTTAAAGATTATGCTCAGTAACTAGATTAGTGTTTCTAAGCTTTTGTAAATAGCTCCCAATTATTGAAATCTAAATTGTTGCAAGTGCTAGCTAGCTAGAGTGCTGGACAGTTGCATATTCTAATATATGGCACCTCTTTTGGAAATCAAAGGCTCTCAATACGTTGAAACAAAGCATCAATGCCACATTTCCACTTGCATGACAAATTGTACTTGAGGGCAAATGAAGAAATTCGAAAAACAAGATTTTCCCTTGAGAATTAGTGTACACCCGCTAAAATGTTTTAATTCTTGAGCAATTGCAAAGGACCTCAGAACAGAAAACTCTTCTTTATGGATAAATAAATTACTGAGCTAATCTCAGCGGCGGGGTGCTTTGAATTTAATTGAGGTGCCCTTTATAGTCATTTTATGATTCTTTTTGTTTTGGCAAATAAAAAAGTTTTGTGTCCCACAATTATTACGCAATGGAACTCCAACTCTCTGCTTGTTAGACAGTATTTTTTCAGTCATAAATGTTCCATAAATTTAAAAGGCATTTTAGACTTATCCCATAGGTTTAAGAAATAAGCTGGTGCCCTGTCGACATAGTGTGGTTCACAATCGGCAGCCTAAACTACTGTGCTCTCTGCGTTTCAGTGGTCTTTCATGCACATAGCATACTCAAAACAAGGTTGGCATCGTCTTCTTTATGAATACATAAATTACTGATCTAATCCAGACATCGGCTATACCAGGTAATGAAGAAGGAGCCCCAGTTAGGAAGAGAGGGCGGCCTAGAATTGTCGTGACAAACGAGGTCCTGGAGCAAAGAAGATTGGCCAGGCAGCGAGTGAACGCAAATCGACCAAGGAGTAAGAACATTGCGTGTTGCATTTATAGTCTTCTGTGTGTTGTCATCACGCCAGGTTGCCAAATTGGCCCTACAAAGTTATCCAGTTCCGATATGTGTATACATGACCGACTCTTATGTATTTGTAAGACGTATTTTGGCATTGCTAGCCCTGTAGGTCATATATTTGTTGCAGAATTTCAGTTTTTGTGTGTAGTTAGGGTCAGTACAGCTTGTGTCAAATATAGCTGACCATAGTGAATGCTAGATCAGGCCGCACGGAAAAATATTTAATCTGGTGAATTAAACAGTCCCCAGTCCACAATTAACACTCTAATATATAGGATAGCAAGTTCAGCTCGAATTTTGAATTATGCATTATTACAGTTTTATAACATTGTGCAATGATAGGTAGAGGACCCTCTGGCAGGAGGGGATGACCCAGATTGGTTCTGAATGAGGAGCTGCGTGAACAGCGAAGACTATCAAAACAGCGTTCTAATGGCAGGCGAGGTGTGCCCAGCATAACTTGAATATCAAACATTTTCTACCACTTGTCTGCCAACTACCAATAAGCCTACTTCTCTTTCCTCATACTGGTTTCGTTGCAGGTCAAGCCCCGCCCACTGCCACCACACAAACTGTGGTAGTGGAAGCAGAAAACACCAATTTACAGGCCTCTGTTTCACAGGAGCTGGATCAGCATCTCAGCACAAATCCTGATGTCATGGAAGGCGCATCAGGTAACTTTCCCAAAAAAAATGTATGGCTTCCTACCACCTATCAGTTACATTCTTCAATAATAATATAACTCATGTATTTATGTAAACCTTGATTTCTCGACGTTGACTCTTCCTCTTACCAGGTTCATCTGGGATTCAGCGGTAGAGCAACCAAAAAAGGCTGCGGTTTTGTATGTAGCCAGAAATGCTGTGTGCACCATCTTTCACATGCATATGTTTCATGTGTTTCAAGTGGCTAACTCATCGCTTTTGTTTATGCCTTGTATGCGCAGTGTTAGCTAATGACATATTCAGTATTGGTGGCCAAGAAGAGACATGTGGTTCCTGTGCAGCTCGGGTATGGCCTGCAGAATTCACCGGTAGGCACACAGGCGCTGGGCCAAAATCATATTCAATATGTTGTGGCAAGGGTAAAGTCCTGCTACCATTGCTGCAGGATTCCCCGCAGGAACTTGCAGAGTTAATCTCCTCTAACGGAGAGCAGGCCAAATCATACTTCGACAAGAGCCGAATTTATAATAACATGTTTGCTTTCTGTTCTTTTGGTGGTAATGTGGATCATTCTGTGAATACCGGGAAGGGACCTTTTGTCTTTCGTGTGATCGGCCTTAATTATCATAGCATCGGCTCTTTGGTGCCTCCGGATTCTCCTTGGACGAAGTGTGGCCTTCGATCTCCCAAGGTGTGCCTCTCCTTAAAGCTCCGAAAACCCAAAACCCTAGCTGTCTCCTTGAGAAAAACGTTTGCCTCTCTCTGACTCTAGGATTAATTCGTTTTGGTGTGTATTTCAGCTTTAGGAGAACGAGAATATATATAGGCTACAGCAGGGATCATGGATCATTAGGTCAGGCCTTCCAATGACATTCCGGGCCAGGCCCAATGTCATTAAATATTAATTCAATCCACTAAAGAACTAATATTTGCACTACCTTTCCTAATTCCGTAAATTAATTATTTAATTCGGCTCCCATATTAATTGCTTATAAATTCCCCATGTTTAAGATATCGCATGTCCATTAATTAAATTAATTTCTGACAATTAATTTAATTAATATCTTTTATCCTTGATCATCCACTCAACCTTATAATTATGCAATAACAAATCTGCCTGCAGGACTAAAGCATAATTATCTTTATGAGCTTTCAAGAGGACATCATCATCCGAATATATTTTTCGGACACGGTTTCCTTTTATAGTCAATATCCCACTCTGTATATAATGTCATTGCCCAATACATAAATTCGTAATTTAAAATAAATTACTTAATTTATGAGTCAAGGCATGTGCATTAAATACAAGTGTCAATCACTATATCCGGATTAAGAACTTAAGCATTAATAACATCATAGAATCTTAGTTCTTTATTGTCAGAATTAAAGAAACAATTATTCTACTATTTTGATCCCGTTCAATATACACAAAGTATATAAGTATTATTCAATAGTCAAGATAAACTATTTCCAAATAATACTTCAGCCGTTCCAGTGGTTTGTCTAACACCACCTCGACTGTGAACTTTTATTATATTATATAAGGAGTCTGACAATCTAATCTTCTGCTATCCCATTTGATACTAGATTGTCTACAATATTAATTGCTTATAAATTCCCCATGTTTAAGATATCGCATGTCCATTAATTAAATTAATTTCTGACAATTAATTTAATTAATATCTTTTATCCTTGATCATCCACTCAACCTTATAATTATGCAATAACAAATCTGCCTGCAGGACTAAAGCATAATTATCTTTATGAGCTTTCAAGAGGACATCATCATCCGAATATATTTTTCGGACACGGTTTCCTTTTATAGTCAATATCCCACTCTGTATATAATGTCATTGCCCAATACATAAATTCGTAATTTAAAATAAATTACTTAATTTATGAGTCAAGGCATGTGCATTAAATACAAGTGTCAATCACTATATCCGGATTAAGAACTTAAGCATTAATAACATCATAGAATCTTAGTTCTTTATTGTCAGAATTAAAGAAACAATTATTCTACTATTTTGATCCCGTTCAATATACACAAAGTATATAAGTATTATTCAATAGTCAAGATAAACTATTTCCAAATAATACTTCAGCCGTTCCAGTGGTTTGTCTAACACCACCTCGACTGTGAACTTTTATTATATTATATAAGGAGTCTGACAATCTAATCTTCTGCTATCCCATTTGATACTAGATTGTCTACAATATATAATATACAGACAATGTGAAAACATGCATTGAAGATTCTCAAATAATTGTTATATACTTCAAACGAATATTTCAGTATAACCCTAACAATCTCCCACTTATACTCAAGATATTCTTTGAGTATATCAGTGTCTATTACAAGCAATCCACTACCAACTATATATAACCATGTGACAAAATATCTGACTCCTATCGCTTCCACGTGCTCCTGAAAAGCCTTAGCTGGTAAGCTCTTCGTGAAAGGATCTGCCCGGTTATCCTTTGATGCTATATCAGCCACAATGATATCTCCTCGCTTAACGAACTGTCGTATGAGGTGATACTTACGCTCTATGTGTTTCGCTGCCTTATGGGCCCGTGGTTCCTTGGTATTCGCCACAGCACCAGTGTTATCACAATAAATCGTGATTTGCTGTGGCAGATTAGGAACCACACCCAAATCCAGCAGGAAGTTTCGGAACCATATAGCCTCTTTGGCTGCCTCCGAGGCTGCCACATATTCGGCTTCCATGGTTGAGTCCGCGATGCATTTCTGCTTCACACTCCTCCATATTACGGCTCCACCTCCCAAAGTAAAAACACATCCCGAGGTGGACTTTCTCTTATCCTTATCTGTCTGGAAATCCGAATCGGTATATCGCAGAGGCACTAAATCAGAGGACTTGTAAACCAGCATATACTCCTTAGTCCTTCGCAGGTACTTGAGTATTGCTTTTACAGCACTCCAATGTTCTTGTCCTGGGTTTGACTGGTATCTGCTAACCATGCCCACGGCAAAACAGATATCAGGCCTCGTACATAACATTGCATACATTAGGCTCCCACATGCCGAAGCATAAGGAACTGCCTTCATGTTCTCTATCTCCTTAGGTGTCGAAGGACACTGCCTCTTTGATAGAGTAACTCCATGTCTGAAGGGTAAATTACCCTTCTTGGAGTCCTGCATGTTAAAACGAGCTAATACGTCATCTATGTAGGGCTCCTGAGATAAAGCCAACATCCTTTTCTTGCGATCCCTTATAAGTTTGATCCCAAGGATGTATGCTGCTTCACCTAAGTCCTTCATTTCAAATTGTTTGAACAACCATGCCTTTATTGAAGACAACATCTTAACATTGTTTCCAATGAGTAAAATGTCATCAACATAAAGCACTAGAAAAACCACTGCATTTCCCTCACATCTCTTATACACGCATGCTTCGCTTGGACATTGATCAAATCCATATGACTGGACTGCCTGATCAAAGCGAATGTTCCAATACCTAGAAGCTTGTTTAAGTCCATAAATAGACCTCTTCAGCTTACAAACAAGATGCTCTTGGCCTTCTTTAATGAATCCCTCTGGTTGCTGCATATAGATGGTTTCCTCAAGATTTCCATTAAGGAAAGCTGTCTTGACATCCATTTGCCAAATCTCATAATCGAGATGAGCTGCTATAGATAAAAGAATACGGATTGACTTAAGCATGACTACTGGCGAAAAGGTTTCCTCATAATCGATACCTACTTTCTGAGTATACCCTTTCGCAACAAGTCTTGCTTTCCAGGCTTTCACCTTTTTGTCTGATCCCCTCTTTTTCTTGTAGACCCACTTACATCCAATAGGTTTTACACCTTTGGGTGGTTCCACAAGCTCCCAGACCTGATTAGAATACATTGATTCCATCTCAGAATCCATTGCCTTTTGCCAAAGACTTGCATCTTTGTCCTGTATTGCCTCTTCGTATGTCCGGGGATCATCATCATGTTCACCAGAGACCAAGTCCGAAGACTCTCCCAAAAACATGAATCTGTCGGGCTGTCGAACAACCCTCCCACTACGACGAGGAACTGGTGCGGTATTAGTGACCGGTTGCACAGTCTGTTGTGGTTGTTCTACTTGTACTACAGGTTCATTATTCGTCCCTCCCACTAGTTCCTCTAAAACGATACTACTCTTGGGTTTGTGATTCATTATATAGTCTTCTTCTAAGAATCTTGCATTGGTGCTAACAGTGACATCCCGATCCTTAGGACTATAAAATAAATAACCTTTTGTTCCCATGGGGTAGCCTACAAACAGCTTTACTTCTGTACGAGATTCTAGCTTAGTCGCGTTCTTGTTCAGCACATGTGCTGGACAAACCCATATCCGAATGTGTCTCAGACTCAGTTTGTCCCCGGTCCACAATTCTAAAGGGGTTTTAGGAACCGACTTAGAAGGTACTAAGTTCAGAAGATAAGCTGCTGTCTCTAAGGCATGTCCCCAAAAGGACTTGGGTAAATCCGAATAACTCATCATCGATCTAACACTCTCTAAAAGAGTCCGGTTCCTTCTCTCTGCTACACCGTTCTGCTGGGGTGTGCCTGGTGCAGTCAACTGGGATTCTATCCCATTCTCTGATAAATATTCCCTGAATTCCCCAAGCAAGTATCGCCAACACGATCAGATCGTAGGGACTTGATACTTTTATTATGTCGCTTCTCCGTTTTAGCTTTGTACTCTTTGAATTTCTCAAAGCACTCAGACTTACGGCGCAACAAATAAACGTATCCATATCTAGAATAATCGTCAATAAAAGTGACGAAATACTCATAACCACCTCTTGCTTGGATATTCATAGGTCCACATAAATCAGAGTGAACCAATCCTAACACTTCTTTGGCTCTATTCCCCTTTGCCTTAAAAGGCCTATTGGTCATTTTACCTTCCAAGCAGGATTCACAAACTGGAAATGGCTCCACTGCCAATGAGCCTAAAGGCCCGTCTACTACCAGTCTTTGAATCCTCCTCAAGTTAATATGACCTAATCTCAAGTGCCAAAGATATGTTTGGTTCATACTAGAAGGTTCCTTTCTTTTATTAGAGGTAGAAGATGTGTTATTCAATACCCTATGTTGTAGTTGCAGTGCGGGTTGACTAGGATTAATTATATACAAATTGTCTTGCAATGTACCAGAACATATAATCCGTTTATTCATCATAATAGAAACATTACGATCCAAACAAACATTATAACCATCCATAGCAAGTTTAGAAACCGAAATCAAATTCCTTCTAAAAGAAGGTACATAAAGACAATTGTTCAAAACCAAAATCCTATCAGAACCAAAAGATAAATGAATAACTCCTACTGCAACTACTGCTACTTTCGTAGCATCTCCCATGAACACGTAGATCTCACCATCTCTAAGCATTCTGGATTGCTGGAGCCCCTGCATAGAGTTACAAACATGATCAGTGGCTCCAGTATCTACACACCAAGTGCTCGTAGATATAGCCGCTACAAATGTTTCTGTAACTAGAGAAAGAGACATACCAGTATCGTTTGTCTTCGTAGGAAGAGGACAATCCTTTTTCCAGTGACCCGACTGCTTGCACCGGTAGCACTTCCCTTTAGGTTTTTTCACACCACCTTGAACTCCCACTGCCTTCACAGCTTTCTGTGTCTGAGCCTTTTTCTTCTTCTTATTGCCTTTCGGCTTAGAGGAAGAACCTTTCTCAGCCACATTCACTTGAACACTCTGGCGAAATAATCCTTCAGCTGCCTGAAGTTCTGTCAGCAGTTCCGCAAGACTATACTGCCTCTTGTTCATGTTGTAATTCAAGCGGAACTGCTCAAAACTCTTGGGCAAGCTCATAAGGATAATGTCAATCTGGGTTTCCCCGTCAAGCTCTGCACCAAGGATCTCTATCTCATTCAGATGTGACATCATCTTGAGAACATGATCCCTTACAGGTGTACCTTCAGCCATCTGAGTGTTCATTAAAGCCTTCATGGCTACTTGCCTAGCAGCCCTATTCTGATCTCCAAAAAGTTCTTTGAGATTAAAGAGCATATCCGAAGCAGTGGCCATAGCTTGATGCTGATGCTGCAAAACACCCGACATTGCTGCCAGAATGTAACATCGCGACATCTCATCAGCCTTTGTCCACCGCTTATAATACTCTTTCTCCTCATCAGGAGCATCAGCAGCGGGCTGCTCAGGATTGGGTTCATAAGTGCAAAACTTGTACTCCTCAGCAGTCAACACAATGTCCAAATTACGTTTCCATTCAATATAGTTAGGTCCGGTAAGTTTGTTATCCTTAAGTATGGTGAACAGTGGATTAAACCCCATTATATCCTGAGAATCATGCATGAAAAAATCACATTACACATAAAGAAGGGTGCATAAAAAATTAAGTCCTATTGGTTCCTCTAACAATTATTAAAATTAAATGCACTAACGTTTAAACACCATAAGTTTCTGGTACGTCACGATGGGTGACATGTATACCACCTAAATTTGTTTAAACGTTACTTCGGTCCTATTACTAAACAATAAGCCACGTTGGGGTGGTCTATATTATTTTTCATAGCTAAGTGTATACCATCATCAAATCTTAAATTACCCGAAACCTATGGAACTTGGTACGCCACGATGGGCGGCATGTATACCTTCCAATATTTCTGGAATAGAATACTTCAATTCAATATTCGTGTCTGGTTTGATTTCTAGGCAGTGGAGGAGTCACATCGGTCTCACTTAATACCCATAAGCCTTAGAAATCGCCCCAAATCAGAGATAAAGAAAATCCGTATCTATTCGTATTAATTTAAGAAGTTTGTTCCAGTAATATCTATAACATTCTAGACACCATAAATTACATGCCACGATGGGTGACGTATACATAATTTATATTCGCCTTTATGTTAAATTACATACAAACAATGATGGAGACCATGGGATTTAATACCATATTAACTCCCTCTCCCACTTAGAATTTACTTTGAGGATTTTAATCTAGATGCATCGCCCTATGTTATTTATTCGAAGTCCACATGCATACTATCATGGTTATAGCAACATAAAGAACACATAAAGAACACATAACATGGCAGCATACTAGCATGATTAAAGCATTAATTAAAAACATCCCTATGTCCATGTCATTCTAGCATGCGAAGGGTTAGTATCACATGGCATAACAACACAAACAAGAAACACATAATAACAATAATCAATAATCATAATAAAGCACATCCACTATTATGGCACCGGAAAAATCAGCTTCGAATTCATCCTTCGTCAGATTCCAGATCTGTCCAGTAAACTTCGAGAGCCCGTTTGGAGGCCTAAACGGCCTCAGAATGCCTCGAAAAATCCCGAAAAACACCTTCGAAATCACCTCAACCGGGGTTCCCCAGGTTGTGGCTAGCTCCGTCTCGTTCTGCCGTCTCCGAAAAGTGCTCATTCGCCCAAATCGGACACCGTATGCAAAAGTTACGCCCAAAACAGTGCAGCACCCCCGAAACCCTAATCGCAGCAGCGGAAGATCCTTGTTTCTTGCAGCCCCCTTGATCAAACAATTACATACTAATTGTACAGACGAACCAACCTATTCTATTACATCAGATCATAATCTAAAACAATTACAAATTGAATTACAAGATTAAACTATCACGATCAACCCTCGTGATTTACAACAGCCACGATAAACCACGTGGAATCCAAACATAACAGAATAATTAAAACACGGCCATAATAGTGGACAACGACCTGCATCACAGAAACACTATATACATGCATATATAATCATGACATGGACTGCATATCATAAATCGCAGAACCGCAACCTCGCTCTGATGCCATTGTAGGAACAATCGGACCTTGGCCCTGCGTTTTATGATATTAATTAAAAGTTCGAACAGAATATTAACCTTAATCGCTACAGCGCAAGCAATTCAAATCCACGTCTTCTACTGTATTCCTTGATTCTCCTTGGACGAAGTGTGGCCTTCGATCTCCCAAGGTGTGCCTCTCCTTAAAGCTCCGAAAACCCAAAACCCTAGCTGTCTCCTTGAGAAAAACGTCTGCCTCTCTCTGACTCTAGGATTAATTCGTTTGGTTGTGTATTTCAGCTTTAGGAGAACGAGAATATATATAGGCTACAGCAGGGATCATGGATCATTAGGTCAGGCCTTCCAATGACATTCCGGGCCAGGCCCAATGTCATTAAATATTAATTCTATCCACTAAAGAACTAATATTTGCACTACCTTTCCTAATTCCGTAAATTAATTATTTAATTCGGCTCCCATATTAATTGCTTATAAATTCCCCATGTTTAAGATATCGCATGTCCATTAATTAAATTAATTTCTGACAATTAATTTAATTAATATCTTTTATCCTTGATCATCCACTCAACCTTATAATTATGCAAGAACAAATCTGCCTGCAGGACTAAAGCATAATTATCTTTATGAGCTTTCAAGAGGACATCATCACCCGAATATATTTTTCGGACACGGTTTCCTTTTATAGTCAATATCCCACTCTGTATATAATGTCATTGCCCAATACATAAATTCGTAATTTAAAATAAATTACTTAATTTATGAGTCAAGGCATGGCATTAAATACAAGTGTCAATCACTATATCCGGATTAAGAACTTAAGCATTAATAACGTCATAGAATCTTAGTTCTTTATTGTCAGAATTAAAGAAACAATTATTCTACTATTTTGATCCCGTTCAATATTCACAAAGTATATAAGTATTATTCAATAGTCAAGATAAACTATTTCCAAATAATACTTCAGCCGTTCCAGTGGTTTGTCTAACACCACCTCGACTGTGAACCTTTATTATATTATATAAGGAGTCTGACAATCTAATCTTCTGCTATCCCATTTGATACTAGATTGTCTACAATATATAATATACAGACAATGTGAAAACATGCATTGAAGATTCTCAAATAATTGTTATATACTTCAAACGAATATTTCAGTATAACCCTAACATCCTAAGTATGCACAATTATATATGTATGATGGCCAGGAGGCTTTGAACCACAGGATGAATTTTCCTGGTGAGGCAGCACAAATTGATCCGCAGATTGTGTCTATGCTGCAGAACATGTTAATCCACGAAAATTTTCTGGTCTCAATGTTTACACAGATGTGTGATCGCTATCCAGATCTGGTATCCGCACCAGTTCGCTTGAAATTGTTAGAGAGACGAACAACTGATGGTCGTTATGATAACATGCCAACCGAGAGTTACTATGAGTTTGCTGCCCTTGTGGTAGATCATGACTTCTCGAATAAAAGGGATATTGTGGCTGAAAACAAAAAGGGTGGTTTGCAGCATATTAGTGAGTTACATCCATCCTTCATGTCTCTGCAATACCCCTTACTCTTTCCGTTTGGGGAAGATGGGTATAGAACTAATATCAGACACTGAAATGCTTCCAATTCTCAGACACATCGAAACAATACAGTAAGCATGTGTGAATACTACGCTTTCAGGACACAGTGGTGTCCTAATGAAGGCCACACACTGTTGCTTGGAGACCGTCTATTCCTCCAGTTTTTAGTCGATGCATGGTGCTCTGTCGAGCGTGTGAGATTGCAATGGGTTTACAGACATCAATCAATAATAAGGTCAGATTTATACAACAATGTTGTGGATAGCCTACGCCGCGGTGATGTGGAAGCCAAGGATGTCGGACGCCGCATTATATTGCCATCAAGTTTCACAGGAGGCTACAGGTACATGCAACAAAACTTTCAAGATTCTTTGGCTTTGTGCAAGGAATATGGGCACCCGGATTTGTTCATCACTTTTACCTGCAATCCCAAATGGGATGAGATACAAGCAGCAGTGCAGGCATCAGGTTCCCATGACGCCTCTGTGAGACCTGATTTGATTGCACGCGTCTTCAAAATGAAACTTGATGCGATGATCAATGATTTGACTAAGAATAGCGCCCTCGACCGGGCCATTGCAGGTACATTCACAGTTGCTTAAATCATTTTCTTCTCTACTTATCCTGTTTATGATAATTTTGATTTTAATTGAATTAGTTTTCTTATTATTAAATTGTGCTTGTAGACCATGTATTCTAATTGAGGTTAATCGATTAAAGAGATAAGATATATTTATGAAATAATTTTATTTTCAGAATTTTATTGCATTTTATATTGAATATACGTGTGTTTTTATGTCTGTATATCTTTCTTCTCCACCATTAATTATAACTATAAACAACGGCTTTATCAGTAAACTATTTCTAATTATTTGTGATGTCGATCAATCACTTATTCTTATATATATTTCATTCAAACCTTTTTCTTTGACCAAATTCAAATATATCAAATAGCCACCATGACCTCAAGCTAAACATCATCTTCATTAAAAAATCTTCTGATTTTTATACTATAACACCATCACTAAAACGTTTATTAACTACATATATCCTCAACTTACTTTCTGCCACATTTGCTCTCAGTTGTGTATACGGTGGAATTCCAAAAACGTGGGTTGCCGCATGCACATATCGTTCTATGGCTGGCCCCGGAAGATAAGTTGACACTACACCATATATGGCCTAAAGCAACATCCAAAAAAAGTGTTAAAAGTGCTGAAAAATGTTGCTATAAGGTTTAAGGCAACATTTTTGTCAAAATAGTGGGTGTTGGATCTTGCCTTGTAGCCTTAGAGCGTAAGCCAACATATTTTAACAAGCTATGGCTACACCCATAAAATGTGGCGTTAGGTCCCTATGGCTACATTTGTTTTCTAAAAGCAACATCAAACAGGGTGTTGCCATAAAATCTATGGCAACACGGTTCATTTTTCAGCAACACAAGGGTGATGTTGCCATTAATCCAATAGCAACATCTTACTCACTCTACAACAACATGTTTTGATTTAATAGTAAATATCTTTTCAAACACTTATCATGCTATGATAACATCTAAAATAAAACATCCCAAATCAAATCAGCCAACCAATCACATATTCTGATTCAACCATAAATCATTCATCCAAGTTTTGCAACAATCATAATTCAACCATCCAACTGAAATAGCAGTTCAAATTCATAAATATTTTAAGTCATAACTACATTACAAGTTAAACTTTGCAAATTATGGTTAGAGTATCTAAGTGCATCACGGATCAGATCAAGTAATCTCTGTGTTGGATGTGTTGGCTCCACTTGCAGAGGAATCATATGTCGGTTCGACACTGAGGTCTTCAATATCAATCTTGAAGTCTTGATTTTTTTCCTACCAACTTGGACACCAACGCCTTGACATTCTCTCGAACCTTTGGATCTATTTTTTCTTCCATCTCTTGAGCAAGTTTTTCTACTCCCAGCATTTCCACCTGGTAGTAATACATAATTTGTAAAGTATCTGGTAACATTTAGCAGAATTTAATGTGGCGAGATCCATGATTAGTAAATAAAGTATCTAGTACGAAAATGTGCAGTGTTGATAATTATACCTGCTTCTTCATGAATCGACTGAATAACGTCTTGATGAAATCGCGCTTTGTTCTCGTTGAACTCTTTAGCCTTCTTGCGATATCAAGTCTATCAGTATTGCAGTTGCTAGTTCAGAAGTGCGGAAAATAATGGATAGACCAAAACTATCTTTAGAGCCAAATTCTGCAGGGGAAATTGCTTATTATAGTACTCATTTCATTTCTATGCTACTAGAAAATAGACGCATATAATAATCAAATTATACATAAATATCCATAGTTAATCTAATAGTAGTAATCGTAACATAGCAGACTATCATCATTTATACATGTAGCTCATGTTTTAAAATGGATGTAACAGGGGCCCTAAAGAAAGTTAAATCTCTTTTTTGTCCTAATTTAAATTAATTATCTTGTAGGCTTTCCTCTGATGCACCTGTTTCTCTTTAAGTTTTAACTGATCTGAAAAGGCCACAAAATGATTTGAATTCATACTACTGCTATGATTCTGGATCATAGTAAATGGGGGCATAAGGTCCAACCTCAAACCAAAATAAGTGGAGCAAATGCCCGGTGAGAAAAAAAAGAATTATAATCGATAATTCATTGATGAATACAGCAGCATTATTTCAGACCAAGCAGTAGAATATGATATTATGCGGAGTGATGTATCATTATACATAGTATAGACAAACAGATTATTATCTCTTATTAGCCACACACAACAATACATAAGTGTTAAATTTAACACCAATGCCAAAAAGTATGCAAGTTATAAGCACAAATAAGACAGTTTAATGATAATTATAACTTTGTATTATCAGTGGTATGCATAATAAAAAATTAGGGCTCCAAGCAAATACAAAGAACAATTATATCATAACTAATGTTCTCCTGGCAACAAAAACAAACACCCAACATATGTGCAAAGGAAACCAAAAACTATAAACAAAGAAACAACAAAGCAATAGGTATATACCTTGGGAGTTGAACTTAGATCTCCAATTAAATCGAAACCTCCAAGCTCCAATCGAAACAAAACTCCAACCTACAGACATGTTTGAAAATTAGTAAGCCAAAATTGAAAACATGAAAAAATTTAAAAATCATTCTCAGGGGAATATAAACAAACACCATATAAACATACAAAGAAAACCAAAGACTCAAATCTAGTCATAACAAGACTCAAATCTACGGACATGTTTATGAAATTAGTAGGAGCAATTTGAAATTTTGAACTAAACAAAAAATAAAAATTTAGGGTTATTGAGAAAACAAACCACACGAAGATAAAGTATAAGCTCTGCAAGTTGAGGCACATAGTGTCCTGCACATACAATAGAAGAGAATAACAGTGAGATGGAAAAAATGTAAAACGTAGTGCTTTGGTTATGTATATGCAACCTGCATAACTCTCTCCTGATATGTAAAAATCACGGATTTTCCAAATTAAATCGATAAAATAAATCCCCAAATTAGGTTTGTGAATTCCCAACTTAAAAATCTAAAGTCCCACAAAAATTAGGGTTCATCAAGCCCCCAAATTTAACAAATTGTAATCACAAAGAGATGAACACAAACTAAAACAAATTTACAAATTAGGGTTCGTAAAACCTCAGATTAAACCCATAAAATAAAACAAAGAATGTGTTTACCTCTAAGTTGAGATGGGCGAAGAGAAAACAACATAGAAAGATAAGAGCGGATAGAGATGAGCCAGGAGAGAGATGACTGTAAGAGAGAGATATGAGTGAAAGAGAAAAGATATGAGTGAGAGAATAAATTTGTGTAATAGAGAAGATATATTACTGGTTTTATTTGTTGAGCGAGTTGTTTTCCTAAGTTGGATAATTTGGATAAGTGGGCGGGAATTAAAAAATACAAGGAGCGGGTCTTTTGCCCCGCTTTTTTTTTAGTAATTTTCAGGTCTTTAAGGCAACACCGGGAGATGTGTTGGCATTGAGGATTTCTCCAACATCTAAGGCAACATCACGCCTCGATGTGGCCATACATCATTTTTTTTCCGATTTTGGTCATCTAAGGCTAGATTTTAGGTGGCAACATCGCTTTTAGCTGTTGTTGTAGACCATATATGGTGTAGTGTGATCACTCCAGATGACATAGATGGCCTTATAAGTGCAGAGATACCCGATCAACAGGCTGACCCAATGGCCTACGAAGCTGTCTCCCAGTTAATGATGCATGGTCCGTGCGGTGCAGCCAATCCAAAATGTCCATGTATGCGTTAAATTCAATGCACAAAACACTACCCTAAATCATTTGCCGAGCATACTCTTGTGGATGCTGATGGGTATGCCTTATATCGAAGGAGGAATACCAAAAGGACCGTTAAACGCAGCCATTTTCATCTGGATAACAGGTCAGCTTTATAGCTATTGTTTTATAACTTATTTCGCATACATGCCTAATTTAAAATTTTAATTATAAATTCTATTGAGAGAAATGGACATGCAACACACAAAATAGGCTCTATTATCCAAGGCAGAACATGTCCGATAATGATATCTCCCATTCGGCATTAATTTTATAATACGACCCTATATTTGGAAACGCTCTCCTTTCCAAACCAAAAAAAACACATTAATATACATTATACAGTCTAGGCCATTATCTAATTTATTCTTCAATATATAAATAGAATTATATTTTTCCTGGAATCATGCATTTCATTCAATAAGAATTAAAAGAAAAATAGCCTAATTCTGGTAGAATTACAAGAGCTTCTTTACTTTGACAATATCCTTCGTCATTTTTATTACAGAGTGGGTTGTGAAAAGGTCTTGAATTAGGGTAGCACATAAATAAATGGTGTGAATCAGGCAAATCACGATTTAGACTTCATAACAAGACTGGATATTAACACTTGATTAGATGATAAACAGAAAATGGAACTGTTGCAGCAGCCGATGTTTAGTTGGATTTGTCATGGAAACTAATTTTCGCTAATATAACTGGAATTGTCATGGAAACTATTTATCGATAATATCCATGGATACTAAATTGTTTTCCGCCTTAAGTGATGTTAGTAATTAGATTTTGTTGTGCTTCCGCAAATTCATGAAAAACGGTACTGCTTTCAGTTTCTGCATATTGATATTGAGAATTTATCTCTTAGTGGTTTTTGTTATAGGCATGTCGTCCCTTATCATCGTGGTTTGTTGGTCAAGTATCAGGGCCACATAAATGTTGAGTGGTGCAACCGATCACTATCCATAAAATATCTTTTCAAGTATATTGGGAAGGGTCCAGATGCTGCAACTATTGTTTTGCTGGAGGCCAACAAACAGCTACCTCAGACAGACCAAGATTCAGCAGCCAGCAATGCCCAAAGTATCGATGAGATTAAAAATTATGTATCTTGCAGATATGTCTCCACAGCGGAATCATGCTGGCGTCTGTTTGAATTTCCAATACACCATAGAGAACTTTTTGTTCAGCGTTTATATTTTCATCTTGAAAATGAACAAGAGGTGAGATTTCGTGACGATGAGAATTTGCCACAGGTCGTTAGCAGAGTTGATCCAGACGGTACAATGTTTATTCAGTGGATGTTGAATAACCGCTATGATGAGCTGGGCCGTGGCTTAACTTTTCTCAAATATCCTACAAAGTTTCGGTGGGATGGGTCAACCAAAAGATGGCTCCGCCGGAAGCAAAACATTAGTGTTGTCGGAAGAATGGTTTACGCACACCCCGCATCAGGCGAAAGATTTTACATGCGCCTTTTGTTGAACATTGTGGTGGGTGCCCAAAGCTTTGAGGACATACGAACTGTTGATGGCATCGTTTACTCAACTTACAAAGAGGCATGCTTTCAAAGGGGGTTGCTAGAGTCAGATAATGAATGGCATATAGCACTCCATGACGCTTCCCTTTCTGCATCTGCACATCAGCTACATGATTTGTTTGTAACTTTATTGGTGTTTTGCGAAGTGGTCAATCCGAGAGAGTTATGGGAGAAACATTGGAACAACCTTGCTGACGATTTTGAATATACTAAAAGGAAGCAGCTCAGTTTACCAACTTTGAAAATCACTGATAACGACAAACAAATGCTCGCACTTGAGGCGGTGCAACACCTTCTAAGGCAATATGGGAAAACATTAGCAGATTATCCTGGTATGCCAGAGCTGAGTGTTGTCTCCACTTCAAAATACAAGAATGATTTACTGTTGGAGGAAATGATGTATGACCGTGAAAGACTTCAGTTAAAGGCGGCTGAACAGTATCCATGTCTAAATGAAATGCAGCGCACTATCTTTGATGAAATTGTGGAGCAAGTGGAGTTGGATAAGGGAGGATTCTACTTTGTCTATGGCCCCGGAGGCACGGGCAAAACCTTTTTATGGTCCACAATTATATCAAAGCTAAGAGGCGATGGCAAGATAGTGCTCGCAGTGGCTTCTTCCGGAATACCTTCTCTTCTACTTGAAGGAGGTAGGACAGCACATTCTCGGTTTAGAATACCGATTGACATAAATGAATATAGTTGTTGTGAGATTAAAAAAAGAACATTCCTTGCCGAACTTATATGCAATGCGAGTTTAGTAATTTGGGATGAGGCTCCCATGACACACAGGTTTGTATATGAAGCTGTGGACCGAACATTCCGGGATATACGCTCAACAACAAATGACGAGTGCCAATCCCTACCCTTTGGTGGACTAACTACGGTGCTAGGTGGTGATTTCAGACAAATTCTCCCTGTCCTGCCCAAAAAAGGGAGGCATGAAATTGTGTGTGCAAGCATTAGCAAATCACACTTATGGGAAAGCTGTAAGGTTTACACACTCACTGAAAACATGCGTATTCATAAAAATGTACCGCCAGTCACAATTCAAGGATCCAGGGTACAGTTTCAAGACTGGGTGTTGGCTTTAGGCGAAGGCTGGGAGGAAACTGCTTCTATTGGAGATGATGCAGAGCCATGCTGGTTCCTGATACCGGATGAGGTATGTCGAGCACAAACTGTCACGATAACCACACTTTATGTTAGTTTGTGTCATCCTGTTTTGAACCCTTATAACCAGTATATTTAGAACCACTCATTTGCAGCTTTGTATAGGTTTATTAAATATCGTAAAAAAAACCCCTAATTACAATGTACAAGGTGCATGCCAATTTGTAATTTGTTACACACATGCGCACCACAAACATGATATAAATGATGGAAGTTAAGGCCCCTCAGTCGTATTTTATACTTGCTGCTCCACTGTTTCGTTATTCAACAGTTTGTTATCCTGATAACGCACATGCTCTTACTATTTATTTTTCCACCGCACCGTCCACTCCCTGTAATTACTGCCCACTCTTTCATTTCTACTAATCCGGTAAACATTAGCAACAATGAGGTCTAGAGCTCAAAGTAATACCTTTTGTTACTGTGACTTATTGCTATACACTTTATCTTAGCCAAAGGCTTTAGGTGGCAATAATTTAAAATGCGACTGTTTACTCTATTATCATCGGCGAGCTGGTCTAACAGATGCCCACAAATTGCACATTAGAAAGGACATATTTCCTCTATGCCTGTCCGTCACAACATTTATATAACAACTAATTTGAACTCTATGCTCAGGTCCATGTCAGGTACACTGGGGATCCTGTGGAAGCAATAGTCAATGAAATTTATCGTGATCTCCCTCTTCAGGCTGGAAACATTGAATACCTTCGTGACAGGGCTATATTGACGCCACGTAATGAACATGTTGAGCAGGTTAACTTGGCCGTTTTACAAAGGTTACAAGGAGAAGTGAAGGTCTATCATAGCTGCGATAGTGTTTGTAAAGGCTCTTCAAGTAGTGATGCTGACGAGGTTTTATACCCGGCAGAATATCTCAACGCATTTAAATTTAGCGGAATCCCGAATCATGAGGTTCGCGTTAAAGTTGGTGCCCCAATAATGTTGTTGCGTAACATCAATGCGAAGAGAGGGTTATGTAATGGCACTCGACTCATTGTTACACGATGTTATCCTTTCCTCATTGAGGCATTGATCATTACAGGTAACAGAATTGGAGAGACAGCTTACATCCCACGGATAAACATGAGCCCTGCTGAAAAAACACACCCATTTGTATTGAAGAGAAAACAATTCCCGATCGCTGTTTGCTACGCAATGACAATCAACAAAAGTTAGGGACAAACAGTTCAGAATGTCGGCCTTTTTCTACCAGACCCTGTTTTCAGTCACGGACAGATATATGTGGTTGTTTCAAGAGTGACCTTCCCCAATGGTTTGCGGATTGTTACTGTTAGGGCTGTCAAAAAAATCCGGAAAATCCGATATCCGTCCGAAAAATCCGTTACCGTATCCGGGAAAAAGCGGATATAATCCGTATCCGAAATAAAACGGATATTATCTGTATTCGAATCCGGAGATTGCGGATACGGATATGGATATAGGCGTATCCGTATCCGAAAATATCCGTATCCGAAAACATTTAAATAAATATATAAATAATATATATATATTAATATTATATATATAATAGTACTTATATAAATTTATTATATATATTTTTGTTTTTTTCATGTAAATTTAAAACATGAATTAATATTTTAAAATATAAAAATATGAAATTAAAAACAAAAAGAAATACAATCGTCACATAACCATAGCACCAGTGTACCACATTAGTAATTAGTTTACACTTTACAGCTTACACCACTAGTTCCCCAAACCTAAATACCTAATAGCTCCGCTCCCCTCCCCTTTTCTAACCCTGGAAACAAAATCGAATATCCCACGCCATGCTAGATTTGACGATTTCTTCGACTATCAAGCCCCCAATCAAGTTACACCAGTTTTTAAGTGTGCTTATTCCATACAACCTCTGGCCTGGGAAGGAAGTTGTTTCAGTTTTGACATCTGTGTTTTCATCTGAGATCTGCTAACCACCTATTTCCTCATTTCTGGTCAACAAACTTGTTTTAACTAATATTGTTTGTTTACATCTTTTCAGTTCTACAAGTAGAAGACTATTACTGGAGAAAGGGAACTATCTTTTTTTTGTGTGTTTGAAAAAACGGATCCGAATATTATCCGTATCCGGATAATATCCGGCGGATACGGATACAGATATTTTAATTAAAAAATTTGCGGATACGGATCCGGATACGGATACGGTTTTCAGTAAGCGGATTCGGATACGGATATGGGCAAATCCGTATCCGTTTTATCCGTTTGACACCCCTAGTTATTGTTGATAAAGATGCTTCATGTGCAGGCTATACCAAGAATATTGTTTACCACTAAATCTTTGATGACATAGCTTAAAAAAAAGGGATTCTGACCTTCAAAATGTTTACTGTGGGCTGCTTTTTCAGAAATGCTGAGATGTGGATTCGTGGGTTGCCTATTTACCTTTGGAATAAAGACAGTTCACGGCAAAAGTATTACACCTGTCTCTCAGAAATGAATGGAGGATTAAAACATCAAAACCCTAGGCCGATGGATGTGGAGAACCTAAATAGTGTAGGGCAAGCTTCACTGTTGCCATCATGCATCTGATCCTGTATTTAACAAAACAGCTCAAAGGCATCCTCTTCAATTTCTGCAGATCTATACTGTCAAGGGGACACACCAAGAATTATCTGTTACACTAGATTATTAGACATCCAGTACATTGTTTATGGAAACATTATATGGCTCCATCAAAAGCCGAAGTATTAGCTTTGCGCTTATGCGTCGACTTAGTTCAATGTCGGTCTATGCACTATTCACCTATATTTCTCGTCTCGGTTTAGATTGTCTGCCTTTATGCACAAGGCAATCTTAGCTCATAGGCCAAGAAAACTTTTGCCCTTTTACATGCCTGTGAAAAAGAAAAGTTTTTAACATTAGGCCAGATTGATATTTAAATACATTGTATTAGAAAAGATTTAATTCCAAAATTAAATGTGCTTGCACAGACTAAACATGATGTACATTCATGTCTTCAGAAAATAGGCCTCCTCTCCTGTTTGATGTTTGTTAGTTTATAACCTTCCTCATTTTTTTATAGAAAACTGATCAATGCATCTTATTCATTAATCATACTACTGACAAACAACAGGCCCTCGCAGGTGATGAATTTGATTGGTGGTGTTAACGGGAAAGTTGCAGTATTGTTAGATGACATGAGCAACACTGATGGTGAGTTTAGTTTATGAGTCAAACCCTGATTTATAAACATTACACTATAATGATACAAGTTGGAAAGTTAAATACTAAAGGTGATAGAAGACAAAGAGTTTTAATTTAGCTTGAATTGCATCTGGAAGCTACTTTCAACATATACTACTGTCAGTTTGTCAAAACACAATCATCCCTTTAGAGAAAATATATAATTAAGATCATTCTTTTCAGCATGTTCTGCTTACTAACGTATATTGTTACCTAATTGTATATTGACCACTTAGGTACCGGAGAAAGACCATCGTCATTTTGCATAGCTTTTGTTGGTTCTGTATATATTTGTTAGTGTTATTAATCTACATTCATGTCTTCAGAAAATAGGCCTACTCTTCTGTTTGATGTTTGTTAGTCTATAACCTTACTCCTTTTTTTATAGATAACTGGTCAATGCATCTTATTCATTAATCATACTACTGACAAAAATTTTCAAGGATATGTATACATGAGCCTTACAGACCATAATCTAATATGTTTTATACCTAACATCAAAACAAGATTAGAGGCAATACTGGCTGCATAAGGATGAACCTTATAGATATGTTACAGCCCAGAAATTTTCAGAAGCGTAGCTATCATTCCGAAACTTAAAAAATTATTGCACTGGCTATGTGATTCCTGCAAACACTGTCTGTGGATTTTGGGGAATGGGAAAGCATGGTCAGTAGCTTGGAAAGTGTATCTTTGGGCATCTTCTGCTAGGGTTCTCCCTATTGAGGTAAATTCCAATTTTTATTAAAATGTATAGTTTCATTTACATAAATAATATGTATAATGCTCTTTTTAAATATATTGTTTTGATATACAGAGTTTGAGCTTCTTGATATACAGAAAGTTTTAGATTACTATTTTTTTTGGGGGGTTATTTATTTATTACAATTTTTGGTGTTAATTATTTTTAAGGTCCTTAATATTTTTTATTTACAGAAATAGTCACTTACATTTAGATTAAGTGTATATTTAGGCCTTGCCCAAGCATAATTTATTAACTTTGAACAAGTAAGATAAGTAAAATAAATTTTTATGAATACTCTGCTATTTACTTGGAAAAAACTGATTTCTGTGCGTTGTGCTTTCTACTTTTGTTCAACGAATGAATGGTTTGAACTTTAATCGAACAACTTTTGAATACTATATTTTCCTTAACTAATATACTTAACTTTTCCTTAATTTTAGTTTTCGATTATCGAATTTGTATTAAGGGATTTATATCCATATTGCAATCAATGGAAGGAAAAATAAAACATATCAATCTAATTAAGGTATAATAAACCTTGCAATTTATATATTATCTTGGACTAATTCTTTTTCGTTCAGAAATTGTATTCTTTCTCTTCAACCGGGCAATTTTGGATTTTATTCTTCTAATTTCCGAATTTATATAAAATGATATATGCCTATATTACGTGTTAACGGAGAAAACTGGTAAGTTAACAAAGATGAGGTTCGCGGCGTGGATCAAGATTCTTGTTGGCGAGTATGTAGGAAGTGGTTGGTTGTTTGTTATGGAGGCGGCTGCAATTGTAGGCAAAGGGTTCAAGATTGCTAACTGGAATAGCTCTCAAGAATGATCGATGCCTACAATCTGCCTACGTACCCCTATTTATAGGGGATCAAGCCGGCACGTAGTTCTTTCTCCTAAGAGACCCCTGTGGGTTGGGCCTCCCCTTCTAGAATCTTCCTCCTGAAAGGGGCCCAATACGATGAGGCCTAGCCCCAGGGGCTTACCCCAAATGCATGGGCGCTATCCTACTCCCCGACAGGGACAACCCGCCAGACTACAGAGATAGGACCCTCCAGGGTGTTTTCCTTTCTATCCTCTACCTCTCAAGGAGGACAACTCCCTAGACTACAAGGTAGGGCCTTCACAATATAACAATGAGATCTACTCTTGCTCAAGGGCGTCCCCTTAAACATAGAGTATCTCTCACCGCCCTTCGGAATTAGGATGAAATGAACTTTCCTCGGCAAGTGGGCGCGTCCAAAGATAGGGCGCGCCCTGTCTTTTGACAGGGTCACCTTGAGACTCAATCGATCTTGACTTTCCTGGCCCAAATAGACCTTCTTCTGTGGGCCCGGCCCATTTGGTTAATCTTCATAATTTTGCATATAACAACTACCCCCCAGATCTTGGTGGCATTGAAGATGTCGACGAGATCTTGAAACTGTTACCTCTTTTTAGCAACTGTCTTCGACCTCCCAAGGCGCGCCTTATCTTTCCGACCGTTGAAACCCTTATTGTGAACAGCTGTGCTCCATTTTCCTTGTATTTTACATTTATTTTAATCTTTCCTTTTTTCACCCGAGTATAAATACGGGTTTTTTCTCCTTTCACTCTTTCTCCATTTACTTTTATCTTCAGTAAAAACCCTCTTCTCCGCCGTTTTACTTTGTCGAGCTTTTCCCGGGGATACAGTGCTCCGTTCGCGATTCCGAGACCACCACCGCCTTCCTCTCTTCATAAGGTACATTTTCTTACCTTTCTTTTCTCTTTTCGCTGGTTATTCTGTTCAAATCGAGCATATGACTCTTGGTTTTCTTCGTTGTTCTTCAGCTTCTTCTTTATGTATATCTGTATGTATATTTGTTAGATCTTTTCTACGAATTCTTTTGACTTGAAATATGTGTTTGCGGGTGTGAATCGTTTATCCTTAGGACTGGGCGTGACTTCTTAATGATGGTATATGCTCTTTTATCAGTATTCTTAAAGATGTTTGTTGCGACCATTTTATCGAACTCCTTCTAGATTTCGTACTCACGGCGCGCCTTATCTTACGGCGCACCCATTCTTCTTCATTGTCCTTCTTAGTTAGTTCATACTTATACGCATCCTTTTGTGAATACCTCCATGGTCGTAATTTAGGATTTTTCCAAAACGAGTCCTTCCTTTTTTCTAGGTCTTTTATTTCCGTCTTCTTCTCTTCATCTATGTCATTTATATCTTGGCGCGCCCGGTCCCTCAATTTGCTCTTTTCTCTTTTGCAGCTGGATAATCGGGGCGCGCCAATTCCCCCTTTACTTATTCCTCTGCGTTCTTTTCCGTCTCGACTTGCTTCAATCATGGCTGAAAGCGGAATCCCCTCTTCTGAATTGCCAAAGATCAATCCGATTGACATAACTGAACTTTTAGACCAAGACGAGATGGATCTTCGAAGTTCTTATAAGAAGAAACCTTTAGTCGAGACTGAGGATGATCCATTAGAGAATTCTGATAAAGAAGAACTAGGAGACGACGTAGATGTTGATGAGGAAGATTCTGAGGAAGAGGCGGCCGAGGAGGAAGCCAGAAACTTTTATCATGCTATGGATACAGAAGAACTATCAGATGAGGCGCGCCCTCCATCTCCAGCCCCATCTCCGAACCCTTATTCTCACCCCCAGATAACAGATAGTGAGTTGGATTTTGACTGGGATGAAGAGGAAGAAGTTCGTGAGGCGGTAAAGGCGAAAAGACGTAAGAGAGCTGGGAAGTTAGCTTGTGTCGGACTGTCCTCTACCGCATCCAAGGCTGAAATCGAGTGGTGCCTCAAATATTACGACAAAGGCTGTATCTGGGCGCGCCCTCATCCGTGGATGAGGCCACACATATTTGACTACAATCCCAGGCTACGCATTCCTCGTATGGTTCTAACACCTAAGTTAGTGAGATTAGGCATTGGTCCCCCCCTTCACCCTTACTTTAGAGCGATCATCGAATGGTTTGATCGCTCCCATCCAACTGTCTCCTAACGGATGGAAATTGGCAATCGCTCTGTACATGCTCTATCAGGACCATAATAATCGAGCACCTACCATGGAAGACCTAAGCTATTTTTTCCGACTAGGCGCGTCCAGTCTGGGTTATTATTACTTGGTCGTCTGGAAGACTCACAACTCTACTGGCTGGTCTGAAGGGAAGACTAGCAATGAGAAAAAATGGAAAGAACCTTTCTTCTACGCTTGGCCAGAAGAAAGAATTAGAACCCAATTCAACGTATCCCCCAGTAAGTCATTTCTTTCTTGGCGCGCCCTGTATGTTAATATTTATTTCGTCTTCAGTATCCTTAATCGCACTTTTTTTGTTCTTCCCTAGTCGAGAGAAAACAATCATCTTTATCTGGGCGCGCCAAAAGGCGTGCGGAGAATATCATAAATTTACCCTATGAAGCGAAGATTATTAACCACCTCGTTACCACCGATCGTCTGAAGGAGTATGGATTCCTAAGTGATGCAGTGGGGTCGATCTGTGCTTATCAGGACTTTTACGGTGGTCGTCCCATAAAGAGGAAAGCTAAGGAGGTTGAGGAAATTGAAGTTGAGGAGGAAGAAGAGTCTGATGGGGCTATGGATCAAGGCGCGCCTGATTACGGTTACCTTCTCCCTTAATATCTATCCATTTTGTACCGTATTTTCTTAGTATTTTTACTGCCAGTTTTTACTGTCTTTATCGTCTTTCTTAACTGTATCGACATTTGAACCTCTGTATGCATGATCTTGTATTGCATTGCCTAATTATTTATCTTTCCTGATACTGCAGATATGTCGCTCCCAGCCGGGTTTGGTGTAAAGAGTGGGCGCGCCGTGAATGTGGGCGCGTCCAGTTCCAAACAGGCGCCCAAGGTGTCTGTTAGCCAACAGGTTTCCACACTTTCCCCTCCCAAGAAGAAAGGGCATGAGAAAAGGAAAAGTCAAGAGATAGGGGCTCACATTCCAAAAAGATCCAAAACACTGGAAGTACCCTCCGGATATCCTTATGAGGCGCCAGTGACTGCCGCAGGAGATTGGTTTGCCAAGGTGGCAGATGGTTATATAGAACCCTCCAAGTTTTCTACTTGGCAACAAAGAAATGGTGAACAGGCAGCTGACGCTTGTAGGCGCGCCGCGGCTGAACTCTTTTTTCACTTGACTTGCAACCCCTCCGACACTGAAAAGCTAAGGGCGAGCCTGGACGCAGTTAGTGAAGACAAAAAGAAATTAAAACAACAACTGGATGCCTCTGAGAAAGATAAGGCGAAGTTAGAGGAGTTCAAGTCCAAAGCTGAGAGGGATATTCCCAAATTAAGGACGGAGGCTGACAACCTTAGGATTGACCTGAATAAGACAGCTCAGGACCTGTCTTCGTCCAATGAAAGGGTTGCCGAACTGGAGAAGAAAGTGGAGGATCTTCAAGCTCAACTTGGCGCGCCTAATCCATCTTCTTTTGCTGAGGGCTTCAGAAGTTTTGTTACTGGATTCCTGGCCGTAGATCCAGAATACGACTGGGGCAAGTTTATTCCAGCCACCAAAACCTGGGTTGAAGAGTTCAGAGTCGAAGAGGCCAAGGCTATTGAGGAGAAGAGGATGGAAATTGAGCTAGAGATTGCTGCCCTCTCAGCCAACGAGTTCCTGCAACGATCCTCACCCGAGAAGATTACCCAAGAAGAGGCGCGCCAAGATGCTGATGGCTCATCTAATGCCAATGAGACAGACTCCATCCCTCAGCTTACTCAGGGTGAGATTCCTCAAGAGATCCCAACTATCCCTTCATCCCAGCCTGGGAACTTAGACTCTTCTCAAGACCAGGACCAGGCTTAGCCTTTTTACTCATTGGAACTTTTGCATAGGGAGCGGGTCCCTGTAACCCTGCAAATTGTTTTAACTTGTATAACATATGTGACTTGTTCGTCTGATATTGGGGCGCGCCCTCCCCATACCGAAGTTTTAATTAATTATTAACTGTCTTTTGCCAAATGCCTTTTTCCATGATTTGCCTGTCTCTTGTACTTCATTTTGTTTATGGAAAACCTCCTTATTATGCTGTGTTACAACATACTTATAAGTAAAAACGTGGCGCGCCGTATATATTGGCGCGCCCAGTCTTGATCTCTCTTAAGTCAGAAAGAGCAGTTGGTTTGATATATGTTGATCGTTTTGCTGAACTACTCCTCCTGCGAGTTTATTCTTAATCAGAATTCTTAAGAGGAGTTATTTTTCTCAGAGAACTCAATAATCTTTTAAGTCGAAGGAGAGTAGGCGCGCCCCATGTTTGGGCGCGCCCTGTGTTTGCAGGCAGTAAAATGAATCAAAGAGTCTTGCCATTACATATTGAAAGTGATTACACAGGATGTTCTTTCCATATCTAAGGTCTACATGCTGCTCCTATTGGCAGATTTCATGCTGCCCTTACTGATAATACTTTTTCAAGTGCTCAGCATTCCATGCTTTGGAAATGGGCTCACCTTGCATATCTTCCAAATAATATGCTCCTCCAAAGATCTCAGCTCGAATGCGGTATGGTCCTTCCCAATTTGCACCAAACACTCCATGACCTAGCACTTTCATCCCTGGCATCATCGTGCGCAGCACTAAGTCTCCCACCTTGAATGGCCTAGGCTTGACTCGACTGTTATAGAACCGGGCTGTCCTTTGTTGATATGCCGCCAACCTAACTTGCGACTCCCTTCTGACTTCTTCCAACATATCTAGATGTAGCCTCTGGTTGACAACATTGCCCTTTTCCTGGAAGTGGTCTCTTCTGAAGGAACCTCTACTGGAACCATTGCTTCACAGCCATAGGTCAACATGAACGGCGACTCCCCAGTGGTTGTCCTTGGCGTAGTGTTGTATGACCATAGTACCATTGGAAGCTCCTCTGGCCACTCACCTTTCTTCTCTTCCAACTTGGCCTTCAGCGTGTGTTTGATGATCTTGTTAATTTCTTCAGTCTGTCCATTGCTTTGTGGATGGTACACGGCTGCGAAGTTTCTCCTTATATTCAGGTCATCACACAATTTCTTCAACTCTTTGCTGTCGAACTGTTTCCCATTGTCAGATATCAATTTGTACGGGATACCAAATCTGCACACGATTGAATTGAATACAAAACTTGTTATCTTCTTAGCAGTAATGGTTGCTAGAGGCGCGGCCTCGGCCCATTTTGTAAAGTAATCTACTGCCACTACTGCATACCTGACTCCTCCTTTAGCTTTTGGAAGCTCTCCAATGAGATCTATCCCCCACAAAGCGAATGGCCATGGACTGAGTAACGGAGTCAGACTTGCTGCAGGACGAGATGAATATGTGGCAAATCGCTGGCACTTGTCACATGCCTGCACGAACTTGCTTGCTTCACTCCTCATAGTTGGCCAGTAGTATCCTTGCCTAAGGATCTTCAGTGCAAGTGAACTACCCCCCGAGTGATTGCCGCATATTCCTTCATGCACTTCCCTTAAGATATAATTGCACTCTTCCCCTGCAATACACTTTAGCAGCGGCTGGTTGAACCCTCTCTTGTACAAGACACCATCATATATTACAAATCTCGCTGCTTTGTATCTGAGACTTCTGGCTTCCTTTACACTTTCCGGGAGCTGACCTTCCTGGATGAACCTAAGTATATGAGTCATCCAAGTATCCACAACTTCATCTTCTACCTCCATCAGATCTTCTCTGAACCGGGTGACCTTCTGTGCTTCTGACACACTTGGCTTCTCCTGAACACAGAATTGGATAGTTCCTAATAACTTGGTGTCCCTTCTAGAACTGGCCTTGGCCAATGCATCAGCACCTTCATTTTTCTCGCGAGGAACCTTTTCCAAATGTACCTCTTTGAACCTCTTCATCAACTCTTGCGTATGGGTCATGTATAAGTTCGTCCTCCAACCTCGAGCTAAGAACCCCCCATTTACCTGGTGGACCACCAACATTGAATCACTGTACACAATAAGGTTCCTAGCCTTCATTTCCACGGCTAGGGCTAGACCATTGATCAAAGCTTCATATTCTGCATCATTATTGGTTGCGGGGAACCCTAGGTGGATGGCACTTAACAATCGACACCCCCCGGGACTAACCAAAACTATCCCCACTCCAGCTCCATCTGAGTTGACAGCTCCATCGACATGCAAATTCCACCATGCATCATCCTCTATCAAAAGACCCTCAATGGGTTCAACAACTGGACTATATGGTACTATTGCCCACTCCTGAGCATCATCTTCAAATTCTAACAAGAAATCAGCCAGGGCTTGACCCTTGATAGTAACCCTAGGCTTATAATCTAAGTCAAACTGTCCCAACTCAACAGCCCACTTCATGAGTCTTCCCGTGGCTTCAGGCTTATGCATAATCTGACGTAGAGGATAAGAGGTTCTTACCTCTATCTTGTGTGCCTGAAAATATGGACGAAGCTTCCTTGCTGCTAAGATCAATGAATATACCAACTTTTCCATGCTGGTGTATCTCGTCTCCGCATCCTGTAATCTCTTGCTAACATAATATACCGGGAGCTGAACATCCTTTTCCTCCTTTACAAGGACAGCACTGACCGAGTATCTTGAAACAGCCAGGTATAAGATCAACGTTTCTCCCTCTATGGGTTTGGCCAAGAGAGGCGGCTTCCGCAATTGCTCCTTTATCTGCTGGAAGGCCCCCTCACACTCATCTGTCCATACGAACGTCTTTCCTGCATCTTTGATAGCCTTAAAGAACTCCTTGCATCTATCTGAGGACTTGGACACAAATCTATTCAATGCCGCTATCCTTCCTGTCAAGCTCTGAACCTGCCTAACATTCTGAGGAGACTTCATATCAAGTAATGCCTTGATTTTTGCAGGGTTAGCTTCGATCCCTCGATGATTTACCATGAACCCCAAGAATTTACCAGACTCAACTCCAAATACACACTTCTGGGGATTCAGCTTCATTCGATACTTCCTAAGTATGTCAAACATTTTAGCCAAGTGCTGAATGTGATCTTGCGCCTCCTTGGACTTGACCAGCATGTCATCTACATAAACCTCCATAGTCTTACCAATCTGGTCTTTAAACATCATATTCACAAGGCGTTGGTAAGTTGCGCCAGCATTGATTAGCCCGAATGGCATTCCTATATAACAATACAACTCTCTGTCTGTTATAAATGAAGTATGTTCCTGATCTGGCTCATGCATGGGGATCTGATTGTATCCTGAATAGGCATCCATGAAACTCAGCAAGGCATGTCCAGCAGTGGCATCTACCAACTGCTCTATCCTTGGAAGAGGGAAACTATCCTTTGGGCATGCCTTGTTTAGATCAGTGAAATCAACACAGGTTCTCCACTTCCCATTAGGTTTGTTGACAAGGACCGGGTTAGCCAGCCATGTAGGGTAGAATGATTCCTTGATCAGCTTAGCACCCAACAACCGGTCAACCTCTTCCTTTAGTGCTTGGGCCCTTTCTCCACTAACAGGCCTTCTCTATTGCCTTATCCCTTTCTTGGTAGGGTCAATGTTTAGATGGTGACTCATTACTTCTGGGTCGATCCCTACCATATCGGCATGACACCAAGCAAAAACATCCAAGTTGCTTCTTAAGAAATGGATAAGGCTTGCCTTCAACTCTCCTTTCAGCTTAGATCCTATCTTTAATATTTTGGCCTCTTTGGCTTCCCCAACCTGGATTTCAACGGTATCTTCAGCTGGACCGGTCTTGGTTGACTCCAGGGGCAGCCTTGGGTCTAGATCGGACTCCTCTTTGGTTCCGGATGTCTCCCCTTTTTCCCATATAGAGCAAGGCTTAAGCTCCGCATCCGAATCTACTTCCATTGCTTCTTTCCCTTTTGATCGCTTGAGATTATCTTCTTCATCAGGAAACTGGACGTAGTAAGTCATATTGACCTCCTCACCTGTGCTGGCACCAATGGGCTCTTTCAGGGACCTACTCTTCTTGAAACCTTTAAAAGACTGCAGGTAGCATTCTTTAGAGTCGTATTGGCATCCCCTCACAATTCCAACTCCGCCAGGCGTTGGGAATTTCATAGACAAGTGGTAAATTGATGTGACCACCCTCATCTCCTTTAGTAGCGGTCGCCCAATGATGGCATTATGTGATGAGTCATGATCTACAATCATAAAATCCATGACCTGAGTGACTGAACATGTTCCCTCTCCTAGGGTCACTGGGAGCCGTATTGTTCCTTTCACTTTTACCGCTTCTCCCCCGAACCCATATATATACACCTCTTCCACCTTCATATCCTTGTCTGGGAGTCCTAGCTTCTGGTAGGTACTGTAGTAGATAATGTTAACAGAGCTACCGTTATCAACCAGCACACGGTGAACATTCATTGGACCAATGCGAAGGGCGATCACTAGGGCATCATTGTGCGGGTGGTGAACCCATCTGGCATCTTCTTCTGAAAAGGTAATGTCAATAGCTTCACCTCTAAAGATCTTAGGCGGTCTAGATGACAAATTATGTATATTGGTAAGGGGCCTACCTTTCGCTTTCTTCGCATATCTCTCCATAGCCCTGGTCCCCTCACCGGCCAAATGTGGTCCTCCAAAGATGACATGAATGCTCCCCTCCTTAACGAACTGGATGTCCTCTTGCTTCCCCCTTTCTTGATCGCCAGTATAGCCAAGTCCCCTTTTGTCCTTGGCTCGAATGTCCCGTCGGGACCGGGCTTCACGAACTATCCACTCATTAAGTTGACCTTCCTTGATTAACGATTCGATCTCTTCTTTTAGTTGTCTGCATTCATGAGTATCATGCCCGGTTGATTCGTGGTACTCACAGTACTTGTCCTTATTCTTGGCTTGCCAAGAATTTAGTGGAGCTGGCCTGCGGAAGAGTCCCTTGTCACGATTAACTTCGAAGATGTGATCAATGGGCGCGGCAAGCGGTGTCCAGCGATTTCCCCTTTCTTCGTGATCTCGAGGAGGTGTATAGTTCCTTCTATACATGGTGTTGACCCGGTTGGGACTTCGTCGCCTCCCCCTTTGTTCTGGACTTGGGGACCGGTCCCTTCTCTTTTGTCGAGCCTTACCAGGGCTTCTCTCATTCTTTCGACTCTCAGCCAGTGACTGTTCAACATTCTTGAATGCCTCAGCCCTTGCATACAGATCTGCCAGAGACTTGGGATCATTGCCTTGCAAGTGCTTCCAAAAGTCGGTTCCTACCCGAAGCCCAGCCACCAAGAAGCTTTTCAGTGTCTCATCAGTTGCTCCCCGAACATTGGATGACTCTACATTGAAACGTTTGAAGTAAGCATGGAGAGTCTCTCCTTCCTTCTGTTTGATATTCGCCAAAGTGGTGACTGGTGGAGCGTACTTGACGGTTGCTTGGAACTGAGTCAAGAACATAGTCTGCATGCTTGTCCAAGAAGTGATGGACGCTGGTTACAACTTTCGGAACCATTGGTAGGCGCTGTCTCTGAATGTGGCCGCAAGAAGTCTACACATGACAAGATCCGGTATCTGGTAGACACCCATCTCAACATTGAACCTTCCAAGAAACTCTACAGCATCTGAGTTGCCATGAAACTTCAGATCGGAGGTGGTGTTTCTGTAATTGGCTGGCAGCGGAGCTTCTATCACCTCAGCGGAGAATGGTGATAGGGCTTGGCTTGAGAGAGACGTTTGGCCTCCATCGAAATGTGCCAGAAGTTTCCTTAGGCTATTGACATCAATAGCTCCGATGCCTGGAATGGTCTGAACGTTTGGCTGTGACGGAGTCATTGATGGTAGCGTTCCGGTAGCCATGAGATCACTTGTTGTGGCAAGTGGATTGGATTGATTAACGTGAATCTGAGCGGATGGGGGCGCATTGGCCTGAGATGAGGCTTGAATGTGAGGATCGGCAATGGTCTGATCAAGATTTGCCTAACCATTCGTTATTACATGCCCTACTACTACTAGAATGCCATATAATATACCTTTTACAATAATTTACAAGAGGAGACAAGAAAAGAACCTGATGATGAGTCGTTCCGTTGCCCGGAGACGTCGCATGCTCGCGCGTTCCTCCCTGACTCTGCCGTCCTTCGAGCATAATTGGGTCTCGCTCCGATCTTCCACCCAAACCATGTGGTTCTTGTTCTTTCGATCTGTCATAGCTTCTTGAGTCTGACCCATGCGGAATCTCCCTCCTATGTCCATCACGACCCGTGCCTGCTGTTCTTGACCCGGCACTCGCATATTCGGGTCTGCTTTCAAGATCCTTGATTAGGGCTAACAGATCTGCCCTAGCGACTCTTCCTCTGTATCTTTCCGCCAGACCGTCGACATCTCGACTAGCCTCCTCCAGGTGTGCGGTCGCTCGCCTATCTTGTGGGGGTTTCCCTCCGTCTCTGGCACCCTCTCTTCCGACGGTAGTCTGACCGCCTGACGCGAATAAGTTCCGCGGAACAATCACAGGCCTTCTATCATCACGATGGCCTGACTGACTCTCTTCTTCGAAGGGCTGCTTCCCGGAACGATGGGTTCCGGGAACAAGAGACTCAAGTTGAGCGACTCGCTCTCTAAGCGCTTGTTGTTCTCTCGCTTCGTTTCTCAAGTAGTGCAACTCCTTAAGTAACTCCTCGTTGCTCATAAAGACTGGCGGCGAGTTGGAGATGGGGCGTCTCATAACGACAGGCTCCCCGTCGGTTATGATGATCGCCCTATCCTGGGGAGTGTTCCCGACCGGTGTGTTGTCGACGGGTGTGTTATTGCCTATCCCCGATCTAGGATCGGGGGTTGGTTCCCGCCGGGCGTTGTCTCGCCGTGATTCGACATCTTTCTCCTTGATGGAAAATCTTGATCTCTCCCCTCCTTCTAGCGCCAATTTGTTAACGGAGAAAACTGGTAGGTTAACAAAGATGAGGTTCGCGGCGTGGATCAAGATTCTTGTTGGCGAGTATGTAGGAAGTGGTTGGTTGTTTGTTATGGAGGCGGCTGCAATTGTAAGCAAGGGTTCAAGATTGCTAACTGGAATAGCTCTCAAGAATGATCGATGCCTACAATTTGCCTACGTACCCCTATTTATAGGGGATCAAGCCGGCACGTAGTTCTTTCTCCTAAGAGACCCCTGTGGGTTGGGCCTCCCCTTCTAGAATCTTCCTTCTGAAAGGGGCCCAATACGATGAGGCCTAGCCCCAGGGGCTTACCCCAAATGCATGGGCGCTATCCTACTCCCCGACAGGGACAACCCGCCAGACTACAGAGATAGGACCCTCCAGGGTGTTTTCCTTTCTATCCTCTACCTCTCAAGGAGGACAACTCCCTAGACTACAAGGTAGGGCCTTCACAATATAACAATGAGATCTACTCTTGCTCAAGGGCGTCCCCTTAAACATAGAGTATCTCTCACCGCCCTTCGGAATTAGGATGAAATGAACTTTCCTCGGCAAGTGGGCGCGTCCAAAGATAGGGCGCGCCCTGTCTTTTGACAGGGTCACCTTGAGACTCAATCGATCTTGACTTTCCTGGCCCAAATAGACCTTCTTCTGTGGGCCCGGCCCATTTGGTTAATCTTCATAATTTTGCATATAACATTACGATTCAAAGAAACACCCAAAATAACATTATAATTTACTTAATTAATATACAGGAAAGAGAAAAAAACAAATATGAATAGCAATTTAAGAGGAATCATTCATATATAACCTATTTTTTTAATCATATTTTTAGGAACATGTTTATAGATTAAATTACACAATAAAATTTATAAAAATTGAATTAAAATTTAAATATTTAAAAATCAAACAAACCCGCGCGAAGCGCGCAAGCATACTTTTAAATACATTGTATTACAAAGGGTTTAATTCAAAAATAAATTGCGGTTGCACAGGTATAATGTGCTTTATTTCCTACTTTTAGGAATGGTCTACGGGATTATTTTAGGCTTTACGTCAGGACTGATTATATCTAGCACGTCAAACCACGAAATCGAGAAAAAAATAGGAAAAGGGTGCTCTTGCATTATGAGGCACCCAGCCAGGATCTTAACCGAAATAGAGTGAGGTGAGTGGGAAAATAATTAGCTTCATCACCATCATATTCTTTCATCACACAATTAATTCATAATAACACTACAGTAAAGAATACTGAACGGTGTCTGCTAGACTAACCGCTCATTTACTGTATCTATATGTATGTGTTTATATTCCTGATTTGCGACCTTTTGTTCTGTGTTTCTATCCTTGCTTTTATACTGCTTTCCCTCACGTGCCTTCCGTGTGCTACTGTCTTGGACTTCCTTTCGTGGGCTGTACATCTTGGTGGGCTGTCCTTCTATGGGCCAAGGCCCAACACATAGTAATGGAAGCGTCCATGGGTTTTTGGATATTCTTGGCTGTTTTGTAAGATGGAGTGTGAATGATAGTCCCTAAGTTGTTGCTCTGGGTATTATATAGTGTGTGAATATACGCTCTATGAGTAGATTGAAAACCTTTAGGCTGTGTTCACTTCATGAAATGGAATGGGGGGAGAATGGAATGAAAAATTATATAGAAGTTTTAAGAGGAAAGAAGAAAGTATGAGATAATGATGGCAAAATATGAATGTAGTTAATTTTTTTGTGAGAAAGATTGTGAAGAAACATGATGTTGAAATGGAATGAGCATTCCTTCCAAAACATGTGGGTTAGAGTTATAGTTAAAATAGTAAGGTTGGAATGATTGAAGGAATGAAAATTATATACATTTTCTTTGATCAACACCATTTTAGAGTACAAAATTCATTCCATTCTCCCTCCATTCCATTCACTCCAAGTGAACACAACCTTAGGCTGTGTTCACTTCAAGAAATGGAATGGGGGGAGAATGGAATGAAAAATTATATAGAAGTTTTAAGAAGAAAGAAAGTATGAGATAATGATGGCAAAATATGAATGTAGTTAATTTTTTTGTGAGAAAGATTGTGAAGAAACATGATGTTGAAATGGAATGAGCATTCCTTCCAAAACATGTGGGTTAGAGTTATAGTTAAAATAGTAAGGTTGGAATGATTGAAGGAATGAAAATTATATACATTTTCTTTGATCAACACCATTTTAGAGTACAAAATTCATTCCATTCTCCCTCCATTCCATTCACTCCAAGTGAACACAACCTTATTGTTGTGGCAAAATGCGATGTGTAGCTAACATTTAAAGCCTTTTCTATAATTGTTTAATAAGAATTTTAGGCATGCATGAGCGTGCCTATTTCGACGTATGTCATGAATATATAATTATACTCATCATTATAATCCAATGCAAGTTTAGCATGGTTTGAGCTGATTTCAGAATACCACCTTGTTCTGTTAATATCCATTTTAAGGATGCCAGCTCATAATATATGTTTTCCATTTTTTTTAAATATAAGTGTGAATGTGGTTCTATGATAGTTATAGGTGGGTCTTTAATTTGCGAGCTGAATTTTCGCTAATATTTTCGCGCCGTATATCAGAAGACAAATGTTCTCTATTGCAACTAAAAAGGCTGATGTTAAGTGTATCTCCCTTTAGTTGTTAAAATATAGAACTTGACGACGCTTTGGTGGAACTCTCTTTGAGGGTAGTTGAATGGGCTTACGTTTGGAGTAACGTTAACCACCGGTGTACGTTACCAGTTTAGAAGCTTTATTTAGGAGGGGGCGCAATTAAAGTGATTTCAAGAGTGTGATTACACTGCCGTTTGGTCTGAAAATAAATTTGGGTACTGACCAAATTCCGTCGCAGTTAGTGGAATCCGAAAAGTTTGTATTGCTAATGTGGGGGTGACGCAAAATTTTTCGGCCTTTGTTGATGATGTGGATTTATATAGAATCCGGTGAGTCTGAGTAAAATAAATATTTTGTTTTTCCCTTTTTAATATGCTGAATACATATCATGAAATAATTGCGAAGGATACCGGCCCAGAAGTGATTTGGTTTTTGACAACAGTGAAATATTATAATTTGGCTGGCTAATATTTTGCGAATTTCCACCTAAAGTCGGGTCCCTTTGGCACCGCTTAGCAGGGATTTTATTTTTCAACATATTGTTACGAGTGCCCAGCGTATTTATCAATATGCCAAGACTCCGTATTATGTAGAGTACTCGGAGCTCGTACGTATAAGATACGGTAAGAATCATTGGAGACATGTCCATTTGTAACGGAGGGTGCTTGTCACGTGTGTGGATGTTCTAAGCAATCATATATAAGTGTATCTATAGAAAGGAAATAGTGTGGTGTGCACAGTGTTTTGTACCAAAGTAGGTTTTTTCTGAGAGGTGTGTTTTTTGCTTGCTAACAATGAGTGATGAAAACAACAGGCTGGGCAGTATGCCTCTTGATATGGTTGTTGTTATAATGAAATCAGTTATGGACGATGGTTTCGTTAGTTTTTTCAATCTGTTTAAGGCCTGGGGACAGGCGAAGAAAGCCTCTGAGATTATTCATCTACTAGAGCACATTCCAGTGTGTGACATGTACCCTTTGCGCCTGGTAGGCAATGATGTTGACATGGAATGTTATGACCGCTTCTTTAGTATTGCCGAGGGTCTGCAGGTCGCTGATGCTGTTCTTTACCGACGGGCACATGATTTATTGATGGGTGTTGGCAATGTATACGTGCATCTCATGGAGTTGGATGTGCTTGCAGCACGCGGTCATTTCTTATCCATGGTCGCTGCTCCTGCATTCCGTATTCTGATTCAGAAAGAGTTGTCTATGGCGTCGATGATTCCTTGCTTTGTCAAACTCTACATGCAGGATAACTTCCGCAGCAAGTTTGTGTCGTCCGTCAACCATCTCCACAACATTAGAGATGTGGCTGTCGCTAGAGGCTGTGCGCTGGGAAGTAAGCCGCTCGCTTCGTGCCCTATCCATGACGTAGACCTGGATAGTCCCGTTAACTCTGCAGTTAACCGTGAGTGTGTTCTTTGTGATGTTGCATCAATATTTAACGCTTTCAGGAAGGCTTAGAGTAGTTACCTCAAGTTTGTGGTACTTGCGTTGATATAGTTTATTAGTCTGCAAGTATTTCCTGACCGCGTCCTAGATTATGTAAGATAAGATGACAGTAAATTATGGTTGGATAGGCCGTCGGTGCTATAGCTGGCTTTCTTACCATTTTAAGTTTGTTCCTGTTTTAAATCCAGTGTCTGTTTTATTTCAGAATCTTGGCCCATGAAAATTGCTAGGTAAAACAGCGGTGATAATTTAGGTTTAACCTGCGTAGCTGCCAAAAATTAATTTTAACTGAAATAGCACTCATGTATAAATTTGCCTGCTTCAACCGTATTTTCATTACCCTATTATCTCATTTTAATACGTCTGTAATCAAGCAGAGCCCCTTGTTTTCGTGTACATATTGTAAGTAGATGTAAGGAATGTCATTATTATTGACTTTTTTCCCCTCCTGAAATACCAAAAAAAGAAATTGCCGATGAAAGAATCATGAGAGTTAATATATCTGTAGCAAAAAGGATGAGAGAAATGTTCTAGAAATTTAACTGCAGTTAAGATGTAATTAGTGGCATAAACCCTCACCGCTTCCAGTGATTGCCGGTCCGGTATAGGATTATACCAAGGGACTGTACCGTACTCTGTATGATGTAAATAATTGAATTTTAGTCTCTAATAACACTGTGTTGAAGTTGAAATGTGAATCCAAGTGAATAATATTATTATGACTGAAATCAACTTTTGGTTACTTCCCCCCTCAAAAGCAGATAAATCCTTGTCACATCAGCAGCCAGCCAGAAATAAAGAAATGGATCTTGTAACACATCAGCAGCCAACCAAAAATGAAGAAATGGATCTTGTAATTGAGGGTTTAGCGAAACATTTAATGAAGTTTAAAGCCCGTTGGTTCTATTATGATCAAGTGTTTCTATTTCAATTAAGCATTAGAGCACAAGCACGTTGATCTTATCACATGAATAAAATCAATGTGTTCAGTGATTCTGGGATGTCAAAAAGTGCAAAATACACCGTATATGCTTACCAAATAAGGAAGCAAATGAAACAATTAATTAAAAGTTGATATGATTCATTAGTACCTGAGGCAATTTAGTGGCAATAGTAGCTTTCGGAGAGTGACCAACCAAGTAGCATTTGTGGACGGCTGATTGACTCGATTGTTTAACAACAACATATCCCAGAGCACTGTATAAAAGGAATATTGTTTGACATGAAAAGGAAACCACATGAAACATGATCACAGAAGAGCTGATGCATCATGTTCCTCATATCTTACAATGGTGTTATATAAAAGAACTCCCAAAACTTAAACCAAGACATCAGCTCAACACTTTATGTGCAATCAGGGACCTCTATGTAAGGCACACAGTAAACCTACAGAGCTATCCTAAGCCTGTAGTGGAATTGTAAAATTTTCAGAAGAAATAATTTAAACCTATGTGAAGTATTTTTACTATCAAGCCTAAAACTCAAAGCTGAAACATATCATGAACTTAAAAAATAATTAATAGTGTCATGTGTTACCACTTTGATTGATTCCGAGCAACAATATGAATGGCCAGCTTAGTCCATCCAAACTTCAACCACTCATTCACTTTGCCGTCATGATGGAACAATACAATTGTAAAATTGACTGGAAGAAAATGAATCAAAAGATTTAAGTCAAAATATGCCATGCAGCTGCAAGGAAGATAAATCAAACCAAAACTGCCAATTATGTATTTGTGCTTGTAATGAAATTATAGGGGAGTAGCCTTTCCATTTTGCCATGAAAACGGGCCTTTGCACAGGTAACAGTCGGCTCTGACGTTCCCAGATAAACTGACCTTTCTTTTTTGCACCATATATTTTAAGCAGGTCTCTGTTTTTTCTATCAAAAGGTATGGTAGAGTAGACTTTACAATTGTATGGTCCCTTTTGAAACATTTTGAGGTATATCTATTGGTTCATTTTAGGCCCCAATTTGAACATGGATTATTAAATTATTCAGTACTACCATTATTAGTATTATTATTATTTGTCGTTCTTTAATTTTTTACGGCATATATTTGTCGTGAATTTATCGGTGTGATACGTTGTTGTAGTGGTTCTTTCCATTGAACATTTTTTTTACAGACATATCTGGCTCATAATTTTGCTGACGGTTGGTCAATCGTCCCTGGTTCCGTTCTCAGTCCTCATACAAGAATTCTTTTTGTTATAGTCGTGGGGGAAGTTTAAAGTTTTTGTTAGAGCATTCTATTTTTTAATTGTTTCTTTCAATCGGACTATTCGGGCTGGAGTTGTTTTGTTGTCGTGGCAGAAGAACATTATTCAATAAAGAAGTCATATTTTGTAATTTTTTGTTACGGTATTAATTACTTCTTCTGTTTGTTTTAATAGAGGTTTTTTGATTATCCGCCTCAAATGTTTTCTGAGGCCATATATATGCGACGAAATGTTGGGATGATAGAATTATGAAAATCACTTTATCCTGCCATTTTTTGCCGCATGTAAAGATATTAGAAATAGCAACCTTAGTCCAAGTTTTAGCATTCAAACCACACTCGCGGGGTATACACAGAAATACTATTAGAAGTGTTGTAATTTGGAGGGAGGAAACCGAATTTTTTGACCATGATGTTATGCAGGGGCGAAAAAGCAACCGCATAATAAGAACGCGAAACTGTCTCTAGAACATATTTTAAGATCTATATACAGTGGATGCAATGACATTGTAGACTGTTAAATTCTATTCTAGTAAACCTAGTAATGACTTGATAATTGGGTGCCGCCGTTTCAGTCCGCATAACTTGTTCCTTTGCTACATGAACGTGTTAGGTGCCTGTGTCAGACCTTGTGCCTGTGCCGGTGCGGCCCCGTACCCGGGATTTATTCGTGGCAGGAGCCCTGCATTTTGAGCTAAGCCATGGGCCTGATTGGGTACCTAGGAAGTGTTCACAACGGTTGTTTGTAAAGCGCACATATATATGAGTGTGTGCCTCGTGTGAAAATGCCCTTTTGATTGACTTGGGGGCAATTAACTATAAGGAATTTAACCTACCTCCGATGCCAAACAATTTTTCCAGTCTGCCCTCAATGTCTCTGCGACATCCTTAATCTGCACCACAATGTAGTTTTGTAGGCTTGATAGAAGTTTGTCAGTATTCACCCTTATCTTGAACTGAAATGTTTTTCCTAACAGTGCCATAAGCTCTTCTGGTATGGAATCATCACCGGGCTCCTTTCTGTTGAGTATCTTTTTAGCAGAGGTATCAAGGAATGGTTCCACGACCGGATTGAGTAAACGGAGTTTAAGTGACCCACTTGTGTCTTGAACATCAACAACTATCCTAAACCTTTGAAGCACAGTAAATTTCAGGATTTAGCATGTATTAAAATGAAGGAGTGCATGTTGTTAATTGTAATACAATATTGAGCTAATGCGTACAGTGTAAGTGGGTGATCAAATGTCTGAGCACAACAGTTGCAGTGATATTTTTCAGACGCTGCCAAGGTAACATCTCCAAGGCATGCCTTACAGGAGTTATAATACCAGCCTCCCTCATTGTCCAGCCATACTATTGTCCCCGTCACGGCGATAAGCTCTCCCTGCCAATATTATTTTGGTAGTTTACATTTGCCTTTCAATTTTGATTAGAGGACGACAAGTTACTATGTGACTGCGGTCTGCAAACCCACAGTTATGTGCCTATACCATAATAGGATTGTGTTATGTATTTAGACAAGTTGTAGGTTTAAGTTGAAATACCTGCAGGCTTCCACCTGTGGCCACCTTCTGGAATTGCTCAATGGAAACCTGTTTCTGTAAGAGACGATTATCCGGAGCTAGCTGGTGGGCTAATTTTTGCGCGTTTGTCATCGAGCCTATGAGAGACATGAAGCGGTCGCGTACGGAGGACACATGTTGTATTGCCGGGTCTACATAGACCTTGGAAGCATTAGTAGTAGTGAAAGTAATCCCACTTGTGGACCATAAATATTTAGGATATGAGAAGCAATGTGTTGTGCATGCGCAATTTTTTAAGCATTTCGTTGATTCAATGTATGTGTTAGTGCACAGACCTTCATCTTTGTTCACAATCACAGAGGACACGACGATGACATGGGTGGGTCCGCAGTTAGAGTGGAGTTTCAGATTAGAGACGCCAGGGACGGTGGTTGGAACAATGACTCTGGTTTTGACGGAGCTGTATCAAAGTTTTCAAAGACCTTAGGCAAGGATTGTATTACTGTGTAATCGTTAATGAAAACTGTTAAGGATTAGTGACAGGCATTTGGTTAGGATGGCTTACAAATTGGTCAAGATGGTTAAAACCCTTTTGTCATTAGACTCGGAGCTTTCTTCCCCCTCGACACCTCCAAGATAACAACCAACAACATCTGCAAGTTGTTTATTGTTAGGGCAATTGTGCTATCAAATCTTAGTATGTGTATATTGTGTGTGTTGAAGGCAGGATTGTAACTGTAACCTGATAGCAAGGTATTGTCGTCAGCCCGACCGCGCAGAGTGGTTTCATTGACAAACTGAAAGGCATACCTCGGTATCTGGATTACATTATCCCCTAGAATGTCGATGGTAGTATTTTCAAGAAACAAAAGCATAACTGTGGATGGCACTGGCTTGAAGAGACCAGTATTGTTAGTGACCAAGAGATTTGTGATTGCACACAGATTTCCCTCAATTAAGCTGCAATCAAATTTGCTTCGGGATAAAGGCATGTCGCGTCGTCCTCTACATGATTGCAAGAAACATTGTGACAACAAATTTTTATCGGATGAAATCCCTACATAGCAGTAGTCAATGGAATTAGGAAGCTAAAAACTCACCTGTTCGTCCATTAAAAGCATTTCCAAACTTGTGACTGCATTCTCCGTTTCTACTATTTTCCACAGGCTACAGATACGGGCCTTGATTTCCCACTGGGTAGTTTCATTTGTCATATCGGCCAGGTAAGAGGGAGCCATCGTTGAAAAAGACAAAAGAGAAGCCGTTATACGAAGTTCGAAGCACAATGATTAGATAATAGTAGCCTGAGCTATTCTTGCTTAATTGAAGTGAAATTGTCAGACGAGTATAAGAGCATGCTAATTACATAAGAGCAGGAAAAGCAAATTTTTGCATAAACAAAAAGGCTGTAGGTGATGGTTTTTTATGGGTGCATGTTTTCTGATATAAGTAATGCAAGGAAATTTGAAAGCTTCAGTTACGAAGGCACGACACTGTTAGGCCTTGGCCCATAGAAGGACAGTCCACCAAGATGTACAGCCCACGAAAGGAAGTCCAAGACAGTAGCACACGGAAGGCACGTGAGGGAAAGCAGTATAAAAGCAAGGATAGAAACACAGAACAAAAGGTCCCAAATCAGGAATATAAACACATACACATAGATACAGTAAATGAGCGGTTAGTCCAGCATTTGGCGCTAGAAGGAGGGGAGAATCTGCCATGGCGGAGGAGGTAAATGAGTCAAGTCGAGTTCCAAAAACGCGCGAGGTGTTCGTGAACGAAGAGAGGAAAACTAGAGCACATAAGTTTGGACCCAGAAAATTGTTTGAAAATGAGGGTGGATGCGAATCTCGTGGTGGTCCGGTGCATTCGGATCCAACCGGAGGACGTGGCAAACGGTACCGTCGTGCACGTACTTTGGTGGAGACACCGCAGGGCAAAAGGGTGTTGTCCAGTGACGCGAGGTTGCATTTGGAAAAGCTTAAAGCTAAGAGGCAGGCGATTGAAAACAGAGAACAATTGAACCGTGAGGCGATCAAGAATGAACTGGATGCTCTTGACCGCGAACGGAAGTAGATTGAGTTCCAGGCGAGGCAGCGATTTGAAACTGAAAATTGGGAGGAGGAGCTTATGAAAAAGAAAGATGAGAATGTCGCCTCATCCGAGTATCAAACGGAAGATTATGACTATGACTACGAACCCTCCACAAAGAGCACAGCATACAGTGAACGCTCTAAGAGGGAGGATTCGGGAGGCTCACATAATTCACGAAGACGTAAAAGAAAGGAGGCGGAAGAACTAAAAGAGGATGGTTCAAGTAAAAAAGAGTCTGCTGAAATGGTGAAGCTGAGAGCCGAGATGGCGGCCCTCAGAGAGCTGGTGAAGTCTCAGACTGGTGGAGTAGAGGCTGCGGCCATTAGTCCCTTGTCAGAGGATATCGAGAATGCAAAAGTAGATATGAACTTAAAGATACCCTCGATAGAGCTATTTGATGGAACCACTGATCCATTAGACTTCCTTAACATGTTTGATGGACGGATGAGTTTCTTTAGACATGAAGAAATTGCAAGATGCCGCTTCTTTTGCACATGCCTCAAAGGCACAGCGCTGGAATGGTTCAACAACTTGCCCCCACGCTCCATAGATTCATGGCAAGCACTGAAGACAAAATTTAGAACACGGTTCTCCAGCAATAGGAAAGGAGGAAAGATCACGGCGTCATTAATGACAATACGTCAAAGGTCCACAGAGAGTTTGACGGATTTCTTGGGAAGATTCCGAGCGGAAGTAGCAGTTATCCCTAATCTCATAGATGAACTTGCAATCAACTATTTGGCGGTAGGAGTAGATAATGCCCGTCATGGTCCCATATTAGAAGAGTTCTTTGAAAAAAATCCAAAAACCTTGCAGGCGGCTATAGAAATAGTCGAGCATAGGTTGAATTTAAAGGAGGCAGTGGGGAGTATACAAGCTACTTCACCACCTACAAGAAGATGGTAAAGGGCGCCACTTCTGTCAAACAAATGGGAACTTAAGAGTACTGAAGCAAAACAGGGTCAGGGAAATGAGAGCGTGGAGGCTAATAGCTCCCACGGCTCACTAGCACAGGCCAATGCCTCATAACCACAATCGAGGTCATGGCCTCCTCGGCCACCAAGAGAGGAAAGAAAATTTTCTAAATTAAACGTGGAGCCCTCTGCAATACTACCACTTCTAAGAAATGAACCAGACTTTAGAGCCCCAAGGCCGTTGAACCCGAACCGACCTCCAAGCTCAAGATATTGTGAATAACATGAGGACACGGGGCATTTAACTGATAGATGTTTCCAGTTGCGACATTAATTGAGGACAAGATTCAAAAGGGTCAATTAACACAATTTCTGGCAAACAATGGCGGTTCAACATGTGCTGACAAGGAAAGGGTGATTGACGTTATTTCTGGTGGGATTCACTTAGAGGATGAGTTCAATAAGGGGAATTCAGTGTATCGCTTGGATAGTAAGAGGCCCAGACGCAATCCGTCACCGGTGATTTCTTTCTCGGACGCAGATTATGCGGATGGAGTGGTGCCAGGGCATGTGGATGCATTAGTAATCACCACTAAGATAGGAACCAATGTGGTAAAAAAGATCCTTATTGATAATGGTAGCTCTGTGGATATTTTGTATCAGAATGCTTACGCAAGGATGGACCTCGGAGACCGTAAAATGACTATAGCTAAAGGATCTCCACTCTACGGTTTCACAGGGAATGAGGTACGGGTCATTGGTGTAATTGACCTTCCAGTGTTATTTGGGTCACCACCCCACCAAGTCTGGCAGATGACGAAATTCCATGTGATCAACGCATCATGCAGTTACAATGCTATCTTAGGACGGACGACCCTTTCAGCTTTACGGGCCGTCACGTCAATCCCTCATCTAAAGATGAAATTTCCAACCGAATATGGAGTAGGGGAGGTTAAGGGAGATCAGTAGTCATCTAAGCAGTGTTACTACTACAATGTGGTTCCTAAAAGAAAATCACGAGGATCATAGGAAACAGTAGTAAACCAGGTGGGTGTTGAGCCGATGCCAGAGGCACCGGCCCAAGATAGAAAAACAGTTTGTGAGCCGATCGGAGAAACAGAGGAAGTGGTGATCAATCCAAAGAACTCAGAGCACAAGGTAAAGATTGGGAGGAACCTGCTAGAAGAAATCAAGAAGGATCTAGTGTTAATCCTGCAGGAGTTTGCGGATTTATTTGCATGGAGTGCACAAGACATGCCGGGGATTCCAAAGTCAGTGGCACTTCACAGACTCAACATTAAAGAGGGTGTGAAGCCTGTGAAGCAAAAGAAACGCGTGTTTTCATCAGAAAAACAACAAACCATTGATGCAGAATTGGACAAGCTGTTGGCAGCAGGTTTTATTCGAGAGGTCCAGTATCCCAAGTGGATTTCCAATATACTTTTGGTTAAAAAGAGCAACGGTAAATGGAGAATGTGCACCGATTATACGGACCTCAACAGAGCATGCCCTAAAGATTTCTACCCGTTACCAAATATCGATCAATTTATCGATTCTACAGCGGGTAACGAGTTGCTTACTTTCATGGATGCCTTCGCGGGTTATAATCAGATTAAGATGGCTCCGGAAGATCAGGATGACACGGCATTCATTACTCACAGGGGGGTCTTTGCATATACCGTTGTGTCGTTTGGGCTATTGAATGCAGGTGCCACTTTTTAGCACACAATGGATAATATATTCGCCCCACAGATAGGGCGAAACATGCAAATTTACGTAGATGATATGATTGTTAAGTCAAAACTTGCAAGCAGCCACACATCTGATCTTCGGGAAACATTTGGTCGTTTAAGGGAGAACTTTGTCCGTTTGAATCCTGCTAAGTGCTCTTTTGGGTTAAAAGGAGGCAAGTTCTTGGGATTCCTGTTGAGCCAAAGAGGCATTGAAGCAGATCCGGGGCAGATTTCGGCCATTCAGTCAATGCCTACTCCTCGATCTTTGAGGGCTTTGCAGGTACTAATGGGGTGCATAGCGGCTCTCAGACGTTTCATACCCCAATCTGCCAAGAAGAGTCTTCCATTGTATGAGGCCTTAAAACAAGCAGCGAAGTCTAGTTCTTTTGAATGGAATGAGGCCTGAAGCTAGCTTCACAGAGATAAAGAACTTCCTCACCAGTCCACCAATACTAGTCAAAGCAGAGCCCTGTGAACCTCTGAAAGTTTATTTGTCAGCATCAGATAGTACCATAGCAGCGGTACTTGTGAAGGAGGTGGGAACTGAGCAAAAGGCGGTTTACTATATTAGTCATTTGCTAAAAGACGCTGAATTGAGGTACACAAGGATTGAGAAGGTAATATTCGCTTTGGTGATTGCTAGGAGGAAGTTGAGGCAATACTTCCAAGGGAGGCAGATCCTAGTAATGACAAATCAGCCGTTACGAAGGATTCTACATCGACCAGACATGACTAGCCGATTAGTAGCGTGGACAATCGAATTAAGCCAATTCAACATCGATTACCTGCCTCGAAGCTCCACCAGGTCACAGGCCTTGGCGGATTTCACAGCTGAATGCAATTTCGGCCAAGTAGTTGAAGATGTCACAACCTCACCAGGGGAAAAGCATGTGTGGACCTTGTTTACAGACGGGTCTTCAACAGTTACATCAGGAGGTGCAGGGATAATACTGACCAGCCCGGAGGGGTTTAAGGTCCAGCAAGCTATCAAGTTCAAATTCTGCGCCACCAATAATGAGGCAGAATACGAGGCTTTGTTGGAAGGCATCAACTTAGCCCAACACCTAGAGGTTCACCACATCAACATATTTAGTGACTCTCAGCTAGTGGTAAAGCAAATTATGGGGGAGTTCAAAACAATAAATGACAGAATGTCGGCATACAAGGATGCAGCTTTAAAAATTTTAGAAGCATTCGATTCTTGGACTTTGGACAATATAGGTCGATCTGTGAACCATTGGGCTGACGCTTTATCTAAGCTCGCCACGTCAAGTTACTCAAAGGTCACAGATCCAGTTTACATTAAGGAGCTAGACCAGCCATCTATTAAGGAGGAAAAAAATATGCATTATAGAGGCATTTGAGGACTGGAGAACCCCGATACAGCAGTACATACAAGGCACCCTAGAAGAAACGGACAAGAATAAGGCGCGAAAAATTGCTTTCAAAGCTAGCAACTATTGTCTCATCGGGGATCAACTATATCGGAGGAGTCTATTGGAGCCGTTACTAAAATGTGTTGGTGAAGAGGAAGCAAAAATAGCAATGACTGAAATTCATTCTGGGATTTGCGGAGAACATCTGGCAGGAAAAAACATGGCCTTAAAAATGATGCGACATGGAATATTTTGGCCAACCATGAGAAAGGATTGTGAAGAATATGCTAAGAAGTGTGAACCATGTCAACTGTTTGGGGCAGTGAACCATCGACCCTCGGTGGCGTTTAGTCCATCTTTGACCCCGTGCCCATTCTATATGTGGAGGATGGACTTGGTGGGTCCATTACCCAAAAGTTCGGGCCAGAAGCCATTCATTATTGTTGCAGTCGATTATTATACTAAATGGGCGGAAGCCAAAGCCTTAGCTAGGATCCGGGAGAAAGAGTTCATTCAGTTCTTTATGGAGTTTGTTGTATTCAGGTTTGGGGTGCCTCGGGTGGTTGTTACAGATAATGGGTCTCAGTTCGTAGGTAAAGAGTTTGAGGACGCGTTGAGCCAATTAAAGATCAAACACCTCAAAGCCTCGGTAGCATATCCGCACGCCAATGGGCAAGTTGAAATAACCAACAAAACAATCCTTCAAGGGTTAAAGAAGAGGTTCCTGGAATGGGTAGCAATTGGGTGGATGAGCTGCCCAATGTTCTTTGGGGTTATCGAACTACACCAAAAACAGCAACGGGGGAAACATCATTTAGGATGGCGTAGAGGCGGTATTGCCGGATGAGATAAGTATGGGATCACCAAGGGTGGAGATGTTTACACCCGAGTCATCAGAAGAGGGCTTACGCCTCAACATAGATTTAGTAGAAGAATTAAGGGATTCCACGCGATACAAGGTGGATAAGTATCAACAAAAAGTAGCTACTTATTACAATTCCAAAGTGAAGATGAGGCAGTTTCAGGTGAATGAATTGGTACTGAGAGAAGCAAGCGCTTCAATGCCTGCCAATACTAGCAAGATGTCTGCCCCTTGGGAGGGGCCTTACAAAGTTGTTCAAATTGTAAGGCCGGGTACATATCACCTAGCTAACCTCAATGGGTCACCGGTTCCCAACACTTGGAACGCGGTGCACCTCAAGAAGTACTTTCAGTAAGCCCAAAATGCAGAAGTGAGAAATTAGTTTTTAAGAAAAGCAGTAAGATATTATGTTGGAGAATAGCCTACAAGTCTTTTGACTCATCCAGAATATATTGTAATTCAAGCTTAAAATATTTTGACTCAACCATGGCGGTTTAGCCAATTTACTACCAAAAGAGTTTGGGACAACGAATCTCATCTTATTAAGTATCTACCAGCGTTTCATATTTACTCTACTACGACACATACGTTAAAATCTTTGTTATCTATTGCAATTTGTTAAGACGATCAAAAGGAAGCTACAAGATGAACCATTTATAAACCTGAAAATGGAAAGCGGGAGCTAAGGAATCTAGTTTAATTACTCTCTACCATCAAGGAACAAAGAAGATCTCACAGAAGTTTACACTGTCAATACATCTTTAAAAAAAAAAAAAAAATTCCGCCAATTTCATTTATAAAGAAAAGGGAGCATAGCAACAATTTCATTAACAGAGATAATCAGAGACACGCTTCACTGGTTCAACACCAGTCTTTTAATTACGCACAAAATTTATTACATGACACAAAATTCTTTTATGATAGCTACTTCTGTTCTTTCAAATTACGACAAAAGTTATTACGTTTGACAGTTTTCAAATACTCTTATTCCGATATAGCAGATTCATTTATAGACAAAAGATACGATCATAGATACTGGCATACAAAATAAAAACAAGTGAAAGACTCAGAAAATACATTCACATAATTCGGTCCACAAGACTGACCAGAACAAACACCAAAAGAGTTAAGCAGCAACAACATCCCACAAGGTCCGAAACAGAAAGGCAGAATAAAAAGTCTTCAAATCCTTAATACATTATAAAAGGGGCATTCCCCAGTAAAATAAGCAAGGTAAAGAAATCAAGCACGGGAGGGAGGGGGTCGAGTCGAAGAACCAGCTTTGTCACGAAGACGGGCAAGATCTTCACAGTGCCTCTGGAAGGTGTGTTCGGTCATATCATAACCGGCCTTGGTAGCCCGATCGCGGCAAAGAGAAAATCCATCCTCTAGAGCCTTCACGACTTCAGAATTACTCTTGTCAAGCGCCTCACGAGCATCCGAAAGCTCTCCCTCCAAGTTCTTCTTTTCCTCCAACAAATCCACAAGGGCGGTGGCATGATCGGTCTTCATCTTAGCAATGGTAGCATTCAAACCAGACTCTATGGATTGATAAGAAACAATTAGTGCATTCAAAGATTTTTTATCAGTCGACAAGTCTTTCACCTGCTTCTTAATAGCCTCAACTTCATCCAGAAGCTCACGCTCTCTACGCTTCATTTCAACAACCTGATTATCAACAAGAGACTTTTGTTCTTTAAGCACACCAATTTCGCTCTGTAAACGGTCCTTCGCACTCTCATCAGCACAGGGAGGAGTCAAAGACAGCAGAACTCCAAAGTCAGCAACAAGCTGAAGAGAAATACACCAAAACAAGGTCAAGGGATAAAACATAAAGCGCATATTAAAACACGAAAGGTAGCGAACATAGTAGCAAACGTTTTTTACATACTTGGTCAAGATGACCCTTAGCAGTAGCCATAGCCTGGGGAAAAGACCCGGTCACAGGAGCTTTAGGAGGCCGGGTTGTGTCAACAGCTTTAGAGCTGGAATGGCCCTTGGATTTTTTGTGATGCGAGTGGGAAGAGCCATCAGTGTTCTTGCATTGGCGCTTACGCTCCTTCTTCGTAGAAAGAGCAACAACCTCATTCTTGGGGGGGTCAACAGAAGAATCAGGCTCCACATCCAAAGTTTTCGGGGTTATATCAGTAGGCCGGGAGGTTCCTTCGTCCTCCTTTTCACCGGCGGATTCCGGAGCTCGAGCCACAAGGGACGTAGCGCCCCTTTGAGCCAACAGTGCCATGATGGACTCGCTAATCATCTTGGGAGACTTCTTAATCAAAGCGCGCAAGGGCGCCCCTGCCACTGCGAATAACAAGACAAATGGTCGGGATTAGAAGCTAAAAACAGAAGAAAACACAAGATACAGACAAGATATCTTACAACATCGTTTAATCAAAAAATCATCATTAGAAAAAAGTTCAGAATCATATTTCTCTTTAGTGCCGTGAAAGCGTTTTAGATCCGCTTCGGGTAAGGAAGGCAAGTAATTCAAAGCATGTAACCAAACTTTAGAGACATCGCCCCAAGGCCTCACGGATCCTAACTCACGACCCGCAAAATACATCCATTTAACTTGATAGCCAGAATTAGAGGGCCTCACAAAAACTAGGCGGGTACGCCGGGGCTTTTTATCGAGATACAACTGCCCTCCGGTGATTTTTACCTGGAAAATAGATAGTACCAAGTCAACAATGGGTATTTCCTTAAGCTCATGACTCCGAGCAGCCACCCCTGCAATTTGGATGAGGGCATTCGGTGACAACTGCCCAATACCACAACCCAAAACTTCAAGAACGGCGGAAAAGAGGGGATGCATGGGTAATCGCAACCCATACTTAAAAAACAACAAGGGGATTGACTGCCAATCGCTCCGAGGTGAGCGCCACATACGATCCGTAGGGCCGGGTATATGAAAAGTGTAACCCTCACCCACAAGCCCATAGTCTTCTAACTCAGCCAAATCAGCGGACTCCGGGGTAAGGATGCTCCGGTAATTAAATGAAGACGTAGACCCGAAAACCCTTTGCAAATCGTTCGGAAGACAAGTAGGAAGGGTCAAAGGCCTCTGCTGGGAACGAGTTACGCGAGTGCTGGTTTTGGGGGGACTTTCGTTCTTGGAAGATTCAAGAACTCCGGTGAAAGTAGCAAGGCTGTGGGAAGAAGAATGGGGGACATGAAAGGGCTCTAGAGGGCTTAAGCCACTGAACACATTACCCTCATAGAGCGTATATTCACACACTATATAATACCCAGAACAACAACTCAGGGACTATCATTCACACTCCATCTTACAAAACAGCCAAGAATATCCAAAAACCCATGGACGCTTCCATTACTATGCTTACAGAATTGTCTCCGCAATCAGATCGAAACACCATCCAGGTCCGGGTTGCAAGGATATGGGACTCAATCAACAAACATAACGGCGCAACGATGCACACGAATGTCCTTCTTCTGGATCAGCAGGTATCGTCTTCTAGAAGCAGAAAAAAATTGCTTAAACATATTACTCGCCTCATCAGAATAACTGCTCACACAATACTTCACGCTTCGATAAAAAATAAAATGGAATACCAAAACTAATTCACATCTTTCAATTCAAAATTTTTCTCAGGGCAACAACATTGTGGCCATTATCCGAAACAACCAAAAAACACAATTCCTTCAAATGATCGAGGAGAACATGGTTTACACTATCTCCAATCTCAAGGTAGTCCCGGGGCCGAATCTCAAGCTAATTCTCTGTTCAATTACTTCTATGCATGCCTCACAACTTTTTGGATTATCTTATATATGTGCCAAATAAGACAGTATTTTATTGCTACTAAGCCACATTTCAGATATTGTTGCTTTCATTCTTCTGCAGTTTATTCGCAAAAAAAAAAATTCACTAGTGGGACATCCTGGCTTTTACTGATGTACATGTTTCCTTTCCAAGATTACATGAAATGTCTCCATCATCTCCTGCATAAAAAGGAAACAGGCATCAGGGATTCTATATCACGAGGACCTTTGGCAATATTTAATAGGCTATAGTTCAAACACTAACGCAAATGAGATGATTGATTATATAGGCATCAAGGATTCCAACTCATGCAGACCTTTAAAATTATTTAATAAGACGTAAATAAAATGATTGATTATATATGTTCCCTTCTCAGGAGAAAATGCCCCTTTCATACGCGTAAACAGTGCGGACAACATGAAACGAATGTGATTCAGGATACAACAAGCCCCATTACACTTATCTGAGATCTTTTAAAGCCCATGAATACACGCGCGTCTCTGCCTTACAACTGATTATTTACTAAGGCTTCCTGCAATCCAACATACGCCGTTGCCCGCTCGTGGCCAAATTTCGGCGCCAAGGGTCACCTACGCTTTCTAAACCGCCAAGAACTGCATAATGTAACATAAATGTAATTACGATAACTCAACACATCAAAAGACAGGAAACAATACGTAAGTATAATACAGGAATCTACAGGTTGGAGATTCGATACGAACAGACAAAGACAATCAAGATATCTGAGACGAGCATCAGTCCACTGAAAGAAGTTCATTAATATGTTCAAGCCTCAGTGAAGAACAAAGTTCTATGTGTTTCTGCTATCAAGATTGCCTGAAGATCAAGTATCAAAGACCAGAAGATTCCAGTATATTTAATTTGATTATTTATAATCAAATTTATCGAAGCAACATCTAACCCGGAATGACTGATCAAGTTTATTATCAAGCAAAGGATTCAAAGAATTATTTCAGTTCGAGTCGTTCGTGAACCAGACCAGTGCACAGGACGTCAGGACATACGAAAGTATTCAGTGGATTCGATCAACGAATTAATTGATCAAGACAATCGAGCTGCTCCAGGATATATTGCCAAAGAATTCATTATACATATATCTATATATTAATTGTGAATTACATGGATTTAAATAATTCAAGTAATTGAATAAACACAATTAATAATATAAATATATATATATATATAATGGTACAAATGGGAGGACTTGAAAATCTGTCTAAGTCACAAGGCATATCACCGGAGCACCCAGCGCAAGGTTTGACCAAGAGTCAAAGCGCAAACTTTGACTCAGGTCAACCTCAGCAAAACTCTTTGGTTTTAACTCTAAGTACCATACACTGTATCTTGTGTATAAGAGCAACTTGGGGCGCAAACTTTGACTGGTCAAAGTTTGCGACTCCAAGTCACAATGACACAGAAAATTCACTTAGAATTTCTTCTAAGTCACATGTACTGATTTCACAATGGTAAGGCGCAATGTTTGACCAAGAAGGGCGCAAACTTTGACTCCTGCACTCTACTACTTCCTGGCGCAACCATTGACTATGTAAGGCGCCATGTTTGACCTCTCAAGTTAGCACAACTTAGAATTTTATTCTAAGTATTACAAATCATATACTGTGATGAAGTCAAAGCGCAAGGTTTGACTACCACTGGTCAGTGGCGCAACTTTGGTATGCACTTGGAGTTAGTTTTATTTTTATAAAACGAATCCGTCCAGGACGAACTCAAGTCGTCCAGGACGAACTCGTTAACCATGGTTAGTTGTTGGAAAGCCTATAAATAGAGGTTGATGTTTTCATTTGAAAACAACTACACACTTTGTAAGTGCACACACTATACACATTCTCGAGAGTTAAATTAGAAGATCGTATTTATCGAGAGTTTGTAATAGAGTGATTGTAGTCTCTGCAGCCGACACTTGTGTTGGAATTTGTAGCACCCGAGGATTATTTCTAATACAAATAAAATTCCCCGACTTGTTGGAGTTATTTATTTACGATTGATTTAACATGGACTGAAACAAGATTATCCGCAATTAAATTAAATCGAAGAAATTGGTACGACGTATTCAACCCCCCCCCCTTCTACGTCTGATTGGACCTAACAATTGGTATCAGAGCGAGGTTGATCGATATACAGATCTGAGATCCGTAACCAATCTGAAAAGCTAGCTGTCCGTACAATCGTAATTTTATCTGATAACAATGTCGACACACAAGTTAGGAATCAAAGTACCTCCATTTGACAAGGATGACTACAACAACTGGAAGATGAAGATGTTGCTGTACATCAGAGTTGCTAATCCCATGTTTATTGGGATTCTGGAAAATGGTCCGTTTGTGCCTATGAAGATTATTCCTGAATCTGTTGAAAATGGTGTTCGTATTCCACAGAAGTCTGTTCCCAAAGAGAAAAGTGAATACACTGACACTGATAAGGAGTATATTGCACATGACCATAATCTGCAACTTATAATTGTTGAATCAATGACCAAGACTATGACACATCTGATACTAAGTTTGAAAACTTCAAAGCAGATGTGGGACACTATAGAGGCATTGATGGAGGGATCTGAAGAAGTCAGGGAAAACAGATACGATATGCTAATTGCCAGATATGAAGCATTTCAGGCAATACCTGGAGAGAACATTTCTCAAATCTATGAGAGGTTAATGCTGTTGTTGAATGAACTCACCCTGCATGGAAAGACTTATCCACAGAAAGAGATTAACAGAAAGTTCTCATTTGTGATGCCACCCCATCTAGTTGTAAAGACAGAGACCATCCGGGAAAGAAGCGACTTCAGAACTATGACTTTGGAAAAGCTGTTTGGAAAACTGAAGACGTTTGAGATGGAACTTGAACAGAGAAAGATCATATATGGTGGTGGATCAACAGAATCCAAGAGTATGGCCTTACAGAAGACCACTGCACTTATTGCTGATCAACCATACTTTGGTTATCAACAATTAGTTGAATATGGTATCAATGATCACACTGTTGCTCAGAGTGATTGTTCATCCATCAAACCTGACTATCCTTCTACCATTACTGAGATTGTAGAAGCTGAAGTTGATGAAGTTTCTGATGAACCGGAGGATGAGTTCTACACTCAAGAAGAGCTGGAGCAGCTGGAAGATAAGTCAATGGCTTATATGGCTGCAAGGTTCAAGCATATCAAGTTCAGAAAGAACTCCCGGTACAAGAAAGCTTCAGGGAACAAGTTTCAGGGTAAAGGAGGATACTCAGGGTCAGGGTCAAAGAGTACTGGCAGTTTCAAACCAAACATGTATGACAAGAGCAAGGTCAAATGCTACAACTGCAATGACTTAGGGCACTTTGCAACAGAGTGCAGGAAACCCAAAGCTGCTCCTGTCAGAAGCAACTCATATGATAAGAAAAATTCTTATGAGGATCTGAAGAAAGAGAATGAGAAGCTAAAAGCTAAGTTGGAAGCAATGGTGGCCAAGCACAAAGGAAGGGCTTACATTGCTGAGGGAAAAAGCTGGGATGACACAGATTCTGATGATGAACCTGTCCAGAGCAATTATGCATTTGCATTAATGGCTGACACTGTCGAGGAATCTCCATCTCAGGTATCTCCTGAAATTTCTGTTGATGACATGACTACTGCTGATTATAAAAAGACTATAAATGAACTAGGTCAAGAGATGTATAACTTGCACACTAGTTTATTAGCTTCAGAATCAGATAACTGTAGTCTTTCTCTAAAGATAGCTAAACTTGAAGAAAGAGTAGATGAATTAGCTTTAGAGAAACTCATGAACACTAACCTTAAAGATAGAATTGAATATCTAGAGAATAAGGAGAAGTGTAGTGCAGAAATTGAGGAGTCCCTTAGGTCTCAGATTGCTGACCTAGAAACTAAGCTTAGGGCCTATCAGAATTCTGCTTTTCTACAGAAAGAAATCTTGGATAGTCAAAGGGTTGATAAGAAGGTTGCTATTGGCCTTGACTATAGTTCTTTGGAAAGTGCTAAAAGAAAGAAGAGAAAAGAGAATGAAGGCATATTTGTTTCAGCAGGAACTGAGAATGCTCCTGAAGGAACAAATATACCTAAAATTCTGAAGAACACCAAGACCCCTATCTTTAGAATGGCACAAACAGAACCTCTGATAGAAGAAGACCTTGTCATCAAGGAAGAGTTGAAAAATGAGGAAGTTGTTAAGCCTCAAGTAAAACAGGAATCACAAGATGTACCTTCTAATTCCCAAGTCAGAGATGACTCAGATAAAACTGGATTAGGAAGTACTAGTTCCAACAAAAAGAAGAACAACAGGAATGGCAAGTTAGATCCTAAGAACACCAATTCTAGGAATTCTAATGCTAGAAAGGTTTGTAATAATTGCAACTCTACTAATCATCTTACTCATGCATGTAAAGTGATTAAAGTAGATAATTCTGTTTCTAGCATGCCTAATACTGTTAACATGAATGCTGTTCATTTGCCATGTGGTAGAGTAGGTTGCATGCTATGTGCTATGAATATGATGTCTGCATGCTTTACCATGTTGAATGCATCTTTTTCTGCACCATCTACCATGAATATGAATATGCCTGCACCTTCTGTTGCCCCTGTGGCAAAGACTGCTAGTCCTTCTAAGAAGAAGGAAACTCCCAACTCCAAGTTTAAAAGCACTACTGCTAAGACTAAAAAGGAGAAGAGTCCAGTCACCCCTGAACAAGCACATGTTAAACCAGTTTCTGTTGATAATCCTGTTTCTACTAAATCACCTGGACCCAAGAACGTCTGGGTACCAAAGAAAGTTTAATCCATTTGTGAATGCAGGGCACAAGAAGGAAAAGTAAAGTTGTGTGGGTTCTTGATAGTGGTTGTTCAAGACACATGACTGGAGAAAAGTCCCTGCTCACAGATGTGGTGATGAGAACCGGCCCAATTGTAATCTTTGGAGATGACAGCAAAGGTTTTACAACGGGATATGGTAAGCTGAAAGTTGGAAATGTCATCATTGAAGATATCTCTCTGGTGGAAGGACTTAAGCACAACTTACTGAGTATCAGTCAGTTCTGTGACAAAGGATACGACGTAATCTTTCAGAAGGAAGTTTGCTTAATCCAGAACCGGAAGAACAAGGATCTTACACTTCGTGGTGTAAGAAAATCAAGTTTGTTTATAGCCGACATAGACTCAGCAAGTAAGGGGGAGGTCAAGTGTTTCTACACCAAGGCCTCTGCTGATGATAGTTGGTTATGGCATCGGAAGCTCTCACACTTGAACTTTAAGACTATGAACTCTTTAGTCAAAAGGGAACTTGTGAGAGGATTGCCACAGAAAGAATTCTGTCAAGAAGGACTCTGTGATGCATGTGAAAAAGGGAAGTCAAAGAAAGCATCACACAGGAGCAAAGGCATGACTGATATTGGTTCACCCCTTCAACTGATTCATATGGATCTGTTTGGACCAGTCAACATTCTTTCTATATCAAGGAAAAGATATGCTCTTGTGATCGTCGATGACTACTCAAAATACACATGGGTATTATTCTTACATTCAAAGGATGAAGCAACACTCGTCATCATTGATCATATCAAGAAGATTGAAAAGGAAGCAGATCTGCCAGTAAGGGCAATCAGATCAGATAATGGAACAGAATTTCGTAATGCTGTTCTTAATGACTTCTGTACTGATAAGGGCATCTCTCGTCAGTATTCAGCTCCAAGGACTCCACAACAAAATGGTGTCGTAGAAAGGAAGAACAGAACCTTGATTGAAGCAGCAAGGACAATGATTAGTCAATCAAGACTTCCAATCTATTTCTGGGCTGAAGCTGTAAGTACTGCTTGCTACACTCAAAATCGTACCCTGATTAACAAGGATTTGGATAAGACTCCTTATGAAGTAATGGCCAACAGAAAACCATCACTGAGTTACTTTCATGTGTTTGGTGCAAAATGCTTTGTGTTAAAAGAAGAGCATTTGGGAAAGTTTGATGCCAAAGCTGAAGAAGGCATATTTCTGGGTTATTCTTTGGAGTCTAAGGCCTACAGGGTTTATCTGATCAATGACGACAAACTGATTGAAAGCATCAATGTAAGATTTGATGATACCAAACTCCCAAGTCTCCAAAAAGAAAATGAATCTGATTCTCTGGAGTTTGAGAATTTAGAAGACATCTATTTAGGAGAAGATCAACCTGAAGCTGATATAAGGGAACCTAATACAAATGAAGGAAATGCTAATCCTGAACCATCTGGAGGAAGTATTGGTAACAATACAAATGATCATCATGGTCACAGTGGTCAAAGTGGAGGATCATCAAATAGAATCTACATCAGCTCAGGGGGAGTAAGTCAAAGTGGATCCACTAGTCATCACACTCAACACAATTATGATTTTGGTGAATCATCAAGATTGAATCTGCCAAGACAAAGGGTATGGAGTAGAGACCATCCTGTTGAACAAATCATTGGTGATCCAGACACAGGAGTGCAGACTAGAAGAGCAACTCAGAATGAATGCAACTTTGCTGGATTCTTGTCTCAGATAGAACCAAAGAAAGTTGAAGAGGCTCTAAGTGATCCAGATTGGGTATCTGCAATGCAGGAAGAACTCAATCAATTCGAAAGGCAGAAAGTTTGGAAGCTGGTGCCAAGACCTAAAGGAAAATCTATAGTTGGCACTAGATGGGTTTTTAGAAACAAACTGGATGAAGATGGTATTGTTACGAGGAATAAGGCAAGACTGGTTGCAAAGGGTTATTCACAAGAAGAAGGAATTGATTATGATGAAACCTATGCTCCAGTTGCTAGGCTTGAAGCAATCAGGATGTTCTTAGCATTTGCTGCACACTCCAACTTCAAAGTATATCAGATGGATGTGAAAAGTGCATTCCTGAATGGTGATCTGGAAGAGGAAGTCTATGTTGAACAACCCCCTGGGTTTGAAGACAAAGAATTTGAAGACTTCGTATACTTTCTCTTCAAAGCACTCTATGGCCTGAAGCAAGCCCCTCGAACCTGGTATGACACTCTTTCCAAGTTCTTACTTGAAAATGGTTTCACCAGAGGTATCATCGATAAAACTCTTTTCCATAAAAAGCATAAGGATGATATAATTCTTGTACAAGTATATGTCGATGACATTATATTTGGTTCTACTAATGATCTTTTGTGCGAGAGATTTGCTAAGTTAATGCAGAGCAAGTATGAGATGAGCATGATGGGAGAATTGTCCTTCTTCCTAGGACTTCAAGTTATTCAGAAGCCTGACGGTATTTTTATCTGCCAATCTAAATACATCAAGGATCTTCTGAAGAAATATGGAATGGAAGAAGCATCTCCTGCCAAAACCCCTATGCCAACTGCTGTCAAACTTGATCAGGACAAATCTGGTAAGTCAGTTGACATCACGAAGTATCGAGGTATGATTGGCTCTCTCTTATACTTAACTGCTAGTAGACCAGATATCATGTTCGCAACTTGTTTATGTGCTAGATTCCAGGCTGATCCTAAAGAGTCACATCTTATAGCTGTTAAGCGTATTTTTAGGTATCTTAAGGGAACCCCCAATCTAGGGATTTGGTACCCTAAAGATACAGGTTTTAATCTGATTGGCTATACAGATTCTGACTTTGCAGGATGTAAGATTGATAGGAAAAGTACTTCCGGAAGCTGTCAGTTTCTTGGACGAAGGTTGGTGTCATGGTATAGCAAGAAGCAACACTCCGTGTCTACGTCTACAGCGGAAGCTGAATACATAGCTGCTGGAAGTTGCTGTGCTCAAATCTTGTGGATGAGGAATCAACTACAAGATTATGGACTCATGTTGAATAAAATTCCGATTCTGTGTGATAACACGAGTGCCATTGCCATTGCCAACAATCCTGTTCAACACTCCAGGACAAAGCATATTGATATCAGGTATCATTTCCTTCGCGAGCATGTCATGAATGGAACAGTAGAGTTACACTTCGTACCTACTGATCAACAAATTGCAGACATCTTCACTAAACCACTAGACGAATCCACTTTCTCTAGACTGGTTGGTGAACTTGGGATGTTAAATTTGTCTAATTAATTAGACAAGAAATAACTGCAATTTGTTCGTAAGTTCACAAGTTTTAAAATGTCCATATTTTCAGGACTTGTGAATTTACAAAGTGCATCCAGTATTTTACATATTGATCTGATAATTAGTTTTAATTATTTGCCATGATTTATATGATTTGCATGATTTATGTGATTATGTGATTAATTGCTAAGTGGTAGATATTTAGAATCAATTTTCTTGAATTATTTAAGTGCTTATATTCAATTAATGAATATTAGTGTTTATTTAATTTATATTTTAATTATATTTGATTAATGGATTTGAAGCAATTCAAATTATTTTAAGTTTTCCATTAATTAAATTTTAATTAAAATATCTGCAGCATAATTTATTAAATATTTGTTGACTAAATCCTAATTTAGTTAAATTTATTTGATTTAATTATGATATCTTGTTGTCAAATAAAATTTGATTCAAATCAAATTTTTTTTTAACAAGTTACAGTCTATGTATACGCCTATAACTAAGCGCAACATTTGACTAAAGTCAAATGTTGCGCCCAGGTTATAACAGGTGCATATATATGTTTTTCTTCTTTCGACTTGGATTGTTTTTTATCTAAGTTCTCACTTGGCTGTGTTATCAACAGAAGCGCAAGGTTTGACTGAAAGTCAAAGTTTGCGCTCCTGTTCGTTGTATAGGCGTCTGTGCTTTTGACTTAGATTTTCTCTAAGTCTTGACAAAGTTGCGCCTCCACAGTACTCACTATGGAGGGCAATTCTGTCAATACCAAACCTGCGCCGTATGTGTTTACAGTGGACAGCATAGAGGGCAACTTGGTAAATAGCCAAGTTGCGCCTCTCCTTCCTCTGTATACATATATACGAACACTTAGTGATTTTCTTTTTCATCTTCAGTCAATACACACATATACATACACGACGAGAAACTCTCCCCTGCCATTTTCAAAACTCGAACTCATCGGTTTTTAAATCCACATATCACCACTGATTTCTTGTCCATTTTTGTTTCTGAGACCTGTTTTGAAATCCCCTAGTCGAGAGCTTTCACTACATATAACATTTTTCACGATCCATCGTTGTTTTTCGTTAGGGCTTTTTCAAGAACTCTTGGACTTCTTGGACTGATTTGTTGGTATTTTGGGTGTCGAATATTTGCATAACCGATCCCATTAATCTTAGAATTTCGAGAGGAACAACATACGTTAATTTCATCGAAATCTAAAATTCTTGGATTTAGGATTTTTCGGAGCGTTATTAATTAATTATTTTCGTGACATAAAGTGAATATTTGTTCGTGTTTATTCGTGAAACGAAATTTATAATCATTTTTAATTCTAATTAAAAATGGCTGCAAATTTTGAGATTCCGAAAACAAATTTCACTATTGTTGAAAATAATAATTTAATTACGCAAGCGAATTATCGACGCTGGGTTCGATATATGTCAGAATTCTCATTTGCTAGGTTTGCTATGACAGAGTCTGTGTACCTTAACAAATCTCTACTTCGAGATTTTCTGTCCTCTATTTCTGTGGTAAATGAAGAACAGGTATTTGGACTCAAGTGCGTCATTCAGGGACGAACACTGATGATTACTGAACAAACCCTGAACACTGCACTCCACTTGCCAACTGACAATTTTGAGGCTGTTCCAGACAAGGCTGAACGAACAAATTTCTTCTTTGCTATCCATTGCCAGAGGGAGAATGGTGATCTTCCAAGCAAAATGTACGTCAAGCATTTACCTCGAGAATGGAATTTCTTCTTTAATTCCATTTCTCATGTATTTGCACCAAAGACTGGAGGGTTCCATGGGATCACTACCTTCAATCAAGAAATTGGAATTGCAATAGCTCAGAATACAAGAATCAATCTGGGACACTTGATCATGGGAGCTTTTCAGGACTCCCTAAGGAAAAACAGATATATACTCCTCTATCCTAGGTTCTTCCAGATTGTGCTAAACCAGCTGCTGACTCCTGCTGAAAGAGCTGTCTATCCCAATATAGACAATGTCATATGCTCTTTCATGACTACCAGGGTCATTTCTATGCTGGAAAACCATCAGAACTACACCAACAATGAAGATGTGGTTCTTCCGGAGGCAATGCAAGAATTCCTGAACAATCAAAACTTGCCTCCACCACACATTCAACATGTTGCTAATCCAGTGGTTCAGGAAGAGGAGGCCCCTGAAACACAAAGTGCAGAAGTCCCTGAGTCATCTCATCAAGCTGATATCCCTGAGACTCAAACTTCTCAAATGGAAGAGGAAGTGGTAGTGGAAGATGCACAGACATCCTCAGATGACAATGCTCAATCTGAAGGAGAGGATTCACTGCAAGACAACTCCACTGATTCTGAAGATGAAGTGGCTAGTCCTGCTCCAACCACTGCAGCTGCACCTTCAGATGATGTGATGGTGGACATTGATGAACTCTTCACCAACACCTATAATCCTTTGCTGCAGTCAGGTATCCCTTCTGATTCTGACAACTTGTCCTTTAGTGCACCTGATTGGGTTCAGAATCTTTTGGATTCCAATCAGCTTTCACCACCTATCACTAGTGCCAATGAATTTGAAATCCCCCAAGTTCATAACCAAGGCACCACTTCACAAACACAACAAACATCTGAAGCAGAAACTACTCTACCCCTCAGCCAACCATCTACTATTTCTGAGAGAGAGGGAGAAAGTGCCTTTAGTGCACCACATAAGGAGTTTGTTTCTGAATCTGCAGCTCTGTCTCCTAGTCAGGAAAGGAGATTAGAACCTGAGACAACTGCAAATCTGTCTTTTTCTTCACCACCTCAGCCAAACATTACTCCAATGCACAGTGAGGTTGCACACACGATAGAAGAATTGACGGTTGCTAACACTTTGTCGTCCATGTCAGGGATAGACACTGTTGTTACTGATCCTATTCAGGGTCAACTGCCTTCACAGGCTTCTGGGGGAAACTTGGATGATATGCCACATTCTACATCCTTGTCTACCCCCCTGGGAGGAACATTCCCAGATCCCTTAAGGGACTCTTCACCTCTCGAAGGTGAACGGCAATCTATTTCTGAGCCCTTCATATCAGGAAGTGAGCCAGTTGTAGAGGACTTGTCACAAAGTCATTCGCCGTCAAAGGCAGTTGTGGGAAACCAGGGTGCTTCGCCTATTCAAGGATCACATCCTTCGAGCCCTGTGTCTACCCACCCTGAGATTCCAACTCAGGATCCATCAAAGGACTCACCACTTTCAAGTGGTCGGCAACTTGTTTCTTATGACTCAGATTCATCTGACGAGGAAACCGAGGACGAAGGCTTACGAACCTTCATTGCACCTTCTGTGACCTCTCTAGAAGGGGCTAAGAAGATTTCTATTGCAGGTACATCCACTGAGGCTGGAAATCCACTGAGTGAGAGGGAAACACTTACAGAACATACTAAACAGAAACCCTCTGACCCACTGAGTGTTCTAGTCTTGAGTGAAATGAGAGAAACACCTACAGAACATGCTAGTGAGAACCCCACAAACCAACCTACAATTGAATCTGCCATTCCAACTGTATCTGTGACAGAATTTGAAGCTCTGAAATTTAAAGTTCAACACTTAGAAGCTGAGAATCTTGTTCTACGGGAGGAGTTGGTCGAAATCAAATCAACAATGGAGCAAAGGTTGGCTGCCCTGGAGGCTAAGTTGCTGGCATCTCAACCTTCCAGAGAGGATTACTCAACTGAGGGGGAGAGAGCAGCAGAAAAAGCTAAAGGAAAGAGGGTCATAACAGGGGTGTCTGAAGAACTGATTGATTCTGCTCTTAGGCATCAATTCAGTTACAGTCATCATGATGAATACATCCCTGAGTTTGTGGATGACAGGGTGATAAGGATGGTTGGTGCTGAGAATGATGATTTGGAGGAAGGAGAAATCCCAGACAATGAAGTCTTTGCTGATGAACTTGCATATCATAATGACATCTTCCCTCCTCAAGAATTTGAAATTGCTAATCCACAGGACATTGCTGAAGCTTCTAAGGATTATGCTGAGCAAAGGAGAGTAAGGGAGAAGTTAGAAAATCAGAGACGGATTCGAAGGGAAAGGAGACTTGCCAACTTACATAAGGATGGAGCTGAATGGGATGTTGCTAGATCTGTGTTTGACTTTCCAGAGGTCATTCAGGAAAACAATGATGACGAAGTGAAAGATATCTTTGACTCCTAGCTTCAGGAACAATTACAAAGACTTACATGATTATCACGAGGTGTTAAATGATATCATTTCCACTGTGTCTATTGCTGTTCTTTCCAGAAGTGGATGGATGGTTAACATATCATTTGAGCTACAAAGAGAAGGCCATGGACTCAAACATGTATCAAGTCAATTTCTCAGAGATCTATCTTTAACTGAGCTGTTTGTGGTAAGAAACAAGATCATCTCAACCGGCAGAAAGCATAATGAAGTATTCCGAGACATGGTGGAAGAATGGATATCTGATATTGGAGTTGAAATTCATGACAAGCCCTCAGTTATTAAGTATTTCAAGGATGGTATGATTCAGAGTATTGGACTCACTGATGAAGCACTATCAACATACAATCCTCGTATACTGAAATATCTAGAAGCTCAAGTCAGGGAGAAGTGCTCAAGGACTAGCAAGGGAAGACTAACTGCTGAACTGCTATATGTCTATCGTCTGAACTTTGCTGCTCTGAGAGACTTAGACTTATCAGCCATCAATCGTCAACCACCATATCCACTGCCTCCACTCAATCCTGAAACTCCTGAAACCCCAAAAGCACCTGTTGTAACCTGCAATCCTACCTCAGTAATATTCAAGAAGAAGAAAGACTCTGAGGCCACTGCTATACCTCTGACAGAAATTGGAAAGTTCTCTTCCAAAAGAATCATTCGTGCTGTTGCTGCTGTCAAGTTATCAGTTGTGAAAGAAGATAAGAGTGTGCTCAAAGATTTAATTGATCTTCTGGAGATAAGAAAGGCTGTAGAGACTGTCCATAACACTTCAAGGGTTCGTGCGCATCCATCAAGAATCATCATGAAAATTGAAGGAATGGAGATGAATGTCACCTTTAAGAAGTTGAAGAAAATGGTTCATGTCCAGACATTAGAGAAGATGAAGAAGAATCTAGAGCAACCTCCACCTGAGAACACACTGGAGCAAGTGGCACTGAGTACCATCACTGCTAGGATTGAAGAAATTGAGAGCAAGCTCACTCAGAAGAAAGAGGAGGAAGCTGCAAAGAGAAAAGCAGAGCAGAAGCTGATTAATGCAAGAGCCAAGAAACCAAGGAAAGATTAGTTCAGGCTACAGGAACAAATGGCTGCTTGTATTTACTTTTGAATTCTGGAAAATGTAAAATATAATACAGACTGTACTTAGTATTATTTCCTGTTTAAATTAGTATGCTTTTTCATTGTGTCAGTTGAGTTATCCTCTTAAAGGATTTGCTTGTCGAACTCTAACAATCAAATAGGGGGAGATTGTAAAGCATAATGTAACATAAATGTAATTACGATAACTCAACACATCAAAAGACAGGAAACAATACATAAGTATAATACAGGAATCTACAGGTTGGAGATTCGATACGAACAGACAAAGACAATCAAGATATCTGAGACGAGCATCAGTCCACTGAAAGAAGTTCATTAATATGTTCAAGCCTCAGTGAAGAACAAAGTTCTATGTGTTTCTGCTATCAAGATTGCCTGAAGATCAAGTATCAAAGACCAGAAGATTCCAGTATATTTAATTTGATTATTTATAATCAAATTTATCGAAGCAACATCTAACCCGGAATGACTGATCAAGTTTATTATCAAGCAAAGGATTCAAAGAATTATTTCAGTTCGAGTCGTTCGTGAACCAGACCAGTGCACAGGACGTCAGGACATACGAAAGTATTCAGTGGATTCGATCAACGAATTAATTGATCAAGACAATCGAGCTGCTCCAGGATATATTGCCAAAGAATTCATTATACATATATCTATATATTAATTGTGAATTACATGGATTTAAATAATTCAAGTAATTGAATAAACACAATTAATAATATAAATATATATATATATATAATGGTACAAATGGGAGGACTTGAAAATCTGTCTAAGTCACAAGGCATATCACCGGAGCACCCAGCGCAAGGTTTGACCAAGAGTCAAAGCGCAAACTTTGACTCAGGTCAACCTCAGCAAAACTCTTTGGTTTTAACTCTAAGTACCATACACTGCATCTTGTGTATAAGAGCAACTTGGGGCGCAAACTTTGACTGGTCAAAGTTTGCGACTCCAAGTCACAATGACACAGAAAATTCACTTAGAATTTCTTCTAAGTCACATGTACTGATTTCACAATGGTAAGGCGCAATGTTTGACCAAGAAGGGCGCAAACTTTGACTCCTGCACTCTACTACTTCCTGGCGCAACCATTGACTATGTAAGGCGCCATGTTTGACCTCTCAAGTTAGCACAACTTAGAATTTTATTCTAAGTATTACAAATCATATACTGTGATGAAGTCAAAGCGCAAGGTTTGACTACCACTGGTCAGTGGCGCAACTTTGGTATGCACTTGGAGTTAGTTTTATTTTTATAAAACGAATCCGTCCAGGACGAACTCAAGTCGTCCAGGACGAACTCGTTAACCATGGTTAGTTGTTGGAAAGCCTATAAATAGAGGTTGATGTTTTCATTTGAAAACAACTACACACTTTGTAAGTGCACACACTATACACATTCTCGAGAGTTAAATTAGAAGATCGTATTTATCGAGAGTTTGTAATAGAGTGATTGTAGTCTCTGCAGCCGACACTTGTGTTGGAATTTGTAGCACCCGAGGATTATTTCTAATACAAAGAAAATTCCCCGACTTGCTGGAGTTATTTATTTACGATTGATTTAACATGGACTGAAACAAGATTATCCGCAATTAAATTAAATCGAAGAAATTGGTACGACGTATTCAACCCCCCCCCTTCTACGTCTGATTGGACCTAACATAAAACATGTTGTAGTTTACTTAGATACGGTACTTCAGGACCTAGAATTTCTTTCAAGTGTTCACAAAAAGTTAGTGTACTATCGTGTCCTTCTGGGATTCACATATGACAATATACATCATTCATCCAAGAATAATTCTTCTTTCATTATATACACCAAAAAACACTTTATCACATAATATAACATATAGTATTTTAATCAGGTGCAACTCAATTCAATGTTAAGTAGAAACACATTCTAGTTTTCAACTGCTCTGGCCAGAGACTTTATGAGTTGTCACCTATAATTTGATATATAATGGTGTATTTGTCAAACAAAATTTGTGTTGGACTGCTGGTCTGAATCCCTTTTCCATTTGAGAGGGTATAGTTCTCGAGAGTTTGTTATAATGCTTCTGGCAGTTAAGATCCTTCTAGGATGATTATTGTCAAGTGGGTCGTATAAAACTTAAACTGAACCTTCACATATTGCGTGACTATTTCGAAATTCCGCCACAAATACTATTACTCTTCATGACCAATACAAGGTCATCATACAATCATCTGAATTTCACATTCATAAGTTTTTGAAACTTCATTTCGTTTTCACACAAAAATCATTCATATCCCACTGACTTGACACCTTTAGGTGTGTTAACTGCAGTATCAAATATTTCTCTATTTTTAAGAGATAATGATTCGTAGGGCGCACCACTTTCACAACTTCAGGTTTGAGAGGACTACTGGTCCAAATAATTTTTCTTTATAATTGCCTCAATTATGTCTTCTTCCTTTTTCTTGGCCAATTTTATTTACATTCTCCAATAGAATTTTCTTCATGATCCTCATTATCATCATTAACCTCAAGTTCAATAAATATCATCGATGTCGATTCAATTTATGGTTCCACTTTATTCTGGACAAGACATGATATATCCAGATCTCAATATTTTTCATTACTTTTATTTTCTCTAATCTTTCATGTCTATAATCTCTTCCAGAGATCCTTCAATATAATCTCTTCCAGAGATCCATAAAAAATTTATTGATTTCTCAGTCTAGCCATCATCAATTATTGCTCCTTTACGTACACACTTTTTTTGTATAAGATGTGGAACCAACTTGTCTATCACGCTTCAGGCGTTCTTTAGACATAGTAGTATCTTGAGGTTTTCCTTCTGCGACATTAATATCATAGAAGCATATGAAGCCGGTGTTTGTGCCATATTCACTATTTTTGGTCATCAAAATGAATTATCTTATGAACTTCTGGTTCATATTCTTTATTTTGAGGATCAAGATGAGGCACTTATAATTCATTCTTATATTTCTACTTTCACCACCTATTTATTTTTCTCCCCCTGATTTTGGAAAAACAAACTCATTAAATCAGGTCATAACAAATACATATTGATGATTCCAAATGTCCTCGTATGTAATATAAATATCCAATTGAGGAATCGATCTTACTAACGTGGTGGAAAATATGTGATGACCAAATAATTTATTTATGATGGGGAGAGATTAAGAAAAATTGTTTATATGATGATGTGAATCGAGAAATATGTGATACAAAATACTCAACAATTATTATGGATGAGATAATACTCATTGTGAGATTCACCAGCATTATAAGCATATATTCCAAATAACGAATCTTGTGATTTGACGATCAATTCTATTAAGTTTAAAGATTCCTTACCTCAAGACAAATCTTAAAACATATTATTCATAAGAAGCTCTAATATCCAAAGAACAACTCCCATTTTGTTGCGAAATAAGTCATCATACCATGATCTTCTTGAAGATGAAATTACACGAATATATGAACACAACAAAAGAGCAATCGTACAACATACGAACAAAGTGAAAAAGCGAATCGTGCTGATAACGTGTTATGTATATAATATAAGAGAAGTGTATATAATATAAAAAGTATTTTATAAAGCTAAAGATGAGAGAATGTGTGATCATATCTTTCTATTTCTTATCTCTTCTCAATACATACAAGTCTCTTTATACAGGACTTGGAATACAAATGAAAAGTCAAGAGTTTTAAGTATGGAGAAAACTAAAAGTCAAAGGTCATGGAAATTCCAAGAGCCAAAAGTCATCCATCACTTTATTTCATAACACTTCTAACATTTAAATAGTTCTATTAATTATATTAATCAGTGTTGTAAAAAGCGGAAATCAGACTTAGTCGGTGATGGCACTGTTCAGCGATTAATCGGATAATCGAAGATTAATCAGATCATTAATCGTGATCAATTTAATATTATTTTTTAAATTATATATATATTAATATAATTATATACAGTATAAATTTATAGTCATATAAAATCAAAAGATTACTGATTTTTTATAACACAAAACATGTCTTTATATACATATACAAGTCCAGTCATCTCATATATAAACTTGAATTTAATTGAATCTGCGAATGAAGATATTGTAAATTTATGTAATTAGAGTTTAGTAGCTAATATTGAAAGAATGAAAAGTAATAAAAACAACTTTAATTTCTGTGTTTTGTCATTTCCGTGCCTTTTGTTTTATTTAAAATTAAATTCGAAATTTTTTTTACTCTGCATTTTTAAATTTTTTAAATTCACCGATTTTTGACAGACTTTTTCCGATTAATCCCGATTTTGACCGATTTTCAGAAAAAAGATTTTTTCACCGATTAGCGCTTAATCGAGACGGTGGCCGACCGAACAGCGATTAATCAGCGATTAATCCTGATTAGTTGCCGACTTTTAGAACACTGATATTAATTGAAATCATGCCAAGAAGAAAATCATTTTAACCAGGTCATGATAACAAAATATTTTAAGATATATGATAATTTCTCGGCTGACATCCAATATATAACAAATACAAATGTTCATTGACCATAATAGAGTTAAAAAATAATCCATTATTGAAATAAAAAGGTAGCAACACATTCTGTTGAATCAAATCAAATAATAGATGAGGCCCTTTGGGAGGTGCCCACAAACAAAGTCGTGCAGACTTGGTTCAAAACGGACAATATCGTACTATTATAGAGTTAGACTCGCTAAGCAGGCCGAACAAGAGTTAGAAATAATATTTTGGATCATTGTAATCACTTAATAAAATGATAAGTTTACATGAAGTGCCTGTTTGTTTACAAGAAGCAGGATCTTAAAAGTAGCTTCTAATTTTCTTGGACCGTTTGTGTAAAAAAGTTAGAAATATTTATAAGAAGTTGAGAATGTTAGCTTTTCTTTCACGATTTCTATTCTTTTCGAAACAGTTTAATAATTTATAAGTGTTAAGTTGCTTCTCACTTCTACTCTACTTTTTTAGTTTAAGCGAGAAGTCACTTCTTTTAAGTTAACTTAAACGGCTTCGAAATCATTCATGAATTTGATTCCAAACTTCCATTTCGACAAGGATCATTGAAACACAAATTTTTTCTTTTTCCTGCATGAGTAACAAATGTTTTAACATTACTCCAACTATTGTGTTAATGAAAATTATAAAGAAATTAGAACTGTATATACAAAGGCTGATGTTCTAACTGTCTTAATTTTCTTGTTTAGTGATTTGGATGAGCTTGTTGTGTTATCGATACTGTTTAAATTAGTTGTGAAAAAAAATTGAGTAAGACTACAACATATAGCGGTAAACAAACATACAATGTCAAAGGATCCATATGACTATGAATATAGTAGTAAGGATGTCTCACCAATGAAGTTGATAAATAACCAGGATTAAATGCATCACTTGCATAATATAGAGCTTGTTATTCACCAAGATGTTGTCACTTCTAAGCTAGGTTTTAAGCGTGATTTCCTTGCTAGTAATGTCCTTAGTTGTTTGAGGAAACTCTGTACTTTTCAGCTATAGTAGAGATAAAAACATGTCTAAACTTTTGAAAACTTGACGAGTATTCATCAATATACTTATATAAAGGAGGAGCGAGGGGCGTGTAGGTGGTGCTTCTCAGATAGCTCCGTTCTATTTTTCTAATTTTCTGGAATTTTTGGATGAAAAATATTAAAATTTAAAATTACTTTTTTTAGTTTCAGATATATTGGGCAAGTTTTAGGGCTACCTTTTTCAAAATATCAACAATAAAATCTATATCTACCTTTTTTAGTATCAATATTATTGGGAAAAAATTTCAAATTATGATTTTAATTTTAAAAATATCAAAAATAAAAATTACCTTTTTTAAATTTTGAATATATTGGAAGAAAGTTTCAAAACTATCGTTTGCAAGATATCAAAAATAAAAATTACCTACCTTAATAAATATCAAATCAGAATTTGAAACTTCTTTTAAATTATTTTGATACAAAAAAGGCGTACTTCTCTTCCAAGACTATGACCATATTTTTGGAAAATGTGTATATCAAAAACTGAAAATATTTTTGATAAGCTGGTTTTCCTCATATCAACTCTTATAAATTGAGGTTGGACATCATAAAATTTAACGTAAACAATTTTTTTGTGTCTATTTATCTTCTCTATCTAAACAATAATGAGTTACATTATACTATACTAGATGCTTTGAATAGCGACAGAGATGATTGGCTGATAAGAGTAAGAGTTTGTCGGATGTGGGAGTCGACAAATCCAAACACGGGAGAAGAATATAGTCTTGACATGATATTGATGGATTAAAAAGTTAATATATTAACTTAGTGATATATGTTTGGTGGTTATTCTTTTATAATATTTGTTTTGTTCATCGGACATGTTTGTTGTTGTTAATTTTTATATGATTACTTTGCATAGAGGAAAATATTATTCATGCTAACACTTCCACAATAGTTCTTTGCTCGGTTCAAACACCTTTTAAGTGAAGGCTGTCTATACAGTATTACAAAATAAAGGTTGTTGTAGGAGCCATATCAGGAATTTAAAATATACATTTTAGGCTCTTATTTCAGGATGGTTTTATGATATTATTAATTTAGCCATAATAAGTTCACATACGATTAACAAAATTATAGGATTAATTGTCGATCTTGATAATAATATATAAATACAGACCAAAATTTCAATTTTATTGTACACAACTACTCTCCTTATATTACTTCCAAAACAAAATAATCTTCTCACCATGGAAAAAACAGTACTTCTACCTACTGAAGGAGAACCAGAAAAGCTACTTCCGAAGCCCAAGGAAGTGGAGGTAATTACTAACACATCACTTGTGTTGGACTCTGACCTCGTGGAGATCCCTAAAGTATTATATGGACGTATGCTTTCCGGAAAATCTGTGAACAAAGTGGGGCTAAAGAATATGTTTGAATCCTTGTGGCGGAACAAAGGAGGTGAGAGGATTGAGGGTTACACTGAAGGCATTGTTATCCTTACTTTCGAATCTGAAGCAGTGAAGAATAGAGTAATCTGAGGATAACTATGGTTTTTCATAGGAAGTTACTTAATTTTGGTTGAGGCTGATGCTATGAATCAAATAACTATTGATTCCTTTCAAAAGATTTCGTTTTGGGTCCAAGTTTACGGAATTCACCCCAGTCTTCTCGGAAAACCTTATGGGGAAAGTTTGGGAAAGGAAATAGCAAATTCCATGGGAGAATTTGTGGATTTTGATAGGAGTTATCGGAGCAGCTTCATGAGATTTAGAGTGGGACTACACTCATCAAGAGCTCTCTTAAGGGGAATGTTTCTGAAACTGGGGAAAAACAAGGATAATATATGGGTCTCCTTCAGATATGAGAGATTAACTAAATATTGCTATTATTGTGGTAATCTAAATCATATCCAGAAGGATTGTGGGGCGCTGGTGGAAGAACTGGAAAGGGGTAACAATATAATTCTGCAGTTTGATACATTGTTGAAAACGAATGCATTAAACCCTGTTTCCCTCCAGGAGGCAAATGTAACACAGAATTTGGACAAAAAGCGAACTCTGGATAGTGCTGAAACTTCTCAAGCATATCAAAAGACATGTGTACTAATTCCTGATTCAAAGAGGTTGAAAGCTGATATCATAAGTAAGTCTGACTTAAACATCTTGTAAATATCAGAATTCTGAATATCTACATAAACAAATAGATATACTAAAATGCTAGGTATAACTTCACCAGTTTGAAATCTATGTCTATGTATTTGGTGTCACAGGTGACAATAGGGGGGTGGAGACAAACATAAAGAACAAAAAGGAGGCAAAGGAAGAGGTGAAGAAGTCCCGTCAAAACTCGTCAAAAAGTGGATCAAAAGGAATATAAATGAAAAAAGTGGATCAAAAGGAATATAAATGAAGCTAGTCTGAACAAGTTAAAAAGTCCTGATCAGAATAATGAGGAGTTCAAAACGGAACGAATAAGAAGTGTGCCATCAATAAGCAGAAGGAATAAGATATAAGCTGAAGAGTCCTAAAGGGAGCAATGATTTTTATTAATGAATATATTTAAATAAGGTTGTAAGAAGCGGAAGTTTGTCCTTTAGTATTTTTGAATCTGGTATGATTAATGCTATGTAACGGATGTGTCCGATAAATAACATTCTTAAATCTATTTATTTTATGACAGTTCTCGAAATAGTGTGGTGAATCTTACAATTAAACTATAGTACGAATCTTTAATTTTATGAAATTTGAACAATTATTGAGGTATGTGATGGTGAGCAAGTAAAGGCAGAATTTAAATGACGTTTTACAAGAAACAAGGGTAGTACTCCCTCCGTCCCATTTTATGTGACCTCATTTCCTTTTTGGGACGTCCCAAAAAGAATGAACTTATCATACTTATTATTTTTGAACATTACTTTTCACTATTACACCCACTGCCTCTCTATTTTATACTCTTTTTTATTAATTACACCCACTACTTTCCTCCACTATCTATTAAAATATTGATAGGTCCCACCACTTTACCCACTTTTCAACTAAACTTACTCTCTTTCACTACTTTTTTCTTAATCTCCGTGAAAGTCAAACAAGGTCACTTAACATGGGACGGAGGGAGTATCATATTATCACAAAGTTTATACTTCTGAATGACAAGGTATGGTCTGTAAGGTGGGGATTTCAATTGATAAGGAACTACATGGAGTCCAAAAGAAACATCAGAATAGCACCATATTTTTCATATGCCTAGTATTTTAACTCACCATAAAAAGAATAACTACATAACATTAAAATGCATAGGCATACCCCAAGATTCGGAAAACATATCGTAGGCAAAAGACACATAACAGAAAGGAGTAAGAAACTACAATGCTGGTATACAACAAGGAACATACCAATTGTAGTCTAAAAGAGCTGACTAAACGAGAGTCCAAACGAAAAGGACTAGATAAATAAGGGGCAGAAAAGCTAAAGTTAACAAAAATAAGATAAAGGATGAGGCTGGATAAGGAAAGGCTAATAAGTTCTCAGACATGCGGAATCTAAGAATTAACTGAACAAGTCGTTCTTGAAGAAATCTTTCCATGATTAATAAGATCAAATTAAAATAAATAACAAAATAAAGGAATATTTTAAGCAGCTAAGAGCATCTCCAACCATCGAAAACCCTTAGCTAAAAGGTGACGTGGCATACTATAAATAAAAAAATTTAGCCAACAGCTCGAAAAACTCAACTCCAACCATGCTCAACTGTTGTCTATAAATTTAGCCAACTTCCTGTAGATGGCTAAATTTGTCGAACCTCTACAGGTCTGTAACAAATCTGTAGGAAGATTGCACATCATTTATTACCATATTGAACTGATATATTCTATTTTAACAATCTAAAATATTAATAACATACTATTTTTAAATTATAGCCAACCAATATAGCCAATACCATTGAAGCAAAATGTCTTACAGGTTCAGCAAATTTTACATAATGTCTTACAGGTCCCATTTAGCCAACGCCGTTGGAGATGCTCTAAAGTCGCTAGTATTTGCCTAATCAACAAAAATGGAAAGGATTCTATCATAATATATGTTCGCGCTAGATTTTGCGGGGTTAAATGCTAAAGAAATAGAGCTAGAAATAGTAAAGTAAAAAGACAAGAATTGGTTACGCGGAAAACTCCGTAAGAGGAAAAAACCGCGGGAGGGTTACGACCCTGCCATGAATGCTTCACTATAATTCAAAGTATGTTACAATGTGTTTAGGCTGATTTTACTTGCTCTCTACACCCTGAATACAAGCCCTATCTATACAGATTGAATCGCAACTAATTGTCCTATTATCGCTCCACGTGCAATTGTGACTTATCTTTGGCAACAACTCCGTGCATGACTCTTTCAATAGTTATCTACTTCTGTTGACTAGTTCCACTACTTCTCCCGTCATCATGTGCTCACGTCTGCCTTGTCACCTCACTATGACGTCGAACATCTTCTCGTCAGCCGTAATCAGCGAATGCGTACTAACAATTAGCCCCTGATTTTGTTTAATAATTCTTTTATTGAATAAAATCAACATTTCTCTGTCAAATTGTGGCGCTTCGATTCTCCCGCGCACGTTTCCCCTTGTAGTCATCCTCTATCACTTCTTATCCCTAGGCTCTTTTATTCATTCCAACACTCCTTCTGCTGCATACCTATCTAAACACCTTTCGTCTAACCCTTCAATTTCTCCGTAGCTAATTCCAATTTCCCCTCATCCATGGCTAAAAAATCCACCCAAAGTAATACCCCACAGAAAGCTATGGCGGATCCTTCTCCTAGGGTCGATTCTCTGTGGGTTGCCACGAACCTCTTCAATGCCAAAGACAGCAAGATCTGCACTATGAAGCCCGAAAGATTCGAAGAAGCCAAACGCGCCTTTGCCGGTGGTGTCAAGGCTGTACTTCCGTCATCTGCTGAACGCGCTGATTGGTTTAGGAAGGGATGGGTATCTTTTTACTTTTACCCTTTCGACATTGGGATGAAGTTTCCATTTTCCAAGTTGGTGCAAGATTTGCTTGTGGACATGCAGATTTCTCCGGCGCAGTTGATGCCCTTTTCCTGGAGGATCTTGGCCTGCCTGGAAGTCATGGAGGCCAAACACAAGTTGGGGATAACTGTTGATGTGATCAAGCGTTGTTACTCGCTCAAGAAATTTTATGGCTGTTTCTTCGGATTCACCACAAAGAGGTCACTGATTCTCAACGTTGAGGGTGCAAATGACAGGCAATGGAGCAAGGATTACTTTTTTGCTGACAAGTCCTCGCTTGGTGAGGCTGGTGCTTTCCTTCCCGAGCGATGGGATCCCAAAGGGGACTCTGTGGGTACGCTTCTAACTCCCTTAAAGTATCCTCTCCTCTGGTGCTCATAGTTAATTGTGTCATGTCGAATTTTTCTTGTCTTCATTCTTGTGTATACGACTTTGTTTTGCATGTTCTCAGAGCCACTCTTTGCCCCTGATCCCGACAATGAGGCCTCCAAGGGTGTTGTTGATAAGATTGTCTCTCTGTCTATTGAGGATAGGATTTGGCCCAATTGTTTGGGTCGTCCTGTGCGTAATGCCAGCCCAGTTGATGTTGCGGAGTGGATCAAGAAGGGTAAGTTCAAGGAAGAAGGTGAGACGTCTGAGATCCCTCCTGTGAAGACAGTTGCTAACAGGACCCGTAGCAAGGTCAACGTTGCTATCAGCCGGGCATCATCCACCCCTGAAACTCTGTCTTCTGATTCCCACGAGAGCCCTAAAACTGAAAAAGGGCTTGAGATGAGTTCTGGTCGGATTTTTGCGAAAGGTATTCTGTATTCCGTAAAACTATTAAGTTGGTGTTTCATCTTTGTGCTTGTGGTGTGCTTCTTATTGCTCTCATTTTCCATGTTTACAGAGTACAAGACACCTGCTATCAAGCCGCCAGAAATGTCCACCAAAGAGATGTTTGCTAAGAGAGCACGCGACGAAAAGTCTGTTGGGACGGGATCTTCCAAGACCCCACTGCTGGCCAGCCCCGTTGCTAGTCCTGAGGCTAAAAGGGTGAAGCCCAGCCCATCTGAGGCAGGTGGTAAATCAAGTTCTACGACTCCTTTGATATTCTTTGGTTATAATGCGCACGCCAGTCCTGCAGAATTTGCACACTATTTAGGGGACCTATTGTTGCCACAGTACATTGAGTCGTCAAATGGTAAGAGTCCCAAAATGCTGTTGGCAGAGGCCACTGGTTATTCTTTTCATGTAAGTCTCCTCTTGTTGAATTTTTCTTTTGATGTTGGTTTTTGTGTTCCTATTGCTCCATCATTGTTGTAAGAATCTTTGAGATGGGCATTCTGTATGTACAGGCTCTGCAGGCCTCTCTCATGGCTCAAGAAGCCTCCTTGTATGAAAGTCGTTCAATGGAGGAAAAGTACAAGGAAGTAGTGACCAAGTTGCATGCTAGTCAGGCGGCAGCTTCTGAGAACCTGAAGGTTGCTAGGGATGTGCAGCAGGACCTTGATGACTTTACTGTGAAAGTGAAGGTTACAGAAGAAAAGATGCATGAGGAGGCCCAGAAACTTATCACGCAGCATGCGATGCGCGCGAGAGTTGAAACTATGATGGAATATTTTAAGGGCGAGCACCTCTCCTGGGACATGAACGAGACTGTGAGGATTTACAACGAAGCTTATCCAGATGATGCCTTCCCCCTTCATGTCCCAGGAGGCGACGAGGAAGTGGAGCTTGCCGCTGATGATGTACTTGGGGATGGTATGCCTGGACGTGATGCTATCGCGGAGAAGGCATCTGAGGAGAAGATGTCTGGGAATGAAGGTGACCACAAGGAGGACGATGGTCAGGATTCATGAAGTTCGTAACCCCTGCTTTCGAAACACATTTATGCTTATTATTTTGGTATCAAACCTCGTAGTTTCTTTTGATGGTTTTAATGTGGTTTGGACAGCTTATTGATGTTAATTTGTGGGATCAGAACAACTTATTTATTTTGTCGGTATCAATGTTAGTCTGTTTGCCTTATTCCTCCTACACCCACTTCTTGAGTAGTTTGATATTTGATGTTGTGTTTGTTCTCGTGTGACTTTACTGTCGTAGGTGCATGCACTTGTCGAGTGTTATTTCTTTTTGAAGCTTTTTAATGTCATGATCTCGTTATGTCGCTTTTTTTTTTGTGATCATATTTGATTCTGAAGACGGATTCGTGGTGGCCTCGAAGCTATTCGTGGTCCTGTTCTGAGTTATAACTAAGAGGTGAAATCAAACGTTACGTAAAATCAACATTAAATGAGGTGAAAGCAATTTTTAAAAGACTCAATCAGAAAATAAGTTTGAATTTTTGGAACAAGCAATGGGCAAATTTTGATGTATTTTGAAAACCGAGGAAATGGTGCAATGTAGTTGAGAGGTGAGTGGCATTTGGCCTTGTTGTTATTTTTCGTAGTTCATTTAGTGTTTGCTATTTGCGTCTGCGAGTGGTGTGTATGTGATCGTTGTGCAAGATGTTGATTGTGGAATGCAACCTCACATGTATTTTATTGATTGGCAAATTCAAATTACATCATGTCAAACAAAGGATCCTGAGGCTATGAGTTCACGTTAGACGACGTGATGTCCTAGCGACTTATTCGAAAATCATTAAAAAGAAAACAAGAAAATTTGAAACTACATGTGATAAGCTTTTAGGTGTAGTGCATTCCAACTCCTGGGGACCTGTTCTCCCTCCAATGTTGATAGGCGGTAAGCCCCTTGTCCAGCAATTGCATCAACTAGATATGGTCCTTCCCAGGTATCTGCAAACTTTCCCGCAGCTGGGTCCGTTGTATTCTGGAAGGTCTTCCTCAGAACCATGTCACCTATCTTGAACGCACGGATGTGAACATGTTTATTGTAGCTCCTAGCGACTTGCTGTTGGTAAGTGGCTAGCCGTATCTTGGCTACTTCTCTGACTTCATCTACGGTGTCCAAGTCGTGTGCCAGCTCTGTTGAGTTAGTCTCTTGAGTCAACAATCCATACCTTGCCGTTGGCAGTGCGACTTCTGTGGGTAGGACGGCTTCAGCTCCATACACCAAGCTGAAGGGCGTCTGTCCGGTAGAGGCTTTGGGTGTCGTCCTGTCAGACCATAAGACCCAGGGTAGTTCTTCGGCCCATCGTCCTTTGTGGGATGTCAGCCTTTTCTTCAAATTATTGATGATGATTTTGTTACTTGACTCAGCTTGCCCATTGGCCTGTGGATTGTTCGCACAAAATCACGCAAGCGTACGTGGTCACAAGTAATATAGAATATAATTCAAGTTCGTTCCCACAGAGACTGGTGTATTCAGAAATATGCACTTATGCACCAATGTATGATTATTATTCAATGCTTGGACAAGTAATCAAATTGAGTTTTGGTTTTATACTTAACTAATCCTATTCGAATTATGAAACTAAGAATTATGAACTAATAGAATAACGATTTATTAATGAGAATAAAACATGGGATTCTAGCTTCATTAACAACTTCAATCAGAGTTCTACCTTTATTCGATTGTAATGGTTGATAACTAATCAGATAACACGAAACTGATACACGCTAACTGTCGTTATACGTGCACCATACTGCTACACATCCACAATTAAGATAGAAGGTAAACAGACACCAATTATGCTTAGACCCTATATGTCTATAGAATTTGAAAACATAACGGTTGAAGAGCAAGTTATCTATCAAGATTACATAGGGCGATGCAAGATGGGTAAAATCACATCACAAGTCATGTTATCGAACACGAAACCTATGCTCGCATGGCAAGTTCTAAATCAATATATCCACTGTCGCTTCAATAAAGATTAACAAGCAATCTTAGATGTTAGCTACGCATCCAAGACGAATAAGCACAACCAATACGAGGAAATCAAACCATCACATATGAACAAGGCAAATTAACTACTGAAATTCATCGATAAATCCGCTAAAATCCCATGACAATGATTAGTTCATAATCGAACTTCTCATCATCATGGGTTCGAATGTAAACATGGTACTGATTAGGAAAAACAATATCAAAGTACTAGAACAAGAGTTAAGAAACAAATCCGAAACGAGCATCCAAAGTTACGCCTACTTCGAAGAATTACAAAAGTGAAAGTATGAAATTGATCTTGATCTTCTCCGTAGCCGTCACGTGCTCCTTAGAATGTTTCTAGGTTGTGTTTTAAGTCCCCCAAGCCTTCCTTTAAGTTTCCCAGCTAACGGGCCTTCAAACGGATCAAAAACGGGCAAAACGGGCCAAAATTCCCGCTCAGGTCGTGGGGCGGCCGCGCCAGAGTTGGGGCCCCCGCGCCACCGGGGCGGCCGCGCCAAAATTGGGGCGGGCGCGCCAAATCAGCAGCCCTGACACCCAACCTTGTCACGTCCATAACTTTCTCCTCGTGCATCCGATTGCTTCGCCGTTTTTTTTCAATTAAAGCTATGATTCCCCTCTTCGTTCTCCTTCCAAGAAACCTACACAACACCACACTAAAACATATCAAAAATATCAAAAGCTTGAGGCCATTCCATCGATTTAAGCCAAAACGAAGGCTTCCAAGTGGATATAAAATCCACTTATCACACCCCCAAACTTAAACCGATGCCTGTCCTCAAGCATAGACACACACAAATACTACTAATGCAATGCATGAATGCAACTAAATGCCTACATCTAATCAAATCATGAAGTGTAATCCGTGTTAACATAGCGTCCTCAGAATATGCAACATTCTCGGCATCCATCTCTCTCACATATTAGCTATGTACTCTTCCACTACAAGTGTGAAGTGCGTCGTGTGTGCTCGCATGCTCTCTAGTGAAACAAAACAAAGACTATCAAACTTCAACAGAGTCCTCGATATGAGCCGTTAATCAGAATAAGGTTTAAACACTTCTTTACTAAAGAGTCAACTACAATTTAGGGTCACCAAAAGAATTCTATGCCTCTCCTATTTTTCTATTTTTTTTTTCTTTTTTTTTTCTACTAAGTCTAAGGTTGGGACGCTTCTCAGTGTAAGTGAGTCACGACCGCCATTCGACTTCGCTTATTCTCTCTCTTTTTTTTTTTTGTTTATCAAGTAATTCTCCAGTAATCAAGGGTTGTGAAAAGTCACCAAGAATTTGTTTATTCTAATACATTTGCACTTAATACCAGCACAAGTACATGGATCGTCCCTTTCACATGACATTGCATTCTACCCATTGATCTCAAAGGAGTACTGATAAATAAATTTTTTTTCTTTCTTTTTTTTTTCTTTTTTTTTTTCTCTTTTTTTTAGAAAGGCATATTCATCCCTTAACTCCCCCAAACTTAAGATTTACAAACTCTAAATTCAAAAAGGGAATACTCCAAACTCTACGCCCGACTCAACGCAAGGACTCAAGAAACAAGTTAGTCTAAGTCTTATCTCTAGAGCATAAGTGTAATTACAATTTTCACACAAGCAATTTCCAAATAACAAGGCATCACAAATGAGCAAGACTACTAGCCAAGAAATTATGCACATAACTCATCATAGGACATCAACTTGGGAAACAACTTCAAGATTCATGCACATGCAACTATATGAACTACTAACACCTACTAACACAAGCATATATATATAAACAAAACTAACTAATATGTAACAATATGAAAGAATATGCTAAACTATATGCAACATGCAACCTATATGAACACACACATCACTACTAGTCCTTAGATTACCACCCCCAAACTTAAAATATTCAATGTCCTCATTGAAGGTGATAAAAAGGATCGAATGTACCTAGAAGGAGCCCGAACCATCACTCTCCTCACCCTCATCAGGTGAAGAGTCAGCTGGAGGATAAACCATATCAGCACCGAACACAGGCCACTCCACGTCTACGCCCGTAGCACGAAAAGCAGTCCCCAACGCCTGTGTCAAATCCCTAGCAAACCGACTATGCATATCATGCATCATATCCATCCGCCTAGTGAGCCTCCTGTACTGAGAATCACTGAACCCACGGCCTCCAATACCCGAGTGCTCTACTATCTGAGACGGCCCAGCTCTAGCTCGATCTGGTGTAGCATGGGCTCTATCCGGCGACGCTGGAGGTGGTGCCCTGGCACGTCCCCCCCTGGAATCTCTATAACCCATCCCCATAGGGTGGGGTATGCCACCATCCCACTCGGGTAATCGCTCAATAATAGCATGATCAATGGGAGCACTCGGCATCTGCAACTGCTCCTCAGCCGACCAACTCACACCCACCGCCACACACAACCTAGTCACTATTGTGGCATGAGGAATGGCCACACCAGTACGACTCCTCAGAAATCTCATAATGTTCTGATGGATAACATAAGCAACATCCACATACTCTCCACTCAATATGCCGTACAACAATATAGCACGGTCAACAGTGACGTCGTGTGGGTGGCCCGAGGGCATGATACTAGAACAAATAAACAGGTTCCAAGCTCGAGCATACCTGTTCATAGCAGATGTAGGAAACGAGACGTGCACATTAGTGAGTGGATTGCGCTTCCACACCGTACCCGGAACACACAATTCATTAACAATCTTATCCAAGTCCACGGTCCTCTTATCTTTGCGCACCCAATCCACCTCCGTTTCTTGCATCTCTTGACCCCCAATTAGCTTTTGGATGGCTTCCAAAGTATAATCCACGGTCAAACCCCGCACAATTGACATCCCATTCTTATCCATTCGAGCATTAGCATAAAATTCTCGGACAATGCTCAATGGTACCGCTTCCGGTGCCTTACACAACAACTCCCACCCCCGAGCTTGAATCATCAACATCAACCCACCATCCCCCGATGAAGGCAAGAAACCCCTTTCTTTAGTAATGGACTTACCCATAAGCCGAATAAACTCTTCTTGCGCTTCCGGGCTTGTAAACTTGTTAACCGAAGAACCCGTTGATTGTGCTTGCAAACTACTACCCCCGGATCTCCTAGCTCTTTTAGGTGCCATGGATTTGAGGATGTATGTGATGATAGGTTGTAGTGTAGAGATTTAGTGGTAAGAGATGAGATTTGGTGGAGATGGGTGTGTGTATAGTTGTATGTATATGTATGTATAGTTGGGGTTTGTAGAAGATGAAGTGGGTTTGTGTTTGGGGGATTTTTGGGGGTTTAATTAGGGCTAGGAAGGAGTTTAGAAGGGCTGGGAATTAAAGGAAGGAGCTGGGTTTTTGAAGGGAACACAAACAAGCAACCAAAAAAAAAAAAACGAAAAAATTTTTTTTTTTTAAAAATCTACTGCCTCTCTCGCGCGGGCGCCCCGGCCTGGCGCGGCTGCCCCGCTCGCGCGGGCGTGCCAGCCGTGGCGCGGGGGCCGCGGAGAGTCAGTACGCTACTGCCTTGTGCGCGCGGGCGCCCCGTCCCGGCGCGGCCGCCCCGCTCGCGCGGGAGCGCCGGCCGTGGCGCGGGGGCCCCGGCGTGGCAGTGGGTTTTCGAATTTTTTTTTTTTTTTTTTTTTTTTTTCGAACATAAGAAAAACAAGAATTGCTTGAAAAAAGCGTGGGTTGCCTCCCACGAAGCGCTTGTTTAACGTCCTTAGCTTGACGTGAAACTCCAAGAATTAGACAATAGAGAGGATGGTGCTTACCGACTCGCGATTCACCGGTCCTCCGAAATATGGCTTCACTCTTTGTCCATTCACTTTAAATGATTCCTCCGGTGTTGTTTCATAAATTTCTATAGCACCATGTGAAAACACCTTCTTTACTGTGAAAGGACCCGACCATCTAGATTTCAACTTCCCAGGAAATAGTCTGAGACGAGAATTAAAAAGCAACACTTGTTGGCCAATGAAAAACTCCTTTTGCACCAACTTTCTATCATGCCATCTCTTGACTTTTTCCTTGTAAAGCTTGTTGTTCTCATACGCCTGAAGCCTAAACTCGTCGAGTTCATTAATCTGAAGCATTCTCTTCTCACCAGCAGCTGTCATATCAAAGTTTAATTTCTTCAAAGCCCAATATGCTTTATGCTCTAACTCTGCAGGCAAATGACATGCTTTTCCATAAACCAACTGAAAAGGAGACATCCCCAATGGAGTCTTATAAGCTGTTCTATAGGCCCAGACGGCCTCATCAAGCTTCAACGCCCAATCTTTCCTTGAAGGACTCACAACTTTCTCTAGGATTCGCTTGATTTCCCGATTAGATACCTCAGCTTGCCCATTTGTTTGAGGATGATAAGCAGTGGCAACTCTATGATTGATACCAAACCGTTCCATAAGTGTTGTGAACTTTCGATTGCAAAAGTGTGAGCCTTCATCACTGATTATAACTCGGGGAGTACCAAAGCGAGTGAATATGCTCTTCTGAAGAAAACTGATGACTACCGCAGCTGTGTTGGTTGGTAAAGCCTTGACTTCAACCCATTTAGACACGTAATCCACAGCAAGAAGAATGTAGAGATTATTGCAAGATGAGATAAAGGGTCCCATGAAGTCAATACCCCACACATCAAAGATTTCAACCTCAAGGAGTACATTGAGAGGCATTTCGTCCCTTCTAGAGATATTACCAACCCTTTGGCAACGATCACACTTCAACACAAACTGATGAGCGTCCTTAAAGAGAGTAGGCCAAAAGAACCCCGCCTGCAGAATACGAGCAGCTGTCTTCTGTCCTCCATAGTGTCCCCCATAAGTAGAGTCGTGGTAAGCTTGCAAAATTCCTTCAATCTCACTGTATGGAATGCACCTTCTGATAATCTGATCTGAACCTTGTCGAAACAAGAATGGCTCATCCCAACGATACCACTTCGCCTCATGAAGAAACTTTTTCCTTTGAGCATACGACAAATCGGGAGGAATGACATTACTCACCAGATAATTCACTATATCCGCAAACCATGGCTCTTCTTCTTGGACCCCAAATAATTGTTCATCAGGAAACGACTCATTAATTAACGTGGTGTCTTTGGATGCTCGTGCTTCATCTTCCAACCGAGAGAGATGATCAGCCACCTGATTTTCAGTGCCCTTTCTATCCTTGATCTCCAACTCGAATTCCTGAAGTAAAAGAACCCAACGAATCAAGCGAGGCTTCGAATCTTTCTTCGACACTAAATACCGAATGGCAGCATGATCAGTGTAAACCAACACCTTCGTCCCAAGCAAATAAGACCTGAATTTCTCGAATCCATAAACAATAGCCAGCAGCTCCTTTTCGGTGGTAGTGTAATTTAGCTGAGCCCCATTGAGAGTCTTACTAGCATAGTAAATCACATGAAAGATGTTATTCTTTCTCTGACCAAGCACAGCTCCCACCGCATAGTCACTAGCATCACACATCATCTCAAAAGGCTCATTCCAATCAGGTGCAGTAATAACAGGTGCTGTGGTTAATTTCTTCTTGAGAGTTTCGAACGCAGCCAAGCACTCTCCATCAAATTTGAAAGGCACATCCTTCTCTAACAAGTTGCACAAGGGTTTGGTGATTTTAGAGAAATCCTTGATGAACCGTCGATAGAAGCCCGCGTGACCAAGAAAACTCCGAATCCCCTTTGCGGAGATTGGTGGAGGAAGATTTTCAATTGTCTCCACCTTAGCTTTATCTACCTCGAGACCCCTGTTCGAAACTTTATGCCCAAGGATTATGCCTTCTTGAACCATGAAGTGGCATTTTTCCCAATTAAGAACGAGATTAGTTTCCACACATCTTTTTAGCACCATCGTCAAGTTGCTCAAACATTCATCATAAGAAGTACCGAACACAGAAAAGTCATCCATGAACACCTCAACATTGGTACCAATCATCTCGGAGAAAATAGCCATCATGCATCTCTGAAAAGTTGCTGGTGCACCACAAAGTCCAAAAGAAAGACGACGGAAAGCAAATGTGCCAAAAGGGCAAGTGAAAGTGGTCTTCTCCTGATCCTCTGGTGCGATACAAATCTGATTGTACCCTGAATACCCATCAAGAAGACAATAGTACTCGTGACCGGCTAACCTATCAAGCATCTGATCAATGAAAGGCAACGGAAAGTGATCTTTTCTGGTGGCTTTATTGAGCTTCCGATAATCCATGCATATTCTCCAACCTGTGACTGTTCGCGTCGGAATGAGCTCATTCTTCTCATTAGCTACCACGGTCATGCCTCCTTTCTTAGGCACACATTGAACAGGGCTCACCCAAGAACTATCCGAGATTGGATAAATAATGCCGGCATCAAGCCACTTAAGAATCTCCTTCTTTACCACTTCTTTCATGATTGGATTGAGTCTTCTTTGATGCTCAACAGTGGGTTTACTACCCTCCTCGATCAGAATTTTATGTTGACAATAAGAAGGGCTAATTCCTTTAATATCTGCAATAGTCCATCCAATGGCTGATTTGAACTCCCTAAGAATTCTCAAAAGCTTTTCTTCCTCGATACCTGAAAGGTTAGATGCAATAATTACAGGTAATGTAGAAGCTTCGCCAAGAAACGCATACCTTAGGTGTTCGGGAAGTTGCTTAAGCTCGAGTTTAGGAGCTTCGACAATAGATGGTTTCAGCTTTTCATGAGAGTCCTTCAATTCCGATAACCCAAGAGATTCAATTGGAGGTTCCATCCTTCTTCTCCAAGGAGAAGCATTCAAATATTGAAGGTGTTCTTCTTCCTCCTCATCTCCGAATTCTGAGTCACCCGATAGAACCCTTTCCAAGATGTCCGTTTTCAGCCTGTTATTGATTTCCGAATGAGCTGCAGCTTCGAGCATATCCACTTTAAAGCAATCCTCCTCATCTGATGGAAGTTTTATGGCATTGAACACGTTGAAAGTGACCATCTGATCTTGAACTCTCATTGTGAGTTCACCCTTTTGAACATCAATCAAAGTCCGCCCTGTCGCAAGGAACGGTCTCCCCAAGATGATGGGGATCTTCTTATCTTCCTCAAAATCTAGAATGACAAAATCAGCTGGGAAGATTAGTTTATCTACCTTTACCAACACATCTTCAACTATCCCCCTTGGGTATGTAATCGAACGATCAGCCAGTTGCAAAGACATATTAGTAGGTTTCAGCTCCGGAAGACCAAGTTGCAAGAAAATAGACAAGGGCATCAGATTTATGCTAGCTCCCAAATCACACAAACACTTGTCGAACGACAATTGACCAATAGTACACGGGATTGTGAAACTTCCCGGATCTTTCAGCTTCGGGGGCAATTTCTGTTGCAACACAGCACTACACTCCTCGGTCAAAGCCACAGTCTCCAAGTCCTCAAGTTTGAGTTTCCGAGATAGAATACCTTTCATGAACTTAGCATAACTCGGCATTTGTTCTAGAGCCTCCGCGAAAGGTATGTTGATTTGTAGTTTCTTGAAAACTTCTAGAAATTTAGCGAATTGCTTATCGAGCTTATGCTTCTGAAGTCTCTTCGGAAAAGGTGGAGGTGGATATACTTGCTTGACCCCAATATCAGCCTTCGGGCCAGATCTCTCGGCTGAATCCTCGCTTGCTTCCTCGTTGATTTTATTCTTGTCAGCCTCAACAACAGTTTTTCCACTATCTGACTTAGATGAGAGCACGGGTGTTTCAACCTGTTGATCACTCTCTTCCTTGTTTTGCTCTGTTGCTGATTCTTTTTCCTTCGTAACCTTTCCGGACCTTAAGGTGACAGCCTGTACCTGTTCCTTCATCTCTTTCTTACCCGGATTGGCCTCGGTATCACTAGGAAGCGTTCCTTGTGGTCTGTTTATCAACGCGTTAGCAATCTGCCCAATCTGATTTTCCAACGTTTTGATTGACACCGCTTGGCTTTTAATCATTAATTTCATCTCTTCCCATTCAGATCTTTCGTTGGAAGACTGTCCAGCCACCCCATGATTTTGTTGCTGGAATCCAGGTGGATGGAATTGCTGCTTCGGTGCAAACTGTTGTTGAAAACCAGAAGGGTTGAAAGGTCTAGCTCCTTGCTGCTGAAACTGCTGTTGCTGTTGTGGCATGAAGTTCTGATTATTGCTCCAGCTGAAATTCGGATGATTTCGATTATTCGGGTGATAAGTAGCCGGAGCTGGCTGCTGAGATCGCTGAAAATTGCTCACAAACTGAGCTGACTCGCTAGATATGGCACACTGATCAGTGGCATGTGTACCCGCACAAAGCTCACAAACTGAAGGTGGCTGCTGAATTCCCAAGTTTACCAAAGAATCCATCTTCATAGTAAGAGCCTTGATTTGCGCAGTCAAGGCTGTAGTAGCATCAACATCCAGAATCCCTGCTGCCTTGCCCTGATGAAGACGCTGAGTAGGATTCTGATATTCATTTGCAGCCATCATCTCGATCAACTCATAAGCCTCCTCATAGCTCTTAGTCAATAGAGCTCCACCTGATGCTGCATCGAGCATTGGTCTCGATTGAGGACCCAAGCCATTATAGAAGCAATTGATAACCATCCAATCAGGCATCCCATGATGTGGGCACTTCCGAAGCATCTCTTTGTAGCGTTCCCATGCTTCACAAAGAGTTTCACCAGATAGCTGAGAGAATTGAGTGATAGCATTCCTTAGTGCAGCTGTTTTAGCCATAGGGAAGAACTTAGAAAGAAATTTCTGAGCCAGATCCTCCCATGTCGTAATAGATCCTGCAGGAAGAGAATGTAACCATCCCTTAGCTTTATCCCTCAGAGAAAACGGGAACAACCTCAATTTAATGGCATCTTCCGTAACACCATTGAACTTGAAAGTGTCGCAGATCTCAATGAAGTCTCGAATATGCATATTAGGATCCTCTGTCGGAGAACCCCCAAACTGTACTGAGTTCTGTACCATCTGAATAGTGCTAGGTTTGATTTCGAAAGTGTTGGCCTGAATCGCTGGCCTGACAATGCTCGACTGAATGTCATTGATTTTCGGCTCAGAGAAAGCCTTAAGAGCCTTAGTATCATTAACTGCTGGTGGTTGATCATCAATCGTATCAATCTCTATCGTTTCTTCCTTAATTAATGCTTCCTTACGAGCCTGAGAACGTGTTCGCATACACGTCCCTCAAGTACCTGAAACACACACAACGAACTAAGGTGAGAAAAGAATCCAAGTCACTGAACTTTAACGACCACTAATGACAAGCACATAAACTAAAATATAACACCGAGTCCCCGGCAGCGGCGCCAAAAACTTGTTCGCACAAAATCACGCAAGCGTACGTGGTCACAAGTAATATAGAATATAATTCAAGTTCGTTCCCACAGAGACTGGTGTATTCGGAAATATGCACTTATGCACCAATGTATGATTATTATTCAATGCTTGGACAAGTAATCAAATTGAGTTTTGGTTTTATACTTAACTAATCCTATTCGAATTATGAAACTAAGAATTATGAACTAATAGAATAACGATTTATTAATGAGAATAAAACATGGGATTCTAGCTTCATTAACAACTTCAATCAGAGTTCTACCTTTATTCGATTGTAATGGTTGATAACTAATCAGATAACACGAAACTGATACACGCTAACTGTCGTTATACGTGCACCATACTGCTACACATCCACAATTAAGATAGAAGGTAAACAGACACCAATTATGCTTAGACCCTATATGTCTATAGAATTTGAAAACATAACGGTTGAAGAGCAAGTTATCTATCAAGATTACATAGGGCGATGCAAGATGGGTAAAATCACATCACAAGTCATGTTATCGAACACGAAACCTATGCTCGCATGGCAAGTTCTAAATCAATATATCCACTGTCGCTTCAATAAAGATTAACAAGCAATCTTAGATGTTAGCTACGCATCCAAGACGAAAGCACAACCAATACGAGGAAATCAAACCATCACATATGAACAAGGCAAATTAACTACTGAAATTCATCGATAAATCCGCTAAAATCCCATGACAATGATTAGTTCATAATCGAACTTCTCATCATCATGGGTTCGAATGTAAACATGGTACTGATTAGGAAAAACAATATCAAAGTACTAGAACAAGAGTTAAGAAACAAATCCGAAATGAGCATCCAAAGTTACGCCTACTTCGAAGAATTACAAAAGTGAAAGTATGAAATTGATCTTGATCTTCTCCGTAGCCGTCACGTGCTCCTTAGAATGTTTCTAGGTTGTGTTTTAAGTCCCCCAAGCCTTCCTTTAAGTTTCCCAGCTAACGGGCCTTCAAATGGATCAAAAACGGGCAAAACGGGCCAAAATTCCCGCTCAGGTCGTGGGGCGGCCGCGCCAGAGTTGGGGCCCCCGCGCCACCGGGGCGGCCGCGCCAAAATTGGGGCGGGCGCGCCAAATCAGCAGCCCTGACACCCAACCTTGTCACGTCCATAACTTTCTCCTCGTGCATCCGATTGCTTCGCCGTTTTTTTTCAATTAAAGCTATGATTCCCCTCTTCGTTCTCCTTCCAAGAAACCTACACAACACCACACTAAAACATATCAAAAATATCAAAAGCTTGAGGCCATTCCATCGATTTAAGCCAAAACGAAGGCTTCCAAGTGGATATAAAATCCACTTATCATGGATACCTAGGTGTTGACTTTATCAAGCTGATGTTGTACTTCCTGCAAAAGGCTTTAGTTTTATCGCTTATGAATTGAGAACCATTGTCACATATGATTTCGGAGGGCACTCCGAACTTGCACAAGATATTCTTCTTGATGAAAGAGATGACCTCTTTTGAAGTTACTTGTCGGTAGGCTTCTGCCTTGATCCATTTGGAGAAATAGTCTGTCATGGCGAGCATAAACACCTTCTGACCTGGCGCAGTGGGTAGCTTCCCGACAATGTCCATTCCCCATTTCATGAAAGGCCATGAGGGTATTGATGTGTGTAGGTGCTCTGATGGCTGGTGGATGACAGGTGCATGGCGTTGACAAGCATCACATTTGTTGACAAAGTCTATGGCGTCTTGTCTCACAGTTGGCCAATAGTATCCCATTCTTAGCACTTTGAGCGACAAGCTCCTTCCCCCTGTGTGATTTCCGCATTCTCCTTCGTGAAGATCTCGTAACACTAAATCTGCTTCACTGCTGGTGAGACATCTCTGCAGGAGCCCAGTTGCTGATTTCTTGAATAGGACTTCGTCGATCATGACGAACCTTGAGGCCTTCATGCGTAGCATTCTGGCTTCATTACGATCAGTGGGTTGGTCTCCTAGCTGGAGGTAGTCCTTATATGTCTGGATCCATTTGTCTTTGTCACAGCATGCCTCCTCTATGTCCATTATGTGGGCTGCCATCTGGTCCTCTGTCCTTACATTGGCTGGTTTCAGGACGTGAATGATCGGGACGTTGAGAATGTTGTTGTCTTTCATGACGGCACCTAGTCCTGCCAAGGCGTCAGCTTGCGTGTTGAGTTCTCTAGGCACCTGTTGAATGTTGAACGTGTCAAACGAGTGTTGTAGCCGTTTCACAGTGTTAAGGTATAATGACATTTTGGTATCTTTAGCTTCGTAAGAGCCATTGACGTGATTAACAATTAGAAGAGAATCACAATTGATATTGATGTGTTTAACCTTTAAGTCTCTTGCGATGATCAGTCCCATAATTAGTGCCTCGTACTCAGCCTCGTTGTTTGTTGCTTTGAAGTCACAGCATATTACATATGGCATGGTGTCCCCCTGTGACGATTTGAGGACGAGTCCTAACCCGGTGCCATTCACGTTGGACGCCCCGTCTGTGTGCAAGATCCAAGGCCCCTGATCCTGTGTTGTCGTCAACTGTTGACATTCCACCTCTGCTTGTGTCATGAGGCTCGGACTGAAATCAGCCACAAAATCGGCTAGTGCTTGAGATTTTATAGCGGTTCGGGGTTCATAGACGATATCGTAAGTGCTCAGGCGGATGGACCACTTTGCCATGCGTCCTGTCATGTCCGGTTTGCTCAACACCATCCTCAAGGGGAAGTTAGTCATCACCCGGATTTTGTGTGTCTCAAAGTAGTGTCTTAGCTTGGTCGATGTCATGGCGAGGGCCAAGACTAGCTTCTCCAGGGGCGTGTACCTCGTCTCCGTGTCAATCAGGCTCTTGCTGACGTAGTATACTGGAAACTGTGTGTTGTCGACCTGCTTCACAAGTACACTGCTGACAGCATGTTCCGTTACGGAAAGATAAAGGTAGAGTTCCTCTCCTGGTACGGGTTTGGCGAGAAGTGGAGGTGTGGTGAGGTAATTTTTCAAGGCCATGAGTGCTTGTTCATGCTCAGGGGTCCATTCGAAACCTTTATTCTTTCTCAACACGTCGTAAAACATTCTGCACCTGTCAGATGACCGTGAGATGAATCTGTTCAGGGCAGCCACTCTTCCTGTCAACTTTTGGACCTCCTTCATGTTGGATGGACTTGTCAGATCAAATATTGCCTTTATTTGTTCAGGGCTAGCTTCGATTCCTCTCCTTGTCACCATATGTCCCAAGAATTTCCCAGAGGAGACGGCAAAGTTGCATTTGCTGGGGTTTAGCTTCATGTTGAATTCTCGGAGTATGTCGAATGCTTCTTTAAGGTCCCTAACATGATCTTCTGCTCGCCTTGACTTGACAACCATGTCGTCGATGTACACCTCCATAGTGCGTCCAATTTGTTGTTTGAACATTTTGTTGACTAGTCTTTGAAAAGTGGCACTTGCATTGCGTAGGCCAAATGGCATGGCCAGGTAGCAGTATATGCCTCTCTCCGTGATGAAGGCTGTCTTCTCGGCATCACTAGGTTCCATCTGAATTTGGTTGAATCCACTTGAGGCGTCCAAAAATGTTAACAGCTCATGTCCAGCCGTGGAGTCTACCATTGTGTCAATGTGGGGTAGTGGGAAGGGGTCTTTTGGACATGCCTTGTTTAGGTCAGTGTAATCCACACAAACCCTCCACTTGCCGTTCTTTTTTTGCACTATGACCACGTTGGCGAGCCACTCTGGATACTCGACTTCTTTGATCATCCCTGCCTTCAATAGACGTGACACCTCCTCGTTGACAATCCTGTTTCTTTCAGCTGCAAACTTCCTCCTTTTCTGCTGTATAGGTTTAAAATCTGGATCCACATTCAACTTGTGCGTGATGACGTCTGGGCTAATTCCCGTAATATCTTCGTGATCCCATGCGAAGGCGTCCTGTCGTGTCGTGAGGAATTCAACTAGGTTTGCCTCCAAGATGGGCGTTAAGTCTTCTCCCACAAGAACTTTCTTGTCTCCTTCTGCCAAGTCCACTTCTGCTAGTTTTTATGGTCCGCTTATAGGCACCCTGTTGTCTTTCATGTTGTCACACTGAACTGTAGGTTTCATACATGTCTTGTAACACTCTCTCGCCACACTTTGTTCTCCTCGTATTTCTTGGACTCCCCAAGGTGTTGGAAATTTGAGGACTTGATGGAAAGTGGAGGGCACGGCTTGTAGGTCATGAATCCAAGGCCTGCCCATGATTATGTTGTATGTTGAGTCGCAATCTATGACCAGAAACTTGGTCAATATGTTGACGCCTTTGACATACGTAGGCAGTGTGATTTCTCCAATGGTTCTCTTCGTCTCGCCACTGAATCCCACTAGAGTGGTTGGCTTCTTGATCATGTCACTGTCTTCAAGGGCCATTTGTCGTAATGTGTCCTTCATCATTATGTTGGCAGCACTGCCGTTGTCCACCATGATCCGTTTGATGAAGCAGTTACCGACGGGTAGCGATATTACCAGGCTGTCATGTTGAGGCTCCATTACATGTTGTCTGTCAGGGTCGCCAAATACAAGTGCAGGCGTCGTGTCATTCTTTTCAGCAACCGCCATCATCTGTGGAGCTTTTCCCCTAGCCACACGTTTTGCCTGTGAGTATGTAGTTCCACTAATCTCACTACCTCCAGCTATGAAGTTTATGATCTTGTGGTATGGTGGTGGTGGCAGCTGCTTTGAAGGGGTCTTGTGTGGGGAGTCGCGTATGACACCCGTCGTCTTGCCGGCCATGAATTCTGTCAAGTATCCCTTGCGGACCAGGTATTGGAGTTCACGTCGCAACGCAACACAGTCGGAAGCTTTGTGTCCATAGTCGCCATGATAATCACACCACAACTTTGACTCAGGGTTAGCTTTTGGTTTGTTGCTCTTAACCGGCCACTTGACCGTATCTCCCATCTTGGTAAACTCCCTCATCATCTCCGTTGGTGTGATCGTGAATCCATAACTGTCATAAGTTGGGGGAAGGTTGGGATCCTTCCTCCAATCTGTCTGTTCCTGGGTCGAGTTGACGCGTGGCTCCTCCTTCACGTCTCTGGCATCCCTTGAGTATGGTCTGTAGTCCCTGGTCTTGGTTGTCAAGATCTTCCTGTTTGGACGGTAATACTTGTCATCATGATCCCGTTTATCCTCCTCCAATCGTACTTGGGCCATTGCCTTAGCCTGAACGTCGTCTAAAGTCTTGCAAGGGTATTTCGTCAGCTCATCGTAGAGTGGGGAGTCCCGTTCTAAGCCCCTTCTGAAGGCTTCAATGGCTGTTGGAATGTCACAATTGGTGATGGTAACTTTTTCTCGATTAAATCTGGTCAAGTACTCTCGGAGTGGTTCTCTGTATCTCTGAGTAATCTTGTACAAGTCACTCGTGGTCTTTTCAAAAACTCTGCTACTTGCAAACTGGAGATTGAAGGCGTCTACTAAGTCGGCAAAGGTCCCAATGCTCCCGTTAGGTAGGCCCACGTACCATTGCAAGGCCGGTCCCGTGAGTGTTGAGCCAAATCCTTTGCACATGCATGGCACCCTGAGATCCCTCGTGATGGGTACGGTGAACATTCTCTGCTTGTATTGTGCCACGTGCTCCTGTGGGTCAGTCGTGCCGTCATATGCTTTCATGGGTGGGACTGCAAATCGCTTCGGCGTCTCGACCATTGCTATGCTGTCGGAGAAGGGCGAGTCTGCATAACTCAGGGGTGTAGCCTTTTCTAGGGGTTTGGGTACCCCTGGGATACGTTGCACCATCTCTTTGAGGGCCTGTAACTCCTTGCGCATCGTGTCATGACTACGTGACTTACTGGATTTGCTTTCTTTCTTTTTCTTCTTTTTGTTTCCCTTGTCGTGTCTGCTATTTTTGTCTTGTTTCTCTGGTCCACCATTGTCACCATTCGGACCTCCACCATTGTTATTGTTGTCATCCTCTGGACCCCTTTGTTCTGGGTTTTCCACTTCGATTTCCTCGTCGTATTGCTCCTCTTCCTCGTCATCCATGTTCAAGCGTCTAGCCACACTGCCCAACACTCCTCTCTCCGTGGGGTTAGACTTGGATCTAGCTGTCGTGAGTTCCTTCTGTAGTGTTTCTCTCTCGGTTCTCCATGCCTCTTGTTGAGAACTCATGTCATCCTGCATCTTCCGGATCGTCTCCAACAGTTGCTGTATTGTGGGATTGTCTTCCTGGCTCGTGGAGCCATGTTGTTGTTGATCACCCATCGTCATATGTCTCCTTGCAGATTCTTTAGCAAGTTTCCCACAGACGGCGCCAATTGTTCGCGCTAGATTTTGCGGGGTTAAATGCTAAAGAAATAGAGCTAGAAATAGTAAAGTAAAAAGACAAGAATTGGTTACGCGGAAAACCCCGTAAGAGGAAAAAACCGCGGGAGGGTTACGACCCTGCCATGAATGCTTCACTATAATTCAAAGTATGTTACAATGTGTTTAGGCTGATTTTACTTGCTCTCTACACCCTGAATACAAGCCCTATTTATACAGATTGAATCGCAACTAATTGTCCTATTATCGCTCCACGTGCAATTGTGACTTATCTTTGGCAACAACTCCGTGCATGACTCTTTCAATGGTTATCTACTTCTGTTGACTAGTTCCACTACTTCTCCCGTCATCATGTGCTCACGTCTGCCTTGTCACCTCACTATGACGTCGAACATCTTCTCGTCAGCCGTAATCAGCGAATGCGTACTAACAATATACTGAGGATATTATAGGAGCAATCAGTGGGTAGAAGTAGGTATGATGGAGGAAGAGGTGAATAAGTCGTAATTGCCGCAAATTATCTATGAAATGAAGTATATCTCTTTTAACCTTTTAATATAGGGTATATTAAATTCAGGTATGGCTATTGTGAGTTGGAATGCTTGAAGCTTAAATAAAGATGAAGCGATACGACATGCAAGGCTGCTCACAAAAAATCACAAGCCAGACTTAATGTTTCTAATGGAAACAAGGCTAGCAATGGGAAAAGTTAATAACATTTGTAAGAGCCCCGATTTTGAGCAAGGTTTAGAAGTTCCGGGAATTGGGCTTGGAAGGGGGTTAATGATTATATGGAAGGATACAGTGGGGGTTACACTTTTATCATCGTCAGCTAACCATTTTAGTTGTCTGTTATGGTGGGATAAACAACCAAGACCTTGGCACTTCACTGGTTTTTACGGGGAACCAAAAACAGCTAATAGACATTTTACATGGGAGCTGTTAAAAAAGCTTAAGACCGTAACTAATGAGCCATGGTTGGTTAGGGGAGATTTCAATGAGACACTTAGTCATGAAGATAAGGTAGGTGGAAATATAAAAAATGATTCACAGATTGAAGCCTTCCGGATTTCGATGGAAGAATGCGAGCTACAGCCTTTGGAATATAGAGGTGATCGTTTTACTTGGTTTAGACAGTCGACTGATGGTTGTATACAAGAAAGGCTGGATTGGGCAGGGGCTAATGGGGTTTGGTTGGAGGAATACCCAAATCATTCTCTAATCCATCTGGACTACTATGGATCAGATCATAGAGCACTCATGTTTACAAGATACTCAAAGTATGCCCTCACATAATAAGAAAAATGATCCAGATTTAGGTTTGAGAACATGTGGATAAGAGAACCAGATTGCAGAGAAATAATAGAGTCCAGCAGCGTAGATACAAATCAGGAGGCATGTCAACAATCCAAAATATAAAAAAATGCGCAAATAATTTGGAAGCTTGGAACCATGACAAATTTGGATCTTTGGCAAGAGACATAAAGTTGATTCATCAACAAATTATTCAAATTCGCAATAACCAAGCTCAGAATGGCGATACAAGTGAATTGAGGGCCAGGGAACGGGAGTTAGATGAATTGTTGCTAAAAGAAGAAATTTTTTAGAAGAAAAGATCTAGAATCTCATGGTTGCAAGAAGGAGATCGAAACACTAGATTTTTCCATCAAAGAGCAAAAAAGAGGAACAAAATAAATAGAATAAAAGGTATGGCTATGATTAAAATGCAATGCCTTGTTCATACTGTTAATGAAATGTCTAAATATATAGCTTTATCTTGAAGTATAATACAAGGTGTGCGACTATTGATAACTCAATTAATACATAACCAACTTAAATTTTTAAGATATAAATCTAGAAGAATGAAGGAGTTTCGATCTGGACTCAAATCGCATAAACTTTTGAATGGTAATTTCAATTACGAAGACTCCCGATACAATTAGATTGATGACGAGGTTAGCATGTTTATCATCTGGCAGCAATCTCATCTTCTAGCTTATTTTGAATAAGAGGCTATTGCTTTATGAAAATTATTCTCTCTAGTGCTCATCTGAACTATGTAAATATAATTATTTACTAAAGACTGAGTTCTGAATTTAATAGTATTTAGTAATGTCTCTTTATATTTTACTATGTTCTTTGCAAGTAGGGTATTTTAGAATGAATCTGAGTTTTAAGGATTACGAAAAATTAATAATTGTCATCAAGAAGCATGGTTGAAATATTGAAATCTTAACAGTAGTATACATTTCTTATGTAGTGAATGAAAATTATTCAACTTTACAAAGTAGCAAGCATTAGAAAGAAAGTTGTTCAGACTAGGATCTTTAGTATCTTATCATTTTTATTTATTTTATATTGTCTCAATTATCCATTTGCTCGCCATTAATATGGTGGAGAGTCTTCTGAACTAAAATATTTTAACAAACATAACACTACCAGTACATTTACATTGTAGATTCTTTTAATTGTGATATTGTAACTAAGTACTGCAAGCATATACTGACGTGTAACTGTAAAGTTAAAATCTACCTTTAATGGCGCGAACTAGATCTTTATAAGGATTGGAGCAAATGCTGCAATATCTTTACTATCTTCATTTTGGACACATCAACGATTTCTAAAGCAGCTATTCTGGGGATTGTTGTGGGTGCATTGCTGATTCTGTTCATGATCTTAGTAGCAGCATGCCGACCACAAAATCAAGCTCCTTTCATCAAGTCGATCACTTGACAAACCAGGTACAGTTGTGTATGATTTTATACTTATTTAATTGGACAAAATCTCTGAAACTTTATTAGCTACTAACTGTTTTATGGCTATTGACTACATTAAATTACTCAGCTCCAAAGTTGTGATACTTAACATGAACTTGGCACTTCATGTCTATGAGAATGACCGAGAACCTGAGTGAGAAGTGTATAATCGGATATGGTGCATCTAGCACCATATACAAATGTGTCCTCAAGAATTGCAGACCAGTGGCAGTAAAAAACTGTATACTCAGTGTCCGCAGTACCTTAAGGAATTCGAGACGGAGATTGAGACGGTTGGGAGCATCAAGCATCGTAATCTAATCAGCGTCCAAGGATATTCACTGTCTCAATTGCTATTCTATGACTACATGGAAAATCGGTAGCCTTTGGGATCTCCTTCATGGTGAGTGTACAGAGTTTTGCATTCTGCAAAGTTGCATGTTTATCCGATAATGATAGGTGTCTATAAGAAACAAATTAAAATCGTATTTGTTTGACTAAGAAACCACAAAGCATCAATATGCTTCAGTGTAATAAGGGGGTATTAGGCACCATGTGTAGAAATGGCCTTGGTTTTATTATGCATAAGCTAGATTAATTATATGCTCTCCATCTATCCTTCGGCTGGACTAGGCGAGTTTCACTCTTTATATTAATAAATTTTTTGAATCTGTTTCTTAAGGCCCTACTAAGAAAAAAGCTGGCCTGGGACACCGGCCTACGAATAACACGAAATCTCTATTAGTGCCAAGTAATTTGAAAATACATAGGTACTTGGTTTTCAAAAGACTTTAATTAACTGAATTGGGATTAAAAACTTAACTGTTAGACCTTTTATTTGTAGAAATCTCTGTTATAACTTATAAGCCAATATAATACAGATGGAATGTAGTTAAATCTGAAAATTGTTTTTTTAGATTAGTGTTCAGATATCTGGGCTCATTTACACTCCTTTAATATAATGGTTGTGTAGTTTGAATAAAAGTGGTTGCACTGATGTTCCAGACTCAGGGGACTTTTTTTGTGGTTAAATGGTGGGGTGTTGATGAGTAGTTTAACTGTGAAAGAGATGTTGATATAAGTATGAGCATTCTGGGTAAGGTCGCAGGTTGACATGGTGAATTTATAATATGCCGGTACTTCTGACACCATGGCTATCCTCTTGTTTGCCATTTGGATAATCAATATGTGGTGTGCTGAAGTTGGTTCATTTGACAACCTCTGTTTTTAAGCTGACATGTTTCTCCCAGGAATATATAATTATGTTACGCACTAGGTCTCTTGAAATTAATATAAAATTCTTTGCTTATGTTAATATTGTTTTCACAAGAAAAGTTTTAGTATGAATTATGAATATTTTAATACTTGTGTGTCTAACCAAAGTTCTTGCTTTGGTTAGACATTTTAATTTTTTGTCTATATTCTTTATTAATTTAAATATTTATATTGTTGAATACACGGGCGGACGCACATATAGGTGACTGGTGACTGGGTGCCCAGGAACCCACTTGGGCCTGGGCTTAAGGGATATATTATAGTGAATTTGCTTTTGGAATCCACTGTCATATTAACGAGGAACCCTCTAATATAAAGAAGCCCAAAAAAATTACACAATACAAAAGAAAAAGCTGTAGTAGTAGTAGTTTACCACGTTTAAAAAATAATAATAGAATTTACTGTCTGTGCTGCTCGTGCTCTGTCCCTTTGATCCTCTCGGTAGGGTTTTAAATAATTAACTTCTTTCGAACTCCTGGTGAATCTTTAAAAACCCACTTGAACTCTTGATGAAAGCACTATAGGAAGCAATTTTAAAGTGTAGAATATATTTATTTTTTTTGACAGAAAGTGTAAAATATTTCTAATATTAATGTATTTCATACTATTTATAATTATTATTGCATTTTTTTATTTTAACATTTATATTAGGAACCCATTAAAATAATTTTCTGGGTCCGCCACTGGTTGAATAAATTTGTTATGTCATGTAGTAGGTATTATATATCATATATTTGGTTTTTATAAGGTTCCCCCACAATATATACTTGTTCTGCTTAAATTATTATTCTTATGTTTTCTCTTTGTTTGTTTTGATTTTCAAGATCATGGGAAGAGATTTTATGTGTTTTCTTATCAGACTTTAAAGTCTTGTTATCTAAATGTCCGGAGATATCTTTGTGTATCTTTCGGTTAGATAATAAACTTTGTGGATGATAGTAATCTCTGATGCGGCTATTGTATCTATGATACAACTCATCTACGAATATGTAGATCCTGACAAAAATAAAATAAAATAAAGGTTGTTGCAAGTAAGGGTAGTAATAGACAACTATCTCATGAATTTAAATTGATGTTTCTGTGCACAACCGATCCAAAGAAATTGGAGGAAGGTGACAATATTAGGGAAGAACATGATTATTGTATAAAATACACAATTAAAATTTAGGTTCGCCGTGCTTTAAATCTTTAATTACATATAGAAATTTATTTTCATTTTTTCACTCGTGAATTATAGTCCAATTTTTCAATTTTATATATTGATATTTGTATTGCGTAGAGGTGTTTATAAAGCTAAATTTATTTTATTCTAGAAATATTAATTTTGAATCATTAAATATAATTTTTATAGACCGGCACAAATTTATTTTATTCTACAAATATTAATATAATTTTTATATGTCGCCGCAACGCGCAGCTTCTCAACTAGTTATTTAAAATAAAAAAGGATGGAAAAACCAACATAGCATTAATGGCTTTATTGTAATGTACCTTGGTATTTTCTATCATCAGTTTAGTAGTAGTTTTCCCGACTAAACATTTAGCAGCACGATCCGGGAGAACAATGTTATACCCTTCAACGGGGTCTTATGCCAAAATCACGATACAATATCTAGACAGAAAGAATTACAGATTTAGATGAATTTAATTCAAAATAGTCAAGAAACCATAATGATAACTACGAACTTAGAGCATCTCCAGCAGTGTCTTAGAGCAACTCCAATGCACTCACTCCTTACTTATATTTAGTCTACATGGACAATATTTGAGGATTGAGAACAAAAAACACAACTCCAACGCAACTCCCTATCCCTCATTTATTTTAGGTGAGAGAAAGTTCAGCCCCTTATTTGAGTGATGAAAAAGCAAACCCCTATATTCTTCATGTCATCACCGGCTCATATATCCTCTTGTTTTTCTGTCATTTACCACTGCAATTTCTCTCTCTATTTCAGTTGCATATGTGAATTTGAAATATAGGGGATCAATATAAGGTACCATTGAAGCAAAATAACTTTTTGGTCCCCTATATTTTAAGTAATCATTATTATATAATATTTTAGGGGTTGAAAATAGGGAATTGCATTGGGCTTGCTCTTAGTGTCTTCTTTATAAATATCATAAAATATTGAATCCGAGTGATTTAGGACAAGATTTTGTATTTCAACTCCAACAATGATCCTTATAATTCATTTTTTATTATTATTAGAGCATCTCCAACCATGAAGACCCCTTGGCTAAAAGATGAGTTGTCATGCCAAAAATAAAAAATTTAGCCAACCACTTCAAAAGTTCACACTCCAACCACAGTGACCTGTTGTCTATAAATTTAGCCAACCTCCTATGGATGGCTAAATTTGTCGAACCTCTACAGACCTGTAAGAAATCTGTAGGGTGATTACACATCATTTATTACCATATTAAACTGATATATTCTATTTATAACAATCTAAACATTAATAACATGCTATTTTCAAATTATAACCATCCAATATAGCCAATACCATCGAAGCACAATGTCTTATAGGTTCAACAAATGTTACATAATTCGCTACAGGTTCAATTTAGCCAACGATTATAACCAACGTCATTGGAGATGGTCTTATAATAATAAATTTGGAAAGAGATTGATAAAAGATGGAAGGAAGAGAGAGAAAATAAGTTAAAATAAGAGAGAGAAATGATTTTTTTATTAAAGAAATCAAATAAGGCATGGCTAGTGGTACCTCATTAATAAGGCATGGAAGGCTAGTGATTTAAGGCATCTCTAAGACACTGAGGATCCTAGTGATTTAAGGCATCTCTAAGACACTGTTGGAGCACTAATTTATGTCACATTCCTTATAATTGGACTTAGGACATGATATAGGGAATCTGCTGGAGTTGCTCTTAGGCACTTGCATAAAGGAATAACCTGTAATAAATTGCTGATATATACACAATTGTGCAATATATTTTTTACCTTTTCTCCGAGTTTGTATAACTTTCATGACATTTGGTAGTACACTTGAACTTTCCTTCAATTGTGTAAGAATCTTCTCGTCAACCAATGCAGCTAAAGAGAACCACCAAGCATTTGACTTTTATATGACCTTGGCCTTTGATAGGGTATAACCCGGATTGGTTTAATCTGGATCCTGGATTGGCTTAATCCGGACCCGAGCACGATATGACCCGGAGATGATCCTGGACCCAGGAGATGGTCCCGGACCCAAACACAACCTATCCACCCTTCCCCCGGACCGGGACACAAGAGTCCAAGCCGACACCTGAACAAGCCACATTCTGACATGAAAAGGATTGGCTTAACCCGGACTCTGGATTGGCTTAATTCGGACCAGAGCACGATATGACCCGGATATGATCCCGGACCCAGGAGATGATCTCAGAACCAGGAGACGATCCCGGACCTTGGAGATGATCTCGGACCCCGGAGATGATCCCGAACCCAGACGCAACCTATCCATCCTTCCCCAGGACCGGGACACAAGAGTTTAAGCCGACACCTGAACAAGTTGCAGTCTGACATGACAAGGACAATACCCAATGCCAGCTACTGACACTATGAAGACAAACCTCATAACACTCCAAAATACTATTCCTTAGCTGACACCTGGACAGGTGTTATGCATCCAAGCCCTACAGATGGACAGCAGGATCCAAGGTACACATCCTTAAACCCTAATCCTTGGCCTATAAATAGACCAAGGATGAGAGGCTTAAGGATCTTCTTCTCCACACTCTCATATTTCTCACACACTCTAAGCCACCATACACAGCAGCCATACACCTTCACCCACCACACATAGATAGCTCATTTCCCGTCTATATATTTTCCGACGCCTGTACTCATTCTCACGCCGGAGGCGCCGCGGGGCTCAAACCCCCCTCCGGTGTTGTTTTGCAGACACCCGTCCAGCAGCTACACCGCAAGACACCAGTACACGGCGGAGGAAGCACCGGAACGGGATTTGACGTTATCATTTGGCGCTAGAAGGAGGGGGAGGTTGTATTCTCCGTCCTGTGGTCACGGTGCCACTGGACTCATCTTCATCAGCAAACTCCCGAAAAGGGAGTCCCGATTCAACCCTGTAAGCTTCAAAATGCACTCAAATCTCTCAAAACCCTCTCAGCCATGATTCTCTTTGTTGTGTGCATGTTAGCAAACCCTGTCTAGAAGCACCCTAACTTTGTCTGTAGTACATCAAGACACCTTGTCCTGTAGTCCCTTACACCTTTGTCATTTAACTATTTCTAGCATTTCTTGAAGTAGTAAGTTGACTATCTGCCTACACTATTTCTATCATTCCACTATTGTCTATAATGCACACATACACTTTCACCAAAAAGCAAGCATACTCCCTGGGTAGTTCTTGTTTAAATCATTCACTATAATCATGACAAGAGGTGGAAAAACCCAAACCCAATCAACCCGATCCTAGCAGTTCAACCCGGTGGACCAGGACAATCCACATCAGGATCTCATCTCTAAACCACTCTTGACCGGGATCAATCCAGAAGAGACCCGGATCAACCTAGACGATGCCCGAGTCACAATTGAAATGAACCAGTTAAGTGCATCGATGTCCCGATGACCGCAGACCATGTTACATATCTAACCAACATAGAGTTGGCCGAAGCAATCCGGTTATACCAGGAACAACGAGCCGAGAACCTCAAAGGACCCGGGTTGATTGCTGATTTTGAAGAATTTGAAAATTCCCGCCAATCCCGGGGTTCCGTTTTTGACCGTATTGGTGACAAAGTAAGGAAAAAGAAGTAGAGAAAAAGTGATGCCACAAGGCGAAAGATCCTGGCCAAAAAAAAAAAAGAAAAAACAGAACACATCCGGAGGGAAGAAGGAGAAAAGCTAGAGCAGAAAATTCAAAGAAAGATCCAGCTAGAAGAATAAAGGCTTATGAGCAAGTCCCGCTTCAATCATGATCTATCTCTTACTTGGATTTATTTTATTTTTTTTTTCCATGGCAAACAAACAAAAAGCTACCCCGGTTCAATCATGACTATCTCTTACTTGGAAATTTTTTTCTAAGGTAAAAAACCAAAAGCTACCCGGGTTCAATCATCTTACTTGGAAAAAATTTTCTAAGGCAAACAAACAAAAAGCTACCCCGGTCCAGTTATGACATATCTCTTACTTGGAAAAATTATTTTCCAAGGCAAACAAACAAAAAGCTACCCGGGTTCAATCATGATCTATCTCTTACTTGGAAAAATTATTTTCCAAGGCAAACAAACAAAAAGCTACCTGGGTTCAATCATGATCTATCTCTTACTTGGAAAAATTATTTTCCAAGGCAAACAAACAAAAAGCTACCCGGGTTCAATCATGATCTATCTCTTACTTGGAAAAATTTTCCAAGGCAAAAATCAAAAACTACCCCGGTACAATTTTGAGAACCCGAGTACCCCGGTTCAATCATGAGCTATCTTACTTGGAAAAATTTTTCTAAGGCAAACAAACAAAAAGCTACCCCGGTCCAGTTATGACATATCTCTTACTTGGAAAAATTATTTTCCAAGGCAAACAAACAAAAAGCTACCCGGGTTCAATCATGATCTATCTCTTACTTGGAAAAATTTTCCAAGGCAAAAAGCAAAAGCTACCTCGGTTCAATTTTGAGAACCCGAGTACCCCGGTTCAATCGTGAGCTATCTTACTTGGAAAAAATTTTCTAAGGCAAACAAACAAAAAGCTACCCCGGTTCAATTTCGAGTACCCCGGTTCAACCATGAGCTATCTTACTTGGAAAAATTATTTTCCAAGGCAAACAAACAAAAAGCTACCCGGGTTCAATCATGATCTATCTCTTACTTGGAAAAATTTTCCAAGGCAAAAAGCAAAAGCTACCCCGGTTCAATTTTGAGAACCCGAGTACCCCGGTTCAATCATGAGCTATCTTACTTGGAAAAATTTTTCTAAGGCAAACAAACAAAAAGCTACCCCGGTCCAATTATGACATATCTCTTACTTGGAAAAATTATTTTCCAAGGCAAACAAACAAAAAGCTACCCGGGTTCAATCATGATCTATCTCTTACTTGGAAAAATTTTCCAAGGCAAAAAGCAAAAGCTACCCCGGTTCAATTTTGAGAACCCGAGTACCCCGGTTCAATCGTGAGCTATCTTACTTGGAAAAATTTTTCTAAGGCAAACAAACAAAAAGCTACCCCGGTTCAATTTCGAGTACCCCGGTTCAATCATGAGCTATCTTACTTGGAAAAATTATTTTCCAAGGCAAACAAACAAAAAGCTACCCGGGTTCAATCATGATCTATCTCTTACTTGGAAAAATTTTCCAAGGCAAAAAGCAAAAGCTACCCCGGTTCAATTTTGAGAACCCGAGTACCCCGGTTCAATCATGAGCTATCTTACTTGGAAAAAATTTTCCAAGGCAAACAAACAAAAAGCTACCCGGGTTCAATCATGATCTATCTCTTACTTGGAAAAATTATTTTCCAAGGCAAACAAACAAAAAGCTACCCGGGTTCAATCATGATCTATCTCTTACTTGGAAAAATTTTCCAAGGCAAAAATCAAAAACTACCCCGGTTCAATTTTTAGAACCCGAGTACCCCGGTTCAATCATGAGCTATCTTACTTGGAAAAATTTTTCTAAGGCAAACAAACAAAAAGCTACCCCGGTCCAGTTATGACCTATCTCTTACTTAGAAAAATTTTCCAAGGCAAAAAGCAAAAGCTACCCCGGTTCAATTTTGAGAACTCGAGTACCCCGGTTCAATCATTAGCTATCTTACTTGGAAAAATTTTTCTAAGGCAAACAAACAAAAAGCTACCCCGGTCTAGTTATGACCTATCTCTCACTCAAAAAAAAAAATTTGAAAAATTTTCTAAGGCAAAAAAGCAAAAGCTACCCCGGTCCAGTTATGGCCTATCTCTTACTTAGAAAAATTTTTCAAAATATTTTTGAAGGCAAAAAAGCAAAAGCTACCCCGGTCCAGTTATGACCTATCTCTTACTTAGAAAAATTTTTCAAAAATTTTTTGAAAGCAAACAAGCAAAAGCTACCCGGGTTCAATCATGAGCTATCTATTACTTGGAAAAATTATTTTCCGAGGCAAACAAACAAAAAGCTACCCGGATTCAATCATGACCTATCTCTTACTTGGAAAAATTATTTTCCAAGACAAACAAGCAAAAGCTTCCCCGGTTCAATCATGGGATATCTCTATTATTTAGAAAAATTTTCTAAGGCAAATACATGTAAAGCAATCACGCCCGAACTTATGTCAAGCAATCCCGTCCGGACACATGTCGAGCAATCCCGTCCGGACTCATGCCGAGCAATCTCGTCGAGACTCATTCCCAGCAATCTCGTCCGGCCTCATTCATACTCTATTACTTAGAAAAATTTACTAAGGCAAATATTTGTAAAGCAAGCAATCCCGTCCGGAGTCATGTCAAGCAATCTCGTCCCGGCTCATTCATATTCTATTACTTAGAAAAATTTTCTAAGTCAATTATTTGTCAAGCAATCTCGTCCGGACTCAACCTTCAAGCGCAAAACCATCTGTAGCGACCCTGATCAGATGACGAGAGCAAAAACCTCCCCTTGTCCGAACCAACCCAGACTAATGGAAAACAACAAAAACTCACCTCTTGTCCGGATCAACCCAGGCCGAGGGACAAAAAGCAAAATCCCACATCCTACCCTGATCAACCCAGACGGGGGGGCAAAAAGCAGAATCCCACCACTTCGTCCAGATCGGTCCGGACAAGGGGGCAAAAGCAAAATTTCACACCATGTCTGGATCCACCTGGATAGGTGAGCAAGATTTCACACCCAGTCCGGGTCAACCCGGGCAGAGGAGCAAAAGCAGGATTCTTCGCGTAATACCGGATTAACCGGGATAGAGGCGCAAAAGCAAAAATTCCACCTTGTCCAGGTTAGCCCGGACAGGAGGGCAAAATAAAAACTTCACCTTCTCCGCAATCAGCCCGGACCGAACAATACACTCTACTCCCTCACACAGAAAATCTGTATAAGGGAGTGGGGGGCAAATGATAGGGTATAACCCGGATTGGTTTAATCTGGATCCTGGATTGGCTTAATCCGGACCCGAGCACGATATGACCCGGAGATGATCCTGGACCCAGGAGATGGTCCCGGACCCAAACACAACCTATCCACCCTTCCCCCGGACCGGGACAAAAGAGTCCAAGCCGACACCTGAACAAGCCACATTCTGACATGAAAAGGATTGGCTTAACCCGGACTCTGGATTGGCTTAATTCGGACCAGAGCACGATATGACCCGGATATGGTCCCGGACCCAGGAGATGATCTCAGAACCAGGAGACGATCCCGGACCTTGGAGATGATCTCGGACCCCGGAGATGATCCCGAACCCAGACGCAACCTATCCATCCTTCCCCAGGACCGGGACACAAGAGTTTAAGCCGACACCTGAACAAGTTGCAGTCTGACATGACAAGGACAATACCCAATGCCAGCTACTGACACTATGAAGACAAACCTCATAACACTCCAAAATACTATTCCTTAGCTGACACCTGGACAGGTGTTATGCATCCAAGCCCTACAGATGGACAGCAGGATCCAAGGTACACATCCTTAAACCCTAATCCTTGGCCTATAAATAGACCAAGGATGAGAGGCTTAAGGATCTTCTTCTCCACACTCTCATATTTCTCACACACTCTAAGCCACCATACACAGCAGCCATACACCTTCACCCACCACACATAGATAGCTCATTTCCCGTCTATATATTTTCCGACGCCTGTACTCATTCTCACGCCGGAGGCGCCGCGGGGCTCAAACCCCCCTCCGGTGTTGTTTTGCAGACACCCGTCCAGCAGCTACACCGCAAGACACCAGTACACGGCGGAGGAAGCACCGGAACGGGATTTGACGTTATCAGCCTTCACTTTGCAGAGAAAAAATATGCTAAGCCATTGGCTGCCTAGTGCTAAAATGAAGAACTCTAGTTTTCAACTTCAGATCTTTACAGTTTATGTTGGCGGTTTTGCGAAAAATAGGGGGATTTAGTAATACACTAAGATCTTTACATGTCAGCGATGTTTCTCAGCCCCCTGATGATTCGATAGTCGGTCATGGTATTATCATATTGGCATGAAGACCAAGAGGTCTTTGTTCCAGTCCGGCGACTCCCAAAATTTATTTGCTGTTCATATATTGTTAACTTCACCAACAGGTCGAAATGTATGTATTGATGAACTTGTGTCTATCCAATGCATTTGCCATGATCAGCCACAGCAAGGAAGTGTATCTTGAGCTCATCAGCTAACCTGGTTAAGGATTCCTATTTCATTGAATAATGTTAAATGTTTGATCAATTTATTTGCTCTGAAACTATGCATTTCATAGAATTTATTTCTACAGAACTTGATTATATTAACGGAATAAAATTTTATTATAATTTAAAAAGGGTTTGTCTACTGTGTGTCCATGCGCACATGCTAAGCGCGGAATTTGATATGTTTGGGAGGTTTTGATCGGTGTGGTTGTTGTATTTGCAGAGGGGTTCACCATTATTAAGATATGAGAGCCAATCAAAATCTCTCAAATTTGTAAAATTCCGCGCTTAGTATATGCACATGGGCACACACTAGAAAAACTGATTTAAAAATAAACAGAAAATAACTTCACCTTTGTAGTTGCCACTTACAGATTACTATATACAAGCTTCAAGAAGAAACCCACATTAAGTGACTCTATTGATATACTGATCCACCTTACTGCTGCTGGTGGTCGGTAAAACTGGGCTTAATTCACTTTTATCCCTCAATATTTGGGGGTGTTGGTTAAGCCTCAATGTATTAACTCAGCCGATTCAACCGATAAGTTTCGATAAGTTCTCGTACCAAAAAAAGTGTATAACGGATGGAAAATGATGACATTTCACACTCGTGAGTGTTAAAAAGGTATTATATACAGAGGGTTACAAGATTAAAATACACATCTAATGTATTTTTTAAAGATTAAAAGAAACGAGCATATTTTATGTTCAATAATAATCGTCAAATTTACTCTCCGTTCTCCGATTAGTCCTCATACCAAAAAAGGTGTATAACGGATGGACAATGATGACATTTCACACTCGTGAGGGTTAAAAAGATATAAAATATTGACGGTTAAAAGATTAAAATACACATCTAATGTATTTTTTTAACGTTAAAAAAAAAAGAGCCAATTTTTTTGACAGAAGAAACGAGCAAATTTTATGTTTAATAATAATCGTCAAGTTTACTCTCTGTTATATATTTTGTCATCATCCAGATATGAGGTAAATCGGAACATCTCGGACATTTAGAGAGTTAAATTGACTGAGTTAAAACATTGAGACCGCATCTGTATATCCCAGAGTAAAAAGAGCATTCACCCATAAAACTAATAATACTTGCAGGTAGTTCTGTTGTAAGAAGTAGTAACAAATTGATCAAGCAGCTGGAAAAGAATATCAAAAGTCTTACAGTTAAAGAAGACTCTGTTTGTGTTGCTGGTGCAAGTTCCACTTGTGACAAGACTAAAGAATGTGTTACTCGAATGTTTGGGGTGAAACGGGGATGCTCCTACAGGCATTCCTAAACTTTTGATATAGATGAGAAGGGAATTTCCTTGTAAACCGTTTTTTTCCGGCCGAATATATGTTACTGGGCCAACTGTCATTTATCAAACGGTTTGGCTAGTGTGTGCCCATGGGCACATGCTAAGCGCGGAAATTTTTGTATTTTGGGAGATTTTGATTGGTTTGGTTGGTGTATTTGCAGGGGGGTCCACCATTATCATTAGATAGGAGCCAATCAAAATGATCCAAGCACAAAATTTTCCGCGCTTAGCATGTGCCCATGGGCACACCATAGAAAAACCGTTTATCAAATTACGATTAGAGTGCGAGACATAAGAATATCAAATTACTATAAGAATGGACAATGGATATAAAGTAAACAGTCTTATATAGCATAACACAGACAAGCCTAATGAAAAAGAAAAAACTGACGGGGGTGTATTCGATTGGGATTTTAATGCATTGTTTTTAGTCTATGGATTTTAATGTATTGTATAGGATTTTGATTTTTTGCGGATTCTTGATGAAATGTCGCAGAGTTGATAGGATTTAGGTATAATGCTTCAAAATCCCATTGAATTTGGTGGGATTTCAAAAAACTTAAAATACACTGAAGAATGTCACAAAATCCATCATTTTATGAAATGAAAAAAAATCCATCAGCATTTGAATACCATCAGATTTTAATGGATTTTAAACAATCCCAATTGAATACCATCGGATTTTAAAGCATAATTTAAAATCCCAATTGAATACCACTAGATTTTGCAGCATAGTTTAAAATCCCAATTGAATACCTCAAGATTTTAATGGATTTCAAACAATCCCAATCGAATACCTTCGGATTTCATGAATGCAAAAAAATGCTTTAAAATCCCAATCCAATACACCCCTCTGATATTAAAATACAATAAGTTTCCTATGTGGGAATTACAAATTCACTGGGTGAACTTTCGCCCAGCACCTTAATGACACATTCATAGCAGGCAAGATACCCACAGCCATCACATCTAAAAAATAGACCAGATTCGTAGGAGTCCGCACAATTGCGACACTTGTATAGGAAGCCTTTTTTCTTAGGTCTCTCCAAAACAAATGTAAATATGTGCGACTTATGGTCAATATCAAGTTCAATGGTCCCTCCAAATTTGACGTTGTAAAGAAGATCAAAGCAGTCATAGTGAAAAGAATGATCAGATTTATCACAGTGATAGAGTGCCCATTGATTGTTAACTTGTTCTTCGCACATTTCACAGTAGAAAACTCCTTCGTAGAAAAATGGAGGAAGTCTCAACGTTATCGGGTGACTATCAAATCTGTGTTTGATCACGCTTGGCAAAAATGCACAAAGTATACTAATATGTACGTCACTGCAAGTTTCACACCCATATACCAGGCCACCTGTAATTGTAATCTTACTTATGCTACACATGGGTTCGGAGAATGGACGCTGAACAAGAGCATGCTTGTGAGATATATGTTTAATCCTGGTGGGTAAGAATGCACAACGGATATCAACTATGATATCACAAGTCTTACAGTGATAGAAGAATCCATTCGTGGGGCTGTTGCAAGCTCCACATATCACAAGACTAAAGACCGTACTGATCCTCTTCCACAGCATGAGCGAATGTTGAGGGTGGAATGAGGATGCTCCTGCAGGCAACTCTGTTGGCAACTTGGTCGCACAAAAGGAGTGAAGAAAGTAACCACATTGGATACAAGCATAGTAAGATGGATGAGAAAGTGTTATGGGTTGAATGCACCCATCGCAAATCAACACGGCTGCATCATCATCACTGTCGTCGTCATCATCCTCACACGCAGTATAATGGAGCTTTTCTAATTGATGCTGGGGGTGACTCCAGTGCTCGTAAATAATAAGTGGATTATAAAGTCTTGTTGATAGAGTGAAAAACCTTTCAGTACCTTCGCCCTGATGGTCAACTTGGAACTTGTCATACTGGGTGATGATAAGATCAAGCAGTGACTCCTTGCTAGGCAAAGGAAATTGTACCAAATCAGGTTCATCATCAATATCATCTGCTTCAATCTCATTTCTGAAAAATTATATTAAAATTAGTTCTGAGATAACAAACATAAAACACATGAAGCTCGTGAAAAATTATGAAATAATTGGTCTATATAGCCAAGGAGAAAAACAATTAAAAAAGGGTACTCACATTATAACCGAGGATGTTGCACATTTGATGTGCCCAAAGTATGTGCATTTCTGGCAATAATACATCCAGGAATTTGGATGAACTAGTTTGTTGCAGATGTTGCAGAAGCGGAAAAAATAGCGATGAATGTCTGGTATAGAGTAGACAAGAGTGAGAGGGTGGTGGTGGTGACTGGAAGCTTCAATAATGGAAGGGCATAGAGCACAAGTCCTGTGGATCCAAAAGTCACAGGTGACGCACACATACGAAGAATCTCTGGTTTCCTCGTAACAAGCATCACAGGTGAACAAGGATTCCCTCTGCATCAATGTTAGTGTGTGCTCCGGATGACCTTGATGACTAAGCACTCTCTGTTCGAAAGCACAGAGCACACACACATCAAACTTACAATCATCACATTTATAAGCAAACTTTACGACATGAAAACAAACATCACAAAAGCAATTAGGGGCTGGCAGAAAAGCAAGGGAGTGCTTGCTGTGCTTATGGTGGTTCAGCTGCAAGGGGAATTCTGTACAAGTCTTGTGGAGGTAGAAATTTTGACAATCAACATCGACATCATGAATGCAAGTATATGTAAGAAAGCCTGCTACAATTTGTTTGTTGCAAACAAAGCATGCAGAATCCCCTCCCTTAATATCGTCCTCCTCTTCAATTAGTCTTAGCGGGTGTCCATGGTAGTCATCTCGTATGGACAATTCTGCACAGCTCTTGTGCAAGTAGAATCCTCGACAATCAAGATCATCATGACTAACACTGCAGATATATGTAGGAGAGCCTATTATTGATTTCTCGCAACCAATGCAGTTTGCATCCTCTCCAACATCATCATCATCCTGTTTCAATTTTAATGTGTGCCCACCATACCTAGACTTGTCACTACACAACTCATATACAGAAATCATTTTGGGCGAGGGGAAGATCTAGAAATGGGATGATTACTATGGGATTAGTATACTGTATTAGGCCTAGAGCACACACAGATATATATAGACATAGTAAAGTCAATGGCAACTTCATATAGTATCATCAGTTAACTGTAAGCCTGTTGTTTATTATATTTTGGAGTAGATTCAGGATCAGCTGCATGTTATATGATGCTATACCACGTGCCATTGCACCCAATCTTGATCGCGAGATCCGACAATCATGGTTGAGCCTCGTTAACAAGTGCTAGTGGCTGAATACTATAATAAGTGGTCTAGTTTAGGAGCAGAGGCCAGAGGGAAGAACATAAGTAAGTGAACTGACTGAATAGATGCAATGGAGTGTTTCTTAGTCATATATTCTGTTCTCTTATTTTTTATATTTCGTGATTTCTATTTACATGACTACTTTTTGTTACACTTCACTTAAAAGCTAAATAACAGACTAACTAGGGAACACTTTTGAAGAAAAAAAACTAATCATTCACTGTATTACAGTTATTTTATTGACAAGGCAGTTTTCTTATCTCAGTTCAAGTCATAGAGGGAGTGTTTACTTGTAAAAACTGGTAAAGGAGTGACTGAAGTTGAGAATGGTTTTCAAGGTAGCTTTTAAGTGGACCGGCAGCATATGAACACTGACATCCACCTGGTTGATCCATACTCCCTCCGTCCCACTCAAATCTATACGTTTTTCTTTCATTGCTCGGCATGCCCTCTAATGCTCGTATAAAATATATAGTTCTATAACTTATTTTTAAAATTTTCTCTTTCTGAATAAAAATTTAAAATCATACAACTATATTTTACAGGAGGATTCACACACTTCTCCGCCCGCCAATATATAGAATTCAGGGGGACGGAGGGAGTACGAGTAACAGATAGTGTTCCGATGTGAAAGCAGCCTGATTGCATAACAATATGCAATCTGATCATCCAATGATGTATCCAGGAAAGCAATCAATTTACTGCATGTTGTTCATCCGACCTTACCAAATTGCCTAACGTAGGCCAAGTCATCACCTCGTTTTTAGTTGTGTCCTTTTCTCATGCATTGTAAGGTACCTGTTCTATTTTCTTGTATTCTCAATGCAAATAGCATATTAATTACTGCTCACTCCGTCTCTAATTACTTTTCTTGTTTAATATGTCGGGACTGTTCATAACATGAAGCAAATTACTAATTTACATGAAATCTGTAAAATCAAATATAGTCATGAGTGATCTTGTTGGATTCATTCTCATGAGTATGGTGAAGTTTTTATATTTAGTAAGAATGCAAAATTAAAAATATTAACGAGTAAAAGCATGTGTTATCAAACGTGATAAAGACAAAAAGAAAAAGTATTAAGAGACTCGGGAAATACCTTTTTATACGCCCTGCCCAAATATGTGGCTTGCTTATTCTGGGAAGAAGCAGCTGGTACACACAAAACAGGAGCTCTTGGACAGGAGTTATTGGTCTTGAGCCGCTCGTGCTGAGCACAGTTGCAGTGTACATATCTCCAGGTTGGGGTGGAGTGGTGAGGAGAGGTGGAAGAAACTGACCCGGAGAGTGACCGGGTCAGTTGCAGTGAAACAGTTCCAAAGCTGTTTGACAACAAGGAAACACCAAAGAGCACAGCTTTCCCAAGATAGGGAACTCAACCTGTCTCCAGGGCCGGTGATTAGGGTGTGCAAGAAGCCCTTCGGCACAGGGGCTCAAGATTTGGAGGGCCCCGAATTTTTAAGCTGTAATATTTCTACACATATACAATTAATTTTATTTTTCATTGTATGTTGATTAAAATCCTTGATTTATATATTTGTTTATAGTTAGTTGATTATCATTAATATTATTATTATTAAATATAAACTGATATTATATATTCTTATGTTAGTATTGATTATTATTTATTAAATTAATTTTTGAATTTTTGGTATTGATTTGCTAAATATTTTTAGTGAATAATTAATATAAATATAATTTTTATTCTTGTCACATATTATATATTATAACTATTATTTATTTTTTGTGTTAAATAAATTAATTTATTTAATAAAAATATAAATATGCTACTCAGACGATGTATATTTTATTTGACGTTTTTCTTATTTTAAGTTTCGAATTAATTTAAAATAGAATAACATTTATGTGATGTTTTTTTTTATTAAAAGGCACCATTTAAATTTAGCATAGGCCTCAATTTTGATTGAGCCGGGCCTGCGTCAAACTTAATCACATGCAGGGGGTGACAATATCAGACACGATCCGAACTCGACCCGAACCTGTAATCCGATTTACTAAGACAAAACTCGAAAGTGATCCGAAAATCACCCGATTGACACGAAATGGACCTGAAATGACCCGAAATTAGAATTTCATTTTTTTTTTTTTTTGACAAATGCAAGAAGATTTCATTAACTTGAATATAATACAGTCGGGACAAACCCCCAACTGTCGATACAACCAGGTGGTAAAACAAATAACATGCTAAAAAACAATTAGATGATTTGTTTCCTGATCGTTTAACAGATAGAATTCAAAAATTCTTGAAGCTAAGAACGAAATCAAAGACATCCCAAGCGATCCAAATTGCACCAAAATTTCTGGAAACAGTAACATCGCAATTGACCGTATCACATAAAAACTATTGATAGCCCAATGTTCAGAAACACCAATCGCATAAATCGAGATTGGAGAAGTGGCACCACAGCTATCTACATGCCGGATACCAGCTATAGACTTGCCGAAGGCACCCCAGCTATCTACATGCCGGATACCAGCTATAGACATGCCGAAAGTATAAACCTGTGAATGAAGAACAATCTTTGATTGTGAAAGGTGAGCTCTTGCAATAATCACCCCCGTCTCAGATTCGATACAGTTTTTGTAGATCACCAAAAATATCAATAAAATCGTTTTCAACTGATCCAACACGAAATAAACCCAATCATGACTAAACAAAGACATAACAAACACTCCAAAAGGAGAGACACAACCACACACTCCAAGAGGAGAGACACACAAACACCCAAAAGATTGGGTTTTATTGAAAAGAAATTAACAAGAGTAAAGATAGATAATAAAGGGGTTGGGGCTTTCCACCGGAGAAAACCAGTGGAAGCCCCTCGATTTACTTGAAAAAAACAAACCCTAATGGAAGAGGAAGAGAGGAGAAGCGGCTGGGAGAGAGATAATAACTTCAACTTTCAGTTTTCTTTAATTGTAAGTGATTTTAGCTTTACCTGAAATTGACCCGATTGCTGACACGAACACGACCCGTTACCCGAAATTCTTTTGGATCTATAGAATACTAGAATCATTAAAATACCTGGGTAACAAACCATTAGTTCGATCTATAAAATACTCAGTTCACTAATATTTCTCAAAGTTTCCAAATTATAAGTGCTGCAGAAAGCTTTAGCAATTTCTCAAAACGCTGAACTGCCGAATAACATGAGAACTTTCTAGTTGGCATCAGAAGCCGTAAAAACTTTTAAAACTTTTAATATGAAAATAAAAATCATAGTATCCCTTTCTAGTTATAGATGAAAAGGGATTACAATGTCATCTGACGATAGACCGACTCAGGTTCCCTTGTAAGAATATGTAATTACTATAAGAATGCACAATGGATTTAAAGGAAATAATATGACAAGTCTTGTAAGTATAGAATAACACAGACAAGCTTAAAGAAGAAGAAAAAAGAACTAATAGTACAATGCAATAACTTTTCTATTCGGGAATTACAAATTCATTGGGTGAAGTTCCGCCCAGCACCTTATTGACACATCCATAGCAGGCAAGATATCCACACCCGTCACATCTAAAAAATACACCAAATTCATAGGAGTCAGCACAATTGCTACACTTGTATAGGAAGCCTTTTTTCTTAGGCCTCTCTAAAACAAATGTAAATGTGTGCGGCCGATGGTCAATATCAAGTTCAATGGTCCCTCCAAATTTAATGTTCGGAAGAAGATCAAAGCAGTTAAAATGAAAAGAATGATCCGATTCATCGCAGTGATAGAGTGGCCATTGATTGTTAACTTGTTCTTCGCATAATTCACAGTAGAAAACTCCTTCGTAGAAAAATGGAGGAAGTCTCAACGTTATCGGGTGACTATCAAACCTGTGTTTGACAATGCTTGGCAAAAATACACAAAGTATACTAATATGTACGTCACTGCAAGTTTCACACCCATATACCAGGCCACCTGTAATTGTAATCTTACTTATGCTACACATGGGTTCAGAAAATGGACGCTGAACAAGAGAGTGCTTGTGAGATATATGTTTAATCCTGGTGGGTAAGAATGCACAACGGATATCAACTCTAATATCACAAGTCTTACAGTGATAGAAGAATCCATTCGTTTCGCTGGCGCATGCTCCACATGTCACAAGACCAAAGGCCGAAATGCTCCTCTTCCACAGCACGAGCGAATGTTGAGGGTGAAACGGGGAGGCTCCTGCAGGCAACTCTGGTGGCAACTTGGTCGCACAAAAGGAGTGGAGAAAGTAACCACATTGGATACAAGCATAGTAAGATGGATGAGAAAGTGTTATGGGCTGAATGCACCCATCGCATATCAACAAGGCTGCATCATCATCACTGTCATCGTCGTCATCCTCAGAAACACTAAAACGGAGCTTTTGTAATGGATGATCAGGGTGACTCCAGTGCTCGAAAATAAGAGTAAGAGGATTATAGAGCCTTCTTGACCAAGTGATAAAGCTTTCACCTTGGTAATACTGGGTGATGATAAGATCAAACAGTGACTCCTTGCTAGGCAAAGGAAATTGGACCAAAGCAAGTTCATTATCAATGTCCTCTGCTTCAATCTCATTTCTGGATATAAATAATTTATATTAGAGCTGATAATCGTCAGACATGAAGCTCGTGATAAATTATGAAATAATTGGTCTATATAACAAAGAATCAAAATAAGAAAGGGTACTCACATTATAACCGAGGATGTGGCACATTTGATGTGCGCAAAGTATGTGCATTTCTGGCAATAATAGACCCAGAAATTTGGATGAACTACTTTGTTGCAGATGTTGCAGGAGCGGACAAAATAGCGATGAATATCAGGTATAGAGTAGACAAGAGTGAGAGGGTGGTGGTGGTGATTAGAAGCTTGAATAGTGGAAGGGGAAAGAGCACAAGTCTTGTGGATCCAGAAGTCACAGGTGAGGCACAAATACGAAGACTCTTTGGCTTCCTCGTAACAAGCATCACAGGTGAACAAGGATTCCCTCTTGATCAATGTCAGTGCGTGCTCCGGATGACCTTGATGACTAAGCACTCTCTGTTCGAAAGCACAGAACACACACACATGAAACTTACAATCATCACACGCATAAGCAAACTTTAAAGCATGAAAACAAACATCACAAACGCAATCAGGAGCTGGCAGAAAAGCAAGGGAGTGCTTGTTGTGCTTATGGTGGTTCAGCTGCAAGGGGAATTCTGTACAAGTCTTGTGGAGGTAGAAATTTTGACAATCAACATCGACATCATGAATGCAAGTATATGTAGGAAAGCCTGCTACAATTTGTTTGTTGCAAACAAAGCATGCAGAATCCCCTCCCTTAATATCGTCCTCCTCTTCAATTAGTCTTAGCGGGTGTCCATGGTAGTCATCTCGTATGGACAATTCTGCACAGCTCTTGTGCAAGTAGAATCCTCGACAATCAAGATCATCATGACTAACACTGCAGATATATGTAGGAGAGCCTATTATTGATTTCTCGCAACCAATGCAGTTTGCATCCTCTCCACCAATATCATCCTCTTTCAATTTTAATGTGTGCCCACCATACCTAGACTTGCCACTACACAACTCATATACAGAAATCATTTTGGGCGAGGGGAAGATCTAGAAATGGGATGATTACTATTAGGCCTAGAGCACACACAGATATATATAGACATAGTAAAGTCAATGGCAACTTCATATAGTATCATCAGTTAACTGTAAGCCTCTTGTTTATTATATTTTGGAGTAGATTCAGGATCAGCTGCATGTTATATGATGCTATACCACGTGCCATTGCACCCAATCTTGATCGCGAGATCCGACAATCATGGTTGAGCCTCGTTAACAAGTGCTAGTGGCTGAATACTATAATAAGTGGTCTAGTTTAGGAGCAGAGGCCAGAGGGAAGAACATAAGTAAGTGAACTGACTGAATAGATGCAATGGAGTGTTTCTTAGTCATATATTCTGTTCTCTTATTTTTTATATTTCGTGATTTCTATTTACATGACTACTTTTTGTTACACTTCACTTAAAAGCTAAATAACAGACTAACTAGGGAACACTTTTGAAGAAAAAAAACTAATCATTCACTGTATTACAGTTATTTTATTGACAAGGCAGTTTTCTTATCTCAGTTCAAGTCATAGAGGGAGTGTTTACTTGTAAAAACTGGTAAAGAAGTGACTGAAGTTGAGAAAGGTTTTCAAGGTAGCTTTTAAGTGGACCGGCAGCATATGAACACTGACATCCACCTGGTTGATCCATACTCCCTCCGTCCCACTCAAATCTATACGTTTTTCTTTCATTGCTCGGCATGCCCTCTAATGCTCGTAAAAAATATATAGTTCTATAACTTATTTTTAAAATTTTCTCTTTCTGAATAAAAATTTAAAATCATACAACTATATTTTACAGGAGGATTCACACACTTCTCCGCCCGCCAATATATAGAATTCAGGGGGACGGAGGGAGTACGAGTAACAGATAGTGTTCCGATGTGAAAGCAGCCTGATTGCATAACAATATGCAATCTGATCATCCAATGATGTATCCAGGAAAGCAATCAATTTACTGCATGTTGTTCATCCGACCTTACCAAATTGCCTAACGTAGGCCAAGTCATCACCTCGTTTTTAGTTGTGTCCTTTTCTCATGCATTGTAAGGTACCTGTTCTATTTTCTTGTATTCTCAATGCAAATAGCATATTAATTACTGCTCACTCCGTCTCTAATTACTTTTCTTGTTTAATATGTCGGGACTGTTCATAAAATGAAGCAAATTACTAATTTACATGAAATCTATATAATCAAATATAGTCATGAGTGATCTTGTTGGATTCATTCTCATGAGTATGGTGAAGTTTTTATATTTAGTAAGAATGCAAAATTAAAAATATTAACCAGTAAAAGCATGTGTTATCAAACGTGATAAAGACAAAAAGAAAAAGTATTAAGAGACTCGGGGAATACCTTTTTATACGCCCTGCCCAAATATGTGGCTTGCTTATTCTGGGAAGAAGCAGCTGGTACACACAAAACAGGAGCTCTTGGACAGGAGTTATTGGTCTTGAGCCGCTCGTGCTGAGCACAGTTGCAGTGTACATATCTCCAGGTTGGGGTGGAGTGGTGAGGAGAGGTGGAAGAAACTGACCCGGAGAGTGACCGGGTCAGTTGCAGTGAAACAGTTCCAAAGCTGTTTGACAACAAGGAAACACCAAAGAGCACAGCTTTCCCAAGATAGGGAACTCAACCTGTCTCCGGGGCCGGTGATTAGGGTGTGCAAGAAGCCCTTCGGCACAGGGGCTCAAGATTTGGAGGGCCCCGAATTTTTAAGCTGTAATATTTCTACACATATACAATTAATTTTATTTTTCATTCTATGTTTATTAAAATCCTTGATTTATATATTTGTTTATAGTTAGTTGATTATCATTAATATTATTATTATTAAATATAAACTGATATTATATATTCTTATGTTAGTATTGATTATTATTTATTAAATTAATTTTTGAATTTTTGGTATTGATTTGCTAAATATTTTTAGTGAATAATTAATATAAATATAATTTTTATTCTTGTCACATATTATATATTATAACTATTATTTATTTTTTGTGTTAAATAAATTAATTTATTTAATAAAAATATAAATATGCTACTCAGACGATGTATATTTTATTTGACGTTTTTCTTATTTTAAGTTTCAAATTAATTTAAAATAGAATAACATTTATGTGATGTTTTTTTTTATTAAAAGGCACCATTTAAATTTAGCATAGGCCTCAATTTTGATTGAGCCGGGCCTGCGTCAAACTTAATCACATGCAGGGGGTGACAATATCAGACACGATCCGAACTCGACCCGAACCTGTAATCCGATTTACTAAGACAAAACTCGAAAGTGATCCGAAAATCACCCGATTGACACGAAATGGACCTGAAATGACCCGAAATTAGAATTTCATTTTTAATAACTTCAACTTTCAGTTTTCTTTAATTGTAAGTGATTTTAGCTTTACCTGAAATTGACCCGATTGCTGACACGAACACGACCCGTTACCCGAAATTCCTTTCGATCTATAGAATACTAGAATCATTAAAATACCTGGGTAACAAACCATTAGTTCGATCTATAAAATACTCAGTTCACTAATATTTCTCAAAGTTTCCAAATTATAAGTGCTGCAGAAAGCTTTAGCAATTTCTCAAAACGCTGAACTGCCGAATAACATGAGAACTTTCTAGTTGGCATCAGAAGCCGTAAAAACTTTTAAAACTTTTAGGTTGTGTTCACTTGGCATGAATGGAATGGAGGGAGAATGGAATGAATTTTGTACTCTAAAATGGTGTTGCTTAAAGAAAATGTATATATTTTTCATTTCTTCAATCATTCCAATCATACTATTTTATTTATAATTCTAACCCACATGTTTTAAAAGGAATGCTCATTCCATCTCTACATCATGTTTCTTTACCTACTTTCTCACAGGAAATTTAACTACATTCATATTTTGTCCCTATTATTTCATACTTTCCATTTTTCTCCTTAAAACTTCTATATAATTTTTCATTCCATTCTTCCCTCATTCCTTTCCATGAAGTGAACACAGCCTTAATATGAAAATAAAAATCATAGTATCCCTTTCTAGTTATAGATGAAAAGGGATTACAATGTCATCTGACGATAGACCGACTCAGGTTCCCTTGTAAGAATATGTAATTACTATAAGAATGCACAATGGATTTAAAGGAAATAATATGACAAGTCTTGTAAGTATAGAATAACACAGACAAGCTTAAAGAAGAAGAAAAAAGAACTAATAGTACAATGCAATAACTTTTCTATTCGGGAATTACAAATTCATTGGGTGAAGTTCCGCCCAGCACCTTATTGACACATCCATAGCAGGCAAGATATCCACACCCGTCACATCTAAAAAATACACCAAATTCATAGGAGTCAGCACAATTTCTACACTTGTATAGGAAGCCTTTTTTCTTAGGCCTCTCCAAAACAAATGTAAATGTGTGCGACTTATGGTCAATATCAAGTTCAATGGTCCCTCCAAATTTGATGTTCGGAAGAAGATCAAAGCAGTTATAATGAAAAGAATGATCAGATTCATCACAGTGATAGAGTGGCCATTGATTGTTAACTTGTTCTTCGCATAATTCACAGTAGAAAACTCCTTCGTAGAAAAATGGAGGAAGTCTCAACGTTATCGGGTGACTATCAAACCTGTGTTTGACAATGCTTGGCAAAAATACACAAAGTATACTAATATGTACGTCACTGCAAGTTTCACACCCATATACCAGGCCACCTGTAATTGTAATCTTACTTATGCTACACATGGGTTCAGAAAATGGACGCTGAACAAGAGAGTGCTTGTGAGATATATGTTTAATCCTGGTGGGTAAGAATGCACAACGGATATCAACTCTAATATCACAAGTCTTACAGTGATAGAAGAATCCATTCGTTTCGCTGGCGCATGCTCCACATGTCACAAGACCAAAGGCCGAAATGCTCCTCTTCCAGAGCATGAGCGGATGTTGAGGGTGAAACGTGGATGCTCCTGCAGGCAACTCTGGTGGCAACTCTGTCGCACAAAAGGAGTGGAGAAAGTAACCACATTGGATACAAGCATAGTAAGTTGGATGAGAAAGGGTTATGGGCTGAATGCACCCATCGCATATCAACAAGGCTGCATCATCATCACTGTCATCGTCGTCATCCTCAGAAACACTAAAACGGAGCTTTTGTAATGGATGATCGGGGTGACTCCAGTGCTCGAAAATAAGAGTAAGAGGATTATAGAGCCTTCTTGACCAAGTGATAAAGCTTTCACCTTGGTAATACTGGGTGATGATAAGATCAAACAGTGACTCCTTGCTAGGCAAAGGAAATTGGACCAAAGCAAGTTCATTATCAATGTCCTCTGCTTCAATCTCATTTCTGGATATAAATAATTTATATTAGAGCTGATAATCGTCAGACATGAAGCTCGTGATAAATTATGAAATAATTGGTCTATATAACAAAGAATCAAAATAAGAAAGGGTACTCACATTATAACCGAGGATGTGGCACATTTGATGTGCGCAAAGTATGTGCATTTCTGGCAATAATAGACCCAGAAATTCGGATGAACTACTTTGTTGCAGATGTTGCAGGAGCGGACAAAATAGCGATGGATGTCAGGTATAGAGTAGACAAGAGTGAGAGGGTGGTGGTGGTGATTAGAAGCTTGAATAGTGGAAGGGGAAAGAGCACAAGTCTTGTGGATCCAGAAGTCACAGGTGAGGCACAAATACGAAGACTCTTTGGCTTCCTCGTAACAAGCATCACAGGTGAACAAGGACTCCCTCTTGATCAATGTCAGTGCGTGCTCCGGATGACCTTGATGACTAAGCACTCTCTGTTCGAAAGCACAGAACACACACACATGAAACTTACAATCATCACACGCATAAGCAAACTTTAAAGCATGAAAACAAACATCACAAACGCAATCAGGAGCTGGCACAAAAGCAAGGGAGTGCTTGTTGTGCTTATGGTGGTTCAGCTGCAAGGGGAATTCTGTACAAGTCTTGTGGAGGTAGAAATTTTGACAATCAACATCGACATCATGAATGCAAGTATATGTAGGAAAGCCTGCTACAATTTGTTTGTTGCAAACAAAGCATGCAGAATCCCCTCCCTTAATATCGTCCTCCTCTTCAATTAGTCTTAGCGGGTGTCCATGGTAGTCATCTCGTATGGACAATTCTGCACAGCTCTTGTGCAAGTAGAATCCTCGACAATCAAGATCATCATGACTAACACTGCAGATATATGTAGGAGAGCCTATTATTGATTTCTCGCAACCAATGCAGTTTGCATCCTCTCCACCAATATCATCCTCTTTCAATTTTAATGTGTGCCCACCATACCTAGACTTGCCACTACACAACTCATATACAGAAATCATTTTGGGCGAGGGGAAGATCTACAAATGGGATGATTACTATTAGGCCTAGAGCACACACAGATATATATAGACATAGTAAAGTCAATGGCAACTTCATATAGTATCATCAGTTAACTGTAAGCCTCTTGTTTATTATATTTTGGAGTAGATTCAGGATCAGCTGCATGTTATATGATGCTATACCACGTGCCATTGCACCCAATCTTGATCGCGAGATCCGACAATCATGGTTGAGCCTCGTTAACAAGTGCTAGTGGCTGAATACTATAATAAGTGGTCTAGTTTAGGAGCAGAGGCCAGAGGGAAGAACATAAGTAAGTGAACTGACTGAATAGATGCAATGGAGTGTTTCTTAGTCATATATTCTGTTCTCTTATTTTTTATATTTCGTGATTTCTATTTACATGACTACTTTTTGTTACACTTCACTTAAAAGCTAAATAACAGACTAACTAGGGAACACTTTTGAAGAAAAAAAACTAATCATTCATTGTATTACAGTTATTTTATTGACAAGGCAGTTTTCTTATCTCAGTTCAAGTCATAGAGGGAGTGTTTACTTGTAAAAACTGGTAAAGGAGTGACTGAAGTTGAGAATGGTTTTCAAGGTAGCTTTTAAGTGGACCGGCAGCATATGAACACTGACATCCACCTGGTTGATCCATACTCCCTCCGTCCCACTCAAATCTATACGTTTTTCTTTCATTGCTCGGCATGCCCTCTAATGCTCGTATAAAATATATAGTTCTATAACTTATTTTTAAAATTTTCTCTTTCTGAATAAAAATTTAAAATCATACAACTATATTTTACAGGAGGATTCACACACTTCTCCGCCCGCCAATATATAGAATTCAGGGGGACGGAGGGAGTACGAGTAACAGACAGTGTTCCGATGTGAAAGCAGCCTGATTGCATAACAATATGCAATCTGATCATCCAATGATGTATCCAGGAAAGCAATCAATTTACTGCATGTTGTTCATCCGACCTTACCAAATTGCCTAACGTAGGCCAAGTCATCACCTCGTTTTTAGTTGTGTCCTTTTCTCATGCATTGTAAGGTACCTGTTCTATTTTCTTGTATTCTCAATGCAAATAGCATATTAATTACTGCTCACTCCGTCTCTAATTACTTTTCTTGTTTAATATGTCGGGACTGTTCATAAAATGAAGCAAATTACTAATTTACATGAAATCTATATAATCAAATATAGTCATGAGTGATCTTGTTGGATTCATTCTCATGAGTATGGTGAAGTTTTTATATTTAGTAAGAATGCAAAATTAAAAATATTAACGAGTAAAAGCATGTGTTATCAAACGTGATAAAGACAAAAAGAAAAAGTATTAAGAGACTCGGGGAATACCTTTTTATACGCCCTGCCCAAATATGTGGCTTGCTTATTCTGGGAAGAAGCAGCTGGTACTCACAAAACAGGAGCTCTTGGACAGGAGTTATTGGTCTTGAGCCGCTCGTGCTGAGCACAGTTGCAGTGTACATATCTCCAGGTTGGGGTGGAGTGGTGAGGAGAGGTGGAAGAAACTGACCCGGAGAGTGACCGGGTCAGTTGCAGTGAAACAGTTCCAAAGCTGTTTGACAACAAGGAAACACCAAAGAGCACAGCTTTCCCAAGATAGGGAACTCAACCTGTCTCCGGGGCCGGTGATTAGGGTGTGCAAGAAGCCCTTCGGCACAGGGGCTCAAGATTTGGAGGGCCCCGAATTTTTAAGCTGTAATATTTCTACACATATACAATTAATTTTATTTTTCATTGTATGTTTATTAAAATCCTTGATTTATATATTTGTTTATAGTTAGTTGATTATCATTAATATTATTATTATTAAATATAAACTGATATTATATATTCTTATGTTAGTATTGATTATTATTTATTAAATTAATTTTTGAATTTTTGGTATTGATTTGCTAAATATTTTTAGTGAATAATTAATATAAATATAATTTTTATTCTTGTCACATATTATATATTATAACTATTATTTATTTTTTGTGTTAAATAAATTAATTTATTTAATAAAAATATAAATATGCTACTCAGACGATGTATATTTTATTTGACGTTTTTCTTATTTTAAGTTTCAAATTAATTTAAAATAGAATAACATTTATGTGATGTTTTTTTTTATTAAAAGGCACCATTTAAATTTAGCATAGGCCTCAATTTTGATTGAGCCGGGCCTGCGTCAAACTTAATCACATGCAGGGGGTGACAATATCAGACACGATCCGAACTCGACCCGAACCTGTAATCCGATTTACTAAGACAAAACTCGAAAGTGATCCGAAAATCACCCGATTGACACGAAATGGACCTGAAATGACCCGAAATTAGAATTTCATTTTTAATAACTTCAACTTTCAGTTTTCTTTAATTGTAAGTGATTTTAGCTTTACCTGAAATTGACCCGATTGCTGACACGAACACGACCCGTTACCCGAAATTCCTTTCGATCTATAGAATACTAGAATCATTAAAATACCTGGGTAACAAATCATTAGTTCGATCTATAAAATACTCAGTTCACTAATATTTCTCAAAGTTTCCAAATTATAAGTGCTGCAGAAAGCTTTAGCAATTTCTCAAAACGCTGAACTGCCGAATAACATGAGAACTTTCTAGTTGGCATCAGAAGCCGTAAAAACTTTTAAAACTTTTAATATGAAAATAAAAATCATAGTATCCCTTTCTAGTTATAGATGAAAAGGGATTACAATGTCATCTGACGATAGACCGACTCAGGTTCCCTTGTAAGAATATGTAATTACTATAAGAATGCACAATGGATTTAAAGGAAATAATATGACAAGTCTTGTAAGTATAGAATAACACAGACAAGCTTAAAGAAGAAGAAAAAAGAACTAATAGTACAATGCAATAACTTTTCTATTCGGGAATTACAAATTCATTGGGTGAAGTTCCGCCCAGAACCTTATTGACACATCCATAGCAGGCAAGATATCCACACCCGTCACATCTAAAAAATACACCAAATTCATAGGAGTCAGCACAATTGCTACACTTGTATAGGAAGCCTTTTTTCTTAGGCCTCTCTAAAACAAATGTAAATGTGTGCGGCCGATGGTCAATATCAAGTTCAATGGTCCCTCCAAATTTGATGTTCGGAAGAAGATCAAAGCAGTTATAATGAAAAGAATGATCAGATTCATCACAGTGATAGAGTGGCCATTGATTGTTAACTTGTTCTTCGCATAATTCACAGTAGAAAACTCCTTCGTAGAAAAATGGAGGAAGTCTCAACGTTATCGGGTGACTATCGAACCTGTGTTTGACAATGCTTGGCAAAAATACACAAAGTATACTAATATGTACGTCACTGCAAGTTTCACACCCATATACCAGGCCACCTGTAATTGTAATCTTACTTATGCTACACATGGGTTCAGAAAATGGACGCTGAACAAGAGCGTGCTTGTGAGATATATGTTTAATCCTGGTGGGTAAGAATGCACAACGGATATCAACTCTAATATCACAAGTCTTACAGTGATAGAAGAATCCATTCGTTTCGCTGGCGCATGCTCCACATGTCACAAGACCAAAGGCCGAAATGCTCCTCTTCCAGAGCATGAGCGGATGTTGAGGGTGAAACGTGGATGCTCCTGCAGGCAACTCTGGTGGCAACTCTGTTGCACAAAAGGAGTGGAGAAAGTAACCACATTGGATACAAGCATAGTAAGTTGGATGAGAAAGGGTTATGGGCTGAATGCACCCATCGCATATCAACAAGGCTGCATCATCATCACTGTCATCGTCGTCATCCTCAGAAACACTAAAACGGAGCTTTTGTAATGGATGATCGGGGTGACTCCAGTGCTCGAAAATAAGAGTAAGAGGATTATAGAGCCTTCTTGACCAAGTGATAAAGCTTTCACCTTGGTAATACTGGGTGATGATAAGATCAAACAGTGACTCCTTGCTAGGCAAAGGAAATTGGACCAAAGCAAGTTCATTATCAATGTCCTCTGCTTCAATCTCATTTCTGGATATAAATAATTTATATTAGAGCTGATAATTGTCAGACATGAAGCTCGTGATAAATTATGAAATAATTGGTCTATATAACAAAGAATCAAAATAAGAAAGGGTACTCACATTATAACCGAGGATGTGGCACATTTGATGTGCGCAAAGTATGTGCATTTCTGGCAATAATAGACCCAGAAATTCGGATGAACTACTTTGTTGCAGATGTTGCAGGAGCGGACAAAATAGCGATGAATATCAGGTATAGAGTAGACAAGAGTGAGAGGGTGGTGGTGGTGGTGATTAGAAGCTTGAATAGTGGAAGGGGAAAGAGCACAAGTCTTGTGGATCCAGAAGTCACAGGTGAGGCACAAATACGAAGACTCTTTGGCTTCCTCGTAACAAGCATCACAGGTGAACAAGGACTCCCTCTTGATCAATGTCAGTGCGTGCTCCGGATGACCTTGATGACTAAGCACTCTCTGTTCGAAAGCACAGAACACACACACATGAAACTTACAATCATCACACGCATAAGCAAACTTTAAAGCATGAAAACAAACATCACAAACGCAATCAGGAGCTGGCAGAAAAGCAAGGGAGTGCTTGTTGTGCTTATGGTGGTTCAGCTGCAAGGGGAATTCTGTACAAGTCTTGTGGAGGTAGAAATTTTGACAATCAACATCGCCATCATGAATGCAAGTATATGTAGGAAAGCCTGCTACAATTTGTTTGTTGCAAACAAAGCATGCGGAATCCCCTCCCTTAATATCGTCCTCCTCTTCAATTAGTCTTAGCGGGTGTCCATGGTAGTCATCTCGTATGGACAATTCTGCACAGCTCTTGTGCAAGTAGAATCCTCGACAATCAAGATCATCATGACTAACACTGCAGATATATGTAGGAGAGCCTTTTATTGATTTCTCGCAACCAATGCAGTCTGCATCCTCTCCAACATCATCATCATCATCCTGTTTCAATTTTAATGTGTGCCCATACCCAGGCTTGCTGCTAGTACACAACTCATATACAGAAATCATTTTGATTTAGAAATCAGATGATTTACTATACAGCGGCACAGATATGTATAGTACTAATTGTCAATGCTAACTTGATATACATCCAGAAATAAGGTATCATCAGCCAACTGTACACCTCTTCTCTATTACTCCCTCGGCCTGTTTACATTTCACGTTTCATGTCTCGACTCCAAATTATTAATTTATGTCTAATTTATAAAAATAAATATAATCATGAGTGATTTGTATTTATGAGTACTTTAATATAATGAAATTTTATTCATAAAATTAATTATTTTATTATATGTTATAGAATTATAAAAATATTAAAATGTCGTGTGTCTCTGTCCGCCAACCCATAGAATACTAAAAGAGTATTATATTCTTGTATTAACGGTACAATTTTTAGTAATTTGTTAACAACCATCAAACCTTACCTTACGATTGCATGCACAATAAGTCAATGGAGTACCCCTCAACAAGGAATAAAGTAATGCAATAATGAAGTGCTTTCACATAATTTAATACAAGTAGTTGTAACTTTTACTTAAATGTTTGTTAGGACTAATTGTTTATGCTTGATGACTTCGTCAGAGCATTTGTTCAGTTCTGTATGTATTGAATTAAACATTCTGCACCATGATAAATATAAAGTAATAAGAGTACGTGGTTTTTTTTGACAATTTAGGCTTATATGTCTTACAAATGAGCATGTGTTCTAATATTTATCGGGTGAGTCAAAGTCGGATCCAAGTATCCTGACATAACAGAGGATAAACCCACTACTGGGTTATCCGATCGTGCTCAGTACAAACATTCTAAGTGTGTGTTAAGTGATAACTATTTTTTAATTAGATGAAAGATTTTCATTGACGAGAACTTTTATGTCGGACTATCGTTATTAGTGGGATTAAATCTGGACGTACAAGGTGAGCTAAGAGGCTTAGAGCATATCCAATGGGCTACTCAAACAAGCTCTTAACTCTATAATTTAGGAGGATATGAAAAAATAGAGCTCCAATGGGCTCCTAGTAACTCTTTATAAATTTAAGAGCTTTTTCTCTCTCCTTTCTTTTAAAGAGCATCTAGGTGCTCCTAACTTATTTTTATTGAATAAAATAATCATTTCCTTCTATTTCTATTCACTTCTCTCTCAAATAATAATAAATTATGAGTTAAGAGCAAGTATAAAGAGTATGGTTGGAGTTGTCACGACATTTAATGTATTAACTAACTAGGAGTCATATATTATATTATTTTTCATAATATCTTCAATTTTAATTTTTATACCTTCAATTTTCTTTTCTTTTCTTAAATTTGCCTATTTATAAAATGAGTCTAGCCCTATTAAAATGAGCCCATCTATTTTTATATTGAACCCAGACCATTAACTAAACTAGTCTCCATTATGCATACCAGACTTGGACTTGGTTGTGTGAAATGATTAAAAAAAAGCTGTTCGCAAAAAGATTATTATGTATTTTAGATCTTTAAGATTCTTTTTTTGAAAAAAAATATTATTGAAGCCCCTCCTTCGTAAAATTCTGGATCTGCTACTGGATTAGACTCAATAAAATTTCGCAACCTAACTAGAAAGTGATTGTTAGTGTGTATCATGATCTGATAGGAATTGGAATAATTAAATAGTTACTTTAATATTATTGCCCGATCCAAGAAAGTCCGAGTAGTTATCTAGTCATCAGAAATCTAGCATCGACCACTAAAGGCCCGAATCTCACATGTGGATTATTAGGAGAAACTTAATTGGGTTGGAGCCCAATTGAGGGTCCAGTTAGGAATTTAAATCATGTAATACGACTAACTCTCAATGATAAACATTCGAGAGTCCGAGATAAACATCAACACTCGAAGATAAGAGTTCTATCATATCTCTTGCTCCGAAACGACATCACAACAAGTAAGGCTGCGCCATTTTGTCAAAAACAGATAGGCCGCTCCTTTACTTACTTGTCCAAAGCATCATGGACGTATAAGGGCTTGAAGATGGCCATGAACCTACATTTTATGAAGGCGCGCCCTTCTTTTGATATATTCCACCTACAAACAAAATGGTGGGTTTCTGCACAAATATTATGTTTAAACATGTGATTTCAAAGGAAAAAGCCACTGTCAAAGACAGATAGGCCGCGCCCCCTGCTTTGTGTCCACATGAAGAATGTTCATAACTTATGGACATGTCATGATGGCGCGCCAGTCTCATGCTTAGTCATCTGGATAATAATAGAAATACAGTAAAAGTTCAATACGCATCACAAGAGGAACAAGGTGATAACATCCACCAACGGTAGCCGAATAGCGCACCACTTGGCTAAACATTGAAAGACACCGACATCATATATATTACAACTTTGCAAGGCCTGCGCGAGCCTATAACTTGAAATATCAAGGAATGAAAAATGGCTTACATCATGCCTATGCGTGGTCACGCCCTCATAAGAATATCTATGGTGTGGTGTAAAAATTTCCCTGGTATCTTCAATATCAAGAAAATTTGGGCAGTACTTGGTATAGTCAAATTTGGCTAGGTCTTTATTGGGCCGAGTATGTACCTAGCTAGACTGAGCAAGTATGAATTGGGCTGAAAGTCTTATATTATGTAAGGGTGCGCCCTCCTAGTCATGAAGGAAGGGCACGACTCTTGAAGGTTCCAATCCGAATGGAATGGCACAACCCTCTGTGAACTTGCTTGGTGCATATGATCTAGTTATGATGTATGATCTATGTTGAAGAGGGTGCGACCCATGGAAGATGAATGTGCTAAGTGGCAAGATAACCAGAGAAGATGACTCCCTATATGAGACCGGACGCGCCCTTAGGGACCTGATTTGTATAATTTCATGTCTGAAACATGAGGCACACCCAAAGAGGTCTAACTCTAATGAAATAATATTTTGACAACATATATTGTAAAAAAGGCTCTTCCTATATGGAGAGTGTGATCTCGTAAAGACAACACTTCCGGCGTATATTGAAGGCAACCCTTCCGGGGGATACGAAGACTTACCCTTTCGAGAGATATGAAAATCACCCCTATGGGAGATATGAAGTCTATAGCTCCCGAGCTCATTCGACGTGATCTACAACCCTCAATCCTGTATTTTTCCGAGTTGCTCTCGTGCGGGGGCTTGAGGTGATCACGATTCTTATCGAAGGCCCTCCGGGGTGGTGTGATGAACGGTCACATGTCTGGATCCTAGACTTTGGTTAGTTACTCTTATTTGGGGATTGAGATGATTGTATGTCCCAATTGTCTAGAAAGAGACTTTGCCATGTATTCTTGTGGGTATCCTCACTAGGAGGTAAGGGCGCGTCCTTACACCTCAAGGATGGTCATGGCTGTATCGGACGATTTCTTCCATGATACGAAATGTAGCGGTTAGTTTTATCTCCAATGGTTAGGGATAATGTCGTACACATGATGTACTTGAATTAGGAGTTAGGTAGTTGGCCTCAAGACTAGTCCTTAGCGGAGTAGGACTCCCCTTCCATGAATATTGGAACCACCTTGGCAGAAGAATTTTGAAGACCTTAGAAGACTAGTAGATAAGTCACGCTCTTGGCTATGTACTTATCTCCAGGAGTCCTACTTCTGATCGAACTAGGTGTCCTTATAACCTAGAATTACGTACGTAGACACATTAGGGGGACACGAATTGAAAGCACAAGGAAGCAACTCGACACCTTAATCTCGACCACACCCGCAAACACACAACCATCACACTCTGTTGATAAAATCATTGTAACATATATTGATTCCGTCCATGAACCTCATCTCTGTTGATTACCAAATTCATCTCTCAACAATAGGTATGAGCTACTTATGGTAGTTTACAATTTGAATCGTCAGAAATCCAACCGATCAGATGCAATCATGCAAGTTTATGAAAATCCTTTGTAGCCATGCACGGTTAGCATGAAAGGAGAGTTATCACTTCATTATAATTTTAAAGTGTGTATGGTAAAAAAAATGTTTAAGATTCCGCATTTTTGGGAGACAAAACTTGAGTGAAGCGAGCTGAAACTGTATAAAAGTTTTAATATGTCTTGTATCAGGTACTATTTTGGCAGCAATTATATCAAAAAATGAGAAATGCTCTGTTTGGTAACTTTGATTTGATTTCAAATCATGTGCTTGTTCAAATCCACTGTTTGGCAAATTTTGTAAATTCTGGATTTGGATTTGTCCAATTCCATTAAACTTAAACAGAAGCCAAAATAAAATAATTTGAATTACTAGTCTACCACATGTCATTTGAAATTAAAAAACAAAACAAAAACTTCAGCTCCTTCACGATTCAAGCTGCTACTCGCTCTTCTTCTCTCCTGCCATCCTTTTTTCGTCTCCGTTGAAAATCAAAGGTGCAGTTCTTTGTCTCTTGCCCCCCCCCCACCCCACTCTCTCCCTCTCTCCCTCCCTGCCTCTCTCTTCCTATCGCCAGTATTGGATTATATGTATCTCTTGCCAGTATTGGATTATATGTATCTATTCTCTTTGTATACATTGATTGTTGTCATTTTATTGCTTAATTTGATATCTATATGTATTTATGGTGTAATTGATTTCACTACTGTCATTTTTGTAATTAGGGTTTAACATTGTGCATATAATCTATGTGTATATGTTTACTTCAGTTTTTCGCTTTTGACATCTGAACAACTAAATTGAGACTCATAGATTTATAATTTCTGTTTTTTGAATAACTTTATACATACATACAATATGTGTAGGGATAGGATCAAATAAAAAAAATTAAGTTACAAACTTATAAACATACTTTTTAATTTTTTTTTATTCTCCCAACCTGTTAATCCTTAGTTATAGAAAGTATCCATGTTGAAAATTATTGAAAAAACATCACAAATTTCAAAAATAACGAATAAATAAATCGTGCATTTAACACATTTGTAATCGGGGTTCAACATTGGGTGTAGAACACTAATTATCATTGTGTTGAATATATTTAGAGAGATGCTTAAACTATATCTCTGGGGTTTGGGTAGGGCCTAAAAAGATAAATATTGGTTACATAATACGTTTAACTTAGTTCTTACATTGAAAAATTAGTTTATGTACTTCTCTAACACAATTTTAGTCGATGTTCAACAAAATATGTTAAAAAATGTTGAACTCAAGTTATATATATGTTGAACGCATTGTTTATTTATATGTTTTCTAATGATATATTGAAGTATTTTCAACATGGGTACCTTAAATAACTAATAATTAACACATGCAAAAAATAAAAAAATAAAAAAAAAGTTTGTAAGTTTGTACCAGAATCCTCCCCCCCCCCCCCACACACACACACACACACACATATATATATATATATATATATATATATATATATATATATATGATTATTGCACTAGATTGAACGCCTAAAAAGTACAATGCTGATGAATTGAGTTTGGAGATTCGTGTAAACGTTTGAGGGATGATGAAGATATGGAGTTGGCTACGATAGTTGCGGGTTTTATTGTGGAAGTAGCAGCGGCATTATGTGGTGGTTGCGTGGATATTTCCGAGCAACGTAGGAGGTAAAAAGAAAATTTGTTTGGTTTTAAAGATTTATGAACCTTTCAATCCACACATGGATGTGATTTCTTATGACTATAGTGAATACCCTACTTGGTGTAGCAAACATTTGGATATATATTTTGCTACAAATGTATCCCGATTACAATGTGGTGTTTGAGGTTTAAGTTGCTTTTGTTATTTGTTAACAGTGCTATTTTAATACCACTAATTAATTAGATAGTACCCTATGCTTGTATTCTGCTAAACATTGTTAATCTTATTCTATAAGTGTTCAAACTTTTGGATGGGCAGATTGGTGGGACAGACAAGTTTGCCAAAGTTATTGATTTTCTTCGCCGCCAACTTTGCATGGAGACATTGGTAGATAGTAGATGCTCAACAATTTTTTTTCTTTTTAGTTGAATAATTCTCTGGACTTGGATTAATTGCTCCTTTTGTTTTTCCTTCTTCCAGTTTGTGTATATTAGTAGTACTTTCTCTCCTAACTCGGATGAACTGGTGAATGATCTATATAACGTAAGTTATGTTGGCTAATTATATATATGTATATAATGTAAATTATGTTGGCTAGTTTTATATCCGCCCGTACTACTTGCTGTTTATTTACCAAACAGTTAATATAACATTCGCATTCGTACTTTACGAGTTAAGTTTTTTAAACAAGCATTTAGTCTAATTTGTTCCTCTCTTATATTGCATTCCTATATATTTAAATTACTCTGGCTTTATAAAAAGTATACAGAGTGATTCACCATTTGACTCATTTCTGTACATATTAAAAACTTAGATAAACAACACACTGGGTGTATTTAATTATTGATTAAACAGTTCTTGGCTGCTAACCAGTTGGCCATCTAATTAACTACAAATTCAGAAAAGTTCTAGCTATTCATATGTAGAAGTTTTTCGCTAGTTAGATGCCGTGTCATTTTGTATGGAGTTCAGCAGCATAATGTTTACTTTAACCAGTTGGTAGCTGATCTTGGGCTTTTAGTCATTTCCCAATAACTGTATTTTGTTGTGTGCTGTAAAATATTGGTTTTGATGGCAAACTGGTAGTTAATTATGCTTCTTCAATGGCGTGGGGCTAATTTTGATAACAAAATACTTTGCCACTAGCTCCTGCTTGCAGGATGGGCATTTGTTTGAAATTCTTAAGAGCCTACCAGACGATGATAAATTAGATTAGATTTTGTTACACATTGATAACTAGTTTGAATATTTTATCTTAGACTTTATTTGTTATTTTGAATGAGATTAATTATTTATCTCATGTATCTCCTACTTCAAAATATTATTTAGGTAAATAGTGAAGAGCATTTGTAATTAATTTTTTGGTTATGATTGAGATTTTTTTATAGAAATTTCTTTTAATTCCAAATTCAACTTTTGAAATACTAAGATATCCCAAACAGTGGATTTCGATTTCAAATACAGGAATTGAAATGCTAATATTTCCAAACTATGGATTTGTATTTCAAATTCTATATAAAATCCTAGGGTTAAATGGCGTTTTAGTCACTCAACTGACCGGAAACTTGCAATTGGGTCATCCAACTCAGAAAGCTGTCAGTCACATCATTATACTCTTAAAAAATTTCATTTAGGTCACTGGCCGTTACACTCCGTTAAAAATTTGACGGAAAGGTGACTAAGCATCGTGATTTGGCTTAAATAAATCCACCGTGGGTTGTACAGTCAGCTGAAGTGACATTTTGGTCACTCAACTGACTACAAACTTACAATTGGGTCATCAAACTCAAAAAAATTTCGTGTAGCTCACTTATCATAATATCCGTTAAAAATTGAAAAAAGAAAGAATTAAAAGCTATCATGCAGCACTTTTTTTTCTCTCTTGAAAATTTCGAAACTTATTACCAAATGAAACAAATACACACACATAAAATCAATAGTTTCGCGTACAAAAACTTAATCATTGTTTATCTTTTATCGTTGTATATATCTTGAGGTCATTTTGGAAAAACTCATTAAATTTTTGATGGACTTTTCCACAATGACCAAAAGATATTATAAAATGACAATAGATTTATAAGTACGAAATTTTTCCAAAATGGCCATAAGATATATAAAACGATAAGAGATAAACAAAGATTAAGTTTTTGTGGGTGAAACTATTGATTTTATGTGTGTATTTGTTTCATTTGTTTCGAAATTTTTAAGAGAGAAAAAAAGGTGATGCATGATAACTTTAAATTCTTTCTTTTTTCAATTTTTAACGTATATTATGATAAGTGACCTAAATGAAATTTTTTTGAATTTGATGACCCGATTGCAAGTTTGTAGTCAGTTGAGTGATCAAAATGACACTTCAGCTGACTGTACATGCCACGGTGGATTTATTTAAGCCAAGTCACGAAGCTTAGTCAGCTTTCCGTCAAATTTTTAACGGAGTGTAACAGCCAGTGACCTGAATGAAAATTTTTAAGAGTATAATGATATGACTGACATCTTTTAGAGTTGGATGACCCAATTGCAAGTTTCCGATCAGTTGAATGACCAAAACGTCATTTAACCCTAAAATCCTACATTTCAAATGAAATTCATGTTTCCAAACAAAATCTTAATGTAATTGTGTTTTATCTAGATAGTGCTATTGAAATTTTTCGTGTGCATATACATGTCTTCATGCATAAGACATCGGTGAAATGAATTGTGGATTTAGGAGATCATAAAGAACTCATCTTAAACTTGATTTAGTTGTTAAGTTTTTTTTTATACCGTGTGATTTCGTACAATACTTTGTGCACTTAGCGCTCTTAAGTCTTATACTTGTAAGGTTTCACCGCCAAGCAAATGTGAACACTGTAAAAAACATATGTTAAGTTCTATGTTTCTTTTTTTTTTGACAAACAATTGATTTTATTAACAGAAGTCACTGATTGGAATCCAGCCGGGACAAACCCCCGAATTGTCAACTACAATCTGATTGTGAAATAAAGAACGAGCTAAACAAATAGCCGTTTTGTTTTCAGATTGCTTAACATATAGAATATCCAAATTCTTAGATCTAAAAAGCATTACAATAACATGTCGAGCAATCCAACCTACATCACCTACGAAATTAGTAGCATCGCAATTGACCTTCACATCAGCATCATCTGAAGCCCGATGTTCAGAACTATCAGTTATATTAACTGATATTGGAACAACAAATGCCTCCAAAATATGAAGTTGCGAGAGGTGAGCTCTTGAGATATCCACCATCGTCCAACAATCGATGCAGGTCTTATAGATCACCCAAAATAACATATTGGAACCGATGAAGGGATGAAGATTTAGAGGATGGAGAAGTGACGGCTTGAACCCTATTTACGGAAGTCGACTATCAAAACAGAGGGGAAGCAGGGAAGCAGTTCTCTGTTTTTTTCTCATGGATTAAGAAATGGTCATTTAGCGTGTCTTGATTATTCAACACAAATCACGTTTAAATCCACAAAGTATTTTTGTAATGGTGATTTTTTCCTTTTTTTTTCCTTTACTATTAAGTTATTAAACTATTCTAAACAAATAAAAATCGAACATTAAAATAATAATTTAGAGTAATCTTTGCACTCTCAAACTAATCAAAATAAATATATGAATATGTTTGAAAATGGCATTTACTTATTTTTGTTATATGAATATAACTATAATAGTTGAGAAACAAGTAAAACCCATCATCGAACATGCGAATTCATTTTTAATTCTATATTTTATTAAGTACTGATTATTATGATATTTACGATAACTTTTGGGGGTTTATATAGTCTTAATGAGATAATTTTCTACCCTTTTATTTTGTTTCGCATTTTTATTTTATATAAACATAATTTCACAAAATTTTAATTTTATCTTAAATATTTTTAAATTGATTTTTATTTGAAATGTCTTAAATGTCTTAAATGTCTTCAACTTAAAAAAAGAATTATTCTTTTAAGAGAATGAGATAATTCAATAAATAACAGCCATACGGCATCTACGATAATGATCGAGTCGAACAAACATAGAATAGATTAACACGCCTGTCTTCATACGCAATATGAGACAAATAAACGGTGTTGAAATTGATGATAGTATATTTATAGATCTTTACTCTATGTTCATCATCTTTTCAGAAACCGTTTGAGCTATCAACCACAAATACAATTTTTGGGATTTTTATCGATAAATCTTAACTAACTCTCACAAAAGAAGGAGAGAAAAATCACACTCTCTCAACAGGTAGAGAAATCAAACTATAATTATAACACACGAGAGAAAATCCAACTGCAAACTAAAACGATTATATCTGCACCACGAACCTACATTAAGAGATAATTGATCCACTCACAAATCCAAAAAGCCCTCTGGAAACGAATAAGAACGAAAATTGAAAGTTTCAGTGATATAGATCTAAGAAAACTTTACCCAGTGAGGGAGATTTATTGAGAAAATCAATGAAACAAGCAAGAATAACCAAAGAAGAAGCAATTAAACGGCAGGATTTTGGGGCTTTCCACGAAAAACCGGTGGAAGCCGGTCAGAATGAGAAAAGGAGTCGGTTAAAAAGAAGAGAGAGAAAACGTTAGGGTTAGCTAAATAAAATGTAAAAAAAAAAGAATTTTTATAATTTAATTCAAAGAGTCTTTACAATTATCTCAAAATAATTGACATAGATTTAAAACTCAATTTATTACTTTTGTGCATCTGTTTTAAACATTTATATGTTTACTTCGCAGAATATATCTTTGAATCGATTTTATCACCTTGTTAACTTATACGAGGCCGCATCTTGTACTAGGGTGTACACGGTTTGTGAAACCGACCGAACCAACCCAAACCGATCATAATTCACCCGAATCAATCCAAATTTTTTTACCCGATTGATAATTTGATTAAAAATTGAGTAACCCGATTTAATCGGGTTGGACACGGGTTTCGGGTTTTTTTGACCGATCCAACCCAACCCGATTAAAAAATATTAAATTACATATAAAAATTATCCATCCCGATTTATATTGATAGAACAAGAGTCCAGATATACAGGAAATGACTTTCTAGCTATAACTATCCATGCAGGAATGCGGCGACTAAAGCTTGTAGAGTTTATTAGGGCCGAGTAAAACCGAACCAAACCGGAATAACCGAACCGAACCGTACATATTCGGTCCGGTTCGGTTTGGAATTTTTTAAAACTCCGGTTGATTCGGTTTTCGGTTATAACCGAACTAAAAGTTCGGTTCGGTCCGGTTTCTAAAAACAGAAGTTCGGTTTAACCGAAATAACCGAAGTTTTATATATATATTTAAATCATATTTTTATATATTAATAATATTTGTATTTAATAATAATAATAAATAAGGAACATACATCAACGCCGGTCACCCTAAATTCCTGTCACTGCCCAGACCACAGCCCCCGCAGCTCCACTCCATTCTGTCCCAATCGGCAATCTCCGTAGTCCATTCTCCAGATCGTGATTCATTATTCAAGCTTAACATTCAGTTCTTATTCAAGCTTGTGTTGTTAAACTAGATAAGTAAATTTGCTGCAACATTCTTTCTCATCTATGTTGGACCACTGGCCATTACTCCGGTGCCGGATACAAGTTTTTTTTTTGTATATATATAAAGTTCGGTTTTAACCGAACCGAACCGAAAAAACCGAAGTAATTACGGTTCGGTTCGGTTTGGTTAGAAACACAAGTACGGTTCGGTTCGGTTTCAAAAAATATGAAAGTTCGGTTTTCGGTTATTTCGGTTCGGTTCGGTTTTCGACCGAACCGACCGTTTGCTCACCCCTAGAGTTTATTGTTTCATTATTGCAGATGATCTTTTACATGATGTGTTATTGACAATTTTCACCAGTATTTAATTGTAATCAAGCCTAGTCCCAAAATTATACTATAACTAGCATGAAAGCCCATGCTAGGCACGGGCCCATAATATATTTGATTTTATAATTTTATAAATATAAATTTATTTTAAAAATCAACTAATAATGTTAATAATACATTATTCAAGTTGTTATTTGGACATATTATTATTCAACTTGAACTAACACAACATATGAAATGTTTATACAAATATTAATTTGTCTAGTTTATTCTTCAATCAAAATTCTATAGTTAAATTAATTTTAGGTCAAATTAATTTGATATAATCATATGATAGACGATTTATTTTTTTTGACAGAATATAATAGACGATCTTTAATTGAACTTTCGATATTGAACTTTAGCTAGGGAACATGCATATATATATATATATAGGGTCCAACTCTAATACAAACTAAATACAAACTAAAGTAATTAAGTAGAATGGTAAGGGTTTCGGGATCGGGGATGGACCCCGAGATGGGCCTAGACGGGGTCTAAGTGGGGCCTAGTAGGGTCGTGGCGGGACCTAGTGGGACAATGATGGGGTCAAGTTTTGGCTCTTAAGATTGTTTGGAGCCTGTCCCGGGCCTGTGCGGAGCCTTGACAAAAAATATTACATGCTTCTTTAAAAAAAATTTATGCTCATTATTTATCTATTAGATCTGGTGTTTCGAAATTATTCTCCTACTTGATTTTCACATTATTTGCATGACATGTAACTTGATTTTTGGACTAACTCCGGTCACTTAAATAAAACTTGGGCCATATTCTGGATGACGTGGATCCGACCATAAAAAGTAGGGATGAGCAGAAACCGAACCGAAACCGAACCAAAAACCACATGAAACCGCACCAAACAAAAACTGAACCAAATCAAAACCGCACCGATACTTTGGTTTTGGTTTTCAAAAATTTTAAAACCGAATACAAACCGAACCGAACCGCAATAATATTTATATTTATTTATTTATTTTATATATTTGAATATAATATATACATTACATTTATTATTAATATATAATTATGTGTTATCATGGTTTCTCTGCGGAACTCCTGTTATTATGAGTTTAGGTGTTCATAGTCAGATCAATTGTACATATGATGAAAAGAAAATGAGATGCGAAAGAGCAGTGAGCAGATAATTTTTCAAAACTTCAATCTTTTTTGAAGTTCCTGTTTTCAGGATTTTAGCCCATAGAATTCATGTTTGTAATATAATTTAGCATGCCTATTCTTTTGTAATCTTTCTCTTACAGAGTACCACTTTTTCTAGGTGCTCCAGTTAAGTAGTTTTGTGACATTCATTTTTGTTCATTTTATTAATCAATATTTATTTATTATTTGAATTAATAATTCCATATCTTCCTGATATATCTATGAAGAGATAATTATTTGTGACATGATTATTGTAAGCTTGTTAAGGATTTCAGTATTCTAGAGTTTATCGGATCTTTCACGGCTTGAAAACCGAACCGCACCACAAAAACCGAAACCGCACCATTAGTATTTGGTTCGGTTTCAGTTTTCAATTTTAGAAACCGCGTTTCATGGTTTTGGTTGCAGTTTTGGGTGCAAACCGCACCAAACCGCAACATACACATCCCTAATAAAAAGTATACAGAAATATGATCTTTTTAGATAAAATAAAATAAAGATCAACATAACTAAATTAATATACATATAATGTATAAATATACATTTAATTATCATAAATAATTTAAATAAACTTTTTGATACATCTCATTCTGATCCTAGTATTTTTCAAGTCTAAGTACCTATTTTTGACAGGCTTATTAAGCTAAATAATTTTAAGGGGAATTATCTTGTATATTGTTTTTTCAATCTTATTTTCAAAAATACTACCTTATCCAATCTTATTTTCAAATCTCTAAAATATTTTCAAAAATACTACCTTTTTGAAAATATTTTCCAAAAATACGGTGGTTGCATATGCAACCATATATGCAACTACAAATCCTGATTTCAAGTTTCAGTTTTCAAATGTCATTTTCGACCTCATCTTTGGAGTTGATATATATATATATATATATATATATATATATATATATATATATATATATATATATATATATATATATATATATATATATATATGGATTCCAAATATGAGGTCGAAAATGACATTTGAAAACTGGAACTCGAAATCAGGAATTCAGTTGCATATATAGTTGCATATGGTTGTATTCAGTTGCATATGGTTGCATTCAGTTGATTCTATTGCAATCTAACGGCCCCGCCAGGGGCACACCATACATCCGTTGCAACTTACAGTTTTCAGTTGCATTTAGTTGCATATGAGGTTGCATTCAGTTAATTCTATTGCAATCTAATGGCCCCGCCAGGGGCACCCATACTTCAGTTGGAACTTACAGTTTTCAGTTGCATTTAGTTGCATATGAGGTTGCATTCAGTTGATTCTATTGCAATCTAGTGGCCCCGCCAGGGGCACCCATACTTCAGTTGGAACTTACAATTTTCAGTTGCATTTAGTTGCATATGAGGTTGCGTGCAACCTCATATGCAACCTCATATGCAACGAAAAACTGTAAGTTGCAACTGATGTATGGGTGCCCCTGGCGGGGCCATTAGATTTGAAAGGCATATGTTAAGCCTATTTGTAATTAAGAGGAATCAACTCAACTCTGATAAGAAAGCAAGAAAATAGCAAGTACTGTTAACTGGAATCCGTTCGAAGAACGTCAAATGATTTATTGAAGATTTTATGTCAGAAGAATTTCAGGATGCTGCTGCAAACCACTGGAAGAAGTTCATTAATATGATCAAGCCTCAGTGTACAAATAATCTTTTGTAGCACGTCCAGAAGATCAGAAGGTATAAAGTTTAAATACTTTATTTATTCAGAAGATTCCATATTGTGTCAACAAATGAAGATGAACTAAGAAGACGAAGAATCGACGAACAAGCCACTGCCTAATTGTTTAATTGACAAGGAATATTTAATTCAGCTAGTTACAGATGAACCAGACAGTACATTTGTGTATCAGCTCATCCGGTTAAATATTCTGAGTCAAGAGAAGGTGGTCGTTCAATCAAGTCGAAGATCATAATTATTTAAAGAAGACTGAAGACTCTGCTGAAGAAGGAAAAGGATAATTAATTATCTAATTAATTATTTCACTTCTCAAAATAATTATATTGGATGTGTAATTTATTTATTAAATTAATTCTATCTCGAATTAATTTAATTTATGAATTTATGCATTTAAAATAATTAAGTGAATATTAATTGGTTAATTAATTAAAGGGAAAATGGATTGTCTACTTGAAATACACAAGGAAAGACAATCTATTTGATTGTCTAGTTGAAAAACAAGAAGGAAAGACAATCTAGTTGATTGTCTAAGTGTTTAACTACAAGGAAAGACAATCCAAGGCATTGTCTTGCTAAAACAAGCAAGGTAAGACAATCCAGTGGATTGTCTTGCTGTTTTAAGCAAGGTAAGACAATCCAAAGGATTGTCTTACCGACTGTTGCCTTCACACAACACGGCAAGACAATCTCCTAGATTGTCTTACCGCATTTATCCCCCTCCTTGACACGGGAAGACAATCTCTGATATTGTCTTACCGATTGTTGCATTGTCTTGCCTTGGTAGCTTGCAAGACAATCCTTGTGATTGTCTTGCCGATTGTAGAACAGTAAGACAATCTCCCAGATTGTCTTACCGCACTTCTCAATTGTCTTACCGACCCCTAGATTGTCTTGCCCACGGATTTCATTGTCTTACTAGTTGTAGACAATTAATTTAATTGTCTTACAAGCTCTAAAATAGCAAGACAAAGTGCCAAATTGTCTTAGCAAGCTAGGGATTGTCTTTGCCACCATTGTCTTACTAGTTCAAGGGTTTTGCCTATAAATATGGCTCTCCCCCCTTCATTTATTCTTGTTCAAAGTATTGTAAAGCTTTCAAGTTGTGCTAAACTTGCTATTCGTTAAATCCACAGTTTACTGTGCTTTGATCATTCGGTTGTTTTGTTCCGCTGAGTTAGAATACTTTCTGTCAAATTTATTCTACGAACTAGTGGACATTAAAACGAACCATATTAATTATATAACGACTTAAAACATTGTTATATTAATTAATCTTAATCTGATTAACAAGTTACATTCCAATCAGATTTATTCCGCCGCGATTATTTTTAAGTGACGATTGTATTCAACCCCCCCCTTCTACAATCGTTCCAGGACCTAACAATTGGCATCAGAGCGGTTGATACCATTTTACCGTATCAGATCCTATACACACTCTGTAACGTCAAAATATTTTTTATTCGAATTAATTTTATTCCAAAAATTAATTTTGATTAAAAATATTTTTCTTTCAAAAATCCAAATCTCATCCAAACACTATTCACTTCAAATCCAAATATTTTAATTCGAATTAATTTTTTTTTAAATTAATTTTGATTTAAAATATTTTTCATTCAAAAATCCATTTCTCATCCAAACACTATTCACTTTAAATCCTTAAAAATGAGTACCCAAAAGATTAGTAGCATTAAAATCCCACCGTTCAGCCAAGAACACTTTGGCCTATGGAAAAGGCACATGTTCCTATTCCTCCGAACAGCGAACAGAAAATACATCGGGATTTTGGACAAAGGTGTTACTACTCCGATGAATGTCATATTAGCACACGAAGAGGATGGTGTGTTAATACCTCATCAGGTCATTCCGAAAGAACTTTCTGAGTACACAGATGAAGAGAGTGAACAGATGAACTTAGATGACGCTCTTCAACTAATATTGGTTGAATCTCTAAATCCAGTGATGTACAATGCTGTTGTAAATTGTACGAACGCCAAGCAAATCTGGGATACATTAGAGATTATCAATGAAGGCTCAGAGGAAGTTAGGGAAAACAAGAAAGAGATACTGATGGCTCAGTATGAACAGTTTGGTTCCCATCCCGGTGAAGGGATTTCAGAAGTATTTATCAGACTCAATAATCTGATTAATAACTTGAATCTGAATGGGAAATTCTACGACAAGAAAGAGGTCAACATGAAGTTTCTCTTAACCCTTCCCGAACATCTGGAACACAGAATCACTGCCATCAGGGAAAGCAGAGATCTGAATGAGATTTCTCTGGAAAGACTCTACGGAGTTTTGAAAACTTATGAACTGGAGCAAGTTCAGAGTAAACAGAGATATGGCTGGGGTAAAACACAGAACCATTCGAGAGCTCTAGTTGTTGAGTCACCTGCACCGGAAGAAAAGAAGGATGTTGTTGTTCCTTCTAAAACCACTCAGGAATTTGTTGTACCTGAGATGGGTCAGACTGCCTCTTCCAGTGGTGACGAAGAGTTCTATACAATGGAAGAGCTAGAACAGTTAGAAGATCAATCTCTATCACTGTTTGCCAAGAAATTTGGAAACATGAGATTCAAGAAGAACCCCTCCTACAAGTACAAACCTACTGTGAACAGGTTTCAGAAAGGAGGTTATTCATCTTCTACGAGCAAAGGAGGATACAAGACTGGGATGGTCGATAGAAGCAAATTCAAATGCTTCAACTGTGGTGAACCGGGACACTTTGCAACTGAATGCAAACAACCCAAGGTTCAAGGAAAGAGAAAGGATTCGTACGACGAGCTGAAGCAGAAGTATGATGCACTAGTGAGAAAGCATCAGGGTACTTCTGGAAGTCAAAGTTTCAAGAGCAAGTCTTATCTGGCAGAAGGGAAAAGCTGGGATGATACAGACAGTGATGAAGAAGAGCAGATAGGGAATGTTGCTCTCATGGCTAATGCTGGATCATCTTCACCTCCTCCTGCTGGAAGCTTTCAGGTAGATCCTACATGCCCTAAACTTTTTATGCAATTAGGACTTGAAAGAGATGATGCTATTAAAAAGATGAAAGCTGCCAATCTTAAAGTTGATACTTTAGTCTTAGAAATTCATGCTTATAAGATGAATGAGATGAAAGTATTAAAACCTAAAATAGAACAATTGACTATGGATTTAGGATTACAATGTGCTAAAGTCAAAGTTCTAGAGAAAGGTGAGATTGCTTTAAGACTTCAGCTAGACGAAGAGAAAGTGAAATGTAAAGCCTTTAAGGATGCCTCCATGATAGTCAAAGAACTTAATGATAAACAAGAGATCAAGAGAACTGTTGGAATAGGTTTTGACTATAACAAATCTGTAGGTAAGGCTAGTAACATTACTCCTTTTAAGAAGAGTGCTGAGGAGAGAGGGATTCCTTTTGTTTTGAAAGATTCCCCTAAACCTTTATTTAAAACCTCAGAAGCTGAACCTCTTTTAGAGACTCCTGTTGTCATTAGATATGAACTCAAACAGGAAGACCTTAAATTGAAAGAGAGTAATGAGAAGAGAGATGAGATCCTGACATCACTGAAACCAATCAAAGTGAAAGGCAATGTTAGGTTGCCTAAAGCTGGTTTAGGTGTCAACTCTGAGAGAACTAAATTCAACAAGCCTAATAATTTTGTGAATAGTAAGAACAAGAACAATAGATGTCATTCTACCGAAAACTTTAAATCTGATAACAAGATTAGAGTAGAATCTATTGATGTTCCTACTACTATGACTGATACTCCTGTTGTTTCTGCTTTTGATGCATGTCATAAATCTTGTAGTGTTGATAATTGTATGACTTGTGCTTTCAATTTGATGTCTGCTTATTTTAAAAATTTGCATGCTAAAAATGAAAACACATCACCTAGACAACACACAAACAACAAGCATGCTAGATCAAAGACTGCTAGTCCTACTCGTGTTAGGAAGGAGACTTATGTTCCGAAGCCTAAAACCAAGGTTTATAAGGCTGTTGTTAAGGAAGTAAGTTCAGTCAAATCGGAACCAAGTATCAGTCCAAGAGGCTCTGTTGTTACACCTGATAGAAATCAGTTCTTTAAGTTTGCTGGACCCAATCAAGTGTGGGTCCCAAAGAATGTTTAATCAATTTGTCTTTTGCAGGGTGCCAGTGGAATTGTTCGTGTTACCTGGGTGCTTGACAGTGGAGCGTCAATGCACATGACTGGCAATAAATCCCTGCTGGAAGACATAAGAGAAGGAGCTGGCCCTACAGTCAGTTTTGCTGATAATAGCAAAGGTCGTACTGTGGGATATGGCAAGTACAAAATTGGAAGGATCATCATAGAAGATATTGCAATAGTTGAAGGACTTCAACATAATCTCCTGAGTGTCAGTCAATTCTGTGACAAAGGATATTATGTTCATTTTGAAAAGGAGATATGTATCATTAAACATATCAAGGATAAGCGTCCTTCACTATGTGGCATAAGGAAAGGCAATATATTCGTAGCTGATTTATCTTCTGGACCAGGAAACGAAGTTCACTGTTTCTACGCCAAAGCGTCTGCTGAAGATAGTTGGTTATGGCATAAGAAGCTCTCACATCTCAACTTCAAAACCATGAACTCTCTAGTCAAGAGAGATCTAGTGAGAGGTTTGCCTTCCCTGGAATTCTCATCTGATGATCTGTGTGAAGCTTGTCAGAAAGGAAAAGCGAAGAGAGCATCTCACAAAGGCAAGACCATCAATACCATTACAGATCCACTTCATTTATTGCATATGGATTTGTTTGGCCCTGTGAATGTTGCATCCATTGATGGAGGAAGATATGCCTTGGTTATTGTGGATGACTTCTCGAAATTTACTTGGGTTTACTTCCTTGCTTCTAAGGATGAAACTCCGTTGACAGTGATTGATCATATAAAGTTAGTTGAATTGGATAAAGGTGTGCCAGTCAAAGCTGTAAGGTCAGACAATGGCACAGAGTTCAAGAATCAAACTCTAATTAACTTTTACTCTGAAAAGGGAATTAGAAGGCAGTATTCAGCACCAAGGACTCCTCAGCAGAATGGAGTCGTCGAAAGAAAGAATCGTACATTAATTGAAGCTGCAAGGACTATGATTGCTGAAGCAAAGCTTCCTCTGTATTTTTGGGCTGAAGCTGTGTCTACTGCCTGCTATACCCAGAATAGAACTTTGATCAACAAGGATCATATGAAAACTCCATTTCATCTGTATAACAACAAGAAACCTTATGTCAAACATCTTCATGTCTTTGGAGCCAAGTGTTATGTTCTCAAGGATGGTGAAGAGAACTTGAACAAGTTTGAGCCAAAGGCATCTGAAGCAATTTTTGTTGGTTATACAAATAATGCTTATAGAGTTTTTGTAATTGATACTCTGTCAGTGAAAGTTAGTGTCAATGTAACATTTGATGACACTAAACTACCAAGTTTACAATCTGCTGATCCATCTGAATCTCTGAAGTTTGACAACTATCCAGATTCTGATTCAGATGATGATGTGCCACCTGAGGTTGCAACAGGTGATGACAACAATGATAATGATCCAGGCAATGGTGGAGGAAATGGCAATAATGCTGGAGATTCCACTGATGCTAGTGGTGGATCATCAAGTCATCCTGGCAACAACTCAGGGGGAGCTGGTGGATCAACTAGTCATACACATCAGCTTACTGACAATACAGCTGAATCATCTAGGACACAACTTCCAAGGGAAAGGATTTGGAGCAGAGATCATCCCTTTGATCTTATAATTGGTGATCCTGATGTTGGTGTAAGGACTAGAAGTGCTACGACAAATGAATGTCTATTCTCTGGTTTTCTATCACAATTAGAACCAAAGAAAATAGATGAAGCACTTGCTGATCCTGATTGGGTTCTTGCCATGCAAGAAGAACTCAATCAATTTGAGAGACAAGAAGTCTGGGCCCTGGTTCTAAGGCCAAAAGGAAAGTCTACAATTGGAGCTAGATGGGTCTTCCGTAACAAGTTAGATGGTGATGGCATTGTTGTAAGAAACAAAGCCAGACTGGTCGCAAAAGGTTATTCTCAAGAAGAAGGAATTGATTACGATGAAACCTATGCTCCAGTTGCTCGTCTTGAAGCCATCAGAATATTCCTTGCATTTGCTGCACACTCCAACTTCAAAGTTTATCAGATGGATGTGAAAAGTGCATTTCTGAATGGAAAGCTGGAAGAAGAAGTATATCTGGAACAGCCCCCTGGCTTTGAAAATCCAGAATTTGCTGATTTTGTTTACTTCTTATTCAAAGCTGTCTATGGGCTCAAGCAGTCACCAAGGACATGGTATGACACTCTCTCTGAGTTTTTAATTGAAAACAATTTCACTAGAGGTGTCATAGACAAAACTCTCTTTTACAAATTGCATGATAATAATATGATATTTGTTCAAATATATGTTGATGATATTATATTTGGTTCTACTAACGATAACTTGTGCAAGAGGTTTGCTAAGTTGATGCAGAGCAATTATGAAATGAGTATGATGGGTGAGCTGTCCTACTTTCTTGGTCTTCAAGTAAGCCAAAAGGAAGATGGCATCTTCATTTGCCAGTCAAAGTATGTCAGAGATCTTCTGCGAAAGTACAATCTAGAAGACTCTTCTCCGGCAAAGACACCCATGGCCACTGCCACAAAGCTTGACCAGGATAAATCTGGTAAGAAGGTTGATATCTCAAGCTATCGAGGTATGATTGGCTCTTTACTCTATCTCACTGCTAGTAGACCAGATATTATGTTTGCAACATGTTTGTGTGCTAGGTTCCAAGCTGATCCTAAAGAATCACATCTTATAGCCGTCAAAAGAATCTTTAGATATCTTAAGGGTACACCTGGTTTAGGTATTTGGTACCCTAAGAATACTGGTTTTGACTTAACCGGCTATACAGATTCTGATTATGCAGGATGCAGGATTGATAGGAAAAGTACGTCTGGAAGCTGTCAATTTCTAGGACGTCGGTTGGTTTCCTGGTATAGCAAGAAGCAGCATTCAGTGTCTACTTCTACTGCTGAAGCTGAGTATATAGCTGCTGGAAGCTGCTGTGCTCAGATACTGTGGATCAGAAACCAATTGAATGATTATGGGATTTCTGTCGACAAAATTCCAATATTTTGTGACAACACAAGTGCCATAGCCATTTCCAACAATCCGGTTCAACATTCCAGAACCAAGCATATAGATATCAGGTATCATTTTATTCGAGAACATGTCATGAATGGTACAGTGGTATTACATTTTGTGCCCACGACTGATCAAATCGCTGACATCTTCACTAAACCACTTGATGAATCCACTTTCTCTAAGTTGGTTTGTGAGCTAGGGATGTTAAATATGACATGATTCTCATTGTATATATTTTTAATATGCTTTATATATTTTTATATAATTTTATGAATTTTCTGTGTATTTATAGGTATGTTATTAGATATTATATGATTGTCTGTATATTATTTGATAATTATCTGTGTAATTATGCATGTTTATATATTTATCTGTAATTTTCTAAATGCCTGATTACTTCCCTGTATTATTCTCTATGCATTTAGATAATTATTTGTATTCATTTTGTATTTTTCAAAATTAATTAAGCATAAATATTTGAATTTAAGTTAATTCATTTTTATGAATTAAAGTTAAGTTCATAAGTATTTATATTTAATTAAAGTTGAATTTTACAAAATATATGTGTAATATTTAATATTGTTGTTATTTTAGATTTTTGATTTAATGTGCAAAACATTTTATTTCAAAAATAAATCAAAAATCACCTTTTATATATATTTTTCGTTTGTTTTTATTAAGAAAAACTCGGCAAGACAATTACTTCAATTGTCTTACCGAATTTTTCACGTTTTAAATGTCTTTTTCTGTTATTCTTCGTGCGGCAAGACAATCCATACGATTGTCTTACCGATTTTAAGATTTTTTTTCTTCTTTTGCTGAGTAATTAACTCGGCAAGACAATCGAATTGATTGTCTTACCGAGTTCTGTGGCTTCTCTTATAAGCTACTCTCGGCAAGACAATCTTTACGATTGTCTTACCGAGAATTCCACTCCCCTCTCTTCAGTTTCTCGGCAAGACAATCCATACGATTGTCTTACCGAGATTTGAAGTGCCAAGACAATACATTCGATTGTCTTACTCCCCTGTTCATTCATCCCCTTCACTTACACACGCATATACACACACATTCTCTCGCTTTTTCAAGTTTTGTTCGAAAAACTTGCTGATTTCGTACTAGTTTTTCAAGTTTTGTGTAATAAACTTGCTGGTTACTCCCATTAACGCCTCAACAAGACGAAACGCTGCCCGATTTTACCGAAATTCACGAACTAATTTAGCGAGTTGGGGTTTAAAATCGCTGATTTGGACGAAGTTCTTGTGTTTAAAGCATTTGTTTGTCTGAGGTTTATCAAGATTTGCCGAGCTTGGGTGTGGATTTTGATTAGTTTAATTCAAACCCTCTTTCGTGTTCTTGGAGTTTTTGGAGGGTTTCGAATTTTGTGGATTTTGTGGAGATATTTGAACTGTTTTTGGAGTTTTGGTTCAAGTTGGATTGATTTTTCACACATTAAGTTAATTAACTTTTAATTCGAGATTAAATCAATATTTCGAATTATTAATTAATTAATTAATTGTTAATTAATTATCAAGTGAAATTTGCGAGAAATTTGAGAAGTATCGTTTAATTTGATAAATTCTCGCTTAATTCATTTCATAATTATACAAATGGCTGGAAAATTTATAATCCAAGAGACCAATTACAATGCCTATCTGGATCCTGAGGTTTGCCCGAGCCGGTTCAAGCACTGGGTGAGATTTCTGAATGAACAATGTATCGCCAGTACTGCCCTCACCGCATCTGCAGAGTTACAGATACAGCCACTCTACGACTTCTACTCAACCGCGCTGAATTCTACACTGCTAGAAGAGTACAGGATGATCGGAGATATAAGGCTTGGTGATGTGAACGGCCGAAGGAGTATTTTGATTACATCTGATGATGTTAATCGTGTTTTGGGTTTTCCTAGGGGCAACTTTGCTGAAGTTCCTGAGGAACCAGAGTTGGTACAGTTCTTTCAGACCATACAGTACCAAGGAGATATCAATCTGCCCAAGATGTCTAAGGGTCATTTGAAGCCTGAGTGGGAGATTTTCTTTGACACCTTGGCTAAGGTGTTCTCTCCTACAGATCGCAGAAACTTCCACTACATCTCCAACATCCTTCAGGTTTTTGGACTTTGCATTGCTTATAATCGTCCAATTGATTTTGGCAAGATAATCCTGAAGGAGATTCTAAGGAAAATGGGACCACTGATGAGTCGATCAGTGGATAACAATGATAAAGTTGAATGCTTCTACCCTCGGTTTCTTATGCTGCTTCTGAATGACAAGATGACGGAAGCTGATAAGAACTTCTACTTCAACAGTGAACGAGCTTTGGTCAAGAAGGCCAGTACTAAGTTGGTGAATAAGCTCGCTAAATCTAAGAAGCACCTTTCTGTTCCACTTGTAGTCACTCCATTCATGTCAGAGATGTTCAACGCTCCGTTGGCACCTCTTCAGTTTAATGTGGCTCAACCTGAACCCCTGCAACAACAACAACCTCACCAGCAACAACAACAACCCCTGCAACAGTTATTTCAACCACAACAACAACACTCTCCTCAACCATCACCTCAACAATCACCTACTCAATCACCTATCCACCACCAACAAGAATTCCCTTCAGTTGAAGATGAGCCTCTACAATACAACTTCTTTGAAAATAACCCATCTTCATCTGAACCTATAATACCCCTCACTCAAACACAATACTCTCCTCAAACACAATCAACCTCACAACCACTACCATCAGAATCTGCTGTCAACCCTGGACTTCAGGAATTCAGAGATAACTTACAGGTAGCTCAGGTACTTACTGACTTCTCATCTAACTTTAATGTTGATATATCTGATTATGGTTGTAACTTTGATTTGTTTTGTCAGCCTGCCAGCAATGAACCTGACAACACACAGGTTCATATCCCCGCTGATGTTTCTTTGCAACAAACTCTCTCTTCTCCAAACACAACAAACATCACTACTACGAAACCTGTTCGTAAAGTAGCCCGGAAAAGGAGTGGGAGTGCTTTTGTGTCTGAACCCGCAGCTCTGTCTTCTCTAAAGAAGCAAAGGGTGGAAACCTCTAAGACAACTGCAGCCTCATCCTCGCCTTCTCAAAAGGGCTTGGACACTGATATGGCAATACAGTCTCTGGAGTCATTCTCTCAACAGAGTGAACCCATTGAAGTTGACCGTCCAGCCACGGTAATCTGTACAGAGTCAAGCACTGATCTAGCACTCACTCTAGTGCAAAATCAAGCCAATACACAGGTTACTACACTTTCTGAGAGCACAGTTTTTCAAAACCAATATACTATGTATGAAAAATTTGCTGATCATTCTTTCTTTAATGATCAGGAGCTGCTTGGCAATGTGCAAGTACATCTGCCGTCAATGGCATCCGGAGGACAATTTGTTCCTCCACTACCTTTGAACCCATCTCAGGGAACATTGGTAGTATATACAGGTACATCTGGAGCTATGAGTGAATCGAGTGATGAAAGGCAAACACCGAGCGATACACTTGCACGAGAGGCTAGTGAAACAGCTTTGAGTGTACGTGAGGTGAGTGCACACACTAACACAGCTCTTTTTGAGGAACAGATTGCAAGGTTACAAGCTGAACTTGCAAGAATGATTGCGGAGAATGAAAGGTTGAAAGGTGCACAACTGGTCACCTTAGAGAAGAAAGTAGAGGAGGAGCCATCCAGTACTTACAGGGATGAGCTTAGAGCTGATATCCAGGGTTTAGCTGTCGAGATGAGATCCAACCATGAGCTCTATATGTCTAAATTTGATGAAATCGACAGCAAACTGGATCAACTTCTCAGTAACTCCAAGTCTGATGATCCAACCTCCAGAGAGGATCCCTCAACTAAGGGGGAGAATAGAGACAAGGGAGGAGAAGACAAAGGAAACAGCTCCAATCAAAGTAACAAAGGGAACACTAACACCAATACTTCTGATTCTGCACCTGGCAGAGAAACTGAAAAGTCTAAAGGCAAGCAACCCATGCATCAACAGGAAGACAATTATGATGCCTTTCCTAAGGAAATGGATGATGATGATGTGTTTGATGCCACTTACTGCCAGAATCAAGAAGATGGTGTATTTGATGAAGCTTATCTGTTCCAGACAGAAGAGGAAGCTGTAGATCTTGAACATGAAGAGTTGGTGAAAAAGTTCAAGATGGAAAATGAAGCTAGGAAGCGAAAGCTCAGGGACTTTCAGAAGCTCCTAGAAGACAAGCTGATTACTGAAGAAGAAATCAAGAAGGAAAAGCAGAAAATCTATGATGCTGCCTGTGTGCAGAAGAATCTTGATATTAAGCACAAAGTTGGTAAGAGTTGGGACATTGCACGGAGAATCATCAATGGACCTCAAAGGGAACCCTTCGACGACAAGAAGTTCATGTCTTTGATCTATGATCTAAGGGAGGTAAACCCTGATGAGGATTTATTTATGCATGCCTTATCTCTTGAACTGTGGTACATTACAGTTGCTGTCAGGAACTTGCTAGATGAATGGGAGCTTATCATTTATACCAGGAGGAACGGGACATTCAGACTCTCAGTTGAATTCTTAAAGTCATTTACAGTAACTGAGCTCTGGGTGCTTCGTAACAAAGTTAAAAGAAGCTCTAATTTGAATGAACTCCTTCGAGACAAGCTGATGGAACATGCTGAATTCAATAGTCCTCAGATTGTCAAGAAACCTTATTGTCTGAAGTTCATCAATGACGACGTCATAAATACTGTGTATCTGAATGATGAAGCATTCCCAAAGTATCCTGTGAACCAACTGATCCTTGCATCTACTCTCCTTAGAACCAAGGGATTCGCTTCGAAAGAAAAGGCTGATGCTGATAGTGTAATAGCTGACTACTGTCTTCGGAATGGTATTTCTAAATACACAAGGAAGATGAAGCAAGTCAAGAAGACTCAGCCTGCTGACTTTCAGGAGGACCCTGTGGATTTGGAAGTTATGCATCAACTGGCTCTGGCTAACGAAAGGATGAAACGTGGTGAAGCCACTACTGCAGAAAAGCCATCCAGGGAAGAACCTTCAACTCCTATTCTTCACAATTCTGATTCTGAAGAAGGAGAAGTTGATCTATAGATTATAGGGTATTGTAATATATGTTCCAAAGGAACACCCCTTTTGTAATCTATCTTATTATGTTTGAATCTGGTAAATGTTTAATGAATACCAGAAACTTTTGCTATTTATCTTTCAATGTTTAATCCTTTGTCTTATCAGTTAGTTGAGTTATCCTCTCGATAATTTGCATGTTATGTTAACAAACAAATAGGGGGAGATTGAAAGGCATATGTTAAGCCTATTTGTAATTAAGAGGAATCAACTCAACTCTGATAAGAAAGCAAGAAAATAGCAAGTACTGTTAACTGGAATCCGTTCGAAGAACGTCAAATGATTTATTGAAGATTTTATGTCAGAAGAATTTCAGGATGCTGCTGCAAACCACTGGAAGAAGTTCATTAATATGATCAAGCCTCAGTGTACAAATAATCTTTTGTAGCACGTCCAGAAGATCAGAAGGTATAAAGTTTAAATACTTTATTTATTCAGAAGATTCCATATTGTGTCAACAAATGAAGATGAACTAAGAAGACGAAGAATCGACGAACAAGCCACTGCCTAATTGTTTAATTGACAAGGAATATTTAATTCAGCTAGTTACAGATGAACCAGACAGTACATTTGTGTATCAGCTCATCCGGTTAAATATTCTGAGTCAAGAGAAGGTGGTCGTTCAATCAAGTCGAAGATCATAATTATTTAAAGAAGACTGAAGACTCTGCTGAAGAAGGAAAAGGATAATTAATTATCTAATTATTATTTCACTTCTCAAAATAATTATATTGGATGTGTAATTTATTTATTAAATTAATTCTATCTCGAATTAATTTAATTTATGAATTTATGCATTTAAAATAATTAAGTGAATATTAATTGGTTAATTAATTAAAGGGAAAATGGATTGTCTACTTGAAATACACAAGGAAAGACAATCTATTTGATTGTCTAGTTGAAAAACAAGAAGGAAAGACAATCTAGTTGATTGTCTAAGTGTTTAACTACAAGGAAAGACAATCCAAGGCATTGTCTTGCTAAAACAAGCAAGGTAAGACAATCCAGTGGATTGTCTTGCTGTTTTAAGCAAGGTAAGACAATCCAAAGGATTGTCTTACCGACTGTTGCCTTCACACAACACGGCAAGACAATCTCCTAGATTGTCTTACCGCATTTATCCCCCTCCTTGACACGGGAAGACAATCTCTGAGATTGTCTTACCGATTGTTGCATTGTCTTGCCTTGGTAGCTTGCAAGACAATCCTTGTGATTGTCTTGCCGATTGTAGAACAGTAAGACAATCTCCCAGATTGTCTTACCGCACTTCTCAATTGTCTTACCGACCCCTAGATTGTCTTGCCCACGGATTTCATTGTCTTACTAGTTGTAGACAATTAATTTAATTGTCTTACAAGCTCTAAAATAGCAAGACAAAGTGCCAAATTGTCTTAGCAAGCTAGGGATTGTCTTTGCCACCATTGTCTTACTAGTTCAAGGGTTTTGCCTATAAATATGGCTCTCCCCCCTTCATTTATTCTTGTTCAAAGTATTGTAAAGCTTTCAAGTTGTGTTAAACTTGCTATTCGTTAAATCCACAGTTTACTGTGCTTTGATCATTCGGTTGTTTTGTTCCGCTGAGTTAGAATACTTTCTGTCAAATTTATTCTACGAACTAGTGGACATAAAAACGAACCATATTAATTATATAACGACTTAAAACATTGTTATATTAATTAATCTTAATCTGATTAACAAGTTACATTCCAATCAGATTTATTCCGCCGCGATTATTTTTAAGTGACGATTGTATTCAACCCCCCCCTTCTACAATCGTTCCAGGACCTAACAAGATTACAATAGAATCAACTGAATACAACCCATATGCAACCATATATGCAACTGAATTCCTGATTTCAAGTTCCAGTTTTCAAATGTCATTTTCGACCTCATATTTGCAACCACAGTATTTTTGAAAATATTTTAGAGAAGGTAGTATTTTTGAAAATAAGATTGGATAAGGTAGTATTTTTGGAAATAAAATTGAAAACGTGATTATTAATAAAAAAAAGCCCTAATTTTAATGTACAATTCAAATTCACTAAATTATTTAATGATTAATGGTATATAGATGAGGTCCCTCACTCTCCCTTTTTTTTGTTCTCTTTTAGGTCACACACATATGAGTGAGCATTTATTTTGGTTAACCGAATACCGAAGCAAATTAATTTAATTTTTATTCATTTGTATATTTCAATATTATTAGTATTAGTAATTTGGATTGTATATTAATCTTATTGTCAATAATTTAGTTCGAAACTACTAATTTTTTATTTTAATTTTTTTCCAAATTTTGCTCGTAATATTCTCTACAAAAATTTGATAAAACCAATTATTTTGGTTATGAGTGATATCAAATCATGTGCACAAAATTTATTAAATTTATGCAAATGAATAAATTACAATAATACTTTTATTAATGAGAGCAATCAATATAGGTATGTATTGTGTACGTAGTTCATTAATTAGTGAGAATATAATAGCTACATTAATTATTGATATTTTTGTAATTACATTATAACTAAGGGTACAATTGAGATTTCACGGGCATTTTTTTTGACAAATTTTGCCCTTGGTTCTTCTTTTATATATAAAAATAGATTCTTAGGTATCCTGACTTAAATATTGAGTGACTTGGTGATTATCTTATTTATTAAACAGTAGTATTCTGCTTGCTTCTTGTATCCTGGAGACTAGAGTTGGCTTTATCTCTTTGGCAGGCTCATTAAAGTTACAGTCCACCAAGTGTTAGCAATGCAACAAATAAGAGAAAATTATGAGAAAATAGATCCATTTAACATGGATAATTATGTTATAGATCCATTTTCTATTTCATAACCCGATCAAACCGATCCGAAGTAATACAAATTGGTTTGGATTATGAATTTAATTTTTATGGTTTGGGTTGAGAATTTTAAAACACGATTTAATTGGGTTGGGTCGCTAAATTTCTTTAACCCGCCCAACCCGAACTGTGTACACCCCTATCTTATACGGTTGTACCAGCTTCTGTGCTATGCTTCCTATCTAGTTTCAAGTTACTCCCTCCGTCCCCTGGATTGTATACATTGGGGGACGGGGAAGTGACACTGACTTTAATACTCTTGTAAAGTGTAGTTTTGCAATTTATTTCTAAAATTTTCTTTTTCTGAATTAAAGTTTGGATAAATTCTTATTCAGGAAAAAAAAATCTCAAAAAAAAATTACGGAACTACATTTTATAAGAGCATTGAAATGCGTGTCGAACTGTTGAAAAGAAACGTATATAATTAAATGGATTCGAGGGAGTACAACTTACTCCCTCCGTCCCAGCCAGTTGTATACATTGGGGGACGGGGGCGCGACACGAATTTTAATGCTTCAATAAAGTATATAGTTCGGTAATTATTTTTAAGATTTTTTTCTGTATAAAAGTATAACATTTATATTTTTACACAAAAAAATAAAATTTTAAAAATAAGTTGTAGAACTATGGGGGTGTTTGGTTCATGGTTAATGAGCCCGGTTAACGGGAATCGGAACCTTAATCCCATAACAAGTGTTTGGATTAGTTATTTGGTGCTATGAAATGGGAACCACAATCCTTTTAGGTGGTTAAACCATACTCTTAATTCCCACCCCTTGGGTTACCATACCATTCCTGTTCCCATTAACCCCATTCCCATACCCTCCATTCCCTTTCCCGATTCTCATTCTCAACTTTAATCCAAACGCCTCCTATGTTTTATTGGAGTCTTAAAAAGCGTATCGAGCAGTCAAAAAGAAACGTATACAATTGAATGAGACAGAGGGAGTATATATGAAAACAATTTATATTTTATAAAATATTAAAAATAAGTTGTAAAACTATGTTATATGTGTCGAGCAGCGGAAAAGAAATGTATACAATTGAATTAGACGAAAGGAGTATATATATATGTGTGTGAAAACAATATCAATTTTTTCTTGGGGAATAATTTTTTTATTTTTCTCTTGTATAAATAGAGTTGGAAACATGAATAAGTGTACAGATGCTCGTGGAACACTCCACAATCTTTTGAATTTCACCAACATGACCATACTCCAATTCATCCCAAATACTCTCCGCCATCAAACACACCACCACTTGTCCCCCACCAAAAAATCACTCTGCACCGCCACTACAATGTCATTTTCTTCATCAAAATCACCCCCTCCCACAATACAAAACCAAGAAAACTCTTCTTTAAATCAAGAAAATGTTGATACTAAAAATTTAATCACCCAAATCATAAAATATCATAACCAAACCAAACACTTCTTTACCAAGTACTCTAGAGCCCCTCATGGCCTTGACTGGGCTAACCAACCCGACCCGTTTCGCCGTTACATTTCCTCACCTCTCCTTCCTCTTCTACACCCGACCCGACCCGAATCACCCCTTTACTCATCTCTCTTCCATTCACTCCCTCCTTCAAAACCCATCTCGATATCCAATCTTTCTCAGTTTCTGTATGACTCTTTGTCCCTTTCAGCTTGGAAAACTACCGGGTTTTCGAGCTGGTCACTTCGGGTCAACCCGAGCAGTGGGAATTTACACCCGACTGAAGCTTATATCATTTGCCCCCCTGTTGCATCCTTGTCAAGTTCATGTTTTGTTGCTCATTATGCACCAAAGTTGCATTCTTTGGAGCTTAGGAGTGAAATCCCATCTGGGTTTTTCACCAATTTTTTTCCAGAGGGTTGTTTTCTTGTTGGGTTATCTTCCATTTTTTGGCGGGAAGCTTGGAAATATGGGGAGAGGGGGTTTAGGTATTGTAATCATGATGTGGGTCATGCTATCGGGGCGGTTTCAATGGCAGCTGCTGGACTTGGTTGGGATGTTAAGGTTCTTGATGGGCTAGGGTTTGAGGATATTGAGAAGTTGATGGGGGTGCAACTAGAGGAAGAGATGGCGATTCCGGATAGGCCAGTTAAAGGCGAATTTCCTGAGGTTGAGTTTGAGCATCCGGATTGCGTGCTAGTTGTTTATCCTAGTGGGATTGGTGAATTTGATGTGGATTATAAGGGATTGAGTTTGGTGATTTCAGGGTTTTCGGAATTGGAGTGGAAAGGGAGGGCTAATAGGCTTAGTAAAGAGCATGTTGTTTGGGACATTATATATAGGACTTCGGAGGCGGTTAAGAAGCCTTTTACAGGAGATGATAAGTTTGTGAATGATCCATTTGTGAGTGCTGGGGTGGTGAGTGGAAGTGTATATAAGGATATTAGTTTGCATGAATTGGTAAGGAAGCGTAGGAGTGCAGTAGATATGGATGGGAAGACTACAATGGCGAAAGAGACATTTTATCAGATTTTGCTGCATTGTATGCCTTCCGGTTCAGAAACTGGAGATAAAGAAAGGAAGCAGTTGGCATTGCCATTTCGAGCTCTGCCGTGGGAATCTGAAGTACATGCTGCCTTGTTTGTTCATAGGGTTGTTGGATTGCCCAGTGGTTTGTACTTTTTGGTGAGAAATGCAGAGCACTTTGATGATCTCAAAAGTGCTACTAGATCAGAGTTTAAGTGGGAGAAACCAGAGGGTTGCCCAGACGGCTTGCCATTATATGAACTTGCAAGAATTGATTGCCGGGAGTTGTCCAAACGCCTTTCTTGCCATCAGGTGTCATTTTTGAATAGTGCACTAGAGTTTTGTTGATACTATATGCATTTGTTTTTGGCTGTGTTTGTTGCCTATATTTTCTATGATTAATAGTATTTTACTTGTTGCTAAGAATTATTGTTCTGTATGCAGGACATTGCTAGTGATGGCTGCTTCAGCCTAGGTATGATCGCTCATTTTGAGCCTACATTGCAGAACAAGGGTGTTTGGATGTATCCTCGGTTATTCTGGGAGACTGGGATTCTTGGCCAGGTTTTGTACCTTGAAGCACATGCAGTTGGAATCTCTGCTACTGGAATAGGTTGCTTCTTTGATGATCCTGGTATGTTCTTTTCTGTGGCGTTGAGTTTTAGATGTGATATATATGCTACTCTTATACCTCGCTCTCTGAGATGTTGAGCTGTGCTCTAGTGCAAAATGACCAGAATATTAAATTCCGCATACGAATTCAAAAAGTTGCATGTTAAGGGAATGCCATAATTTCTTTTAGAAAATAACTCAGTAATATCTGCTTCTTGTGTTTGAAACTAGAAACATGCCTTTCATTTGGCACACGCATTACATGGATCAAAGCTTACTACCAGTGGTGACGTTTTGTCGCAACAACTGGTTTTCGTTGACTTTTGAAAGCTCATGCATCTGTTAAGTACTGAAAAATCATTACAGTATTATTTATTTATTTTTGATAAGAAATTATTGTATTATTTTATTTATGTATCTAATTTAATATCCTAGTCCTTTAAATGAAGGGAACATGTTGCCTTGTAGGAGATTTAAAGAATTTGTTAGTAATTTACGAGGGCATAATCAACCAGTTGTGCTCTAGACTTGATCTGTTAAAGAGAAGTGTCTCACTATAGTTTAAAGATTGACAAACTCTTTCAGGAAAACACTCTTGAGATCAATATATACTGAAAGCTTCATATATATAAACCCTTTTCTGAGTTGGTATTTTATGTAGTGCTTTTTTTTTTTTCTGAAGGAGAAAAGTTAGGGACTTGAAATGTTTAAAATTGTGGCTTTTCTATTTAAAAGAATTTATAAGGTATAGAAAATGGATATTAAGAATTGAATACCGAGTGATATTAATTTAGATGATTTTGAGTTGAATGATTTTTCAAAATGAAGTGGACAAGGGAGGCGGAGACATGAATTTGAGTGAATAGATGTTGTAGAATGTTTAAGTTGGTTTTAATAAATTTGGAATTTTGGTGACAAAATAACTTGATTGCAGAGTCGGTTATGAAGACTGAAAAGGTTTTTCTGTATATGATGGAAGCACAAATGTCTAGTTATGTATTTATCATTAGTTACCATAACATTATTTGTTTTAATAAATATTGATACATCAGGATTTTGTCATCACAACCTCATTGAGAATATGATGACCTGCATTCTATATTATTACACACTACTAAAACAAGATAACCTAAGGATGAATTTGAGAAAACAAAATTAGGGATATGATGATAAAGCGTCCAATAGTGGAAATAATAATAAAATTTCCCTTCTTATATTTGATTCATTTTATTGTGTTATTATATTACATTATTTTGTTATGGTATCACATTTAAATGAACCAATTATTATGTTTTCATTTATCAATTATCTTGCATCTTTCTGATCCATGTATAAAACCTTATTAAAACAGCGGATTGAGAAATTTAGCTCCAAGAAATCTTTGTTCATATGTACTGTTGAGCCATGTACATGTAACATTTATCGATTGTGAATTTAGTGGAGATTTTAAGCCTTGAATGTTATACTTGGGTGAATAGAGTTGCTACAACTGATCATTAGGATGGAGATTGCCATTTAAGAGAGAACAACACTTGATTCAAGCTTTAAAAGTGGGAACTGTGATTTTGTGAACAAACAACCTACAAACAGAGAGATATTATGTTTTCCCATTCCTCTTCTTGCCTAATACTTCTAGAAATAACTTGTAGCCATTACGTAACTATTATTAGAAATCATGGAGCTCTTTCCATCTGACAACTTACAAAATGTTTTACAGTAGTATTATCAGAAAATGTGTGATGTTCATTTTGCAAGTACCGACCATCTGTGATTTTGAATAGATGTAATTCCATTTGCAATTGTGTTGGACTAACACTTTTGTTGTTGTCGAGCTTGCAGTGCATGAGGTTCTCGGATTAAGAGGTTCCGATTACCAGAGCCTTTATCATTTCACAATTGGAGGTCCTGTTATTGATAAGCGTATAATGAGCTTACCTGCATATCCAGGTCCTGAAGATGATCAATAATTATCAAAATGCAAGCTGTTGACACCGAAGAGAATACGGATTATAGAGTAAAATAGAGTTGAATATAATTAGATACTAATCGGAAAACCTATTGTCTGTCTGCTGTACATGTATGCAATGAACAGCATTGTATATCCGAAATACTCAGAAAAATTTACGTTCAGTGGAGTGAATATAAATTGAAATTATAATATTTTTCTATATTTTTACATAATAATACATGTTTATACATATTTCAAATTCGAAAGCAGAAAACATTGGAACGGAGCCGAGCAGGGGAGTATCTTGTCCTATGTCAGAGAGCAGCTGGTCTGTCTACAGGCCACGTCTGCTTAATCTTATTTTTGAAAAATAAATGCTTTTTTTTTGAAAAATAAATGATTTATTTTTTAAAAAAGAATATAAAACAACTGATTTTTTAAAAAAGTATACATAAGTACCTTTAGAAAAGAAATGACTGCAAATAAACAAATGATTTATTTCCGCAAATCAGGAAAAGTGTTCATCATAAAAAAACAAATGACATTTTCGCAAATCAAAAAAAGTGTGCGCCAGAATATACCCGCCGCTATAAGACCAATCAAACGGAATTTATTACATACGGAACTCAGCAGCTTAATTTGATAATAATATAAAAGGAAATCTGTGAAGAGTTCTGACACTACCAAATGAGTGAGAAAATTAACTGGCAATTAATTACATCATATTGACACAAACTTGGAATCTATATTTTCGCATGCTTAGTATCTAAAACATCTCCAGATAACTCTGGAGGAAAGTCTTGTGAATTAATGGTAACAAGCGACTATATCAAATACATTTATAAGAGGTCACAAATGAATAAATTTGGATCAGGGATAAACAATGTCGGAACAAGGCAGACAGGAGGGCAGTCAAAAGGTCTCCTTCGTTAAAAAGAACTTGAGTAAACCACAGATTGCAGATTATTTTTTGTCAGACGTTTATTCACTTAACTTGCAACTGCGGATAAATGGATGGTCAACTTTGATATACTTAGTCCAGTAAGGTCGATACTTCGTCATAGCTAATTCCAACCATGGTTTCATATTACCATTGTAATGAATAACAGCGGCATTCTCGATCTCTGTCTTGTCTACAGTCGGACTATAACCCAGGCCAAGCACATGCCATGACTTATCAAGTGGATGAGTAAGCCGATAAAACGTCATCAGTCCAGGAGGTAATGTCCCAAGCTTCCACAGAACCCTATCTTCATTCTAAAACAAAATGAAAGGACAAATCTAAAAAATTAGTGAAGGTGCCAGAAAGATATATATTAATCTATATATCCTTCAAAGCCAAAGATAGATTCCAGAAGTACTAAGGATGAACATTATTATATAAATAGATAAAATATTAGATGAATGACTGAGAACAGTTTACCATGGTCTGCCACTTGTGATATATGCCAGTTATATCCTTCTTTTTCCATTCCTTGAGATCAAAGATGTTCATACCATATGCCCAACCACATGCATTAGGATCAAAATTTCTTGCAATATGGGGATTTGAAAAATTCAGATACTTGTCAAAACGATGAAAGCTCTCGCCACAAGTTTCAACAGCACCATTAACATTACCATTAAGATCGACTGACCACAATCCAGTCAAATCCTTCTGAACAACAATGTCATCATCAAGGAAAAGTATCTTGTCCAACTTAGGATAAACTTGAGGAAGATAAAACCTAAGGTGATTCAGCATGGACAAATATTTTGGGTTCCTGTACTTGAGGTTAGATGAACCAGCAGTGGTGGGATGATCCGACTTAAAATAATATGCTTTCATGGCAGCAGACTCTAATTGTCGCAGGACTGGACAGTATGATGAGTTGAGCCACTTAAATTCATCTACATTTTCAACATGGATGGTAGCTTTTCCCGGAGGATTTAAAAGAAACCACATACTAATAGCTGCAAAGTTCAACTTATCAGAAACAAGGTGAAATACATGTTTCTCTGGTTCCTGCAATTCAACCATGTAGCATGTTCAGTCAAAATGGATATTAGAGCAAGCTACTTCTCTAGCATGAGATAAATTTAATATTTTGCCAACAGCTAAAGGGGAACATCCCAGTAATACACATTAACATTAGTTCTAAATTTCCTTTAACAAAATGGGCAATAGGATTGAAAGTGAGCGACTCAGTCATTTTTGTTTCCAATACATATTACCGCGAGTTTAATATTTCCTTTAACAAAATGGTCAATAGGATTGAGAGCAAGTAAACTCAGAAATTTATAATTCCACAGAAAAAAAGGATTTCATGAATGTTCTGACAAAAAATATTCAGTTTAAAGAGATTTTTTTAGGTTCTTTATAATCACATGGTGTTTGTGTGTGTGTGTGAGGGGGGAGGGGGGGGGGGGGGGGGGGGGGATTACCTTAGCATTGAGGATAGCCGAGTTGACAACAACAGAAGCAGCCAATACATTGTCAGAAAAAAGGGCATAATGATAAAGTTTTGGGTTCTCCAGATTTTCACTTCTGGGGAATTCTCTCTTTTCCGGAGAAAGGAGGTAGTATTCTATAGTTAGGCGCATGGACAGACAATGGATACCATTTGGAATCGTTTTTGCTGCCAACTGACTCAAGAATGTGCTCTGCTTTTTTAGGCTCCGAACTTGCTCATCAGCAGTTTGAAGCATTGCTCTCAGCTTCCCAGTAACAAGCTTACAATCATACAATTTATCTTTAGCTTTTGACAGAACTTGGCCCATGGATTTTATTCTCTCAGGAGCACTGCAAATGTTTTGCTGTCAGAACCATAAAAGATTTTACATGTGTAGAAGTATTATAAATGCTAAAGATGGAATTTTCTATTACCTAGGACCCAGATCAGAATCAGAAGATGCATCTCGTAGAGCATGCTGACTCTCTTTCAGTCGATTCTGTAATTCACGGGCCAAATCAGTTTGGTTCTTCATTGTCGCAATGCTTACATACACCCTTGCCATAATTATTTGATCACGAATCAATCTTACAGTCGAATCAGAATTGCCATCCTCATTCTCTTTTCTCCATAGATTATACTTACCCAGGACTGCTGAGTCAACTGATCTGGAACGTTCAAAAGCATCATTTTCAAGCTTCACAGTTATTTCATCATCTTGTTTTACCAGATCAGCGGCACGCTTTTCTCGTTTCTTTTCTCTTAATTGCTGAACTAAATTACAATACATTAGTAGTTACTCAAAACAAACAATACACATGTTTTTTTAGATTACAGTTACTAAATACAAAATATTTCTCAAGATGCAAATTAAGTATTAAACTACACGTAAAAAAAATATAAACAAAGGTTAAAAATAAATTTTACCCTTCTAGCTAATTTAGCAGGTGTATCAACAAATTGAACATGACCAGCTGAAAGAGAAAATAAGATATATTAGTCCTATTTTCAAATTGGTGAAGTAAGAAATCTTGTACAAAAAAATTTATTACCATCTTTGCCTTTAGGAGTTTCCCGTACAATTTTCGCAGCTTCGGCCTTGAGGCATAAGATTAGAGGAAGATATTAAATAGGAAAAGTTAATATTATATGGAACACGTACTACATGGAAAAACATACAGGAAGAGCAAAGTGCAAATGAGGTCGAGAGTCGTCCTGACCTCATTCAAGGAAGCAGTTTGGTCAACCGGAATCTCTTGCCTAATAAACTTCCACGAAGCCGACAGATTGCTTTTTCTAAAAGAATCAAGACTGAATGGGCCTAAATCATTTGTGTTGGCTTTGATCACATCAATAACCTGTAGCACATATTATAATTAGAGAGCCACGTAACTATTAAAAAGCCAAATACGAAATCAAACTCCACAATAGCCAAATAAGCTAGCATAGAAGTTCCAATAAATAAACTTGCCTCCCTTGAGAAGAGCGATTTTACATTTTGCAGTGCCAACTTTTCTCTCCAATCCAAATCCTGCAGTTTTAAACATAATCTACTCAGCAAGATTAATTTTACTACAATAGTTGTCCAAAGTACGATGAAGGAAAGGGAAATGAATTTTACCTGCTTCATTGAACTGTCTTCAACATCTTGCTCATCTGAAGAAACAGAAAAAGGTTCTTTTCAAACAAGTGGAATGACAGACAAAAAACAACAAGCAGAAGGAAATAAATAAGTTACAAACTCGTAATAGTATAAATATACGATACAATTTCTTGTATTCTATGCTATTGAAGAAGGCCTATAAACATAAAGCAACAACTAAGTAATCAGCATCTAACACTAAACTATTACTCATTTTTAGACTGACTGAAATTATTAAATGTGAGAGCAATGGCCACCTTTTCATTTTATACAATTGTACAGAAAGCACCTCTCGCATAATAAATAAGTATGCATTGAATAGTTAGTTTCAATAAAGCTAAGAATGCGATCTTCTCTAACAACGCCCATATAGGCTTACTCCGAATAGTTCAACACCAAGGCAAAACTACACACTATTCAGGGGTGGATGCAGGGGTACTAGTAGAACATTATCATTAACCAAAATGCTTTTCAAGAAAAACTCTTCTCGTCTCTTTGTGTGGGTAGACTTCCTAGTGTGGAACCCCTCTATTCTCTAAAATGATTGCTATTCTTTGTAAAGACAGGCATCAATCTTGAAGAACATTGGCACAGCCACACCCAATATTCAAATTAAACAAGATTTTAGCACCCAATATTTGATTTCCATAAGAGTAGCCACCACCCAAGAGCAATTATTCCAGTTTAAAGATACAAATGAAAATAGAATTATACTCTGGAAGAGCAAAACTGGCACTTGTCAACACAGAAGTAGGATAAATCAGCAAAACAACATCAGCAACAAGTCAACAACAATGACTTATCTTAACATTTTTGAGTGACGATGCTACCATTGGCAGTCTCATATAATAAGATTTAAAATTGATCACCAAGAGACCATAACATTAAAAGTAACTAGAGTTGCTCAAGAATATTCCAATGAAGAATAACTTAGGGCCTCACTGTCAAGATCTGTCTGTCTTAGCAACCCTATAGTAGTAGTATTGAGATATAAGTAGACTTGTAAGGGTATAAAGGTCATCCGAGGAAGATTAGTTTCTCTCTCTAGGGTTTCTAACCCAATTCTCTCTCTAAGCTCTGTTTCCATATGATTCTCTTTGCTTTCTTCTCTAATTCTCTCTGAATCTCTCTATCTCTGCTCATTATTGTTGTTTGATATTTTTACTGTTTTTACCTCTCAAATACTTAAAATACCAAAAACATACAAAAAATACATTGCCAGGATAAGTTCCTGACACTCACATAGTAAAATTCTGTAATTTCTACTCATATGTGCTCATATAGCATGGACTTTCAAACTCTATCAAAGGAGGGAAATTATTAATGGTACCATCCTAGTCTTGGCTTTTATGAATGGTACCATTTTGTGTTTTTGACTTACAAGCGGTACCACTCAGGAGCACGGTTGGATAGCTCAAGTGATTAAGAGCTTATTCTCTGTCGTCCCAGATCCTGGGTTAGACCCTGGCTCACCCCGAGAATTTGTTAGAACAGATACTAATTTGTAAGGCTATAAGCCATATTTGTCAAAAAAAAAAAAAAAGCGGTGCCACTCTGTATATCATCCGTTAGCAAAACCACCATTCCGTCCATCAAAACGTTAAGTCAACGTTAGTTGACCGTATTTATCCCGTATTTTCTTTTAAAAAACAAAAAAAAATACAACTGAAGCTTGTATTTCTCCATTGTGTTCTTGACTTCTTGAATTCTTGAGAATTAAACATCTTTTAATCATGTTGTTGATGTTCAATTTAAGAGTTTGAGTAACCAAATCGAAACTTTAGACGAGCTCTCTCTATTTCGGTCATTAATTTCATGATAGGATTTCACTTTTCGATCCTTCTGTTCTTCATAGAATTTGGGGGATTTCGTGTTCTTCGTTGATTTCATAGTTGTTTGTTTATGTAATTCGTTTTATGTGCTTCTTATGATGTTGTTGTGTACTTTGTATTGAATTTTAAACAATTTTTGAAGTCAATATTTATTGGTGTTCGGTCCCCAGTTTTTCGTATTTGATTTGGCCGGAGTCAAGGTTTAGTTGATCGTTTGTTTTATTTGTTGGTTGATTATGATTGTCGAAGTAATGTTGAGTATAAACGAAACAAAAACCAAGCTACAACGGAGTGATTTAAGCTATGGTTGGAACATGAACGACATCTGAACCTCGCCGGTTGATTTCTGGAATTTCCAGAATCCGGCGACTTTCTCAGAATCCGGCGACTTAACCTTTAAGTTAACAGAATGCTATTTTTTCTGGTATATAAATACACAGTGGTACCACTTGTAGGTCAAAAACACGAAATGGTATCATTCATAAAAGCCAATATCAAGATGGTACAATTAATAATTTCCCAAATTTTAATTATTGGACATGTTTTATACAGTTGATACATAATATTTATCTTAGCCCCATTATTTTGTGACCTTGGACCATAAAGTTTACTTTTCACTGCATATAATTTGGTTGGTAATTAGTTATTTTTTTAAATGCTTGATTATATTCAAGTATATCCAAAAAACTTACTTGCGAACTTGCTGTCATTAGTAATTCACTCACCCCAGATCATAATAAATTTATAATACCAAATTGATGTCCGACACTCTTAAGTCTATGCATAATTATCAATTATGAGCCTGTCAGGACTTTGCTTTCATCAGGATTGCTGCTAGAAAACATCATACAGTTGGAGGCCTTTACTTACATGTGAAATATGTAAAACAATATAAACATCTTAGCAAGCCCACTACTCTCCCAAACCTAGGAAGAAAAACACTGGTGTCCTAATTATTTAGTAAGGCTCAACCTTGTTAATGTGCCACTATTTTCCACTACCCAACTAACCTACCTCACAAAAGCTGACTCTATTCCAGCTTATTTCATCAGAAAGTTAGTAATCTAATCAATTAAATCCAAAATAACAAGCGAGCATTAACATTAGAATTCAATACACTCACTGCAACATCAGTTGAATTTATTCTCAAAGTATGTGGCATTTATCAAAACAGAAAGTAAAAAAATCACTTAACTAGACATCCACAAAATAATTAAAAATCTCGTTTACTAAACTCATAATTCCTAATCAAAATCAAATATCAACTTAAATAGAACATTATATATATGGGTTTAGTTCAGTCGAGTACTCTTAAAAGGAGTACTATATATCCTACCACATGTTCCACAATATGCAAAATAGTGCTCCAATTAGTCCTAAACTCAGATATGCTGTTAGGATGAAGTTGTAAAAACAATTAGAGTAACATTCACAAACTAATCGGAAATCTAACTGAACAAACTTAGAATTCCTAATCACAATAACTTGTCACTAAACAGCATAAACAAATACACACACCAAAATCCTCAAACGCACACAGACTGACCAAATGAAGTGGTAGCTGTAGTAGCATAAATTCCCCGGCCAACGAAGAACAGCAAAGGCGCTAAAATCGACACGAAAATAACAACCGCAATCGGAAACCTAGATCCGGAACCACCACCACCACCTTTGTTCCTGTGCAATCCTTTCTTATTCGCCATCACAACCTTTCAATTTCAACAAATCCTCAATCAAAAAAGTAGACACACACATAACAAATCACACTAAAACCTCTATAATTAACATATCTACAAAACTTATTTACCTATGCTGGGAGAGTAAAAAATCATTACTTTATTCGAGTAGTAGTTTATCGAGAAATAATGTTAATTTATCGAGATTATTCATTTATGGAGAATTAGTATACGAAGAGAGATCGGGCTTACTGGTTGCTGAGATGTGATTAGGAGCGTATCGGAGATGACATTGTCAATTCCGGCAGGTAAATTGATCGGAATCGGAGCGATTGGGATGAGTGGAGTGAGGGAAACACGGTGGAATGGAGGAATAATAAAATTTTGAGTTTTTAGGGGAGAGAGAGAGGAGAGAAAGGGGCTTTATACAAAGATGTGTGGAGAGGGGTGAGAAACGAAGGAAGCTTGATTGATTGTTTTCTACCGGAAACGTGTCTTTCCTTTTCTTTTTTTTTTTAAAGTTTCTTGTATATACCAAAACTCTCACGATAAAAAAAAGCAGAAGCCACAGGCAGCTCCTGCTTCTCAAAAACAAACACCTAGGGCTGAGCAAACGGTCGGTTCGGTCGAAAACCGAACCGAACCGAACTAACCGAAAACCGAACTTTCAGATTTTTTGAAACCGAACCGAACCGTAGTTACCATTAAAACCGAACCGAACCGAACCGAAATTACTTCGGTTATTTCGGTTCGGTTCGGTTTAAACCGAACTTTATATAAAAAAAAAAAAAATCAAGCACAAATAGAAAAAAAGCATAAAAAAAGATACAATTAAAGTCATAAATATTCTGCATAAAGTCATAAACTTCCATAGCAAATAGCAATACAGTAGCCGTACTTGAATGTTTAATACAGTAGCAATTCAAGTCTATTACACTTGAATGTTAAATACCTGAAGTGTCCTGAACTCAGAAGTAGAAGTCTCGACTTTCGAACTTGTAGCTTGAACTCGCAATCTGAACTTGCAGCTTAAAGTCGCGGTCTTAGTGGTGGGTCTGGTGGCGCAAGGCGTGGATTCAGAAGGTGGGTGGGTCGTGGGTGGCTGGCTCGCTGCGGCAGTGCGGCTGTAGAGTAATAGAGTTTAGGGTTAGAGTGTTTAGATTTTAGTTTAGACAGTAGTCGTAACTAGTAAGCCAAACTTCAGTTATATTACATAATCACAAATTATATAAATATTAACTATTATTTATATTATATAAAAAATAATTTTAAAATTATATATATAAAACTTCGGTTATTTCGGTTAAACCGAAGTTTTGTGTTTCAAAAACCGGACCGAACCGAACTTTTAGTTCGGTTATAACCGAAAACCGAACTAACCGGAGTTTTGAAAAATTCCAAACCAAACCGAACCGAATTTGTACGGTTCGGTTCGGTTAGTTCGGTTTGATTCGGTTTTGCTCAGCCCTACAAACACCCCAAAATGTACGCATCAATTTTCCTATTCACAAAAAGTAGGGAGGATGACCCCGGCCTAGTGTAATATAAAATATAGGTTAATTATTAAAGTAATCATTGAAGTCAACAATAGATATCAATTTCGTTAATGATCTAATTTTCAAAAAAAAAAAAAAATCGTTAATGATCTCCATGGTTTTAAGTGACTCAGTAAACTCATTTACTACTATTAAAATCATCATTGTCGTTAACTTTTAAATTAAAACTAACGGAAATATGGATGGAATGACACATGGGCTGTTGACGTGGCACACCAATAAATAAACAGTGTTATCCCTTTCTCCCACAGTATGCAATCTTTTAATCAGATTAATTTTAAGATTTAATTATCTAAATAAATGCATGGGACTAAATTTTAAGATATAATTAACTAGACATCCACAGTTAACTTTTATGTTTTTTATTAGATTGTGACGGTCCAAAAATCCGGAGGCCTGTAGTCTGACGTCACCACACAAAAAAAAAATTTAAAACACTTTTGAAAACTTGTATTTTTTATTTTTTTTGAAAAGATAATAAAAAAGAACAGTTTAACCTCCTAAAAACAGGATCGCATCCATGTTATAGTATTAAAATTAGAATCAACCACCATCATTAACACTCAACATCTTACAACATCAGATCATCTTCGATAAGAAGAATCACTGTCAATCTGATACAACTATTACTTAATTACACAATTCTATCTAGAACCAACCTTATCAATCTCCATGAATACTCCTCGACCATAGGATCATTAACTCAGCCTCCTCGCTTAGCATGCCTTATTCACGATCACAATCTAGCCACTCATCTTTCAGCCTTACTGAAATGGTTATAAAAGAATAGTAAGAGTGAGCAACAATGCTCAGCAAGTAGTAATAAACAACGAAAATTCTGAAATAACATGACAGAAGTTCACGAGTTCAAGATATAAAAGGATTCAACTTGAGTTCACAAGTTTAGGTATTCAAAAAGAAGATCACAATACCTTACAGCAATGAAAAACTGAGGAATTCAATCATTCACAAGAATTATTGAATTGGACCATCACATTTTTAATTAAAACCAAGGTTAGGCTGCTGATCAGTCATACCTAACCCCGATCAGGCCCCGCCATGCTCTATCACTGGATCCAAGGCACTCATTGGCCTAACATTGACCACAAATTTGGTCTGACCACTCATCTGGTCCACATATTTTTATAAAAACAAAAATCCAACTCTAGAATTCAATAACAAGTCAAAGTATAACCAACATAACGGAATCATAATCAATATCGATAACAAAATTATTCCAAATTAAACTTTGATAATCATCTTTTCATAAATCATAATCCATCCTTTCATAAATCATAATTTAGGAAATCCCTTACTATTCAGTATCCTCCATTATCGGCTAAGTTTACAGTATTTAGCCTGCTGAATCGGCATGACAATGGTGGTGTTGTGCCATAAAATCTCCCTGGGCTTATTTTATAGCCCATCATATTATTTGGGCTTTACCTAGGCTTATTGGGGTCATTTGGTTAAGGATAATGGGCTTCGCCATAGCTGGGTGAATCATTGAATGCGCACAAGAAGGTACATGGACTTACACTGGAAGCATAACGAAGGCTGCCATCAGAATGGGGTTGCACCTGAAGGCGCTTTAGGGGTTACCGCTGCTAGGGGTTACCGCTAAATGCATCCTGGTTTGCAGTTATGGGGCTGCAGCTAGGGGATGCCGCTGGCAGGGCTTCCGCCGCCTGGGCAGAATGGCAGGCAGACTCCAAGCAGGACTCTTCTTCCTTGTTTCAAGGGGGACGAATTGGAGACATATTGGGAGTGTATCAGCTATTATTTATCTACGAATTAAGAGATAAATACGTGCATTATGGAGATAATTACAATCGGGGAAGATAATTCAAGAATATTCGGATAATTATGCAAGATGAAGGCTTCAAGTGACCTACTTGGAGTGGGATACCGCTGGATAACTACTGAAAGAAGGCTGTTTTATCCTAAACTAGAGGGGATAAGAGCTTATCTCTTCAGAGTCCTAAATCGAGAACTACATGGGCTTGATCCCTATAAATATAGGGTATGTAGGCACCTTGCAAAGGGACTTGGATCATATTCACGAGTTCTACACTCTAAAGAGAGGCACGTGTAACCTTTGTGACAGATATTTCCGGGCAATCGCAGGACGGAACTCCATAATTCCGGCCTCGTTGTTTGGTTCTTTGCAAGCTCAGCCCTTAAACACACTTGTTTCTCATTTGTTTTGTTAGTTTATGTCAACGGTAGCCCCTAAGAGCTAGCCGTGATTTTCGTAGTTGTAACAGATATCCCTATAATTGTGCTACACGGTTCTGGGGGTGTTGTATCAATTCCTCTCACAACACTTTTTGGCGCTAGAAGGAGGGGATTACTGATCTTAGAGAGGAGAGATGTCAGAAATTCCCGAAAACAATGAAAACCCCAAGACGCCGGAGGGCGCTACGCAGGATGAAAGTGATGTTCCAAGCGGAGAACTAACCCGCGAGGAGATGAAGGCAAAAATGAAGAGGATGAGTAGGAGGATTGCCTCCTTGAAAAGAAAGTCAGCAAGGTCGAAAAGGGCTAGCAAGGTGACTCCCACCAAGCTAGATTTCGGTGCAGAAGGCGGCAGGAAAGAAGGTGGCAACCCTGAGAAAGAAGCTAACCCCGAAATGGATGATAGAGAGCACTCACAGGCTGCAAGTGTGTTCGACCGCCTTGGGAGGAAACTGAGCGAGCAAGACTTGCGGCACAGGCTTGGCAACAAGGCCCCTAACGGGGATGTACCTGAAGGCTCGCAACATAGGGCTCCTCCCAGTCAGCGACAGGAGAAGCCCATGTCTAAAGCTCGGTCAAAGGATGAAAACCAAAGGCCGTCAAAGGTTATCTCCATTCATGACGATGAGGAAAGCTCAGGGTCGCACAATGATAATGAAGTAAGCAAAAAGAAAGATCAGCCCCTGGATGATGACTATGAGGTTGCACTTGATGATGGGGATGATAAATGCAAGATGGAAGAACTGTTGGAAGCCCTAAAGAAGGTGAAGGCCGATAAGAAGTCGAAAGCCGAGCTTACCGTAAAGTCACCCTTTACTAAGAAGGTTAGGGAGTCACCCCTACCTCGTATCTACAGGGGGGTGGGCGACCTGCGATTTAACGGAACCACGGATCCCGTGGAGTATCTTAGCCGGTTCGATACTGAGATGGAGGTCTACCAGATTCCAGACCTCACAAAATGTCGCTTGTTGGCTGCAACCCTCAGGGATGACGCTCATCACTGGTTCAAGAGGCTTCCCGCTGATTCCATCAGCTCTTGGAGGAAAATGTGCGAACTGTTTGTGGGACAATTCAGGGCTTCCGTCACTTACGCCCCACCTGCCAACACCCTGGCTAATATTAAGCAAAAGGAACATGAGACATTGAGAGAATATTTCAAGCGCTTCAACGCAGAGGTACCCCGGGTTAGGCCAACTTCAAAGGAAACCCTGAAGAACTTCTTGATAGCGGGGGTAAGGCCCGGAACAGACTTTTGGAAGGAGTTGCAAGGGCGGGAGCCTGAAACCCTAGCTGACTTCTTTGCTAGAGCTGAACCCCATAAGGTGATCGAGGAATCCCTGGCTAAGTTAAAGAAGGAGTCAAAGTCTGAAAGCCGCAGCAGCTGGAAAAACAAGAGGGATAGGTCTTACAGCCCAGATAGGAGGAACACCTACAAGAGGAACCCCTACGTAAGGCCTGCTGGTGAAAAGCCCTCGAGTCGAGATGGCAAGACCTCGCCCATTACAGTAAACGCAACCAGCACGCAGGGCTTCGACAAGTCAAGGTTGACAGTGAGGAAGACGAGAGAAGCGAGGTACCACGAATACACACCACTGACAGCTTCTATAGATCACATTTTCGAGGTCGGAGACAAGGCAAGACTCTTCCGAAAGCCCTTTCGAAGTGGACCCCCTGGAAAGAAAGATCAGGGAAAATATTGTGCTTTCCACGATTTGAACGGGCATGACACGGCGGAATGTGTTCATCTTAAAGACCACATTGAGGATCTTATCAGAACAGGATACCTGACGGAGTTTGTAGCCCAAGAGGCTAAGAAATATAAGGAAAAGAAAGCTGAAAGGACAAGTAACCAGGAAGCCAACCGTAACACCCGTGCTGGTAGTGTACGAATGATCATCGGAGGGCCCTTCGTGGGAGGCCAGGGACGCAGTGCTATGAAGAGATATGTACGGGAAGCCCGAGGGCCGCCCTTAACCAATGTGTGCCATCTGTCTGAAAGGCCTCCCAAAATGTTCAAAGGGGAGACTATGGACATTACCTTCACTGAGGGGGATGCGCGCGCGGTACACCATCCTCATAGCGACGCCCTGGTGGTAACAGCCGTGATCGGAAATGTCAATGTACACAGGCTTCTTGTCGATAACGGAAGCTCTGTCAATATCTTGGCCTACAATGCGTACCAAAGAATGAAAATGGCGGATAAAGATATGATGGCTTGCTATAATGAGTTGTATGGTTTCACCGGGAATGCTGTCCAGATTGTTGGAAGGGTAAGACTCCCGATCACCCTTGGAGTGGAACCCCGAGCTGTCACTCAGGTGGCAGAGTTCATGGTAGTGAACGAAGACATCTCCTATAACGGGATCCTGGGCAGACCTATTCTACGGGACATGCGAATTGTAACCTCAATATACCACCTATCCATGAAGTTCCCAACCCCCAATGGGGTAGGATGTGTACGAGGATGTCAGGCTGACTCCCGGGAATGTTATAGCAAGGCTTTGAGATCTGCAGTAAAGGCCTGTAAAGAAGCCCAACAAATGAATGAAGACATCCCGGAGAGCTGCTACAAGCAGGTGGATATTGAAGAGGAACCCGAAACCAAGGCTCAGGGAAGGGTTTTAATAAAGTTTGTGAAAGCAACCTGCAACATGGTGATTATCGTGCAACACCCGGGGGAAGATCCTTATCTAGAAGCCTCGCATGCCGTGCATGAAGGGCTTGCACCCACGGACGCACTCCCAATGAAGAATATTGATACAGCTGAAACCCTGGTAGAAGGGATTGTGGAAGATGTTACTGACAGTGACTTTGAGGGGGATGGTCAAAAACAGCCCCAAAATAAAAAGCAAGAAAATGAGTGCGAGGCACCTTGTGACTTCAACAGTGCTATGGTAACCTATCAACTCGGAAACCGAACACGGCTTCCCGTTCATGAAATCCTGGGTACGCAACCCCAAGAGGGTGGCAACAAAGAGGTTACCGTTGAGATCGACCTCGACCCAAGGATGCCGGAAACCCAGGTGAAGACTGGAGCAGCCGGGGATACCCTGTCCATCTTAGTGGATGAGTCCGACCCCACTAAAGAACTAAAAATTGGGGAGCAATTGGGGCCGGATCTAAGGGAAACCCTGACCGCATTCTTAAAAGATAATCTGGACGTCTTCGCTTGGAACCATTCGGATATGATCGGGATTCACTCGGAAGTCATGTGCCACCACCTCAATATTGACCCAGACAGGAAGGGAGTCAGACAGAAGAGAAGACCAATTAGTGGGGAAAGGGCTGCCGCTCTTCAAGAAGAAGTAGACCGACTATTGAAGGCAGGCCTAGTGAAGGAAGCTTTTTACCCCACATGGCTAGCAAACCCAGTGTTGGTGAAAAAACCTAACGGAAAGTGGAGAACTTGCATAGACTTTACTGATCTGAACAAGGCCTGCCCCAAAGACAGCTTCCCGCTCCCTCGAATTGACCAATTGGTGGATTCCACTGCGGGGCATGCACTGTTAAGCTTCATGGACGCCTACTCGGGCTACAATCAGATCCCCATGTTCGAGCCAGATCAGGAACACACCTCCTTCATCACTGACAGGGGGCTTTACTGCTATATAGGCATGCCGTTTGGTTTACTGAACGCCGGGGCTACATATCAGAGGCTGGTCAATAAGATGTTTAAGGATCAGATCGGAAGAACTATGGAAGTGTATGTGGATGATATGTTAGTAAAGTCAAAGGAAGCTTACGATCATGTTACACACTTATCAGAAATGTTCGACATACTGAGGGACTACAGGATGAAGTTGAATCCCCAAAAATGCGTATTCGGGGTTGAATCCGGCAAGTTCTTGGGCTTCATTGTCAATCACAGGGGAATCGAAGCTAACCCTGCGAAAATCAAGGCCTTAATTGAAATGAGGTCGCCTAGGAACGTAAAGGAGGTGCAATGCCTTACAGGCCGGGTTGCCGCCCTAAACCGGTTCATCTCAAAATCCTCAGACAAATGCAGAGAATTTTTTGCAGCCATAAAAAAGGGGCAAAAATTTGAATGGACGACAGAATGTGAGGCTGCTTTCCTGAAGCTGAAAGAGCAACTCGGAAGCCCGCCCCTGTTGGCCAAACCAACGGAGGGTGAAGCCTTGATCCTTTACTTAGGGGTTTCCGAGTTCTCGATTAGCGCTGTCCTGATCAAGGAGGAAGAGCAAGCCCAACAGCCAGTATACTATGTGAGCAAGAGATTACTTGATGCTGAAACCCGCTACTCAAACATGGAAAAGTTAGCCTACGCACTAATTTTGGCTTCCCGCAAGTTAAGGCCTTACTTTCAGGCTCACAAGATTGAAGTACGAACATCCTTCCCTCTCAGACAGGTCTTGCACAAGCCGGAAGCCTCGGGAAGAATCATGAAATGGGCAGTCGAGCTAGGCCAGTTTGACATAGAGTACAAGCCTAGAACCGCAATAAAGGGGCAAGCGCTAGCTGACTTCATCTTGGAGTTTCCACCCACTTTTGAAGTCGAAGGGATGGAATGCATACCTCAACCCCAGCCTCCAGTAGCCATACCCGAGAATTGTTCCCCTTGGTGGAACCTGTACGTCGATGGGGCTGTAAATGGAAATGGGGCCGGGGCTGGCATTGTCTTAGTCAGTCCGGAAGGCCATAAGCTGCAAAGCTCCATTCATTTCGACTTCAACGCCACTAACAACGACGCGGAGTATGAAGCCCTAATAGCTGGCCTGAAGCTGGCCTTGGAAATGAGAGTGGAAAACATGAACGTTTACAGTGATTCTATGCTGGTAGTCTGGCACATCCGAGGAGGCTTCCAAGCTAGGGGTCCCCGCACCGATCTCTATATGCGGTATGCCCAGGAACTAATTGGGAAATTCAGGGAAATCAAGCTAGAGCAAATACCAAGGTCTGAGAATGCCGATGCCGATGCCTTAGCCAAATTAGGCTCTCAGAGGGATGCACACATGCTCGGGGTGATCCCCCTCGAAATCCAGCATCAGCCTAGCATCCCCAAAATTGAAGTCATGGATGTTGAAGCTGATGAGACTAACCTCTGGACAACCCCAATCCATGAATACATAGCCAACGGAACCCTGCCTACGGACAAAGATGAGGCCAGGAAATTGAGGTACAAGGCAGCCCAGTATGTAATTTATGATGGAATCCTTTACAAAAGAGGATTCAATCGGCCCCTCCTCAGGTGCGTTGCTGGGATAAGGTGTGAATACATTATGCGCGAAGTGCATGAAGGAATCTGTGGGAATCACTCGGGGGGTGCCTCCCTCGCTCACAAAATCCTCCGTCAAGGCTACTACTGGCCTACCCTCCACAAGGATGCTCATGCCTTCGCCAGGGCCTGTGACAGTTGCCAAAGGTTCTCCAATACAAACAAGAGCCCCGCAGTACCCCTGAAGACCCTGACAAGCCCCTGGCCGTTTGCTGTTTGGGGTATAGATCTGATTGGTGAATTACCAAAAGGGAAAGGAGGGGTGAAATATGCAGTCGTGGCTGTAGATTACTTTACTAAATGGGCTGAAGCTGAACCCCTAGCTTCCATCACTGCAAGGAAGTTGGTAGACTTCGTTTGTCGTGCGATCGTCTGTCGGTACGGGGTTCCCTACAAGCTCATATCAGACAATGGGAAACAATTTGACAGCAATGAAATGATGAATTTCTGTGACAACCTTGGCATAAAGAAAGGCTTCTCCGCGGTGTGCCACCCTCAGAGCAACGGTCAAACGGAGGCCGTAAACAAAATTATTAAGCACACCCTGAAAGCCAAACTGGAAGAGAAAAAGGGATGCTGGCCGGAGGAACTTCCCATGGTGTTGTGGTCTTACAATACCACTCCAAGGTCTACCACCGGCGAAACCCCGTTCACCCTAACATACGGGTGTGAAGCCATGGTTCCCGTAGAAGTGGGAGCAGGATCTTTTCGAAGGGATAACTACGACCCTGAGAATAATGAAGTCAACCACAGGCTCTACTTAGATCTAATTGAAGAAGTACGAGATACGGCTTAGTTGAAACTTGCTGCATATCAACAGAGGACCCGTAAATATTTTGACAAGAAAGTAAGGGCTCGACCCCTCAAAACGGGAGACCTAGTTCTCAGAAAAATGATGCCTAACATGAGGGTTCCCGCTCATGGGGCCTTCGGTGCAAAGTGGGAAGGCCCATATATCATCAAAACAGTGCTTTGGGAAGGTACCTATCACCTCACAGACATGGATGGAAGACTCATACCACGGGCATGGAACGCCCAACACTTAAAGAGGTATTACCAGTAGCTTCACCCGGGTAGTATTTCTGTAGGCTTCGGCTTAAGGGTCAGGAAATAAAGGCGATTTATTAGTTGTAATCGCTATGCTTTTAGGAAAATTATCAGGCTACTATTTGCTTTATTTGCTAGGACGCTCGGGGGGTAGTGTCGTTACACCCCCCAATATTATGCTATGTCAATTTCTACCATGTGATTCAATAAAATTTCGCAGCTTCCCGTTATGAAAATGTTGTGTATGCTTGCTCACCATGATTGTTAATTGAATGCTTCATGTATGCTTTAAAAATTATTTAGGGCTTCAATTGCATCTAGTTCTCCACCATAATTAAAATTATGCTAAAGAACTCGGGGGGTAGTAGGCGTATCGTTAACATTACTCATTTGGCTTAAAATTCAAATAAATTTGGGAATCGAAAACACTAAAACTCGTAAACACAACTTGATAACTTGGCTGCACCGGTGGGAAGGAAAGCTTTACAAGCTTTCAAGGTTTCAAGCCTATCAAGGCTTTCAAGGCTAAAGCTTTTCAAGCTTTCAAGGTTTCAAGCCTATCAAGGCTTTCATGGCTAAAGCTTTTCAAGCTTTCAAAGTTTCAAGCCTATCAAGGCTTTCAAGGCTAAAGCTTTTCAAGCTTTCAAGGTTTCAAGCCTATCAAGGCTTTCAAGGCTAAAGCTTTTCAAGCTTTCAAGGTTTCAAGCCTATCAAGGCTTTCAAGGCTAAAGCTTTTCAAGCTTTCAAGGTTTCAAGCCTATCAAGGCTTTCAAGGCTAAAGCTTTTCAAGCTTTCAAGGTTTCAGGCCTATCAAGGCTTTCAAGGCTAAAGCTTTTCAAGCTTTCAAGGTTTCAAGCCTATCAAGGCTTTCAAGGCTAAAGCTTTTCAAGCTTTCAAGGTTTCAAGCCTATCAAGGCTTTCAAGGCTAAAGCTTTTCAAGCTTTCAAGGTTTCAAGCCTATCAAGGCTTTCACGGCTAAAGCTTTTCAAGCTTTCAAGGTTTCAAGCCTATCAAGGCTTTCAAGGCTAAAGCTTTTCAAGCTTTCAAGGTTTCAAGCCTATCAAGGCTTTCAAGGCTAAAGCTTTTCAAGCTTTCAAGGTTTCAAGCCTATCAAGGCTTTCAAGGCTAAAGCTTTTCAAGCTTTCAAGGTTTCAAGCGTATCAAGGCTTTCAAGGCTAAAACTTTTCAAGCTTTCAAGGTTTCAAGCCTATCAAGGCTTTCAAGGCTAAAGCTTTTCAAGCTTTCAAGGTTTCAAGCCTATCAAGGCTTTCACGGCTAAAGCTTTTCAAGCTTTCAAGGTTTCAAGCCTATCAAGGCTTTCAAGGCTAAAGCTTTTCAAGCTTTCAAGGTTTCAAGCCTATCAAGGCTTTCAAGGCTAAAGCTTTTCAAGCTTTCAAGGTTTCAAGCCTATCAAGGCTTTCAAGGCTAAAGCTTTTCAAGCTTTCAAGGTTTCAAGCCTATCAAGGCTTTCAAGGCTAAAGCTTTTCAAGCTTTCAAGGTTTCAAGCCTATCAAGGCTTTCAAGGCTAAAGCTTTTCAAGCTTTCGAGGTTTCAAGCCTATCAAGGCTTTTCATGGCTAAAGCTTTTCAAGCTTTCGAAGTTTCAAGCCTATCAAGGCTTTCAAGGCTAAAGCTTTTCAAGCTTTCAAGGTTTCAAGCCTATCAAGGCTTTCAAGGCTAAAGCTTTTCAAGCTTTCAAGGTTTCAAGCCTATCAAGGCTTTCACGGCTAAAGCTTTTCAAGCTTTCAAGGTTTCAAGCCTATCAAGGCTTTCACGGCTAAAGCTTTTCAAGCTTTCAAGGTTTCAAGCCTATCAAGGCTTTCGTGGCTAAAGCTTTTCAAGCTTTCAAGGTTTCAAGCCTATCAAGGCTTTCATGACTAAAGCTTTTCAAGCTTTCAAGGTTTCAAGCCTATCAAGGCTTTCATGACTAAAGCTTTTCAAGCTTTCAAGGTTTCAAGCCTATCAAGGCTTTCAAGGCAAAAGCTTTTCAAGCTTTCATGGTTTTGGGCTTACGGTAGCCCTTCAAAGTTTAAAGCCCGTCGAGGCTTTCAAGGCCGAAGGCTCATCGAGGCTTACGGGTTTAAAGCCTGTCCGGGCTCATAAGGCTTACTTGGTGAAGTTATCACAAGGCTAACTCGGTGGAATTATTACAAGGCCTACGTTGTAAAATTATCTCAGAATTTATACTTGGAGACTACTCTAAAGGCTTACACCTAGGGGCCATTTTAAGGCTTACATCCAATGGTGTCCCTAGGTTCTCACACATGTGGGATCAAATTCAGTTGCGCCTAAATGGGCTATTACGAGGAAAGACTAAGTGCTTTTATATACGCTACTGGGGAGTTAACACAAACGTATACATCAACATACATCCGCAAAGAAGGAAGCGACCTTGGAAAACGAAGTTCCAAGGATCACAACCCCCCAGAAAGTAAACAATGTGTACGCTTTCAACGCAAGGGCTATCCCCTATATTCATTCTTTCTACCTGCATGGAAGAGTTAGGCGACCAACACAATAATATCCAAGGGAATACAAAAAAATTTATACAAAGCAAATGAAGGAGCAAAAGCAGCTATCATAAAGAGAATAATAAAATTCAAGGGAAAATTCCTCCCCACACCAACAGGGGGAGGTCCCTTGAAATAGCAAATGTCTTGCGGAGCATTCCGAGGTGCCCGCACCCTCATCCAAAAATACCAAATTCGTGACGACAAGCGCCACGCACAAATTCAGGATTAACAAAAAAAAAAATAAAAGTTTGATTAACACAGAGGAGGGATCAGGAAGCAGGAGAGGAGGAGCCCTTCTCGTCGGCAGGGAGGATGTCTTGCGGAGCCTGAGTGGTCGCTAGGGTTGTAGCTGGAACCCCTTCCGGGGGCGTCACCTCAGTTCCCGCAGAGATCAGCTCCACGGGCTTCGGCTCGTCTTCAGCCACACCCCTCTTTTCAATACCATCCCCGGAGAAACCTTGGGAAGTTGTTGGAACCTTCTCCTGGCCAGAAGCGTCTTCGGCCTTCGCCTCCTCCAGGGCTACCGCAGCATCAGGCCCCAACTTGGCCCAATCGTTGTCAGGGAAGAAGCGGTAGGCCGATTTCACGCAGTCCTTGACCCCTGCGGCAACTCCGGCCTCGAAAACGGCGGCCTCCCGCTCCTTCCTCGTCGCCTTTGCAGCGGCGGCAGCCTCCTGCAGCTCCTTCACCTGGCCCTCCAGCCTTTTCACCATCTTCCCAAGGCCATCTGTCTCCTCCTCCAAGGAACGCCTCACGGCGTCCTCCTTCCTCCTCTCCTCACGGACTTTGGCTTCAGCCTCCTTCAGCTCCTGGTTGGCCTTCCGCACAAGATCTCTGTCTTTGACAGCAGAAGCCAGGTCCGCCTTAGCCTGCTTCAAATCCGCCCTCATCTTCTCATTGACCCGGGCTGTGTCAGCAACATGCTCCCCCATCTTCAGATCGAGGAACAGGCTCTTAGCGTTGGCCACCACCTTGTCACGGGTGGCCTCGGCTATTGAAAGCCTGTCCCACTCCCGAACGGTAGCCTCGGGGACCTGGTCGGAGAGCATCCGCTGAAAGAGCTGAGTCTTTTGAGAAGAGGAGGAAGCGGGAGAGCTGCGGGCCAGGGTTAACCTGGGCTTCTTACTTGTACGGCCTTCAGCTGAAGACCCCGCCTCGACAGCTTTGGAGGGGTCCCGCTTGCGACCCCCGGAGGAGGCCTTCTTCTGCTCTAAAGAGGGAGAAGGAAGCTGGGAGAGAGGCTTGGCAGAGAGGGGAGCCGGAGAATCGGAGGCCTCCCCGAACAGATCCTCGTATTTAGTGGAGCGCTTGATGAATTTGGGAATGTTGGCAGCCATATCTGTGGAAAGAGACAAGGAGAAACAATTAGATAATATGCAAACATATACGGAAATATGGGGAAATGCAAGCCCAGCAGATGGCATGAAAATCATAAATCATGCAGGAAGGAGATTTATAAAGCAAATATCAGGAAAGTAAGTTCAAAGGTGCAAGCTAAGAGGAAACCTGGGCTTCCCGTCGCCTCCACATCTGCACCCCCCTCGTCAACGGGGGATGCATTTACCACCGTAGTGGAAAAACCGAGCCTCTCCAGATTTTCTGGAGTAAGCAGGCTGGAGCCATCACCCAGCCCGGTGGATAGCCCCAACACATGCTTGGCCCTCTCAAGGGACTCTCCCGCCAGAGGAGTCTGCACTGGCATGTCTACAACAAATACAAGCATAAGAAGACTGAACGGGAACCCTAAAGGAGTGAACTAGACATTGGATTAAGGGAAAGCTGGCTTACTGGGGGAGAGATTGAAGTCCTTCCTGTAGACTGGGCAGTCATAGCAGTAGAGGAAGAGCTTCTGCCAGTCCGACATCGACTGGCGGTTGCCCTTGATGCCCTTCTTGTGATGGGTGTTCCAGGCAGTAAGGTAGAAGAACCCTGGGGTCCTGCCGGTAAGTTTCAGCTGGAAGAACCAGCCCAACTCCAAGGCAGACATCCTCACCCCATGGTGGATGTCATAGAGGATGTAGAGGCAGACCGCCATGCGGTAAGAGTTGGGGGTGAGCTGCATGGGGGAGACCTCGTAGAAGTCCAAGACCTCCAGGATGAAAGGATGGAGGGGGAGAGACAAACCCAGCCTGAAGAACTGGGCGGAAAGCACGGCTTTGGGGTAGCCAGTGCCTGGCTTGAGGGTGTCAAAGCGGTGACACCTCTCTCCTGGCTTCGGGATCCCCAAGGTGCAGCCAGGGTTGCAGGACTCCAATAGGGACTGCAGCCGAACAGGAGTCATGATGGAGTCCATATGCTCGCAGGCCAGGACTACAGCTGGAGGCTCGATCACCTCCACGGAAGCCTCAGCCTCCTGCTCAGCCTCCTCGGGGCTCCCCTCGAGGGCTTCAGCAGCGGGGTCCAGCGGGAGGCCCGAGGTCCCATCCGCCTTACTGGACTCAGAGGTTGTCCAGCTGAGCTCCTTTACCACCAAATTGCGCCTGGAGCGGGTTCTGGAGCTAACCCCTAAACTGGGCCGGGCAGGTTGAAGGTCCTGGCTAAAGGAGGATCCCGTGTCAACCGCAACAACGGGAGCCTTGCTGGTGGCAGACTGAGAAGAGTGTGAGGACATGGATCCTTGAGACATCTACAATAGGAAAGGATGGGTTAACGAATGGACACAGCAAGACGAGGAGAGGTCGAGAGAAAGAAAAACAAAAAGGGAGAAGGAGAAGGGGTTTGCGGAAGACTGGGCTGCAAGGGTGGAGCCCTACGGGTGTGAAGGAGGAATGAAAAGGCTTCAGTTGGAACCCTGAAGTGTAAGAGGACTACATCCCTCACAGGGAGTAGCGCAGGCCACGGAGGACGGTTCATCTTCTCCGGGAAGCCCAACAAGGGACCCGGAGCGGGAAGCCTAATCCTAACCCTAATCTCAACCACAACAATCAACGCCCAATCACAATCCTAAGATGCCAGCTAAACAAGTATAGCAAGCAAATCACACAAACAATACGTTCACAGCAGATAAAGGGCACAAAAACAGAGGTTCGATTGTGAAAGAGGGGTTCCCCCCTGGAGGCGATTGGGAACCTAGGGTTTATAATCTAGGGTTACGATCATGGCCTCAAAGCAATGCGACAACAGCAAGGGCGATAACCCAGTTGGGAAACAATCGGGGCCTAATTGGAGTCAATTAAAACCAGTGGTGTGTGTATATTCAAAGGATGAGTGTACATGTTTAACTATACTGGCATGCAGGGCAAAGTAGCAGTTTAATCAGGCATAATAACGTCAAGCAAGGCGAATGTGGGTGTGTGCACGCATACCGAGGTAAACAATCAAGAGAAAAAGAGGCAGATAGGCATGGATCATACAAGCATTTAGACACAAACATGGATGAATGTAACGAAAAGGAAAGCCGGAGGTCAAGAAACATACCTTTGGTTGGAAGTTGGAGAAAAGCCGAAGGGTCGCCGGAAGGAGTAAACTAGCGTCTGGGGTGCTTCGAGTGTGAGAGAAGTGTAAGAGAGAAGATGTGAGAGTTAAAAGTAAAAAGTAAAACAAGGCTTCAGAGGCATGAATTTATAGTAGTGGTAAGTGGGAGACACACGCGCCAGGTGGCATGATTGGATTGGAAAGGCGTGGGGATAGCCTTGATGATGCACGGCTTCCCGAGGAGAAGCTAGGCAGGTGAAGAGGGAGAGTTTGGCTGGAACTCTACAACTAGCCATAATATTAGGAGTTCAGTTGGGTTTTAAATTAATTTGAATTCAAATTAAACCCCTAGATAATTGGGATCAGCCTTATCACAAACTGACATGGCACACGCGGGAAACTGGAAGGGTGGAATAAAAATTATGGAAGCTCGGATATATTTGTGGAAAATAATTTTCATTATCTTGGGAATAAATATTCAAGGCTTGTGGTGGTTGTACTGAATTAATATAATTGGATTTATAATTATGCGTGGGAATTACGTCGGAATTATTTCTTGTTTCTTACACCGGGCTACGCCCACGTAAGCTTAGGAATAATTTACGATTAATTTCTGACATAATTTAAGGGCTTGCAGCTGGTTGATTGAGGGTTACCGTTCTTAGGTTCCTCTCGTATTTAATACTTCAAGGAACCGGGGGGTAGTTGTTGTGCCATAAAATCTCCCTGGGCTTATTTTATAGCCCATCATATTATTTGGGCTTTACCTAGGCTTATTGGGGTCATTTGGTTAAGGATAATGGGCTTCGCCATAGCTGGGTGAATCATTGAATGCGCACAAGAAGGTACATGGACTTACACTGGAAGCATAACGAAGGCTGCCATCAGAATGGGGTTGCACCTGAAGGCGCTTTAGGGGTTACCGCTGCTAGGGGTTACCGCTAAATGCATCCTGGTTTGCAGTTATGGGGCTGCAGCTAGGGGATGCCGCTGGCAGGGCTTCCGCCGCCTGGGCAGAATGGCAGTCAGACTCCAAGCAGGACTCTTCTTCCTTGTTTCAAGGGGGACGAATTGGAGACATATTGGGAGTGTATCAGCTATTATTTATCTACGAATTAAGAGATAAATACGTGCATTATGGAGATAATTACAATCGGGGAAGATAATTCAAGAATATTCGGATAATTATGCAAGATGAAGGCTTCAAGTGACCTACTTGGAGTGGGATACCGCTGGATAACTACTGAAAGAAGGCTGTTTTATCCTAAACTAGAGGGGATAAGAGCTTATCTCTTCAGAGTCCTAAATCGAGGACTACATGGGCTTGATCCCTATAAATATAGGGTATGTAGGCACCTTGCAAAGGGACTTGGATCATATTCACGAGTTCTACACTCTAAAGAGAGGCACGTGTAACCTTTGTGACAGATATTTCCGGGCAATCGCAGGACGGAACTCCATAATTCCGGCCTCGTTGTTTGGTTCTTTGCAAGCTCAGCCCTTAAACACACTTGTTTCTCATTTGTTTTGTTAGTTTATGTCAACGGTAGCCCCTAAGAGCTAGCCGTGATTTTCGTAGTTGTAACAGATATCCCTATAATTGTGCTACACGGTTCTGGGGGTGTTGTATCAATTCCTCTCACAACAGGTGGATTGAATAATTAAGAAGATCCCAACTCATTTTAAGTTCTAACGACCATTGAGCAACACATGCTTCAATGATGATCTGAACTTCGAATTAATTTGTAAAACTGAAAATTACTAAATCTTGAGGTTTAGAAAGAATGGATCAAAATATTTGAACCAATCTGAACAATTGCAACATATGTAAAAGAATGGATCATAATATTTGCAATATAGCTAAGAGAAGGGTTCAGGATACTTGCCTTAATCTAATTCCCAACTCACAACTCAATCTCATCTTTCAACTCTCACCATCTATGCATATTTTTCAATTCCTTATTCGCTTTGTAACACCATTTCGAATCTATGAACGTCTTCGATCGTACACATCTTGTCCAAATCCTTTACGAGAATAAGATAATAATATAATCACTAAACAATTTATCACATATACATATCACATATATCGATACCCACTTGTATATCTCTTTAAACCTATCAGATATCACTTAACACATAATCTTCCTGGGCTTATTTTATAGCCCATCATATTATTTAGGCTTTATTTGGGTTTACTGGAATCATCTGGTTAAGGATAAAGGGGCTTCACCACGGCTGGGTGAATCATTGAAGGTGTCCAGGAAGGTATACAGACTAGCATTGGAAGCATAATGGAGACTGCCATCGGCATGGGGTTGCTCCTGAAGGCGCATTAGGGGTTACCTCTGCCAGGGGTTACCGCTAAATGCATCCTGGCTTGCAGTCGCAGGGCTGCAGTTAGGGGGTGCCACTGGCAGGGCTTCCGCCGCCTGGGCAGAACGGCAGGCAGACTCCAAGCAGGACTCTTCTTCCTTGTTTCTAGGAGGACGAATTGGAAGTATATCAGCTATCATTTATCTGCAAATTAAAGGATAAATACATCTATTATGGAGATACTTACAATCAAGGGGGGATATTTCATATATATTCGGATAATCATTGAAGATGAAGGCTTCAAGTGACCTACTTGGAGTGGGATACCACTAGATAATCACAAGAGGAAGTTGTTTTATCCTAAACTAGAGGGGATAAGAGCTTATCTCTTCAGAGTCCTAATTCGAGAACTACATGGGCTTGATTCCTATAAATAGGGTATGTAGGCACCTTGCAAAGGGAACGAATTCGGATTCATAAACTCACGAGTTCTACACTCTAAAGAGAGGCACGTGTAACCTTCGTGACGTACATTTCCGGGCAATTGCAGGACGGAATTCCACAATTCCGGCCTCGTTGTTTGGTTCTTTGCAAGCTCAGCCCTTAAACACATTTATTTTTCTTTAGTTTATGTTAACGGTAGGCCCTAAAAGCTAGCCGTGATAATCGTAGTTGTAACGAATATGCCTATAATTGTGTTATATGGTTCTTAGAGAGGATTACTGGTCTTAGAGAGGAGAGATGTCAGAAATTCCCGAAAACCCAGAAAATCCCAAAACGCCGGAAGGCGCTACGTAAGACGAAAGCGATGTTCCGAGCGGGGAACTAACCCATGAGGAGATGAAGGCAAAAATGAAGAGAATGAGTAGGAGGATTGCCTCCTTGAAAAGAAAGTCAGCAAGGTCGAAAAAGGCTAGCAAGGTGACTCCCACCAAGCTAGATTTTGATGGAGAAGGCGGCAGGAAGGAGGGTGGCAACCCTGAGAGGGAAGCCAACCCCGAGACGAATGATGGAGAACACTCACAGGCTGCTAGTGTGTTTGACCACCTTGGAAGAAAACTGACCGAGCAAGACTTGCGGCACAGGCTTGGAAACAAGGCCCCTAACGGGGATGGACCTGAAGGCTGGCAACACAAGGCTCCTCCCAGCCAGAGACAGGAAAAGCCCGTGTCTGAAGCTCGGTCAAAGGATAGAAACCAAAGGCCGTCAAAGGTTATCTCTATTCATGATGATGAGGAGAGCTCAGGGTCGCATAATGATGAGGAAATAAGCAAGAAGAAAGATCAACCCCTGGATGGTGACTATGAGGTTGCACTTGGTGACGAGGATGATAAGTGCAAGATGGAAGAGCTTCTGGAAGGCCTAAAGAAGGTGAAGGCTGATAAGAAGTCGAAAGCCGAGCTTACCGTCAAGTCACCCTTCACCAAAAGGGTTAGGGAGTCACCCCTACCGCGTATCTACAGGAGGGTTGGCGACTTGCGATTTAACGGAACCACGGATCCCTTGGAATATCTTAGTCGGTTCGACACTGAGATGGAGGTCTACCAAATTCCAGACCTCACAAAATGTCGCTTATTGGCCGCTACCCTCAGGGATGACGCTCACCACTGGTTCAAGAGGCTTCCTGCTAATTCTATCAGCTCTTGGAGGAAAATGAGTGAGCTGTTTGTGGGACAATTCAGGGCTTCCGTTACTTATGCCCCACATGCCAACACTCTAGCTAATATTAAGCAGAAGGAACACGAGACATTAAGAGAATATTTCAAATGCTTCAACTCAGAGGTACCCCGAGTTAGACCAACGTCAAAAGAAACCCTGAAGAATTTCTTGATAGCAGGGGTAAGGCCTGGAACAGACTTTTGGAAGGAGTTACAAGGGCGGGAGCCCGAAACCCTGGCTGACTTCTTTGCCAGGGCAGAACCCCATAAGGTAATTGAGGAATCTCTAGCTAAGTTGAAGAAGGAGTCGAAGTCTGAAAGCCGTAGCAGTTGGAAAAACAAGAGAGACAGGTCTTACAGCCCAGATAAGAGGAACACCTACAAGAGGAACTCCTACATAAGGCCTGCTGGTGAGAAATCCTAGGGCCGAGATGGCAAGACTTCGCCCATTACTGTGAACACAACCAGCACGCAGGGCTTCAACAAGTCAAGGCTAACGATGAGGAAGACAAGAGAGGCAAGATACCACGAATACACGCCTCTAACAGCTCCCATAGATCATATTTTCGAGGATGGAGACAAGGCGAGGCTCTTCCGGAAGCCCTTTCGAAGTGGACCCCTTGGACAGAAAGACCAGGGGAAATATTGTGCTTTCCACGACTTAAATGGGCATGACACGGCAGAATGCGTGCATCTCAAGGATCACATAGAGGACCTAATCAGAACCGGGTATTTGACAGAGTTTGTAGCCCAAGAGGCTAAAAAGTATAAGGAAAAGAAAGCTGAGAGGACAAATAACCAGGAAGCTAATTAACCGTAACACCCGGGCTGGCAGTGTTCGAATGATCATCGGAGGACCCTTCGTGGGAGGCCAGGGACGCAGTGCTATGAAAAGATATGTGCGGGAAGCCCGAGGGCTGCCCTTAACCAATGTGTGCCATCTGTCTGAAAGGCCTCCCAAAATGTTCAAAGGGGAGACCATGGACCTACTGAGGGAGATGCACGCGCGGTACACCATCCTCATAGCGATGCCCTGGTGGTAATAGCCGTGATCGGAAATGTCAATGTGCACAGGCTTCTTGTCGATAACGGAAGCTCTGTCAATATCCTGGCCTACAGTGCGTACCAAAGAATGAAAATGGCGGATAAAGACATGATGGCCTGCTACAATGAATTGTATGGTTTCACGGGGAATGCCGTCCAGATTGTTGGAAAGGTAAGACTCCCAATCACCCTTGGAGTAGAACCCCGGGCTACCACTCAAGTTGCAGAGTTCATGATAGTGAACGAAGACATCTCCTATAACGGGATCCTGGGCAGGCCCATCTTAAGGGATATGCGGATCGTGACCTCAATCTACCACTTATCAATGAAGTTCCCAACCCCCAATTGGGTAGGATGTGTACGGGCATGTCAGGCTGACTCCCGGGAATGCTATAGCAAGGCTTTGAGATCTGCAATAAAAGCCCGTAAAGAGGCCCAGCAAATGGATGAAGACATCCCGGAGAGCTGTTACAAGCAAGTGGATATAGAAGAGGAACCCGAAACTAAGGCTCAGGGAAGAGTTCTGATAAAGTTTGTGAAAGAAACCTGCAACATGGTGATCATTGTGCAACATCCAGGGGAAGACCCTTATCTAGAAGCCTCACATGCCGTACATGGAGGGCTTACACTCACGGATGCACCCCCTAGTAAAAAATATTGATACAGCTGAAACCCTGGTTGAAGGGATCGTGGAAGATGTTACTGACAGTGATTCTGAAGGGGTCGGTCGAAAGCAGCCCCAAAATAAAAAGCAAGGAAAGGAGTGCGAGGCACCTTGTGACTTCAACAATGCTATGGTAACCTATTAACTCGGAAACCGGACACGGCTTCCCGTTCATGAAATCCTGGGTATGCAACCCCAAGAGGGTGGCAACAAAGAGGTTACCGTTGAGATTGACCTCGACCCAAGGATGCCGGAAACCCAAGTAAAGACCGGAGCAGCTTGGGATACCCTGTCCATCTTGGTGGATGAGTCTGACCCCTCTAAAGAACTGAAAAATCGGGGAGCAATTGGGGCCGGACCTTGGGGAAACCCTAGCCGCATTCTTAAAGAATAATTTGGACGTCTTTGCTTGGAATCATTCAGATATGATCGGGATTCACCCAGAAGTCATGTGCCACCACCTCAATATTGACCCAGACAGGAAGAGAGTCAGACAGAAGAGAAGACCAATTAGTGGGGAAAGGGCTACCGCTCTTCAAGAAGAGGTAGACCGACTATTGAAGGCAGACCTAGTGAAAGAAGCTTTCTTCCCTACATGGCTAGCAAACCCGGTGTTGGTGAAGAAACCTAACGGAAAGTGGAGAACATGTATAGATTTTATTGATCTGAACAAGGCTTGCCCTAAGGACAGCTTCCCGCTTCCTCGAATTGACCAATTGGTGGATTCCACTGCGGGGCATGCACTGTTAAGCTTCATGGACGCCTACTCGGGCTACAATCAAATCCCCATGTTTGAGCCAGATCAGGAACACACCTCCTTCATCACTGACAGGGGGCTTTATTGCTATATAGGCATGCCGTTTGGTTTGCTAAATGCTGGGGCTACATATCAAAGATTGGCCAACAAGATGTTTAAGGACCAGATTGGGAAAACAATGGAAGTTTATGTGGATGACATGCTAGTCAAATCAAAGGAAGCTTATGATCATGTGACACACTTATCAGAGATGTTCGACATACTAAGGGATTACGTGATGAAGTTGAATCCCCAAAAGTGCGTATTCGGGGTTGAATCTGGCAAGTTCCTGGGCTTCATTGTCAATCACAGGGGAATCGAAGCTAACCTTGCGAAGATCAAGGCCTTAATTGAAATGAGGTCGCCTAGGAATGTAAAAGAGGTGCAATGCCTTACAGGCCGGGTTGCCGCCCTAAATCGGTTCATCTCAAAGTCCTCAGACAAATGTAGAGAATTCTTTGTAGCCATAAAAAAGGGGCAAAAATTTGAATGGACGACAGAATGCGAGGCTGCCTTCCTGAAGCTGAAGGAGCAACTTGGGAGCCCGCCACTGTTGGCAAAACCAACGGAGGGTGAAGCCTTAATCCTTTACCTAGGGGTTTCCGAGTTCTCAATTAGCGCTGTCCTGATCAAGGAGGAAGAGCAAGCCCAGTAGCCGGTATATTATGTGAGCAAAAGACTACTCGATGCTGAAACCCGTTACTCGAATATGGAGAAGTTAGCCTACGCACTAATCTTGGCTTCCCGTAAACTAAGGCCTTACTTCCAGGCCCACAAGATTGAAGTGCGAACGCCCTTCCCTCTCAGGAAAGTACTACACAAGCCCGAAGCCTCTGGAAGGATCATGAAATGGGCAGTCGAGCTAGGCCAATTTGATATAGAGTACAAGCCAAGGACCACCATCAAGGGGCAAGCACTAGCCGACTTCATCTTAGAGTTTCCACCTACTTTTGAAGTTGAAGGTATGGAATGTGTACCTGAACCTCAGTCTTCAATAGCCATACCCGAGAATTGTTCCTCTTGGTGGAACTTGTACGTCGATGGGGCTGTCAATGGAAATGGGGCCGGGGCTGGCATTGTCCTAGTCAGCCCGGAAGGCCATAAGCTGCAAAGCTCCATTCACTTCGACTTTAAAGCCACCAACAATGACGCGGAGTATGAAGCCCTAATAGCGGGGCTGAAGCTAGCCTTGGAGATGAGGGTAGAAAATATGAATGTTTACAGTGATTCTATGCTGGTAGTCTGGCACATCCGAGGAGGCTTCCAAGCTAGGGGTTCCCATACTGATCTCTATATGCGATATGCCCAGGAACTAATTGGGAAATTCAGGGAAATCAAGCTAGAGCAAATACCAAGATCTGAAAATGCAGATGCAGACGCCCTGGACAAGTTAGGCTCTCAGAGGGATGCACACATGCTTGGGGTGATCCCCCTCGAAATCCAGTATCAGCCTAGCATCCCCAAGATTGAAGTCCTAGATGTTGAGGTCGATGAGTCTGACCTGTGGACAACCCCAATCCAGGAATACATAGCCAACGGAACCCTACCTGCAGACAAGGATGATGCCAGAAAATTGAGATACAAGGCAGCCCAATATGTAATCTATGATGGAATCCTTTACAAAAGGGGCTTCAACCGGCCCCTCCTTAGGTGCATTGCTGGGATAAGATGTGAATATATTATGCGCGAGGTGCATGAAGGAATTTGTGGGAATCACTCGGGGGGTGCCTCCCTCGCTCATAAAATCCTCCGTCAAGGCTATTACTAGGCTACCCTCTACAAGGATGCTCATGCCTTCGCCAAGGCCTGTGACAGCTGCCAAAGGTTCTCTAATACGAATAAGAGCCCAGCGGTACCCCTAAAGGCCTTGACAAGCCCCTGGCCATTTGCTGTTTGGGGTATAGATCTGATTGGTGAATTACCCAAAGGAAAAGGTGGGGTGAAATACGCAGTCGTGGCTGTAGACTACTTTACTAAATGGGCTGAGGTTGAACCCTTGGCTTCCATCACTGCGAGGAAGTTGGTAGACTTCGTTTATCGTGCAATCGTCTGTCGATACGGGGTACCCTACAAGCTCATATCAGACAATGGGAAGCAGTTTGATAGCAATGAAATGAGGAATTTCTGTGAACACCTTGGCATAAAGAAAGGCTTTTCCGCGGTGTGCCACCCTCAGAGTAACGATCAGACGGAGGTCGTAAACAAGATTATTAAGCACACACTGAAAGCCAAACTGGAAGAGAAAAAGGGATGTTGGCCGGAAGAACTTCCAGTGGTGTTGTGGTCTTACAATACCACTCCAAGGTCTACCACTGGCAAAACCCCGTTCACCCTAACATACGGGTGTGAAGCCATGGTTCCTGTGGAAGTTGGATCAGGGTCCCTTCGAAGGGATAACTATGATCCTGAGAATAATGAAGTCAACCACAGGCTCTACCTTGACCTGATTGAAGAAGTAAGGGATACGGCTCAGTTCAGACTTGCCGCATATCAACAGAGGACCCGTAAATATTTTGATAAGAAAGTGAGGGCTCGACCCCTCAAAACGGGAGACCTGGTTCTAAGGAAAATGATGCCTAACATGAGGGTTCCCGCTCATGGGGCCTTCGGTGCAAAGTGGGAAGGCCCATATATTATCAAGATAGTGCTCTGGGAAGGTACCCACCACCTTACAGACATGGACGGAAGACTCATACCACGGGCATGAAATGCCCAACACTTAAAGAGGTATTACCAGTAGCTTCACCCGGGTAGTATTTCTGTAGGCTTCGGCTTTGGGGTCAAGACAATAAAGGCGGTTTATTAGTTGTAATCGCTATGCTTTTAGGAAAATTATCAGGCTACTATTTGCTTTATTTGCTAGGATGCTCGGGGGGTGGTGTCTTTACACCCCCCAAAATTATGCTATGTCAACTTGTTACCATGAGATTCAATAAAATTTCGCAGCTTTCCGTTATGAATTTTTTTTTTATGCTTGTTTGCCTACCATGATTGTTAATTGAACGCCTCATGTATGCTTTAAAGAATAATAAGGGCTTCAGTCGCATCTAGTTCTCCACCATAATTGTAATTATGCTAAAGAACTCGGGGGGTAGTAGGCATATTATTAACATTACTTGGCTTAAAATTCAAAAATTTGGAAATCGAAAACATTAAAACTCAGGAAACACAACTCGACAACTTGGCTGCACTGATTGGAAGGAAAACTTTTCAAGCTTTCAAGGTTTTGGGCTTACAGTAGCCCTTCAAGGTTTAAAGCCTATCAAGGCTTTCAAGGCTAAAGCTTATCAAAGCTTTCAAGGTTTCAAGCTTTTCAAGCTTTCAAGGTTTTGGGCTTACAGTAGCCCTTCAAGGTTTAAAGCCTATCAAGGCTTTCAAGGCTAAAGCTTATCAAAGCTTTCAAGGTTTCAAGCTTTTCAAGCTTTCAAGGTTTTGGGCTTACAGTAGCCCTTCAAGGTTTAAAGCCTATCAAGGCTTTCAAAGCTAAAGCTTATCAAAGCTTTCAAGGTTTCAAGGTTTTCAAGCTTTCAAGGTTTTGGGCTTACAATAGCCCTTCAAGGTTCTAAGCCTATGAAGGCTTTCAAGGCTAAAGCTTGTCAAGGCTTTCAAGGCTAAAGCTTATCAAAGCTTTCAAGGTTTCAAGCTTTTCAAGCTTTCAAGGTTTTGGGCTTACAGTAGCCTTTCAAGGTTTAAAGCCTATCAAGGCTTTCAAGGCTAAAGCTTTTCAAGCTTTCAAGGTTTTGGGCTTACAGTAGCCCTTCAAGGTTTAAAGCCTATCAAGGCTTTCAAGGTTTAAAGCCTATCAAGGCTTTCAAGGCTGCATTTACTGGAAGTAGGGCTTATCAGAGCCCTTCGAGGTTTAAAACCTATCAAGGCTTTCGAGTTTAAAGCCTATCCAGGCTCTCAAGGCTTACTTGGTGGAGTTATTGCAGGGCTTACTTTGTGAGATTACTACATGGCTTACTTTGTGAAGTCGTCTCGAAGCTTACACCCTGGGATCACTTTAAGGCTTACGCTCAAGGGTATCCCTCTAGACTCACACTTGGGGCTTACGTGTGAAGCCCCAACGCCAGGCTTACACATAAAATCGAGTTTATTCATACTTGGATGAATGATTCAAAATTGAGTACTCTTATACGCTATCGGGGAGTTAACACAACTACATCTATATACGTTCCCAAGGAAGGAAATGACCCTGAAGAATAAGGTCCCGAGGGTCACAACCCCCCAGAGATTGGACAATGTACACATTTTCAATACAAGGGTTACCCCCGGTATGTATTCTTTCTATCTGAATGGAAGGGTTAGATAGCAAATATAGCAATAATGGAAGAAGTACAGGCAATGAACGCAAAGAAGATGAAGGAGTGAAAGCAGTTACATAGAAAATAAATGTATACTACAACGAAAATTCCTCCCCACACCAACAGGGGGAGGCCCTTGCAGTATTAAAAATATCTTGCGGAGCATTCTGAGGTTCCCGCACCCTCATCCAAGGAACTCAATTCATGACGCAAAGCGCCAAGCAAAAATTCATGATTGACAAAAAAAAAATTAAAGTTTGATTCATAAACTGGGGGTAGAGTAATCAGGGGACAGCAGGAGAAGAGGAGGTCTTCTGAACCTCATCGGCAGCCAGAACGCCGGAGGGAATCGTATCCTGAGGAGGGGCTTCGAGCAAAGCATCAACGGGAGCCATAACATCCGTAGCCTCTGCGGGAACCCCTTTAGAGAGCTTCGGGCTCTTCTCCGCAACCTCCGTCCTGGCTTCAATCCTCCCGAAACTGAGCGCATCCTCGGCTTTTGCCTCTTCCAAGGCAAGGGCAGCGTCGGGGCCGAGTTTGGCCCAATCGTTCTCCGGGAAGAACCGATAGGCGGACTTTACACAGTCCTTGACTCCGGCGGCAACCCCTGCCTCGAAGATCGCGGCCTCCCATTCCTTCCTCCCTGCCTTTGTGGTAGCAGCGGCGTCCTGGAGGCCTTTCTCCTGCAACTCCAACTCCTTGACCTGCCTCCGCAAGCCGTCAACCTCCTCCTCGAGGCCCCTCCTCACCATGTCCTCCTTCTCCTTCAGCTGCTGGGCCTTGGCTTCCGCTTCCTTGAACTTAAGGTCAGCCTTCCGGAAGGCGTCCCTCTCTTTAACAGTGGAAGCCAGATCAGCTCTGGCCTGCTTCAGGTCCGCCCTCATAGCGTCATTCACCCGGGCAGTGTCGGCAACATGCTCCCCCATCTTCAGATCGAGGAACAGGCTCTTGGCATTGGCCACCACCCTGTCTCAGGTGGCCTCAGTGATGGAAAGCCTATCCCACTCCCGGATGGTGGCCTCGGGGACTTGGTCGGAGAGCATCCTCTGAAAGAGCTGAGTCTTCTAGTGGAGGAGGGTGCAGGGGAACTACGTGCCAGGGCCAGCTTGGGCTTCTTGCTGGAGCGGCCTTCAGCTGAAGACCCCGCCTCAACAGCCTTGGAGGGGTCCCTCTTACGGCTCCCGGATGAGGCCTTCTTCTGCTCCAGGGAGGGAGTAGGCAGCTGGGACACTGGCTTTGCGGAGATAGGAGCCTGAGAACCGGAAGCCTCCCCGAACAAGTCCTCATACTTAGTTGAGCGCTTAACAAAGGAAGGAATATTCAAAGCCATATCTGCATAGGAGAACAAGGAAAAACGGTCAGAAACAATACAATTGATAATGGAGAAACGACATGGTGCAAGCACAGCAAATAACACTAAGGTTATACAGAATGCATGGCACATAACAGGGAGTGTGAAAGAGACATAGTGTTGGCAATTAACAAGTTCAATATTACAAGCTAGGAGGAAACCTGGGCTTCCGGGCCCTTCAACACCTGCACCCCTCTCGTCAACGGGGAATGCATCAACCACCATGGTGGAAAAACCGAGCCTCTCCAGATTCTCTGGAGTAAGCAGGCTGGAGCCATCACCTAACTTGGTGGAAAGCCCCAACACATGCTTGGCCCATTCCAAGGACTCTCCCGCCAAAGGGGTCTGCACTGGCATGTCTACAACAGATACGAACGTAAGAAAACTAAACGGAAAGCCTAAAAAGATAAACCAGACATTGGACAAGGCGAAAACTGGCTTACTGGGGGAGAGATTGAAGTCCTTCCTGTAAACTGGGCAGTCATAGCAGTAAAGGAAGAGCTTTTGCCAGTCTGACATCGACTGGCGGTTGCCCTTGATACCCTTCTTGTGATGGGTGTTCCAAGCAGTGAGATAAAAGAACCCTGGGGTCCTCCCAGTGAGCTTCAGCTGGAAGAACCAGCCCAGCTCCAAAGCAGACATCCTCACCCCATGCTGGATGTCATAGAGGATGTAGAGGCAGACCACCATGCGGTAGGAGTTGGGGGTAAGCTGCATGGGGGAGACCTCATAGAAGTCCAAAACCTCCAGGATGAAAGGATGGAGGGGGAGAGACAAGCCCAGCCTGAAGAACTGGGCGGAGAGCACGGCGTTGGGGTAGTTGGTGCTCGGCCTGAGGGTGTCGAAGCGGTGGCACCTCTCCCCAGGCTTAGGGAACATCAAGGTGCAACCAGGGTTGCATGACTCCAGGACGGATTGCATCCTGGCGGGAGTCATGATTGATTCCATGTGCTCGCAGGCCAGGACAACAGCTGGAGGCTCAATAACCTCCACGGAAGCCTCGGCCTCCCGTTCAGCCTTCTCGGGGCTCTCCTCGAGGGCTTCAGCAGCAGTATCCAGCGGGAGGCCCGAGGTCCCATCCGCCTGGCTGGACTCAGAGGTGGTCCAGTTGAGCTCCTTCACCACCGAGCTGCGCTTGGAGCGAGTCCTAGAACTAACCCCCAGGAGTGGCTGAGCAAGATGGTGGTCTGAGCTGAAGGAAGACCCCGTGTCGACCACGATTGCGGAAGCCTTGCTGGTAGCAGATTGAGAAGAATGGGAGGACATGGATCCTTGAGACATCTACAAAAGGAAAAGATGGGTTAACAAAAGACTCAACAAGGGGTGAAAAGGTCGAAAGAAAGAAAAGAAGAGAAAAGAAAAAAGGGTTTGCGGAAAGCTGGGCTGCAAAAGCGGAGCCCTCCGGGTGTGAAGTAGGAACGGAAAGGCTCCAGGTGGAGCCCTAAGGCATGAGAGGACTGCATCCCTCAAAGGGGAGTGGTATGGGCTACGGATGACGATCCGTCTTCTCCGCTTGCTAACGGGAAGCCTGACAGGGTACCCAGAGCGGGAAGCCCAATCCTAACCCTAACCTCAACCGCAACAAACAACACCCAATCGACATCCAAAATTACCAACTAAGCAAGTACGGCATAGCAGATCACACAACAATGCATTCAAAACATATAAGTGGCACGGAAAGGGGTTCGATTGTAAAAGAGGGGTTTCCCCTAGAGACGATTGGGAGCTTAGGGTTTACAATCTAGGGTTACGATCAGAGCTCCAAACCAACGCAACAACACCAAGGGCGATAACCCAGTCGGAAAACAAACAGAGCCTAATCGGAGTCGATTAAAGCCGGCAGTGTGTGTACATTCAAAAAATCAGTGTATACAATCGATTACACAAACATGCAGAGCAAAGTAGTAGTTTCATCTGACATAATAACCTCAAGCAAGACAGATGTGGGTGTGTGCACGAATGCCGAGGTGAACAGTTAAAAAAAATATGTGAAAATCAAGCATGGGTCATATAAACACTTAGCCGCAAACATGGTGAAAATGTGACGGAAAACAGAGACGGAAGTAAAAGGGGCATACCTTTGATCGGGGGTCGGTGAGAGTCGGAGAAGAAAACGCCGGAGAGGAAGAGCAAGTTGCGCCTGGGAGTGCTTCTGAGGGAGAGTAAGTGAAGAGTTTAAGAGATAATGAAAAGTGAAACAAGGCTGTATGTATGTGTGTATATAGTGGTAGGAAGTGGGGGACAACCGTGCCAGGTGGCGTGCCGTGACTGGCTTGGCGTGGAGGTAGCTTTCATGAGCCAGGGGTTCCCGAGGCCTAGGTGGGTGTCTAGAACAAACTTCTTAAATTAATACGAATAAATACGAATTTTTATTATCTCTGATTTGGGGCGATTTCTAAGGCTTATGGGTATTAAGTGAGACCGATGTGACTCCTCCACTACCTAAAAAATCAAACCAGACACAAATATTGAATTGAAGTATTCTATTCAAAGAATATTGGAAGGTATACATGCTGCCCATCGTGGCGTACCAAGTTCCATAGGTTTCGGGTAATTTAATATTTGATGATGGTATACACTTAGCTATGAAAAATAATATAGACCACCCCAACGTGGCTTATTGTTTAGTAATAGGACCGAAGTAACGTTTAAACAAATTTAGGTGGTATACATGTCACCCATCGTGACGTACCAGAAACTTATGGTGTTTAAACGTTAGTGCACTTAATTTTAATAATTGTTAGAGGAACCAATAGGTCTTAATTTTTTAATGCACCCTTCTTTATGTGTAATGTGATTTTTTCATGCATGATTCTCAGGATAAAATGGGCTATAATCCACTGTTCACCATACTTAAGGATAACAAACTTACCGGATCTAACTATATTAAATGGAAACGTAATTTGGACATTGTGTTGACTGCTGAGGAGTACAAGTTTTGCACTTATGAACCCGAGCCTGAGCAGCCCGCTGCTGATGCTCCTGATGAGGAGAAAGAGTATTATAAGCGGTGGATAAATGCTGATGAGATGTCGTGATGTTACATTCTGGCAGCAATGTTGGGTGTTTTGCAGCATCAGCATCAGGCTATGGCCACTGCTTCGAATATGTTCTTTAATCTCAAGGAACTTTTTAGAGATCAGAATAGGGCTGCTAGGCAAGTAGCCATGAAGGCTTTAATGAACACTCAGATGGCTGAAGGTACACCTGTAAGGGATCATGTTCTCAAGATGATGGCACATCTGAATGAGATAGAGATCCTTGGTGCTGAGCTTGACGGGGAAACCCAGATTGAAATTGTCCTTTTGAGCTTGCCCAAGAGTTTTGAGCAGTTCTGCTTGAATTACAACATGAACAAGAGGCAGTATAGTCTTGCGGAACTGCTGACAGAACTTCAGGCAGCTGAAGGATTGTTTCGGCAGAGTGTTCAAGTGAATGTGGCTGAGAAAGGTTCTTCCTCTAAGCCGAAAGGCAATAAGAAGAAGAAAAACGCTCAGACACAGAAAGCTGTGAAGGCAGTGGGAGTTCAAGGTGGTGTGAAAAAGCCTAAGGGAAAGTGCTACCGGTGCAAGTAGTCGGGTCACTGGAAACAGGATTGTCCTCTTCCTAAGAAGACAAATAATACTGATATGTCTCTTTCTCTAGTTACAGAAACATTTGTAGCGGCTATATCTACGAGCACTTGGTGTGTAGATACTAGAGCCACTGATCATGTTTGTAACTCTATGCAGGGGTTCTAGCAATCCAGAATGCTTAGAGATGGTGAGATCTACGTGTTTATGGGAGATGCTACGAAAGTAGCAGTAGTTGCAGTAGGAGTTATTCATTTATCTTTTGGTTCTGATAGGATTTTGGTTTTGAACAATTGTCTTTATGTACCTTCTTTTAGAAGGAATTTGATTTCGGTTTCTAAACTTGCTATGGATGGTTATAATATTTGTTTGGATCGTAATGTTTCTATTATGATAAATAAACAGATTATATTTGTTTGTATATAATTAATCCTAGTCAACCTGCACTGCAACTACAACATAGGGTATTGAACAACACATCTTCTACCTCTAATAAAAGAAAGGAACCTTCTAGTTTGAACCAAACATATCTTTGGCACTTGAGATTAGGTCATATTAACTTGAGGAGGATTCAAGACTGGTAGTAGACGGACCTTTAGGCTCATTGGCAGTGGAGCCATTTCCAGTCTGTGAATCCTGCTTGGAAGGTAAAATGACCAATAGGCCTTTCAAGGCAAAGGGGAATAGAGCCAAAGAAGTGTTAGGATTGGTTCACTCTGATTTATGTGGACCCATGAATATCCAAGCAAGAGGTGGTTATGAGTATTTCGTCACTTTTATTGACGATTATTCTAGATATGGGTACGTTTATTTGTTGCGCCGTAAGTCTGAGTGCTTTGATAAGTTCAAAGAGTACAAAGCTAAAACGGAGAAGCGACATAATAAAAGTATCAAGTCACTACGATCTGATCCTGGTGGCGAATACTTGCTTGGGGAATTCAGGGAATATTTATCAGAGAATGGGATAGAATCCCAGTTGACTGCACCAGGCACACCCGAGCAGAACGGTGTAGCAGAGAGAAGGAACCAGACTCTTTTAGAGAGTGTTAGATCGATGATGAGTTATTCGGATTTACCCAAGTCGTTTTGGGGACATGCTTTAGAGACAACAGCTTATCTTCTGAACTTAGTACCTTCTAAGTCAGTTCCTAAAACCCCTTTAGAATTGTGGACCGGGGACAAACCGAGTCTGAGACATATTCGGATATGGGGTTGTCCAGCACATGTGCTGAACAAGAACGCGACTAAGCTAGAATCTCGTACAGAAGTAAAGCTGTTTGTATGCTACCCCATGGGAACAAAAGGTTATTTATTTTATAGTCCTAAGAATCGGGATGTCCCTGTTAGCACCAATGCAAGATTCTAAGAGGAAGGCTATATAATGAATCACAAACCCATGAGTAGTATCGTTTTAGAAGAACTAGTGGGAGGGACGAATCGTGAACCTGTAGTACAAGTAAAACGACCACATCAGACTGTGTAACCGGCCACTAATACCGCACCAGTTCCTCGTCGTAGTGGGAGGGTTGTTCGACAGCCCGACAGATTCATGTTTTTGGGAGAGTCTTCGGACTTGGTCTCTGGTGAACATGATGATGATCCCCGGACATACGAAGAGGCAATACAAGACAAAGATACAAGTCTTTCGCAAAAGGTAATGGATTCTGAGATGGAATCAATGTATTCTAATCAGGTCTGGGAGCTCGTGGAACCACCCAAAGGTGTAAAACCTATTGGATGTAAGTGGGTCTACAAGAAAAAGAGGGGATCAGACAAAAGGGTGAAAGCTTGGAAAGCAAGACTTGTTGCGAAAGGGTATGTTAACTGCTGTCTATCACCCATAAATCATAACAATAATCATAACAAAATGGGTGTATGGGAAAAAAAATGAATGAACGTGATGTTGTAGCAAGAAAGAAAGCTAAGTTGGTTGCAAAAGATTACGCACATGAAAAAGGAATTGACTATGATAAAACATTTGTTCATGTTACAAGATTGGATGCCATTAGAATATATCCCTAGTATTTGTTGCACATTCAAATTTTAAGGTATATGAAATCGACGTAAAAAGTGATTCTATAAATGACGAGTTAAAAGAAGAAGTATATGTGCAGCAAGCACTAGACTTTGAAGTTCCACATTTTCTAGATTTTCTTATAGGTTGACAAATGCACGATATGTTAGGATACACTTGATTTTGATGATAACATAACACTTAGTAAAATTATGTAATTAGTTTGGTTTTGTAACTATGAACGGATGGATGGTGTTTTTAGAATTCGTTAATAGAATGCTTGTCAACCGATAAGTATATTGTAGTATGTCCAAGTTAGAATTGTCATCAACGGAGAAATTGTTGATTTTTTAGTAGATAGATTCAATGACCCATCAACGGATGTATAGAATATGGTGGTTGATTATAAATAGTCTAGGCCATGTAGTTCTATATAAGTGAAGGATGATCAACGGATGAAAAAGCTAGCAGATGTTAGCATATGGAAAATAAAGCTTTAAATGATGAAGCATGTAATTAAATCACGGATGAACAAGATTTCAATGATGAAGAATATTTTGACAAATAGATTGAGTATCCGTTGAAATTGACTTATCAAGTAAACTAACTGATCACATGGGGTTGATTACACATTCTTTGACATGGAAGCCTATTTTGGAAACTGTAGAACAAATAGAAACATTCTATATCCATGCAAGCAGATTGGATTAAGACAAGAAATTTAGTCAAAGATGAAGATAATTCAGATGACTTTGCACATGACAAAAAATGAAGAAGCATAGCAACTTGAACATAGAATAGTGTGTCATTTTTGTATTCTAATTGCTTTGTAAACTTGGGATATATAACCAAGTAGTAGCGGTACTTTGAGTGTGTGAGAAAACACTAGCACTTGAGAATTCTTGAATACACAAGTGCTGAAAAATCTATATAGCTGTGTATTTGTAAAAATATCACAGATTTTCTTTGCTTGAATATAATTAAAGACTCTACTAAAGTAAATACTCAATTTTGAAATTTCTCAAGGCATTTCCCAAAGAATGGAAGCCCATGACAACATCTTTTAGAAACACTCAAGAATACAAAGAGTATGGAACTCTCTGAAGACTATGAAGAAATTGAAAAGGGACATATGAAGGGAAACTCATTTGTGGCTCTTGTAGCATCAAATGAATAAAGTTTGAAAGAAAAAAACATCACTACAACTAAGTGTCAGCTAAAGAATCAAGGAGAGGAACTCCGGATCAAGCAAGATTAAAGGAATGATGATTAAAGAAACTGTGTCTGATGAAGATATTGAAGATTGATGAGCACCTAGACTTATCATCAAGAAGGTTTTCAAATTTGAAGTTCAAGAGAAATCCAAGTGCAGCCAAGCCATTCAAAAGCAGTTTTGATTTTGATAAAAAGATGGTGGATAGATCAGAATTCAAAAGCTTTAACTGTGGAATGGATGGTGCCTTTTCTAGTGAATGCAGGAAACCCGAGACTGAGAAGAAACAGTTTGAGGCTGTAGATTATAAGATGAAATACTTTGAACTTCTCAAACTAAAAGAGAAGGCATTTATCACCAAAGAGGATTGGGCTTTTGAAGATGACAGTTCTTTTGAAATATCGAAGAAGGATTTTGGCCAAAGTCAAGACTTGAATAAATAATTAATATATAATTACGTAAATATAAAAATCCTTGGTGAGTGGGGAACTATTTTAGAGTAATTAAATCATTTTTCTAAGATAAAAATCACTTTACAAAAAACCGAAACCCGAGTAGGACATTTGACAAAAGTTTTTGATACCAAAATAATTAGAAATTTTTTGTCATGAAAAATCATGATTTTGATAAATTGAAAGAGTTTTCTAAGTATTGCGAATATTTTTCTCCGAAAAAATAATGAATTCGAGAGACAGAGAGAAAATATTCCAGAAAGAGGTATAAAAAAGATATTATAATTTTTAAAGACAAACATTAATATTAAGAAAATTAATCCTTCCTTGGATAAAATATATATTGAGGAATGAAGGATTTAGTATTTCAAAAAAATTAGAATAATTTATTCTAAAAGATAATTATGATTTTGTTTGCATAGTGGATGGAGCTTCCAAAGAAATAACAGGAAAATTATGGTTGGATTGGTGGTTTAATGAAAGATAAAAAAGGTGACGTTAAATATTCATTTTCAAGCCTAATTAATATGAATAATGATTTAGAGGTAGAGATAGCAACATTAGAATTCGTTGGGAGTAATGCATGAGAAATTAAAGGAAGGATGTAATATTGCTTTTTAATCTAACTCGATTAATACAGTTAATCATTTTAAAAATATCTGGGCATATAGATGGGACAAATATTTGAATTATGAGAGGTTATTCAGTCAAAGGCAGTAGTTACAGCAATTACTATTCGCAAGAAATTTGACAAGTCTGTTGATAAAATCCCTTGATCATAAAATTATGGGAATGAGTAGGCAAAATAGATGGACATACTAGTGGTAAATTGGAAGGGAGAATCGGAAACGGATGTTGCATTGGAGAGATATATGACGTTGTGGTAATTTGAAGATCAAATTAAGGAATACGGGATAAACACCCCGATGAGGACATTGGCCTTTTCTAGTGGGGGAGGATTGTAAGAACTTAAGGTGAAATTGGCTCGACGGTTGATTGTTTGACCAAGACCCCTAGACCAGGAGTTGGGCATCAAGGGTGGATGTAGAAAGCCTGAGCCGCCGGAAGAGTGAAAGCTTAGGCTACTTTGATAGTGGGCTATGAGACATTTGTATTAATAGTATTGGTCATTGGAATAAGTTGGACCGCCACATGACATTGATCTACAAGGTTCAATGTTAGGAATCAATATTTTTGATGATAACATAACACAATGTAAAATGTTAAAATTAGATGTTCTATCATTTTATCAGTTGAAATTAATATTAGTGTTACCTTGAGATCCATCAACGGATAGCTAGAATAGGATGACTAATTGTAAATATCCAATGCCATGTAATTTTGTCTAAGTGAAGGATGATCAACGGATGAATCACCAATATGTCAACGGATGAAGGCTGTAAGCTTCTCAATGGATGAGTCTTCAAGATTTCATCGGATGAGTTATGCACACTAGTCAACGGATGAATTTTGTAATATAATCGACAGATGAGGCATAATGGATGAGTTCACAGCCGTTGAAAATGACCTTTGCTTAAATCTGACAGATCACATGAGTTCATTACACTAATTTGGACATGAAAGCCAATTTGAGACTATAAAGAAGAAACAAAAATACATCTATTTTATGCAATGCAACCTGGATTATTTGAAAAAGATCAGTCGAAAATGAAGATAATTCAGAAGACTTGCATTGCATATTTGTGAGTTCTTGTTCTTAAATCTTTTAGTTTGTAAAAGATTCTTAAATCTTTTTTTTTGTAAAAGATTGTATTCAACCTCCTCCCCTCTTTACAATCTTTCTGCTAGTCTTGTGTAAAATAACATTCAAGAACTAGGTTTAGGCTGAAAACTTAGTTGAGAATTTACTTGTGGGCTAAACAATTAAGTGGTATGGTTGTGGGAGTCAATAAAAACATGAACACACACACACATACGAACACACTGACATGCACACACACACACATACGTGTGTGTATGGTGTGTGTGTGTGTGTGATATATATTACTGGGTGAGTTTGGTAATTATTAGTAACTGTTTAGTGCTCAAAAAGACTGTTAGGTTTCGTTATTACCGTCAGAAACTGCCTGGCTGAGAGTAACTACCTTGTAATGTCTCATCAAGGTTGAAAAAACGTGGATAGACATAGATATGCATATTATTGATGTATTCTATTTCTCGAGATTCAATCATCAACATAGCAGAAAATACATTAGAAAAGATAGGCAATCATTATGAAGGCATTGACATATACCTTTTGTATTACTTTTGAGTTATGATGGCAATGAAAAGGTTGGGAAAATTACTATTGTAAATATCTACTATATATGTGCTTTTACTTACTAGCGTGATTATCGGTAGACTAGCATAAAGAAAGTATTTTATACAAGCTGATCTTATCGGGCCAACTAATCGGGCGCTCGGACAAAAATGAGATGCTCGATTTAAGTACATGCCCTCTTATCATATAATGATAAGAGTTTGTAATCGAAATTAACAATATGACCCCTACGGAAATGAATATTAGATAACCAGTTTGGCTAAGTCTTGATTGATTTATTAGTAGGATAATATACAATAAATAAATAAATTAAATACAACACAATTATAATATAAGATGATATAAGAGATGTATAATAATCATTTTTTTTCTACAACAGTTAAAACACAAAACAAAAATATCAACACTTTGTTACTTTGATATCATTAGTCCATGACATTTTTATTTTGAGATAATTTTTTAACTTTTTTCAGAAATAATATTTAATGTTAAATATCCTTTGGTAAAGGATGGGTGCAAATGTTATATAATAATCGATTATAACTATTAAACATATGTATTCACATTTGAAAGGCACTTGTTTAGCCTATTTGTATTTAAGAGGTATTAACTCAACTCTGATAAGAAAGCAAGTAAATAGCAAGTACTGTTAACCGGAATCCGTACGAAGAACGTCAAATGATTTATTGAAGATTTTATGTTAGAAGAATTTCAAGATGCTGCTACAAACCACTGGAAGAAGTTCATTAATATGATCAAGCCTTAGTGTACAAATAATCTTTTGTAGCACGTCCAGAAGATCAGAAGGTATAAAGTTTAAATACTTTATTTATTCAGAAGATTCCATATTGTGTCACCAAATGAAGAAGAACTTAAAGAAGACGAAGAATCGATGAACAAGCCACAGCCTAATTGTTTAAATGACAAGGAATATTTGATTCAGCTAGTTACAGATGAACCAGACAGTACATTTGTGTATCAGCTCATCAGATTAAATATTCTAAGTCAAAAGAAGGTGGTCGTTCAATCAAGTCGAAGATCTTAATTGTTCAAAGAAGACTGAAGACTCTACTGAAGAGGAAAAAGGATAATTGATTATCTAATTAATTATTTCACTTCTCAAAATAATTATATTGGATGTGTAATTTATTTATTAAGTTAATTCTATCTCGAATTAATTTAATTTATGAATTTATGCATTTAAAATAATTAAGTGAATATTAATTGGTTAATTAATTAAAGGGAAATTGGATTGTCTACTTGAAAAACACAAGGAAAGACAATCTATTTGATTGTCTACTTGAAAAACAACAAGGAAAGACAATCTAATTGATTGTCTAAGTGTTAAACCACAAGGAAAGACAATCCAAGGCTTTATCATGTTAAAATCAACAAGGTAAGACAATCTAAGGGAATGTCTTGTTGATTTAAGCAAGGTAAGACAATCCAAAAGATTGTCTTACCGCTTTTCCCACTTCTACCACACTGCAAGACAATCCAAGGCTTTATCTTGTTAAAATCAACAAGGTAAGACAATCCAAGGGATTGTCTTGTTGATTTAAGCAAGGTAAGACAATCCAAAGGATTGTCTTACCGCTTTTCCCCAATCTACCATATGGCAAGACAATCTATCAGATTGTCTTACCGCCTGTAGCCATTGTCTTGCCTTGGTAGCTTGCAAGACAATCTTTATGATTGTCTTGCCGATTGAAGTGCGGCAAGACAATATCCCAGATTGTCTTACCGCACTTCCAGATTGTCTTACCGATCCCTAGATTGTCTTGCCCATGGATTTGATTGTCTTATTAGTTGTAGACAATCAATTTTATTGTCTTACAAGGCCTAAAACAGCAAGACAAAGTGCCAGATTTTCTTAGCAAGATGAGGATTGTCTTTGCCACCATTGTCTTACTAGTTCAAGGATTTTGCCTATAAATATGGCTCTCCCTCATTCATTTGTTCTAGTTCAAAGTACTGTAAAGCATTCAAGTTGTGCTAAACTTGCTATTCGTTAAATCCACAGTTTACTGTGCTTTGATCATTCGGTTGTTTTGTTCCGCTAAGTTAGAATACTTTCTGTCAAATTTATTTTACAAACTAGTGGACATTAAAACGAACCATATTAATTATATAACGACTTTCACATTGTTATATTAATTAATTAAAATCTGATTAACAAATTTATATTCAATCAGATTATTCCGCCGCGATTATTTTGTGACGATTGTATTCAACCCCCCTTCTACAATCGTTCCAGGACCTAACAATTGGTATCAGAGCGGTTGATACCATTTTACAGTATCAGATCCTATTCACACTCTATAACGTCCAAATATTTTTTATTCGAATTAATTTTATTCCAAAAATTAATTTTAATTTAAAATATTTTTCTTTCAAAAATCCAAATCTCATCCAAACACTATTCACTTCAAATCCTTAAACATGAGTACACAAAAGATCAGTAGCAATAAAATCCCACCGTTCAGCAAAGAACACTTTGGCCTATGGAAGAGGCACATGTTACTATTCCTCCGCACTGCGAACAGAAAATATATCGGGATATCAAACAAGGGTGTTTCTACTCCGATGAACGTCATATTAGCACACGAAGAAGATGGTGTGTTAATACCTCATCAGACTATTCCGAAAGAACTTTCTGAGTACACAGATGAAGAGAGTGAACAGATGAACTTAGATGACGCTCTTCAACTGATTTTGGTTGAACCTCTAGATCCGGTCATGTACAATGCTGTTGTTAATTGTACGAACGCAAAGCAAATCTGGGATACGTTAGAGATTATCAACGAAGGCTCAGAAGAAGTCAGGGAAAACAAGAAAAAGATACTGATGGCTCAGTATGAACAGTTTGGTTCCAATCCCGATGAAGGTATTTCAGAAGTATTTATCAGACTTAATAACCTGATTAATAACTTAAATCTGAATGGGAAATACTACGACAAGAAAGAGGTCAACATGGAGTTTCTCTTAACCCTTCCCGAGCATCTGGAACACAGAATCACTACTATCAGGGAAAGTAGAGATCTGAATGAGATTTCTCTGGAGAGACTCTACGGAGTTTTGAAAACTTATGAACTCGAGCAGGTTCAAAGTAAGCAGAGATATGGTTGGGGTAAAACAACGAACCATTCGAGAGCTCTAGTTGTTGAGTCACCTGTACCGGAAGAAAAGAAGGATGTTGTTGTTCCTTCTAAGACCACTTAGGAATTTGTTGTACCTGAGAAGGGTCAGACTGCTTCTTTCAGTTGTGACGAAGAGTTCTATACAATGGAAGAGATAGAACAGTTAGAAGATCAATCTCTATCACTGTTTGCCAAGAAATTTGGAAACATGAGATTCAAGAAGAAAACTACTGCCAACAGGTTTCAAAAAGGAGGTTACTAATCTTCTACAAGCAAAGGAGGATACAAGACTAGGATGGTGGACAGGAGCAAGTTTAAATGTTTCAACTGTGGTGAACCGGGACACTTTGCAACTGAATGCAAACAGCCCAAGGTTCAAGGAAAGAGAAAAGATTCCTACGACGAGCTGAAGCGAGAGTATGATGCATTAGTGAGAAAGCATCAGGGTACTTCTGGAAGTCAAAGCTTCAAGAGCAAGTCTTATCTAGCAGAAGGGAAAAGCTGGGATAATACAGACAGTGATGAAGAAGAGCAGATTGGGAATGTTGCTCTCATGGCTAATGCTGGATCATCTTCACCTCCTCCTTCTGGAAGCTTTCAGGTAGATCCTACATTCCCTAAATTTTTTATGCAATTAGGATTAGAAAGGGATGATGCTAGAAGTAAATTGAAAGCTGCCAATCTTAAAATTAATGCATTAGTCTTAGATATTCATGCTTCTAAGATGAATGAGATGAACGTATTGAAACCTAAAATTGAACAACTGACTATGGATTTAGGATTACAATGTGCTAAAGTCAGAGTTCTAGAGAAAGGTGAGATTGCTTTAAGACTTCAGCTAGACGAAGAGAAAGTGAAATGTAAAGCCTTTAAGGATGCCTCCACTATAGTCAAAGAACTTAATGATAAACAAGAGATCAAGAGAACTGTTGGAATAGGTTTTGACTATAACAAATCTGTAGGTAAGGCTAGTAACATTACTCCCTTAAGAAGAGTGTTGAGGAGAGAGGAATACCTTTTGTTTTGAAAGATTCCCCTCAACCATTGTTCAAATCCTCAGATTCTGAACCTCTGTTGGAAACTCCTGTTGTCATTAGATATGAACTCAAACAGGAAGACCTTAAAATGAAAGAGAGTAATGAGAATAGAGATGACATCCTGACATCACTGAAACCAATCAAAGTGAAAGGCAATGTTAGGTTGCCTAAAGCTGGTTTAGGTGTCAGCTCTGAGAGAACTAAATTCAACAAGCCAAATAACTTTGTGAATAGTAAGAACAGAGATAATAGATGTCATTCTACTGAGAACTTTAAATCTGTTAACAAGGTTAGAATATAATCTATTGATGTTCCTACTACTATGACTGATATGCTTGTTGCTCCTGTTTTTGATGCATGTCATAAATGTTGTGGTGTTGATAACTGTATGCTTTGTGCTTTCAATACTATGTCTGCTTATTTTAGAAATTTACATGCTAAAAACGAAAACACATCACCTAGACAACACACAAACGATAAGCATGCTAGATCAAAGACTGCTAGTCCTCCTCGTGTTAGGAAGGAGACTTATGTTCCAAAGCCTAAAACCAAGGTTTACAAGGCTGTTGTTAAGGAACTAAGTACAGTCAAGAGTGAGCCAAATATCAGTCCAAGAGGCTCTGTTGTATTACCTGATAGAAATCAATTCTTTAAGTTTGCTGGACCCAATCAAGTGTGGGTCCCAAAGAAGGTTTAATCAAGTAGTCTTTTGCAGGGTGCCAGTGGAGTTGTTCGAGTTGCTTGGGTGCTTGACAGTGGAGCGTCAATGCACATGACTGGTACAAGATCCCTGCTAGAAGACATAAGAGAAGCAACTGGTCCGTCAGTTACTTTTGCTGATAATAGCAAAGGTCGTACTGTTGGATATGGCAAGTATAAAGTTGGAAGGATCATCATAGAGGATATTGCTATAGTTGAAGGACTTCAACATAATCTCCTGAGTATCAGTCATTTCTGTGACAAGGGATACTACATTCACTTTGAAAAAGGAGATATGTATCATTAAACATATCAAGGATAAGCGTCCTTCACTATGTGGCATTGGGAAAGGCAACATATACGTAGCTGATTTGTCTTCAGGACCAGGGGAATGCAGTTCACTGTTTCTACGCAAAGGCGTCTGCTGAAGATAGTTGGTTATGGCATAAGAAGCTCTCACACCTCAACTTCAAAACTATGAACTCTCTAGTCAATAGAGATCTGGTGAGAGGTTTGCCTTCTCTGGAATTCTCAACTGATGATCGCTGTGAAGCTTGTCAGAAAGGAAAAGCGAAGAGAGCATCTCACAAAGGCAAAACCATCAATACCATTACAGATCCACTCCATTTACTTCATATGGATTTGTTTGGCCCCGTGAATATTACATCAATTGATGGAGAAAGATATGCCTTAGTCATTGTGCATGACTTCTCGAAATATACTTGGGTTTACTTCCTTACTTCTAAGGATGAAACTCCGTTGACAGTTATTGATCATATAAAGCAAGTTGAATTGGAAAAGGGTGTGCTAGTTAAAGCAATAAGGTCAAATAATGGCACGAAATTCAAGAATCAAACTCTAATCAATTTTTACACTGAAAAGGGAATTAAAAGGCAGTATTCAGCACCAAGGACTCCTCAGCAGAATGGAGTCGTCGAAAGAAAGAATCGTACATCGATTGAAGCTGTAAGGACAATGATTGCTGAAGCAAAGCTTCCTCTGTACTTTTGGGTTGAAGCTGCGACTACTGCCTGCTATACCCAGAATCGAACGTTGATCAATAAATATCATATGAGAACTCCATTTCAGTTGTATAACAACATGAAACCTTATGTCAAACATCTTCATGTATTTGGAGCTAAGTGTTATGTTCTCAAGGATGGTGAAGAGAACTTGAACAAGTTTGAACCAAAGGCATCTGAAGCCATTTTTGTTGGTTATACAAATAATGCTTATAGAGTTTTTGTAATTGATACTCTGTCAGTGAAAGTTAGTGTCAATGTTACATTTGATGACACTAAACTTCCAGGTCTGCAATCTGCTGATCCATCTGAGTCTCTGAAGTTTGACAACTATCCAAATTCTGATTCTGATGATGATGTGCCACCTGAGGTTACAACAGGTGATGACAACAATGATGATAATGATCCAGGCAATGGCAATAATGCTGGAGATTCCACTGATGCTAGTGGTGGATCAACAAGTCAACCTGGCAACAACTCAGGGGGAGCTGGTGGATCAACTAGTCATACACATCATCTTACTGACAATACAACTGAATCATCAAGGTCACAACTTCCAAGGGAAAGGATTTGGAGCATAGATCATCCCTTTGATCTTATAATTGGTGATCCTGATGTTGGTGTAAGGACTAGAAGTGCTACGACAAATGAATGTCTATTCTCTGGTTTTCTTTCACAATTAGAACCAAAGAAAGTAGATGAAGCACTTGCTGATCCTGATTGGGTTCTTGCCATGCAAGAAGAACTCAATCAATTTGAGAGACAAGAAGTCTGGGCCCTGGTTCCAAGGCCAAAAGGAAAGTCTACAATTGGAACTAGATGGGTCTTCCGTAACAAGTTAGATGGTGATGGCATTGTTGTGAGAAACAAAGCTAGACTGGTCGCAAAAGATTATTCTCAAGAAGAAGGAATTGATTATGATGAAACCTATGCTCCAGTTGCTCGTCTTGAAGCCATCAGAATATTCCTTGCATTTGCTGCAGATTCCAACTTCAAGGTTTATCAGATGGATGTGAAAAGTGCATTTTTGAATGGAAAGCTAGAAGAAGAAGTATATCTGGAACAGCCCCGTGGCTTTGAAAATCCAGAATTTGATGATTTTGTTTACTTCGTATTCAAAGCTGTCTATGGGCTCAAGCAGTCACCAAGGACACGGTATGACACTTACTCTGAGTTTTTAATTGAAAATAATTTCACTAGAGGTGTCATAGATAAAACTCTCTTTTACAAATTGCATGATAATAATATGATATTTGTTCAAATATATGTTGATGATATTATATTTGGTTGTACAAAGATAACTTGTGCAAGAGGTTTGCTAAGTTAATGCAGAGCAATTATGAATTGAGTATGATGGGTGAGCTGTCCTACTTTCTTGGTCTTCAAGTAAGCCAAAAGGAAGATGGCATTTTCATTTGCCAATCAAAGTATGTTAGAGATCTTCTAAGAAAGTACAATCTGGAAGACTCTTCTCCGACAAAGACACCCATGGCCACTGCCACAATTCTTGACCAGGATAAATCTGGTAAGAAAGTTGATATTTCAAGCTATCGAGGTATGATTGGCTCATTACTCTATCTCACTGCTAGTAGACCAGATATTATGTTTGCAACATGTTTGTGTGCTAGGTTCCAAGCTGATCCTAAAGAATCACATCTTGTAGCCGTCAAAAGAATCTTTAGATATCTTAAGGGTACACCTGGTTTAGGTATTTGGTACCCTAAGAATACTGGTTTTGACTTAACCGGCTATACAGATTCCGATTATGCAGGATGCAGGATTAATAGGAAAAGTACGTCTAGAAGCTGTCAATTTCTAGGACGTCGGTTGGTTTCCTGGTACAGCAAGAAGCAGCACTCAGTGTCTACTTCTACTGCTGAAGCTGAGTATATAGCCGCTGGAAGCTGCTGTGCTCAGATACTGTGGATCAGAAACCAATTGAATGATTATGGTATTTCTGTCGACAAAATTCCAATATTTTGTGACAACACAAGTGCCATAGCCATTTCCAACAATCCGGTTCAACATTCCAGAACCAAGCACAGAGATATCAGGTATCATTTTATTCGAGAACATGTCATGAATGGTACGGTTGTGTTACATTTTGTACCCACGGCTGATCAAATCGCTGACATCTTCACTAAACCACTTGATGAATCCACTTTCTCTAAGTTGGTTTGTGAGCTAGGGATGTTAAATATGACATGACTCTCATTGTATATATTTTTAATATGCTTTATATATTTTTCTATAATTTTCTGAATTTTCCGTGTAATTATAAGTATATTATTAGATTTTACATGATTGTCTGTATATTATTTGATAATTATCTATGTAATTATGCATGTCTATATGTTTATTTATAATTTTCTAAATGCTTGCATACTCCCCTGTATTATTCTTTAAGCATTTAGATAATTATTTGTATTTATTTTGTATTTTTCAAAATTAATTAAGTATAAATATTTGAATTTAAGTTAATTCATTTTTATGAATTAAAGTTAAGTTCATAAGTATTTATATTTAATTAAAGTTGAATTTTACAAAATATATGTGTAATATTTAATATTGTTTTTATATTAGATTTTTGATTTAATGTGCAAAACATTTTATTTCTTAAACTAAATCAAAAATCACATATTATATAATTTTTCTTTTATTTTTCGGTTGAAAAACGCGTCAAGACAATCACTTAGATTGTCTTACTGATTATTTCTTCAAGACTTTTTGAGTTTTTGTTTATTTAATTAACTCGGCTAGACAATCATATAGATTGTCTTACCGAGTTCCGTAGCTTCCCTGATAAGCCAAAATCGGCAAGACAATCTATACGATTGTCTTCCCGAGATTTTGACTCCTCTCTTTTCAGATTCTCGGCAAGACAATCTATACGATTGTCTTACCGAGATTTGAACTATTAAGACAATCTTTTATATTATCTTTCTAGCCTCCATTATCATCTCCTTCGACTACACACACATATACACGAATTGCTCTTCGTTTTCAAGTTCGTAAAATTTGCAGATCTGTTTTCAAGTGTCATATAACTTGCTGGTTTGCTTAAAATATGTGATTTCTAACCGTTACGCTGTCGAAATTTTTACTCGAAATCGCCGGAATTTCAAACCGGTTTTTGCTTGATTCGTGAGTTCATCGAACTGGAGCTTTGGGATCGTGTTTTCACTGGAATTCGTGTGTATACAGCCGAGTTGTCTGGACTAATTTGCTGTTTGAGTTCGAATCAGGGATTGGAATCGGTTTTTCGAATTGGGGTTTTCGAATTTAGGGTTCTTGATCTTGTAATTGGGGATTTTCGAAATTAGTGGAGTTATTTGGAGATATTGAACTGATTTGGGATTTTTGGTTCAAGTTGGATTGAATTTTCACACCATTAAATTAATTAAATTTTAATTCGAGATTAAATCAATATTTCGAATTCTTAATTAATTAATTAATTATTAAGTGAAATTTGCGAGAAATTTGAAAAGTATCGTTTAATTTGATAAATTCTCGCTTAATTCATTTTTTAATTATAAAAATGGTTGGAAAATTTGTAATCCAAGAGACCAACTACAACGCGTGTTTGGACCCTGAAGTGTGCCCGAGCCGGTTCAAGCACTGGGTGAGATTTCTCAACGAACAATGTATAGCCAACACTGCCCTCACCGTATCTGCAGATCTATAGATTCAGCCACTCTATGACTTCTACTCAACCGCATTGAACTCTACACTGCTAGATGAATACAGGTTGATCGGAGACATAAGGCTTGGTGATGTGAACGGCCGGAATAGTATCTTGATTACATCTGATAATGTTAATCGTGTTTTGGGTTTTCCTAGGGGCAACTTTGCTGAAGTTCCTGAAGAACAAGAGTTGGTACAGTTCTTTCAGACCATACAGTACCAGGGAGATATCAATCTGCCCGAGATGTCTAAGGGTCATTTGAAGCCTGAATGGGAGATTTTCTTTGACACCTTGGCTAAGGTGTTCTCTCCTACCGATCGTTGGAACTTCCACAACATCTCCAACATCCTTCAGGTTTTTTGACTTTGCATTGCTTATAATCGTCCAATTGACATTGGAAAGATTATCCTGAAGGAGATTCTGAGGAAAATGGGACCACTGATGAGTCGATCAGTGGAGAATAATGATAAAGTTGAATGCTTCTACCCTCGGTTTCTGATGCTGCTTCTGAATAACAAGATCACAGAAGCTGATAAAAACTTCTATTTCAACTCTGAACGAGCTTTGGTCAAAAGGGCCAATACTAAGTTGGTGAATAAGCTCGCAAAATCTACAAAGCACAACCAAGTTCCACTTGTAGTCACTCCATTCATGTCTGAGATGTTCAACGCTCCGTTGGCACCTCTTCAGTTCAATGTGGCTCAACCTGAACCTCTGCAACAACAACAACCTCAACAACAGCAACAACCCCTACAACAGCTACTTCCACAACAACAACAACCTGAACAACAACAATCACCACAACAATCACCTCAACCATCACCTCAACAATCACCTACTCAATCACCTATCCACCAACAACAACAATTCCATTCATTTGAAGATGAACCCCTGCAGTATGACTTCTTCAAAACTCATCCATCTTCATCTGAACCCATAATACCACTCAACCAAACACAATACTCTCCACAAACACAATCAACCTCACAACCACTGCCATCAGATTCTGCTATCAACCCTGAACTTCAAGCCTTCCGAGACGACTTACAGGTAGCTCAGGTACTTACTGACTTCTCATCTAACTTTAATGTTGATATCTCTGATTATGGTTGTAAATTTGACTTGTTTTGTCAGCCTGCCAGCAATGAACTTGACAACACACAGGTTCATTACCAAGCTGATGTTTTTATTCAACAAACAACTTCTTCTCCAAACACAACAAACATCACTACTACAAAACCTGTTCGTAAAGTAGCCCGGAAAAGGAGTGGCAGTGCTTTTGTGTCTGAACACACAGGTTCATAACCAAGCTGATGTTTTTATTCAACAAACAACTTCTTCTCCAAACACAACAAACATCACTACTATGAAACCTGTTCGTAAAGTAGCCCGGAAAAGGAGTGGCAGTGCTTTTTGTGTCTGAACCCGCATCTCTGTCTTCTCAAAAGAAGCAAAGGGTGTCTAAGACAACTGCAGCCTCATCCTCGCCTTCCCAAAAAGGCTTGGACTCTGATATGGAAATACAGTCTCTGGATTCATTCTCAACAGAATGAAGCTATTGAAGTTGACCGTCCAGCCACGGTAATCTGTACTGAGTCAAGCACTGCTCTAGCACTCACGCTAGTGCAAAAATCAAGCCAATACACAGGTTACTACACTTTCTGAGAGCACAGTTTTTCAAAACCAAATTACTATGTATGAAAACTTTGCTGATCACTCTTTCTTTAATGATCAGGAGCTGTTTGACAATGTGCAAGTACATCCGCCGTCAATGGCATCCGGTGGACAATTTGTTCCTCCACTACCTGTTGAACCCATCTCAGGGAACATTGGTAGTATATACAGGTACAGCTGGAGGTCTGAGTAAATCGAGTGATGAAAGGCAAACACCGAGCGATACACATGCACGTGAGGCTAGTGAAACAGCTTTGAGTGTACGTGAGGTGTGTGCACACACTGACCCAGCTCTTTTTGAGGAACAAATTGCTAAGTTACAAGCTGAACTTGCTAGAATGATTGCGAAGAATGAAAGATTGAAAGGTGCACAACTTGTCACCTTACAGAAGAAAGTGGAGGAGGAGCCATCCAGTTCTTACAGGGATGAGCTCAAAGCAGATATCCATGGTTTAGCTGTCGAGATGAGATCCAATCATGAGCTTTATATGGCCAAATTTGATGATATCGACAGCAAACTGGATCAACTTCTCAGGTACTCCAAGTCTGATGATCCAACCTCCAGAGAGGATCCCTCAACTAAGGGGGAGAATAGAGACAAGGGAGGAGAAAACAAAGGGAACAGCTCCAATCAAAACAACAAGGGGAACACAAACACCAATACTTCTGATTCTGCACCTGGCATAGAAACTGAAAAGTCTAAAGACAAGCAACCCATGCATCAACAGGAAGACAATTATGATGCTTATCCTAAGGAGATGGATGATGATGATGTGTTTGATGCCACTTACTGTCAGAATTAGGAAGATGGAATGTTTGATGAAGCCTATCTGTTCCAGACTGAGGAGGAAGCTGTAGATCTTGAACATGAAGAGTTGGTAAGGAAGTTCAAGATGGAAAATGAAGCTAGGAAGCGAAAGCTCAGGGACTTTCAGAAGCTCCTTGAAGATAAGCTGATAATATAAGAGGAGATCAAGAAGGAAAAACAGAAAATCTATGATGCTGACTGTGTGCAGAAGAATCTTGATATCAAGCACAAAGTTGGTAAGAGTTGGGATATTGCTAGAAGAATCATTAATGGACCTCAAAGGGAACCCTTCGACGACAATAAATTCATGTCATTAATCTATGATCTGAGGGAGGTAAACCCTGATGAAGATGTTTTTATGCATACCCTCTCTTTGGAACTCTGGTACTTAACTGTGGCTGTCAGGAACTTAAAGGATGAATGGGAGCTTATCATCTACACAAGGAGAAAAAGAACATTCAGACTCTCAGTTGAATCTCTCAAGTCATTCACTGTAACTGAGCTCTGGGTGCTTCGTAACAAAGTCAAGAGAAGCTCTAATTTGAATGAACTCCTTCGAGACAAGCTGATGGAACATGCTGAATTCAATAGTCCTCAGGTTGTCAAGAATCCTTACTGTGTGAAGTTCAATAATGACGACATCATAAACACTGTGTATCTGAATGATGAAGCCTTCCCAAAGTACCCTGTCAACCATCCGGTGTTGGTATCCACACTCTTAAGAATATAGGGCTTCGCTTCTAAAGCCAAGGCTGATGCTGATAATGTTATAGCTGACTATTGTCTTGGGAATGATATTTCTAAATACACAAGGAAGATGAAGCAAGTCACGAAGACTCAGCCTGCTGACTTTAAGGGGTACCCAGTGGATCTGGAAGTGATGCACCAACTGGCTCTGGCTAATGAAAGGAAGAAACGTGGTGAAGCCACTACTGCAGAACAGCCAACCAGGGATGAACCTTCAACTCCTGTCCTTCACAGTTCTGACACTGAGGAAGGAGAAGTTGATCTTTAGATTATATAGGGTATTGTAATATATTTTCTAAATGAACACCCATTTTGTAATCTATCTTTAGTGTTTTAATCTGGTAAATGTTTAATGAATACCAGAAACTTTTGCTATTCATCTTTCAATGTTTAATCCTTTGTCTTATCAGTTAGTTGAGTTATCCTCTCGATAATTTGCATGTTATGTTAACAAACAAATAGGGGGAGATCGAAAGGCACATGTTTAGCCTATTTGTATTTAAGAGGTATTAACTCAACTCTGATAAGAAAGCAAGTAAATAGCAAGTACTGTTAACCGGAATCCATACGAAGAACGTCAAATGATTTATTGAAGATTTTATGTCAGAAGAATTTTAGGATGCTGCTACAAACCACTGGAAGAAGTTCATTAATATGATCAAGCCTCAGTGTACAAATCATCTTTTGTGGCACGTCCAGAAGATCAGAAGGTATAAAGTTTAAATACTTTATTTATTCAGAAGATTCCATATTGTGTCAACAAATGAAGAAGAACTTAAAGAAGACGAAGAATCGATGAACAAGCCACAACCTAATTGTTTAAATGACAAGGAATATTTGATTCAGCTAGTTAGAGATTAACCAGACAGTACATTTGTGTATCAGCTCATCAGATTAAATATTCTAAGTCAAAAGAAGGTGGTCGTTCAATCAAGTCGAAGATCTTAATTGTTCAAAGAAGACTGAAGACTCTGCTGAAGAGGAAAAAGTATAATTGATTATCTAATTAATTATTTCACTTCTCAAAATAATTATATTGGATGTGTAATTTATTTATTAAATTAATTCTATCTCGAATTAATTTAATTTATGAATTTATGCATTTAAAATAATTAAGTGAATATTAATTGGTTAATTAATTAAAGAGAAATTGGATTGTCTACTTGAAAAACACAAGGAAAGACAATCTATTTGATTGTCTACTTGAAAAACAACAAGGAAAGACAATCTAATTGATTGTCTAAGTGTTAAACCACAAGGAAAGACAATCCAAGGCTTTATCATGTTAAAATCAACAAGGTAAGACAATCTAAGGGAATGTCTTTTTGATTTAAGCAAGGTAAGACAATCCAAAAGATTGTCTTACCGCTTTTCCCACTTCTACCACACTGCAAGACAATCTTTCAGATTGTCTTACCTCCTGTAGCCATTGTCTTGCCTTGGTAGCTTGCAAGACAATCTTTATGATTGTCTTGCCGATTGAAGTGCATCAAGACAATCTCCCAGATTGTCTTACCGCACTTCCAGATCGTCTTACCGACCCCTAGATTGTCTTGCCCATGGATTTGATTGTCTTATTAGTTGTAGACAATCTATTTTATTATCTTACAAGGCCTAAAACAGCAAGGCAAAGTGCCAAATTGTCTTAGCAAGCTAGGGATTGTCTTTGCCACCATTATCTTACTAGTTCAAGGGTTTTGCCTATAAATATGGATCTCCCTCATTCATTTGTTCTAGTTCAAAGTATTGTAAAGTTTTCAAGTTGTGCTAAACTTGTTATTCGTTAAATACACAGTTTACTGCACTTTGATCATTCGGTTGTTTTGTTCCGCTAAGTTAGAATACTTTCTGTCAAATTTATTCTACGAACTAGTGGACATTAAAACGAACCATATTAATTATATAATGACTTTCACATTGTTATATTAATTAATTAAAATCTGATTAACAAATTTATATTCAATCAGATTATTCCGCCGCGATTATTTTGTGACGATCGTATTCAACCCCCCCTTCTACAATCGTTCCAGGACCTAACAACATTATTCACATCAACTAACATATTCTGAAACCTCACATTATCGATATTATGTCATTTTATAACATTATTTATCTATTTGGTTGATGAAACATCACTGTTTTTATATTTCAACTTTTTTAAAAGAGTGAAGTTCTGATATTATAAAAAGTTATTATATTTTACAGTATTCCACCACTTTCTCAAGTTTATTATCATTAATTGAAAAGTATTTAATAACGGTCACAGTTTTTTAGTTAAGGTTGATTACTTGGACAAGCGATGAAAATGAGAGGTAAGGAAGACGTAGCTTTCATAATCATTTTTAATCTCTTTTATTATTTATGGAAATGAATGAGATAATATTTATTTGCCAAAAAAAAATTATTTTTACTAGTCGGGTACTTCCAAAATAGAAATTTGTTATCTTTTAGGAGTGGTCATAAACTGCATAAATCACCTGCACCGCATCACCGAGTGTGTTTTTTAATTTTCATGATGCGGTTACAGATTGAATTTTTGACAAACTACACGATACACATACAATATAGGTTGTGATTTGATATATTATTAATGCGGTTCAAACCGTACTGTACCATCAATAACATATATAAACATATTTGTAATTATTAAATAAAATTATATTATATACGTATTTTATTTGTAATTATGTTGGGCATATATTTGTTAAACAAAATAATAATTAATTATTATGTTATAAATTTAGCATATACTAAATTTTCGTAAAACACTTATAATATAATAATATGTCTCTTAGTACTCATTGATATTATATTTACATTTTTGTATATATTTTTTATAATCGTTGTAACTCTGAAATAAACAACTCTTTTCTCGAATAATAATCACTATGTGGATTATTAGCTAGGTCAAATCACTGGATAGAATTAATCATGACTTATTTGGAAAAATTGTTCTAAAGTAAAAAACCAAAAGCTACCCGAGTTCAATTTTGAGCTATCTCTTACTTGGAAAAATTTTTCCAAGGCAAAAAAGCAAAAGCTACCCCGGTTCAATCATGACTTACTTGGAAAAAATTTTCAAAGGCAAAAAACCAAAAGCTACCCGGGTTCAATTTTGAACAATCTCTCACTTGGAAAAAATTTTCCAAGGAAAAAAAGCAAAAGCTACCCCGGTTCAATCATGACTTACTTGGAAAAAAATTTCCAAGGCAAAAAACCAAAAGTTACCCAGGTTAAATTTTGAGCTATCTCTCACTTGGAAAAATTTTTCCAAGGCAAAAAAGCAAAAGCTACCCCGGTTCAATCATGACTTATTTGGAAAAAAATTTCTAAGGCAAAAAACCAAAAGCTACCCGGGTTCAATTTTGAGCTATCTCTTACTTGGAAAAATTCTCTAAAGCTAATACATGTAAAGCAATCCCGTCCGGACTCATGTCAAGCAATCCCGTCCGGATTCATTCATACTCTATTACTTAAAAAAAAAAAAATTAAGACAAATATTTGTAAAGCAATCACGTCCAGACTCATGTCAAGCAATCCCGTCCAGACTCATGTCAAGCAATCCCGTCCAGACTCATGTCAAGCAACCTCGTCCAAACTCATTCATACTCTATTACTTAGAAAAAAATTTTAAGGCAAATATTTGTAAAGTAATCATGTCCGGACTAATGACAAGCAATCCCGACCGGACTCATGTCAAGCAATCCTGTCAGGACTCATGTCAAGTAATCTCGTCCGGACTCATTCATACTCTATTACTTAGAAACCATCTATAACGACCCGGATCAGATGACGAGAGCAAAAATCTCCCCTTGTCCGGACCAACCCAGACTAAAGGCAAAAAGCAAAATCTCACCTCTTGTCCGGATCAACCCGGACTAGGGGGGGCAAAAAGCAAAGCTTCACCTCTTGTCCCGATCTGCCCGGATTGGGGGGCAAAAGCAATCTACCACCCCTATTCCAGATCGACCCGGAATTGGAGGGCAAAATAAAACTAACACCCCTAGTCCATATCAACCCAGATTAGGGCGCAACAGAAACTTACTACTCCTAGCCCAGATCAGTCCGAATTAAGGAGCCGAGGTAAATTTTTGCTCCTACTCCATTCTCGTCCAGATTGAAGACAAGATTCGCATTATTCTCTACTCCCTCACACAGAAAATCTGAATAAGGGAGTGGGGGCAAATGATAGTATATAATCCAAACCGGCTGTATTCTCGAGGTCCTAGGCCAAGTCTGGTCCAGACTCAGTAGAACCCTGAGAGAATAGTCCACCCACTCTAGAACATGATCATAAAGAAGCACCAATCCGGATTGGTGAGAATAGTTCAACCATGTCCTGACAAGTATCCCAATCCGGATTGGGTTACCTTAATCCCACCAAGAACCGGGAGCAAGACCAACTCCAACCCCGGTTCGAGGGACCAACAATGCAAGGACGCAATCCCGGAGGTGCACCCAACCCGGAGAGAATTCCATGACCTTGGAGAGGCAATCAACCCGGGTTGGTGGACACCAGTCCTGCCAGAACTTAGTCTGGATATGAACCGGGATCCAAGCTCAATGGTCAGCTACTGACACTATGAAGACAAACCTCAGAACACTCCAAAATACTATTCCTTAGCTGACACCTGGACAGTTGTTAAGCATCCAAGCCCTACAGATGGACGGCAGGATCCAAGGTACACATCCTTAAACCCTAATCCTTGGCCTATAAATAGACCAAGGATGAGAGGCTTAAGGATCTTCTTCTCCACACTCTCATATTTCTCACACACTCCAAGCCACCATATACAGCAGCCATACACCTTCACCCACCACACATAGATAGCTCATTTCCCGTCTATCTATTTTCCGACGCCTGTACTCATTCTCACGCCGGAGGCGCCGGGGGGCTCAAACCCCCCTCCGGTGTTGTTTTGCAGACACCCGTCCAGCAGTTACACCGCAAGAAACCAGTACACGACGGAGGAAGCACCAGAACGGAATTTGGTGTTATCACCCAGAACTTCTGAAATGCTCATTTAGATATGTAAGATTCTGAATATGTAATTCCATAAGGGGTCTTTTTAGCTTATCAAATCAGATTAATTAATTTCTTATGCGATGAAAAGTTTTGATTGGTGGAGATTAGTTATATGTCACCTGCTCAAAAGTCTGTTGTTTGTGTGCGACTAGGGATGGACATTCACCCCGCCCTACTAGACCACGATCCGTTCCGGGCCGGGGAAGTTCCATAAAAAATTCGAGGATCGGGGCGGGGTCGGGGATTCGTGTCTCCCCGCCCTGATCCCCGACCCCGATCGCATATATATAAAAATAGTAATATATTTATACCAAATAAATTATTAAAAATAGATACCTTTTATAATATTATTAAAATTAAAAAATAATCTTTATTTTTATTGACCGATTATAATTATATTGTAAATAATATATATTTTAAATTTTTAAAATTATCTTTTATTTATATTATAAATCGATTTTAATATGATTTGATGTTGAAAATATGAGATAATATTATTTTATTAGTATATAAGGAGTTAGTAGTTTATTTTTTTATTGAAAAAATATATTATATATTATAAAGTTAATTATTCTTTTAATTAAAAAATAAAATTCCCCAAATTCCTGCTGTGATCCCCGTTCCCCGTTCAGGGCAGGGATCGGAGAGAAAAAAAAAAAATCCCCGTTAGAAGTACAAGACATGGTCGGAGATGTGTATTGAATTCAGGGATCGGGGACGGGGATAGCACTCCCCTACCCCGAAGTGCCCTCGTGCCCATCCCAGGTATGACCACAAACATAGAGACACACATTATAAAATCAGTTCCATAAATAATATAATTGCATTACATCAGCTGGCAGACTAGCATTATTTATTATTATATCTGCAGCTGATAATACTTAAGATAAAAATACTAGGTCAGGGGCAGAACATAACATCACTCAGCAGACTATCTGTTATCTTTAAACTGAGTAGTGAAATTCAAGTACTTTTTCTTGGATGTTCCAAAACTTGATTTGTGAAAAGGGAAACAGGTGCAAGCCCACTTTCACAACCAGCTGACCTTATTTATCATCTGTCATATATATGCTACATGCTTGATATCTTCTTTCTAAGTCCAATGTAGAGTTCAGTTTCCACATCTGAATTTTCAGTCTCGGTGGAGGGAGAGTATTCCTTGTCTTCGTTTGATTCTTGCGGTGGTTGAAGTTCACACTGAAATTAAAGTTCATAGAGATCAGGTAAGTGTTTCGACTGCACGATTACACCAGGTAATACAAGAGCAGGATAATTTAAGTATATTCCACTTGGAAGCTTGAGAGGAAACAATTTTGTAGGCAGACATTATCTTATTATTCTGGTTTCGCAGAGGCCCCGGGCTTGTGATAATTGTATTGATTATAGTGATCAAGCGTTGCAGAATCTCTGAGAATTTTTTAAAGCTAGCTGTATGTATTAGCTTTGTTCTGTTGCTCAGTTCTGAAACCGCAGGTAATTGCCACAGTATAGATGATATCTACAGTTCTACTTCTGTATTAGTTTGTATTATACAGCGTATTTATTTTAAGGATTAATTTGAATATGCACTAAGACTTTCATACAGTCATTATTTTGTTCAGTTTAAGACAGAAGAATCTTTACATGATCTCTTTTGGCTATGACATGTTTTTTTTTTTTTTTTGAGGAATTATTACTATGACATTAATCAATGTTTCAGAAAGATCACTTAAGCCCGAGGTTTTACCAAATTAGTTTATATGCTCGAGAGCATTCTCTCATCCTACCCCAATCCTGGTGCTTGTATTCTTACTAAAAATAGTAACATTTTAAGTTTATCATCTAAAAACTTACTACATCCCATTCCCCATTTCTATCTCTATAATGTTTTCAATTACTTCATTTTCTCACTTCTCTTTGCAAATTTATTTTATTTGTATTTTTCAAAATGCTTACATAGCATAGCGTTCTACGTTATGCAAGAACATAACTTACATAGCACATCATTAAATACCATAGGATTTTAAAGCATAATTTAAAATCCCAATTGAATACCACGAGATTTTGTGGCATAATTTGAAATCTCAATCGAATACCTCGAGATTTTAATGGATTTCAAACAATCCCAATCGAATACCCTCGGATTTCATGAATGCAAAAAAATGCTTTAAAATCCCAATCCAATACACGCCTCTAAGCAGTGTCACTTAAGCACAATTAAGCACCCTTCTGTAGTAGTACACCCTATCATTTCTCACTCCTCTTTTATGTATAAATATTGTTAAGATATGAAATGGGGATGAATAGTAAGTCCCCAAATTTGGGGACTCATTTTTTAGTCTTTAAAAATTTCTGAAATATATATAAAAAACATGATATAAACTCGTCTTCAGCTAAAACTCATAATTTCATAAAAAATATAGGGATGGGGAACCCAATAAGAATGCTCTGATTGAGGTAATATATACATTTACCTTGGCGGATAAGATTGCATTATCTGCTGCTAGGGTCTTCTCCTGCAAATTTATCAGGCAAAACTGAAGGTGTTAGAAAAATTAGCTATAATTAAGCTGCCTTAGCTATAATTAGCTATTAATTGTCACTTCCAGGTAAAAAAAAAATTCAAGATTAGTTTTTGGAATCTAAAACTTTGAAGAAATGAATTAGCTGGTACTGTAAGTTTCTGTTTTTGCCTTCATTACAGTTTACCTTTTCCTTAAGTTGCTCAATCTGTTCATTGTAGACCTTCATCTGTAATGCAAAAGTACAGACAATGAGGAAGACATATTTAGATGTACTTGATATTCAATGACCAAAGCTACAGTTCATGAACTATCAAACCTGAAATATGTGATTAATATTAGACTTTAAATCTAAAACTCTATAGCATACTTGAATCTTTCAATTTGGCTTGGTCTTTTTCAAAATGAATAAATTGTCAATACTTAGTTTACTTCAGTTCTAACAGTACTCAAAGCAGGCGAAAAAAGACCAAGTTACTAAAGCTGGGAAAATACGTTCAACATGTATAATCAAGATCCGAGGTTATGTTAATCAATATGCATGTTCTTCAGGACGAAGGCGTACTTGCTCTTAGTTGTGTTGCCCTCACTCCATTTACATGAGGTCAGAGGCAAGTGTTCAACGATAAATCGACAGAGTTTAGAAGTGTAAGTTTTTCTATTTGATCTAAGAGCATCTCTATATGTAACATTGTTAGAATAAATAACAAGAGGAATAATAACCTTTCTATCTCTTATGGTGCACACACTCTTCTCTAATTGTTGTTCAACTTGCTGTATCTCTTCTAAGGTGCATGATCCTAGACCTTCTCCCAATAGCTTACTGCAATATTTAATTTTAATCAAGCTTGAGGAGAAAGTAGGTGATTTTCATGAAAACATAGAAAAACCAAAATTATTAAAGTAGGGTAGATTAATTATGTACCGCTTTGCAACTTCAAGAAGCTCTATCTTCTTTGCCAAACAAGCTGTTTCAAGCTTCAAATGCTGTCATTTTGAGGAAAATTATTCTAAGAAACATCTCTAGCTAGCTACTTTCAAATATCACAAAGACCTATCAAAGATTTATCCATATGCGGGGTATATATAGTAAGAGGCATAGGGGGTCACGTGTACCCTCTAAAATTTTTTTTAACAATTTTCACCATTCTAAATTTTACAAAATTATAGAATTACTCTAAGGACATTTAAAAATTTATAGGTGTTTTCTCAAAATTTGTTTGGTGCCCTCAAACTTTGCTTCCTAGATCAGGCCCTGTCCATATAGAATGATTATACTAAATAGTCCTTAGCAAAATATCAATATATGATCAGAGGCCCATTGATAGCAAACACTGACCTGCATATCTTGCACCACAGGGGTCTTGTTACTGTGAACATCTTTGGTGCACTTCCTGTAGCGCTCTATCATGTCGTGCATGCTGCAATACTTTCACATTTAGTACATACTTGAACAACCGATAATGAAAAGAAAAGCGATCAAGAAGTTCGCAGAAATATTTTTATTCCTAATAGAAGTTGGTTCAGGGCCAAGTAGAATCTATTCATCATATTATTCATCATATATATTATTCATATAATTTATTTAATATATATCTATTAGAGAAAAAAGAAAGATTTATTATATTAATATTCAAGGATAAGCTACCGGCTAGTCGGCTACTATGAAGGTGCTGCATGAACTTATGTATATATACTGTGGATATATCCCTTTTATCCTCCATAGGGTGACTAATTCAGTAATCGAATAAGCAAAAGGAAATTATTCCTTCTCACACCAGCAAATCTATCCATAACCTTTACATGACAAGTGAGATTTTTTTTTTCTTACATCAATATATTTCAAAATAGAGGTAATTGCAATTCGGACTCCTTAACTTTCGTTAAAAAACGATATTGTGGCATATTTTTGGAAACTCAAATCGCACGCGCTATCTTTACATTTCAAGAACGATACGCACCCTCTCCCTTATATTCCGATAACTTCCGTTAAAATAGTCCCTCCGTCTCAATTTACATGTCCCTTTTACTTTTCGAGGAGTCAAATTGACTAATTTTTGACCAACTATTTGAAAATATTTATTTATTTTTTTAGGAAATAGAAAGTTACATATTAAAATAGACTAGATTTGCTTTTTGATGATATTTTTTTAAAATTTTATAAATTTTTATTCTTATTATATTAAAATGGTAGAAACATTTATTGCCAATAATAAATCATAATTTTAGATTAAATAAAAATAAAATAGGAAGTTGTGTTAATTTTTAAAGCAGGACTATTTGTGCAATACTAACCTATTGTCTCGTCCTTTTGGTTACGTCTTAATTTTGACATTTGTTATTGTTAGGAGTTGTCCCACATCGGTTTTGGGAGGGGCATAAAGCTAAAATATAAGCAGCCAAAGAACTCCATTAGTACGAGGCCTTTTGGGAGGTGCCCAAAAATAAAGTCGTGCGGACTAGGCCCAAAGCGGACAATATCGTACTATTGTGGAGTTAGGCTCGCTTAGCTGGCCCAACAAGTGGTATCAGAACGAGGCCTTTTGGGAGGTGCCCAAAAAGAAAGCCGTGCGGGCTAGGCCCAAAGCGGACAATATCGTACTATTGTGGAGTTAGGCTCGCTTAGCTGGCCCAACAAGTGGTATCAGAGCCAGGTTGGAACGGTCCGTAATAATCTCAAGTGGGCTCCAGAATGGGCCTAGGAAGAGGCAGATGGGCTACCCCGAATGGGCTTAGGGAAAAGGCAGGTGGGCCATCCAGTTTGGGCCTAGGGGGAGCCAGATAGCCAGACGGACTTCCAGTATGGGTTTAAAAGGGAGCCCGATCGCACATTAGGAGGCAGAATTCGACAGGTGTCGAGCCCGATGTGTGAAGGGGGAGATTGTTAGGAGTTGTCCCACATCGGTTGTGGGAGGGGCATAAAGCTAGAATATAAGCAGCCAAAGAACTCCATTAGTACGAGGCCTTTTGGGAGGTGCCCAAAAATAAAGCCGTGCGGGCTAGGCCCAAAGCGAACAATATCGTACTATTGTGGAGTTAGGCTCGCTTAGCTGGCCCAACAAGTGGTATCAGAACGAGACCTTTTGGGAGGTGCCCAAAAACAAAGCCGTGCGGGCTAGGCCCAAAGCGGACAATATCGTACTATTGTGGTGTTAGGCTCGTTTAGCTGGCCCAACAAGCGTGGTATCAGAGCGAGGTTCGAACGATCCGTAACAATCTCAAGTGGGCTCCAGAAAGGGCCTAGGAAGAGGCAGATGGGCTACCTAATATGGGCTAAGGATGAGACAGGTGGGCCTTTCAGTTTGGGCCTAGGGGGAGCCAGATGGCCAGACGGACTTCCATATGGGTTTAAAGAGGAGCCCGGTCGCATATCAGGAGGCGAAATTCGACAGGTGTCGAGCCCGATGTGTGAAGGGGGAGATTGTTAGGAGTTGTCCCACATCGGTTGTGGGAGGGGCATAAATCTATAATATAAGAAGCCAGAACAACTCCAAATAGAACGAGGCCTTTTGGGAGGTGCCCAAAAACAAAGCGGTGCGGGCTAGGCCCAAAGCGGACAATATCGTACTATTGTGGAGTTAGGCTCGTTTAGCTGGCCCAACAGTTATCGTGCTTGTTTAGTAGTATTGTTATATTGTTCGCAACATCATTTATTATGTTCACCTCCTTATTAAACTTATATGTATTTTTGAAATATATTTGATAAAATCGTATGCTCCTTTTTTATCCCTCCGATATATTTATATTGTGAATAAAAAAGTTTTACAAAATGATTTTTACAATGATAAAGAGGAGAAATTGGTGAGCCTTTATAGAGTGATTTATGTTCAAGATCTTGGTGAGTTTTAAATTTAAAAGATTTTGGTGTTGTCCCGGATGTTGAAGATTCTGCTATGTATAATATTTTTGGTTAATTTGTATTTGTATGCTAGAGTTTTGTATGTAACATAAACTTCTATTATGATAATTTAATGTCTTTCTTTTAATTTTTTTTGTTGATATGTATTTGTGTAGTAGAGTTCTATACATGTGGCGTCAACTTCTATTAGATTATATTCATAAATGTATTTTTATATTAGAAATATGATACCTAATGTGATTTATTTATTTTTCTAAAAATTTATATGGTCTTGAATTAGAATTGATAAACATAATTTGCTTTGAATTAAGAAAAGAAATTATAAACATGCAAGCAGAAAGTAGAATTTGTTTTGGATTAAGAAAAGATTTTTGTGTTCGTTCATCACATAAATTCGGCTTATAAATTTAATATTGTGCATAATACTTTTTTGTTTAATATGTTGTTTAAGAAAATATATTAAAGAAAATAATTTTATGACGGTGCTATTTATATGTTTTTACAATTAAAACTGATAGGAAATATTTATTTTGAATTAGAAAAATCATAAATATGTGAAAGATAGAATTTATTTTGGATTAAGAAAAAAATTATTAGTATGCAAGTAGATATCGATTGCCTTATATAGAATAGAACATATTTTTGTTCTAATATAATGGTACTATTTGTTCTGTATACGATCCAACAGATGATAAACTTTTGGTAGTAAGAAGACCATGCAACCATACAACCAAATTATCTCCCTTACGCTTATTATATATAAGTATATAATAAGGGAAAATAAATTTTTTTGTCACCCAACTTATTGTGTCTTTAGAAATTTATCACTGAACTAATTTTTTTTTCCTTTTACTCACTCATGCTAGGTTTGGATTATATTTTAGTCACTGACTTAGTTTCAGATTTGATTCCTGGCGTTAGGATAATTTTTTGCGGCATCATTAATACAAAGTGATAGTATGTAATATTTTGATAATGTTATGAATATTTATATCTTTATATATAACAATAATAACATAAAATGAGCCAATAAAAAATTAAAATCATGAGAAATCATATTAGAATTCTAGAAATCCATTAAATCATCCATTTGGAATCAATGACTTCAAAGAATACATCCTCTCTAATAAGATAAAGTCTAATTGAGTTATACACAGCATCATCTTTCACTATTAAAGTTTCAATCGACCAGTTCAGCCTAAGATCTCTCAAAATTTGTCATCGTAAATTTTAATTACTTTATCTTATTACAATTTTGAAGATAAAGATAAATAAATAGAGAGTAAACTTAATCTTCAATGATTGTCTTCTATAATGCATCATTTTATGTTATTATTACTCCGTCCGTCACTCTCATTTCTTTAGAAAAATTTCTATTACTTAGCACGTACGTTAAGACTCTTATAAAATATAGTTTTAGAGCTTTATTTTTGAGAGTTTCTTTTTGTGTATAAAAATATAAACTCTAAATTTTTATTCGGAAGAAAAAATAAAATAATTAATAAACTACATCTTTTAGAAGCCGTAAAATACGTGTCAAACTCTTATTACCCAATGTAAACGGCCTTTGGGACATAAAAAGTACTATATATGAAGATATAGAAATATATCAAATCATCAAAATATTACAGACTACCACTATATTTTAATAATACTTCAAAGAATTAATATAATGCTAATAATTAAATCCGAACCTAACTTTAGGGACAAAAAAAAATATGAACCTCACATTAGTATGTAAAATAAAAAAATTTATAGTTGCGTGGTAAGTATCTAAAAAAAACAATAAGTTGAGTGACAAAAAAAATCCGTTTTCTCTTTTGATAATAATGTTTAATGTTTATGAATACAAACCTGGGTTTCAACTTTGATATATTGATATTTATGCAAATAAGACTCGAAAGGGAATATGTATGGTTGGATGTATTGATTCGCTAAACCAATTATGTAATTTTTTTGTTAAGGGCATATGTATATGCTCCAATAAATTTTTTTAGGGTTAATTATCTACTTGGTCACTGAAGTGGGCTTAATGTATCAAATTGGTCACTGAACTCAAAACGGTATCAAGATGGTTACTGAAGTGGTCATAAATATCAAACAAGTACCTTCAAATATAAGTACAAGCAGTAAAAATATTATTTATAAAATTTTACACATTATTTTTAAATGTTACCACAACCAACTTAAAGGTTATGACTTCTAGTATTTAAAATAATATATTTATATTTTATCGAATTTATTTATTATTTATATTTTATTATAAAGCTATTTTCTTTGTTTTAATTAAAAATAAATAATAAATAAACTTGATAAAATCTAAATATATTATCATAAATATTAGAAATCATTACCTTTTACTTGGTTTAGGTAACATTCAAAAATAATGTGTAAAACTTTATAAATAATATTTTTACTGCTTGTACTTATATTTCAAGGTACCTGTTTGATATTTATGGCCACTTCAGTGACCATCTTGATACCGTTTTGAGTTCAGTGACCAATTTGATACATTAAGCCCACTTCAGTGACCAACTAGATAATTAACCCAATTTTTTTATAATTGTTACTTTCAAAAATGATTATTTATATCTGTGCTTGTGTAAAATTATATCTTAGGGTAAAATATAGCCAACCAAACATGGTTGGAGGGTTGGAGTTGTATAATTTTTAGATAATCTCTGTAAGTATTGTGTAGATGCCACCTATATGCCACCTCTATGCCACATAAAGAATTTTAGCTAAGAACTTTTGAGGTTAAGAACTTTTGAGGTTGGAGATGCTATAATAAAATAAGAGGTGTTGGCCTCCATTGTCACAATATCCATCATTAATGTCCAGAATATCATGATTCGAAAAAATGTACCCGGATATTGTTCATTAACGCTATACCGTGTAGCATTTTGGAAATTTATCAAAAACACTATATTGTCTGATTTTTGTTATGGTTAAAAGTACATAACGTTTAAGGTTAAATGAACTAAAAGCTATTTCGTATAGCATTTTGCTCAAGTTAAAACATAAAAGTCTACACGATCTAGCGTTTTCTACGGGCATTGAAAAAACTAGATTATATGGCTTTAATAAGTGGTATTTAGGACGAATTAACCTATATGTTATTTTGGATTTAAGTATGTGCTTTGTGAGATTTAAATATTTTTTCTAAAATATAAGGTACTCCATCGGTCCCTTTATAGTTGTCATATTTCTATTTTTATTGGTCAAATTAACTAATTTTTTACCAAAGATTACAAGTCCCTCTTTCATTATTTTAAAAAACTGAAAATTACATCTTAAAATAGATTAAAAATTATTTCTGATGACATATTTTTTTAATTTTATCAATTGATAAAATATTAATAAATTTCAGTCAAACTTTGATTAATTTGATGGTCACAAAACCAAATGTGACAACTAAAAAGAGCTTGTAGTATATACTCGTGATGATACGTATATACGGATTTATGGTGTGTGTCCTTTTTAACTAGTTGGACTTGGATTATTTCAAGATATTTATCTTCCTTGTGACATTTCTGATACTATAAACTTTAAAATTCAGGAGAATATGAATTTTATTTAACTCATCGACGTGTTTGGTAAAAAGTGTTGGATTTAAATGAATCCAGAATATGCAAACAGCCTAATTATACACATAATACAACTGAGTCGTCTGAACACCGCAACAGCCATGAAACTATTATGAAGGTCAATTGTAAAGTTATCATTTTCAGAATTGATGTAGGCTGGACTACTCGAGAAGTCTTTGTATTCATTTTCAGTTTGAAGAATCCTTGGATTCAGTGTGTTAAACAGTCTGGAAACAATGCGGCTATTTGTTTAGCTCGTTTTATTGTTTATGAACCTGATTGCATGGGATTTGTACCGACTAGACTTGTTTTAATTTAATGGAATGAATTTGCATTTTGTAAAAAAAAAATACATATAATACTTTTTTTTTAAAAAAAACCATATGATTCGAAATTGATATATAAAATCAAATCAAAGTTTTAGACGTATGAAAATGAAATATTCATACAAATTATTATAAACTTGTATACATTTTTATAATTGAATGTTTTTAAATATATTCTTTCCCATTATATACAAAGGTTATTATTATTACCTTTTTAACTAAAACTAATTAGAAGTTTTTTTACAAAAATTTGGTCTTTGAAACCCTAAGATATTTTTATATCTGTATGCGGTCTTCTAAGAGTTTTTACTCACAAGTACCATTGATGCATGCATTAATAACGTTTATAACAGCTATAAAATATGAGTAATCAAAATATATGACACTTACATATATAAATTGATAGTAACATATAACACGATAATAGGCTGTAACTAATGTGTATATTTCTAATAAAGACAACCAAGTGAGTGGCCTACATAAGGTAACCAACACATGATATCCTTTATCTTTGTGTAAAATATGATGGAAAACATATGTTGAATAGAGGCACATCAAAAATCACAAAGACATACAAACATATATATATTTTGAAATGGTTAAACACAGATTAACAGAGAAAAAAAAGGAACAAGAGAGCTACAGATATACTCCATCTCACCGGAGATTGTGACTATCTTAAATATTCTAATTTACACTAGCAAAGAATAGAAGGACAATATTATATATATATAAGATAAAGTTGTAAAATTAGTACTACTAAATATATAGATATGTCAGTAATAAAAACATACACAAGATTTTGGGGAGAACTTTTTCAAACACAACAAAAAAGGATTCTCTAAAAGCTATGGCTCATCAATACAGGACTCTCTTTTCTAAATTGTAAGATCATGATTAATACCATAAGAGAACTACATAAAACTCAAGTCTTAGAAGTATATATGGTCGAGTACCAATGTCTTAAATCAATAAATCTCAACCTGCTAGTGTGTGGAGAAACAAGTTTTGTAAGACTGGGCTTTATTAGAGCACACAAGATGGAGAAGCACTTGTAACTTGAACATGTGGAAATACAGTGTACTTTCTTATTACTATTACTTAAATATAGATGTCATATCAAAATAAGGCAAATCTAACTAAACTTAAAATGTCTGAGAAAAAGCAGCAAGAAAATATCATATAATTTTCATATACTGCAATCTATTTATTTAAGATTAATATGTATGATATGCACAGCTGTTGCATGCGAATGCACTTATTCATGGAACTTACTAACAACTAAAGGACATAAATAATAAACAATTGATCTCATGTAATCTATGAAGGTTTATACACAAATAGAGAGACAAGCCTATAACATATACATACCTTGAACTGGCAAATTCAAAAAGCTTGCCTCTAGTTGAGAAGATAATCAAAGCAACCTCAGCATCACAAAGCACAGAAAGCTCAAAAGCTTTCTTCAGCAGTCCGTTTCGCCGCTTGGAGAAGGTCACCTGCCTGCTTGTAGCATTCTCTATGCGCCTCATCTGAGTCTTTCCCCTCACCATTTTCACTTGACTTCTATATACACACCTTCATCAAAACCAAAGCCAAGATTTGTAAATGAAATCGAAATTTACAAGAAATTAAAATGAAACATAAGACACAAACAAAAATAACAAATATCAACAACACAAGAGAACCAAATGATGAATCATAAGTAAAGCTTACACAAGATCTAGCTACCTATATGTAATATATCTATAAATAGATATAGAGATATATTTATGCTAGAAGAAGTAGCAGAAAGAGAAGAAGGTTTTGGAAAAAACTAGGAAGAATAGGGCTTAAAAAGGTAAGGTTCACAGAGAGAGAGAAAAAGAAAGCTAAATATACCAAGATATATACACACAGTAGGCCAAGAATGGGTGAAAGAATAGGTGTATATGCAGTGATATCGGTGCTTTTTACCAAATATTTATTGTTATCTGAGCTCAACTGTTCTTAATCATTCACTATACCAAACCATCCATCCACTCCACCCAATAAAACAGACTATATATTTAGAAAAGATTTCTCCGGCTAAGGCTAAAATATTTATTACGGAATTTATAACAAAACATGCTATTTGCGACGTAACATATTACAAATGATCAAGAAAAAAATGATAACACATCAAACAAAAAAGGAGATGGAGTTATGTGTGTTTGTGTGATGGAAATCTGGAAGGGGCTAACCTTTAGCTTTTTATGGAGAAACAAAGATAAGAAAAAGAGATGGAAATGGAAGGGACTGAATGAATACAAACATAAATAAGGAAAGGCAAAAGAGGGCATAATCAAAAAAAATCTGTGTCCGTACGAGAAAGCTTGTGGCATGTTTGGAAGTTAGAGATTTGGGGTAAAATTAGAAGTTTGGGGTGGTGCTTGACCATTTAGAATCCGCTAATATAAGTGTTTGGTAGTTGGCGGATTGAAATAGAGGTTTGGACCCAAAAAGCTAATTTTGAAAAAACTATTTTGAGGAGTTTTTTGGGTTAGAGTATTTGGTTTGTGTCAGAAAAAACTAATCAATCAGCTATTAATCAAACAGTTTTACGAGCTATTAATCAAACAGTTTTACGAGAAACAGCTAATTTAATCCGCTAGTCAAAACATATATTTCAATCTGCTAATCAAAATATCTAATTATATCCGCTAACAGCTAACCGCTAATCTCCAAACAAGGCATGTGTGTCTAAAGAGTGACAGTACAACGTAGGTAGCCAACTGGACCAAGGGGAGGTCGAAAACGCATTGTGGGGTTTTTATGGTTTGTTAATGGCTTGTCAACATTTGTGGGACCGGAGGGGAAAAAAGGACATACATGATACATGTGGGTTGTGGGGGCCTGCTGTAGTACTGGAAACCCTAAGTATGAGGTCCTGAGAGCTGCTGCCTCCTTTCTTAATCTGGTTGTTTTCCAAATCAAGATGCTAACTGAGATGTACACTTCTACTTGCGTCCCAACAATTACTAGGAGGCTTAAGTCATTTCTCTTTTTATCTGAAAAATATCTATTTGTGTAATAAGTCGGAAGTTTTAAGCCATAAGTTAGTTTGAGGTATTTTTCTGATGGCTAAATTTTTTTAAACTTTTTTCTTGATAAAAATTACTTCAATATCATAAGTTACTCATAAATCATTTATATTTTTATTATTATATTTTTAATAACTCATAAGTTATTCATAAATCAAAATTACCCAAATAGACATTTTAAGTTGCCAGCTTATATCAAATAAGTCACGTTGAGTCATAAGTCACGTTAAGCCATAAGCTGAGACAAACAGGCTCTAGGTGGAATCAGCTCCGGACTCAGCATGTATTTTAAAATTTATAAATTTAATTTATTTTTAACAACATTTGAATAAAAAAGATTAAATATTAAAATTTTATTTATATAAAAAATTTAGAAATTAGATTATAAAATTATATGTTGTATAAATTTTAAAATACATGTGTTCTAAATGAGGAAGTAGTTTTTTCTTTTTTGTGTTGTCGGCTAACCATGTATATCTTGTTTTATATGTGTATCATATTTTCAGGTTTCCCCTGGTCTAATAGTTTAACCTGCAAGTCCTGTACTCCGGTAGTTTTAAATAAGAACACGTTTTCTTACAAAAAAAAATAAAAAAATAAGAACACGTTTATACGCAACACATTGTCGTGAGTCGGTAATATCATATACGATCATCGGTTTTGTATTGCAATCATTTCTATTTAAATATCTGGTTAATTTATTTCAAATTTGAATGATTTAAGCTTGGTTTTTTTTTTTTTTATCAAACTTTTTTTATATCCATAGTATCTGTTCGATACCTGAATTCTGATATAGGTGAAAGTCGAATCAAAGACTTTGGAGACGATTGAAGTATGACTTTTATTTAAATCTTAAATAAAAGTTAAAAGTGAAAATTACATTATGGATCGGTCACTAAGGTATTTGTTTTATCTTTTCTTCTAGTTCCAAGATTGAAAATCAGATAGTCCCGCTTTCCGAATCCGAAAATAAGCCGAAATAAACTGGTCCAACCGCAATAATTTGGATAATCCACAAGTCCACCACAGGTCCCATATTGATTTGTTGGTACAATTAGTAGTAGTTATTTGCTTATAAACCAAACTAAGGGGTCGTTTGGTTGGAGTGAGAGTATGGGGTTAGAATGAGGAATCGGGTTGAGGTGGTATGAGGTTGAGGTATCATTTTTAATATTATGTGTTTGGTTAAGTGCTGGAATGAGCATATCTAATTTAAATATTTTTAAGTGATTAATTATAATTAATTTAAAAATATTCTTGAAATAATTTTTTTATATATATTTAAGTCATCAACTTCATTTGGTACTAATAATTTGAATTTAATGACATAAATAAAAATAAAAATAAGACAAACAAAGTTGATTCCTCAAACCTATGTTTCATACCCACCTCCTCCTTTGGGTATGATTTCTCATACCTTGTAGGTTTGAGGTATGGGTTTGAAGGAAAATAAAATCTAACCAAACACCAGGCATGGGTTTGGAATAAACGAAACCCATACCTGATACCAAAAAGGCGTGAACCAAACGACCCCTAAAGTCTCCACGCTCCTCGATGTGGGACTGGAGTGTTACAATTATAAACATAAAAAATTTATCCAAACACATAAATTAAAAATCATGTCTGACTTATAATTAAGCTCTTATTTATAAATAATAAATAATTATTTTAAGTTAGGTCGCATGGTCCCGTATGTTTCCCAGCCCCTCTACTCCCAGGTTTATTGACCTTCTGGTACATATTGTAGCCCAGGAATGAATCGGTCTGTCCAACTCAATTACCTACTTATATATAATAAGCGTAAGAGAGATAATTTGGTCGCATGGTCTTTTGGTCTAAAAGCTTATCATCCGTTGGATCGTATATTGAACAAATAAGCACAGTTAGATTAGAACAAAATTAATTTCTGTTTTATAAGGCAACTGATATCTACTTGCATTTTAATTCCTTTTCTGAATCCAAAACAAATTCTGTCTTTCAAGTGTTTTGATTTTTTTTATTAAATCGCATTATAATAATTCTAATATAAAATACATTTATATTAGAACACATATTTTTAACCCCTTTTCCTAATCCAAGACAAATTATGCCTTCTACTTGCATGCATGTTTATGATTTATTTTTTTAGTCAAAAACAAATTACAACCAAAATCTTCGAAACATAAAATTTGTCAAGATCTTCTATATAAACTACTTCATATCAACCTCATCTTAACCCCATTCTTGCGTCTTCTTCTTCAAAGATTTTAACTTGGAAATCTCCCGGTGTTTCTTTTGGCCTCAATCTTAACAAAGTTTGCAACGGTTCTTTCTTCCCCAAACTTCTCCACCAAACTCACAAAGGTAATTAGCTTCTCTCTTTTTTTTTACTGCTATTTGATAAATTGCTATGTATTTGTTTTATTAATTTTTTCTGTTTGTCTAAATTATATTGATTTATTCAATTTTTCGTAGATAACGACATGGATTTGCATGACGAATCAAATAATATGAATGAAAAACGGAGAATTGAACATAACAAGGGGCGTAGAGAACGGTACAGACTACGTCAAGAACAAAACAAGCAACAACAGGAACCATGTAAGTAAAGTTTAGCATGTGATATGTGCGACATCAAAATTATTTATCTCTGACATTAGAACAATACAGGTAGAGCAGTAGAACAATCAATACACCAATCCTTAATGAAATTAGGTACTTACTCATCAGTCAGTAAATTACTCCAGATGATAGTGTATTGTGTAAATTTCATTTGAAAACCTATGGTCATTGTATTCTTAATGCAAATGTGTTTTTGAGTTTTTAGTTGGCAAATTAACTTTCCAGTAGGAATATTACCGATCAAATATAAGTGAACTTAAAAAAAAATTAAATTATGGAAAACTTATATTTTGGATTCAATTCAACTAAAATTTAAGATAAATTCTAAACTATACGAACATCATATAAAAATTATATAATTTACAACAGTTTTGACTATGTTTATTGGGTTGTTTATATATGGATTTATAGGTCTCCTTTAATTATAATATGTAAAAAAATATATATTTTTTAACATTCTCATTAAAACATATATATTTGACCTAATTTAAAATTAACTATTTGAAGAATTTATTCAGCTGCTAAATAATTTTTTTATTTAATCACGTTATTCTATCATAATTTTACTTTCAATAAAAATTAGTTAAATCTAAAATATAAATCTTTATTTGACTGAAAAATTTTAATTTATTCTTTGTAAATTAAATTATTTCACACCATCTAAAATATATTCAAAAATTCATAACTAATTAAAAAGCACCCGTGCAAGGCACGGGCTATAAGCTAGTATTATCAATTAGCACAGTACTGCAATCTCGTCCAACTCGTACTCGATGGCCACTTTCCTAAAACATAGATGCAATGCGTTCGAAGTCCATCTTCTTTAATAATAGACACAATTTTTTATCTTACAAAATAAATCAAACCACACTTATTAAAAATAAATCAAATCAAACCACAAAAATTGTTACTCATTGTTTAATACGTATATCCGGGAGTTTGAATTTATATTAAAAAATTATATATATTGAGCATTAATAATTTAAAAGAACGGTCCTAGATTCTGATCATGAATGCGTGAGACTCTTAGACTGTTGGATGAAATAGCATGAGAGAAGAATGAATTGAAAAATTATATAGAAATATTATGGAGAAATAACGTTCAGATTTCTTGCCATCAAACTTACAACAAAATATGATATAGAAATAAAATTGAGCATTATTTTCAAAACATCTTGATTAGAATTCTAGTTAAAATAGTAGAAATAAATGAATGAAGAAATAAAAATTATATACATTTTTTATAATCAGCACCATATTAAAATATAAAATTCATTTCATTCTATGTGCATTCTATTTTATCCGAGTGGACACAACATCTTGTACTTGTAATTTGTCCCCATAGCAACTTGAGAAACTTTAATCTGATAAAATTGTGAAAACAAATGAGAGTGAGAGGAGCAGGACCCTCAAAAGAAACCCTAAGTAGAATAACAAAGTATTTGTTTATTGTTAAAAAGTAAAAGCATACATAAATCAAGGTTGGATTTGATAAATGTAACTCAAAGTTGGCGCTGACACATTCTACTAGCACTTAAGCAAGTGGGTATAATTTTCAATTGCTCCCTTTTATGTGCCTCGACCTAGGTTTCTCCGGTTACGCATCTCCACTTCCTTGCTATATATACTTGATTATTATCGATTATTATGAATTTCAATTTTAGCCAATCATTGCTAGCCTTTGTTCCCTTGCATGTATCTATAAATACATGCTTACATAATTTAATACAACTATGATCCCTGTATCAGGGGTAGATATCATGCTGCTGTTACCTCCATCTGTTTCACCTTTGCCTTTCTAGCGGGGTGTTATTTAGCGTGCGTTCAAAATATAATTTGATATGAAGAAAGGATATATATAGAACCCCACTTATCTTATACTCCATAACCCGTGTAGTTCTTGTGCGAGCTCGAAAGGCCATGGTGCCATATTACACTCCCAGTGTACCTCAAAATTTTATTTTGATAACCATCAAAATATAACTAAAGTTCTTACCCTTAGCTCTACCTCTCTTTTTCTCCCTTCCTCCCTCTTCCCTCTTTCCTATTTTCTTTGGCTCCAATCTTCTCCGTGACCGTAATCTCGATCTGTATAAGGTACATATAAATAATAGAGTCAGTTTTCATATTTATTTGCCGATTCATGGCCACGTTTTTCACCGTCAGAATCATCTGCCGTCACCGCCGCCAAGCTCTACTTCCGGTCTATCACCGCTCTACCGCTTAAACGAGTCAGGTCATTGATCTTTCAGTTGCCATACTTTATTCTGATTTGGGGTTCTTTCAATATTTATTCTCCAACGACCATGATAAACACGTCCTCTGATCGTACTGCTATGACTCATTTATGTGTCAAGATTTCGACATTCAAAACAAAGGTGTATCCCTGATTCTTAACTTATATGTTTATGTGACTTATTTTTTTTCAGTATATTCAATATATTGTATGTTTTTGAAAATGTTGATGTATATACTCGGATTTTTTCATTAGTTTTGTTTTTATGCTCGATAATCAATTATTGTAGGTGTTGTTCTGTGTTTTTATTTTATATTTTTTGTTTTATCTAGAAGATGAGAAAGTTGGTGAGGTGTGGTCAAACTTATATTGTATATTTTGTTCATGATATGTTGTGAGTCACAAGTTTTACATGCAATCGTGTTTCTGAGTTTGTAGGGGTTATAAAGTTTGTTCATCGTTATTGCTAGCGATAATGACGAGATTGGGACGGTTCAATGTCGGTGATGATGAGATATCACTATCAATTAGTGTGATTTTGAACATGAATTTTCTTGAATAATGTTCTTGCATGATTAAAGATTTTCTTGTTTAATTGGTAAGTTTATTGCCTAACTTTATTTTATTGTATTGGCTTTAATAGTAGTAATGATTATTTAAATTTTCTTTATTTTCAAATGGTAAGTTGACTCGCTTGATTGAAGCTCATTTTGAATTTTATTTTGTTTCTCGAGTAATTGCTTATATATGCTCTAAATGCTTTAATCATGTTTAATGCTGATTAATGACTTTTATTGTACCATTTTTGGATGACCATGATTGATGGCGTATAGTCTTGGCCTAGTATACGGCAATTTGGTGCCATTTTGTTGGCTTGTTTATTATATTTAATCTGTTTCTTACATTTTTAGATATTATTTTCAAGATGTTTTATATTTCAACATTTGTATTTTAATACTTATATTATTAACTATATTCTTAGTATTTATTTAGCTTGTTATATATCTAGCCAAAGGGTCCCTTTGGTTAGATATAATTTTTCTATTTTCTTTTTTATTTATCTTCTTTTGATAAATTATTTTGGATTTATCTTATTTTGAGAATCTATACTGATTTTAATAGTTAAATTAATTATTATTATTTCCTTGTTATTAATGGATTGTATTTGTTTCAGGTAGCGTGGTCTTACAAGTTGAGATGTTTTCTTTTCGGACATTAAGTTTTATTGTCTAAACTTCCGGACACATTTTCATGTCTTTTGGTCAGATAATAAGCTTTTTGAATAAATGAAAATCCTCAGAGTATTGGTGTATCTCGTTACGGGCAAGTGCAATTCTTTTAAAAAAAACTTATACCCCGTGCAATGACCGGAAACTTTTTAATTATTATATAAATTTTTATATTTAATGTATTTAGAAAGAAGAAAAAATTATTTATCAATAATAAATTATATAATTAAATAAAAACAAAATATTGAATAATATTTTTTAAGTCAGCACTACTTGTGAAGTACTAAGCTCTTGTCTAGTCCTTGGTCATGCTTTTTATTTTTTATGTTTAATTTCGTGCTTATTTAGTAGCATTATTGTATTATTCACGACATCATTTTTTACGACAATTTCTTTATTGATCATCTTATATATCTTTGACATATTCTTAATCACATATCACATGTTTTTTTATCTCTCTAACACATTCATATTTTGATATTAACAAAATTTTATATAATAATTTTTACAGATGAGGAGGAAAGTTGGTGAGCCTGATGTGGAGTATGAGATGGTTTTATATATTTGTATTTGTGTCAAATTATCTATCGGTAGTTGGAGCTGACCTATTTGCTGTATCACTTTGAGATACAGGTTCTTATGTGACTAGAGGCTTCTCAGTAGCAACTGCCTCATTTTGAGAGACATGTTCTTGTGGGCTGGCCTCAGCAACTGCAGGATTTGCTACATCCCTTTAAGATGCAGGTACTTGTATAATCCCAGACTGTGTAAAATCTTCTTCATCCCTTTGAGATGAAGGTTCTTGCAGGATAGATTATTCTGCAGTTGGCTTCTGATCATGTTGAAGACCTTGTGATTTAAGCTTAGCAAGCAGGTCTGCTACATTTTTTTTATTCAGATAATTGTAGTGGCATGTGTAGATTGCTTGTCAGGAACTGATGGTGAGAGAAAAATCACATCAGTATTTAGTTGTGCATCAAAAGACAACTTTTCAGATTTGAGTGGAGATGAAGATTGATCTACAGAATGTTTCCTCTTTCGAAGTGCAGAGAGTTTAGCTGCAGACTTCCCAATTGCTCTTGAAATTATAGATGACGGGGTGGCATTTTCATCACCATCATCATAAATAGTGATAGGATGAGTGATCATCCTGCGCAGTCCATCCTTGCATGTGACTTCTTTCGATCGTGAAGAGGTGTCTGTAGGGGCCTTTGATCCTGATACATGATGAGTATCAAATCGATAAGCCTTTTTAGATTTTACAACTGATGACTTTTAAGAGACATCAGAGGTGGATAAGTGTTTAGTTGACTGTTTATGTGGGATGCTTGGGTTGGACATTGGAGGTGTGGAGTCCAATGTGCTAGCATCAGGAGCTGATGGAAAGGCATTAGAGGTAGCCAAACCATATTGGTTAGGCAATCTTGACTGTAAAAGATGCCTAATGTGTTAGGAACGACACACTGGTATTTAAAACAAGTTTTATTTTCCCCACTAACTAAAGCCTTAGTGCTTGTATCAACAATTTTAAAAACTAGCAATAATTCATCATTTTGAAAACAGCATTTGGACAAAAATGATCAAAAATGAGTTGCAAAAACCAAGTATAACAAATATTTCCAGTTTTATCCTCCTTTTCTGACTGCCAGGAGCTCAACCAAAAAGGTATCATAATCAAAAGGAGTGTTATGAATAAGAGAGTACCCAATTTGAAGAGATCCTGATGGTAGAGCATCAAAGTTGGAAACTTTATTTAAGAAGCAGTAACTGATGTAGTCAAAGAAAAAGTTCCATTCTTTCTTTACGAGCGATCTTTGCAATTAGCCAATTTCGGCAGCATCTCCAGCATAACCTAGAGTTTCTAGAAATCTAGCAGTTTATCATTGGTTAGCTTAGTAGGAGTAACTATACCAAGTTGGTGAAGGTGAAGGAAATCAGTAGGAACATCAATAGATTCTACTCTTACCCTTGTTGAGAGTTTTATAGTTTTCAGTAAAATGACATTTATTCTCTCGGTTCTTACTGTTCAAAAATCATTAGGTTTGTTGAATTTTACCTTTTTAGAGTTGACACCTAAACCAGCTTTTGGCAACCTATCATTGCCCTTCACTTTTATTGTTCAAGAGGTGTCAGGTTCTCATATCTATTCTCAATACTCATTTCCTTTTTGAAAGGCATATGTTCAGCCTATTTGTATTTAAAGAGCTACAACTCAACTCAGATAAGAAAGCTCTGTAAATAGCAATTCATCGGAATCCGTACGAAGAACGTCAAATGATTTATGGGAATTATATGTCAGATAAATTCCAGGATGCTGCTGCACGCCACTGAAAGAAGTTCATTAATATGTTCAAGCCTCAGTGCACAAATAATCTTTTGTGGCACGTCCAGGAGTTCAGAAGACATAAAGTTTCTATACTTTATTTTATCAGAAGATTCCATTTAATGAAGAAGTACTTACAAGACGAAGACTCGACGAACAAATCAAATTCTTATTGTTTATTTGACGAAGAATATTTGATTTAACTAGATACAGATGAACCAGACAGTACATCTGTGTATCAGTTGTTCAAATTAAATATTTGAAGTCATGCAGAAGTGGTAGTTCGTTCGTTCGACAAATCAAGAAGAAGTTATTAAAGTTTAAAGAAGACAGGAAGCAGTTCTACTGAAGATTGGGTGATTAAATATTTAATAGACTATTATTTCACTTCTCAAATAATTATATTAATTATGTAATTTATTTATTAAATTAATTCACTCTCGAATTAATTTAATTTATGAATTTATATGATTAACTTAATTAAGTGAATAATTTTCTATTTTATATATTCTACAATATTACATTCTTTATCACCAAAACAAGCCCAGCAAGACAATCAGTGATTGTCTTACTGATCTGGCCACATGGGATGAAGTCAGTGTGCAAGACAATTCAATTGTCTTGTCTTGCCGAGTGATCTATGGTGTGCAAGACAATTCAACTGAATTGTCTTGCCGAATGACTTAGTTTGGCAGCAAGACAATTGGTTTATCTTGCCGAAGTTATCACCTCTGCCAAGACAATTGGTTTGTCTTGCCGAGAGTTTCTTCTCTGCCAAGACAATCCTTTTGTCTTGCCGAATGCTTGAAGGTGTGCAAGACAATCTTGAATTGTCTTGCCGATTCTAGTGATTGTCTTTCTGTCAATAGGATTGTCATACCTTCCCTTCTAATTGTCTTTCTGACTTGGTTAAAGCTTGGTAGATAATCTGTAATTGTCTTTCCTTGCCTTGAATTGTCTTGCCCAAGCCTAGATTGTCATACCCTCTTTGTATTTGTCTTTCCTAGCTTGTAATTGTCTTGTCTAGTGATTGTCTTTCATGTACAAAGCTTTGCCTATAAATATGGCTTAGTTTCTTCATTTGAAAGTGTTCATCACTTTGATATTCAAAGCATTTGTAAAGCTTTCAAGTTGTTCGTAACTTGCTTGATCGTTATATCCACAGTTTTCTGTGCTTTGATAAACCGGTTGTTTTAATCACTAAATCTAGAATATACCCTGTCGAATTTATTCTACGAACTTTAGTGGACATTAAAACTGAACCATATTAATTATATAACGACTTCAAACATTGTTATATTAATTAATTATAATCTGATTAACAAGTTATATTCAATCAGATTCACTTCCGCGATTATTTTGTATCGATTGTATTCAACCCCCCCCTTTACAATCGTATCTGGACCTAACAATTGGCATCAGAGCGGTTGATACCATTTTTCCGTATCAGATCCTATACACACTCTGTAACGTTCAAATATTTTTTATTCAAATTAATTTTATTTCAAAAATTAATTTTAATTAAAAATATTTTTCATTCAAAAATCCAAATCTCATCCAAACACTATTCACTTCAAATCTAAATATTTTAATTCGAATTAATTTTTGATTTAAAATATTTTTCTTTCAGTAATCCAAATCTCATCCAAATACTATTCACTTTAAATCATTAAAAATGAGTACACAAAAGATTAGTAGCATTAAAATCCCACCGTTCAGCAAAGAACACTTCGGCCTATGGAAGAGGCACATGTTACTATTCCTCCGCACTGCGAACAGGAAATACATCGGGATTTTGAACAAGGGTGTTTCAACTCCGATGAAGCTTATAATAGCACACGAAGAGGATGGTGTGTTAATGCCTCATAAAACTGTTCCGAAAGAACTTTCTGAGTACACGGATGAAGAGAGTGAACAGATGAACCTTGATGACACTCTTCAACTGATCTTAGTTGAATCCCTAGATCCTGTCATGTACAATGCTGTTGTTAATTGTACGAATGCGAAGCAAATCTGGGATACGCTAGAAATCATCAATGAAGGCTCAGAAGAAGTAAGAGAGAACAAGAAAGAAATACTGATGGCTCAGTATGAACAGTTTGGTTCCAATCCCGGAGAAGGGATTTCAGATGTATTTATCAGACTTAATAATCTGATTAACAACTTAAATCTGAATGGAAAATACTACTGAAAGGCATATGTTAAGCCTATTTGTATTTAAGAGGAATCAACTCAACTCTGATAAGAAAGCAAGTAAATAGCAAGTACTGTTATCCGGAATCCATACGAAGAACGTCAAATGATTTATTGAAGATTTTATGTCAGAAGAATTTCAGGATGCTGCTGCAAACCACTGGAAGAAGTTCATTAATATGATCAAGCCTCAGTGTACAAATAATCTTTTGTAGCACGTCCAGAAGATCAAAAGGTATAAAGTTTCAATACTTTATTTATTCAGAAGATTCCATCATTGTGTCTACAAATGAAGAAGAACTAAGAAGACGAAGAATCGACGAACAAGTCACAGCTTAATTGTTTAAATGACAAGGAATATTTAATTGAGCTAGTTACAGATGAACCAGACAGTACATTTGTGTATCAGCTCATCTGATTAAATATTCTACGTCAAAAGAAAGTGGTCGTTCACTCAAGTCGAAGATCTTAATTGTCTACAGAAGACTGAAGACTCTGAAGAAGAAGAAAAGGGATAATTGATTATCTAATTATTTAATCCACTTCTCAAAATAATTATATATGATGTGTAATTTATTTATTAAATTAATTCTACCTCAAATTAATTTAATTTATGAATTTATGCATTTAATATAATTAAGTGGATGTTAATTGGTTAATTAATTAAAGGAATATAAGCAATTGTCTTGTTGGTTCAAAAGGAAAGACAATTACTATGATTGTCTTAAGAAATAACAAGGTAAGACAATCAAACAGATTGTCTTACCGTGCCATTTCCTTCCTCCAACACACGGTAAGACAATCCCACAGATTGTCTTACCGTCCCATGCAATTGTCTTACCGTGCAGATGGCAAGACAATCATTCTGATTGTCTTACCGTGTGGCTACCATGGCAATCAGGATGATTGTCTTACCGTTTGGAGTGTAAGACAATCCTACAGATTGTCTTACCGTGCCCTGATTGTCTTACCGTGTCCCTGAGATTGTCTTACCGCTTCTGATTGTCTTACTAAGCTATAGACAATGCTTACGATTGTCTTACCTTATGTTTTTCAGCAAGACAAAGTGCCAAATTGTCATAGCAACCACTAGATTGTCTTTGCCACCATTGTCTTGCCTAGTTCTTGAGATTTGCCTATAAATATGGTTCATTCTCATTCATTTGTAAGTGTTCAAAGTGCTTGTAAGCTTTCAAGTTGTGCTAAACTTGCTATTCGTTAAAACCACAGTTTACTGTGCTTTGATCATTCGGTTGTTTTGTTCCACTGAGTTAGAATACTTTCTGTCAAATTTATTCTACGAACTAGTGGACATTAAAACGAACCATATTAATTATATAACGACTTAAAACATTGTTATATTAATTAATCTTAATCTGATTAACAAGTTACATTCCAATCAGATTTATTCCGCCGCGATTATTTTTAGTGACGATTGTATTCAATCCCCCCCCGCTTCTACAATCGTTCCAGGACCTAACAACTACGACAATAAAGAGGTCAACATGAAGTTTCTCTTAACCCTTCCTGAACATCTGGAACACAGGATCACTACAATCAGGGAAAGCAGAGATCTGAATGAGATATCTCTGGAAAGACTCTACGGAGTCCTGAAGACTTATGACCTGGAACAAGCTCAGACAAAGCAGAGATATGGATGGGGTAAAACACAGAACCATTCAAGAGCTCTAGTTGTTGAATCACCTACACCGGAAGAAACGAAGGATGTTGTTGTTCCTTCTAAAACCACTCAGGAGTTTGTTGTACCTGAGATGGGTCAGACTGCTTCTTCCAGTGGTGATGATGAGTTCTATACAATGGAAGAGTTAGAACTATTAGAAGATCAATCTTTGTCACTGTTTGCCAAGAAGTTTGGAAACATGAGATTCCGGAAGAACCCTTCCTACAAATACAAACCTACTGCTAGTAAGTTTCAGAAGGGAGGTTATTCATCTTCTACAAGCAAAGGAGGATACAAGACTGGGATGGTGGATAGAAGTAAATTTAAATGTTTCAACTGTGGTGAACCTGGACACTTTCCAACTGAGTGCAAGCAGCCCAAGGTTCAAGGAAAGAGAAAGGATTCCTACGATGAGCTGAAACAGAAGTATGATGCCTTAGTGAGAAAGCATCAGGGAACTTCTGGAGGTCAAAACTTCAAAAGCAAATCTTATCTGGCAGAAGGCAAAAGCTGGGATGATACAGATAGTGATGAAGAGGAGCAGCTAGGGAATAGAACTTTGATCAACAAGGATCATATGAAAACTCCATTTCAGCTGTATGACAACAAGAAACCATATGTTAAACATCTTCATGTCTTTGGAGCCAAGTGTTATGTTCTCAAGGATGGTGAAGAGAACTTGAACAAGTTTGAACCAAAGGCATCTGAAGCAATTTTTGTTGGTTATACTAATAATGCTTATAGAGTTTTTGTAATTGATACTCTGTCAGTGAAAGTTAGTGTCAATGTTACATTTGATGACACTAAACTTCCAAGTATACAATCTGCTGATCCATCTGAAACTCTGAAGTTTGACAACTATCCAGATTCTGATTCAGATGATTATGTGCCACCTGAGGTTGCAACAGGTGATGACAACAATGATGATAATGATCCAGGCAATGGTGGAGGAAATGGCAATAATGCTGGAGATTCCACTGATGCTAGTGGTGGATCATCAAGTCAACCTGGCAACAACTCAGGGGGAGCTGGTGGATCAACTAGTCATACACTTCAGCTTACTGACAATACAGCTGAATCATCTAGGACACAACTTCCAAGGGAAAGGATTTGGAGCAGAGATCATCCCTTTGATCTTATAATTGGTGACCCTGATGTTGGTGTAAGGACTAGAAGTGCTACGACAAATGAATGTCTATTCTCTGGTTTTCTATCACAATTAGAACCAAAGAAAATAGATGAAGCACTTGCTGATCCTGATTGGGTTCTTGCCATGCAAGAAGAACTCAATCAATTTGAGAGACAAGAAGTCTGGTCCCTAGTTCCAAGGCCAAAAGGAAAGTCTACAATTGGAGCTAGATGGGTCTTCCGTAACAAGTTAGATGGTGATGGCATTGTTGTGAGAAACAAAGCCAGACTGGTCGCAAAGGGTTATTCTCAAGAAGAAGGAATTGATTACGATGAAACCTATGCTCCAGTTGCTCGTCTTGAAGCCATCAGAATATTCCTTGCATTTGCTGCACACTCCAACTTTAAAGTTTATCAGATGGATGTGAAAAGTGCATTTCTGAATGGAAAGCTGGAAGAAGAAGTATATCTGGAACAACCCCCTGGCTTTGAAAATCCAGAATTTGTTGATTTTGTTTACTTCTTATTCAAAGCTGTCTATGGGCTCAAGCAGTCACCAAGAACATGGTATGACACTCTCTCTGAGTTTTTAATTGAAAACAATTTCACTAGAGGTGTCATAGACAAAACTCTCTTTTACAAATTGCATGATAATAATATGATATTTGTTCAAATATATGTTGATGATATTATATTTGGTTCTACTAACGATAACTTGTGCAAGAGGTTTGCTAAGTTAATGCAGAGCAATTATGAAATGAGTATGATGGGTGAGCTGTCCTACTTTCTTGGTCTTCAAGTAAGCCAAAAGGAAGATGGCATCTTCATTTGCCAGTCAAAGTATGTCAGAGATCTTCTGCGAAAGTACAATCTAGAAGACTCTTCTCCAGCAAAGACACCCATGGCCACTGCCACAAAGCTTGACCAGGATAAATCTGGTAAGAAAGTTGATATCTCAAGCTATCGAGGTATGATTGGCTCTTTACTCTATCTCACTGCTAGTAGACCAGATATTATGTTTGCAACATGTTTGTGTGCTAGGTTCCAAGCTGATCCTAAAGAATCACATCTTATAGCCGTCAAAAGAATCTTTAGATATCTTAAGGGTACACCTGGTTTAGGTATTTGGTACCCTAAGAACACTGGTTTTGACTTAACCGGCTATACAGATTCTGATTATGCAGGATGCAGGATTGATAGGAAAAGTACGTCTGGAAGCTGTCAATTTCTGGGACGTCGATTGGTTTCCTGGTACAGCAAGAAGCAGCATTCAGTGTCTACTTGCTGAGTATATAGCTGCTGGAAGCTGCTGTGCTCAGATACTGTGGATCAGAAACCAATTGAATGATGATGGGATTTCTGTCGACAAAATTCCAATATTCTGTGACAACACAAGTGCCATAGCCATTTCCAACAATCCGGTTCAACATTTCAGAACCAAGCACATAGATATCAGGTATCATTTTATTCGAGAACATGTCATGAATGGTACGGTGGTGTTACATTTTGTGCCCACGGCTGATCAAATCGCTGACATCTTCACTAAACCACTTGATGAATCCACTTTCTCTAAGTTGGTTTGTGAGCTAGGGATGTTAAATATGACATGATTCTCTTTATAAATATTTTTAATATGCTTTATATATTTTTTATATAATTTTATGAATTTTCTGTGTATTTATAGATATTTTATTAGATTTTATATGATTGTCTGTATATTATTTGATAATTATCTGTGTAATAATGCATTTTTATATGTTTACCTGTAATTTTCTAAATGCCTGATTACTCCCCTGTATTATTCTCTAAGCATTTAGATAATTATTTGTATTTATTTTGTATTTTTCAAAATTAATTAAGCATAAATATTTGAATTTAAGTTAATTCATTTTCATGGATTAAAGTTAAGTTCATAAGTATTTATATTTAATTAAAGTTGAATTTTACAAAATATTTGTGTATTATATAATATTGTTCTTAAATTAGATTTTTGATTTAATGTGTAAAACATTTTATCTTTTAAAATAAATCAAAAATCATAATTTTACTATTTTTTCTTTAATTTTCTGGATGAAAAACGCGGCAAGACAATTCGATTAATTGTCTTACCGTGTTTTTAATACCATTTTCCTTTTATTTTCGTTTTTAGTTACACGGCAAGATAATTTCTCAAATTGTCTTACCGTGTTTATACTAGCTTCTTGTGTACGCTTCAACGAAACGGCAAGACAATCTCACGGATTGTCTTACCGTCCCATTCACCACTCCACTACCGTTTTTCGGCAAGACAATCTCGCTGATTGTCTTACCGAGTTTTGAATCGGCAAGACAATCAGCCAGATTGTCTTACCGAGATTCAAAACGGCAAGACAATCATATATATATATTGTCTTACCCACCTCCATTCTCATCTTCTTCAACTGCCAAACACTTATACACGCACATATACACGCACGAGCTCGAGTTTTTCAAGTTTTGCTTCATAAACTTGCGATTCCTTGTTTTCAAGTGTCATACAACTTGCTGGTTACGATTTATCTCTGAAATAAGTCGAAGTGCTGCTCGTTTTTTTTTACCGTTTTTTCGACTCGATTTCTCGAAATCGAACTGGGTTTTTCTCGAAGCTTTAGAGTCGCGATCGAACTGAAGTGTTGTGTGTTTACAGTCGATTTGGGGGGACTTAACTGCTGTTTGGAGTTCGAATTAAGATTTCAAACCCTCAATTTTGATTTTTGGGACTTTTCGAAATTAGGGTTCTTGAGTTTGATTTGGATTTCGAATTTTGTGGAGTTGTGGGAGACTATTGGACTGTTTAGGACCCTTGCATTGCATTTTGGATTAAACTTTGATTTACAACCGTTATAAATTAATTAAATTTTAATTCGGAATTACTTAATATTTCGAATTATTAATTAATTAATTAATCGTTAAATTAATTATTACGTGAAATTTGCGAGACATTTGAGAATTATTATTTTATTTGAAAAATTCTCGCTTAATTCACCTTTTAATTAACAAAATGGTTGGTAAATTCAAAATTATGGAGACGAACTACAACGGATTTCAAGACCCTGAAGCAGTTGCTGCCCGATTCAGACCATGGGTTACATTTCTGAACGAGCAATGTCTTGCTAGTACTGCTATCACGGCCTCAGCAGAATTACAAATCCAACCGTTGTATGACTTCTACTCCACGGCTCTAAATACTACTCTTCTGGACAATCATAGAGTTACGGGAGATATAAGGGTAGGTGACGTGAATGGACGAAGGACGATCACAATCTCTACTGATGATGTGAATCGTGTTTTGGGTTTCCCCCGTGCTAATTTTGTTAATCCTCCTGAAGAACCTGAGTTGATGCAGTTCTTCGAAACTATTCAATATCAAGGGGAAATTCCCTTGTCAAAGATGACGAAGGGAAAACTGAAGCCAGAATGGGAGATCTTCTTCGACACGCTTGCTAAGGTGTTCTCTCCCACTGACAGGAGAAATTTTCACAACATATCCAACATACTGCAAGTATTTGGAGTATGTATTGCTTTTACTCGTCAAATTGACTTTGGCACAACTATTCTGAAGGAGATTCTGAGGAAGATGGGACCACTTGGAAGTCGGAACGTGGAAACTAATGATAAAGTTGAATGCTTTTATCCACGATTCCTGATGTTGCTGTTAAATGATAAGATGACTGAAGCCGACAAGAACTTCTACTTCAATGCTGAGAGACTCAATGTCAAACAGACAAGTCTCAAGCTGATCAACAAATTGGCCAAAGGCAATAAGTACAACGAGGTTCCACTTATTGTTACTCCTTTCATGTCGGAAAGCTTTAATGCTCAACGTGTTCCCTACCAAGTGCAAGTTGCTCAACCACAACAACATCAACAACAACAACAGCAAGATCAGCAACTTCAACTCCAACAACCACCTCAACCTCAAGTTCAACAACAACAATCACCAGATCAATCACCTGACCAATCACCAGTTCAATCACCCATCCCCCAACGACAGTTTCCATCATATGAAGATGAGCCTCTACCTTTTGACTTCTTCGAAGCTCAACCATCTTCATCTGCACCCACAAAACCTACTGCTCAACCACAATACTCTCCACAAACACAATCAACCTCACAACCACTGCCATCAGATTCAGCTATCAATCCTGATCTTCAGGAATTCAGAGATAACTTACAGGTAGCTCAGGTACTTACTGACTTCTCATCTAACTTTAATGTTGATATATCTGATTATGGTTGTAACTTGACTTGTTTTGTCAGCCTGCCAGCAATGAACCTGACAACACACAGGTTCATAACCCTGCTGATGATTCATTTCAACCAACTATCTCTTCTCCAAACACTTCAACCAACACTACTTCAAAACCTGTTAAGAAGGTTGCCAGAAAGAGGAGTTTGAGTAGTTTAATGGATCAACCCGCAGCTCTGTCTTCTCAAAAGAAACAAAGAGTAGAAGCCTCGGAGACAACTGCAGCCACATCCTCGCCTTCCCAAAAGGGCTTGGACACTGATATGGCAATACAGTCTCTAGATTCATTCTCTCAACAGAATGAAGCCATTGAAGTTGACCGTCCAGCCACGGTATCCTGTACAGAGTCTAGCACTGCTCTAGCACTCACGCTAGTGCAAAATCAAGCCAATACACAGGTTACTACACTTTCTGAGAGCACAGTTTTTCAAAATCAAGTTACTATGCATGAAAACTTTGCTGATCACCCTTTCTTTCATGATCAGGAACTGCTTGGCAATGTGCAAGTAGATTTGCCGTCATTGGCTTCCGGAGGATAATTTGTTCCTCCACTACCTTTGAACCCATTTCAGGGAACATTGGTAGTATACACAGGTACAGCTGGAAGTGTGAATGAAACGAGTGACGTGAGGCAAACACCGAGCGATACACATGCACGTGAGGCTAGTGAAACAGCTTTGAGTGTACGTGAGGTGAGTGCACACACTAACCCAGCTCTGTTCGAGGAACAAATTGCTAAGTTACAAGCTGAACTTGCCCGGATGATTGCGGAGAATGAGAAATTGAAAGGTGCACAACTGGTCACCTTAGAAAAGAAAGCAGAGGAGGAGCCATCCAGTTCTTACAGGGATGAGCTCAAAGCTGATATTCATTGTTTGACTGTCGAAATGAGATCCAACCATCAGATTTACATGTCTAAATTTGATGAGATCGACAGCAAACAGGATCACCTTCTCAGGAACTCCAAGTCTGATGCTCCAACCTCCGGAGAGGATCCCTCAACTAAGGGGGAGAATAGAGACAAGGGAGGAGAAGACAAAGGAAACAGCTCCAACCAGAGTAACAAAGGGAACACAAACACCAACACTTCTGATTCTGCACCTGGCAGAGAAACTGAAAAGTCAAAAGGCAAGCAACCCATGCATCAACAAGAAGACAATTATGATGTCTTTCCTAAGGAAATGGATGATGATGATGTGTTTGATGCCACTTACTGCCAAAATCATGAAGATGGTGCATTTTATGAAGCTTATGTGTTCCAGACTGAAGAGGAAGCTGTGGATCAAGAACATGAGGAGCTTGTGAGAAAGTTTAAGCAGGAGAATGAAGCTATAAAGAGAAAGCTCAGGGACTTTCAAAAGCTTCTGGAGGACAAGCTCATTACAGAAGAGGAAATCAAGAAGGAAAAGCAAAAGATCTATGATGCTGCCTGTGTGCAGAAGAATCTTGATGTGAAGCATAAAGTTGGTAAGAGTTGGGACATTGCTCGCAGAATTTTCAATGGACCTCAGAGGGAACCCTTCGATGACAGGAAGTTCATGTCTCTTATCTATGATCTAAGGGAGATAAACCCTGATGAGGATTTATTCATGCATGCCCTTTCTCTGGAGTTGTGGTACATTACTGTTGCAGTCAGGAATCTGCTAGATCAATGGGAACTCATCATATACACAAGGAGAAACGGGACATTCAGACTCTCAGTTGAATTCTTAAAGTCATTTACAGTAACTGAGCTCTGGGTGCTTCGTAACAAAGTCAAGCGAAGCTCTAATTTGAATGAACTCCTTCGAGACAAGCTGATGGAACATGCTGATTTCAATAGCCCTCAGATTGCCAAGAATCCTTACTGTCTGAAGTTCATCAATGACGACGTCTTAAACACCTTGTATCTGAATGATGAGTCCTTTCCCAAGTACCCTGTGAACCAACTGATCCTTGCATCTACTCTCCTGAGAACCAAGGGATTCGCTTCAAAAGAAAAGGCTGATGCTGATAGTGTAATAGCTGACTACTGTCTTCGGAATGGTATTTCTAAATACACAAGGAAGATGAAGCAAGTCAAGAAGACTCAGCCTGCTGACTTTCAGGAGGACCCTGTGGATTTGGAAGTTATGCACCAACTGGCTCTGTCTAATGAAAGGAAGAAACGTGGTGAAGCCACTACTGCTGCTCAGCCATCCAGGGAAGAACCTTCAACTCCTATTCTTCACAGTTCTGATACTGAAGAAGGAGAAGTTGATCTGTAGATTTATGTAGGGTATTGTAATATATGTTCTAAATGAACACCCCTTTTGTAATCTACTTATTATGTTTGAATCTGGTAAATGTTTAATGAATACCAGAAACTTTTGCTATTTATCTTTCAATGTTTAATCCTTTGTCTTATCAGTTAGTTGAGTTATCCTCTCGATAATTTGCATGTTATATTAACAAACAAATAGGGGGAGATTGAAAGGCATATGTTAAGCCTATTTGTATTTAAGAGGAATCAACTCAACTCTGATAAGAAAGCAAGTAAATAGCAAGTACTGTTATCCGGAATCCGTACGAAGAACGTCAAATGATTTATTGAAGATTTTATGTCAGAAGAATTTCAGGATGCTGCTGCAAACCACTGGAAGAAGTTCATTAATATGATCAAGCCTCAGTGTACAAATAATCTTTTGTAGCACGTCCAGAAGATCAGAAGGTATAAAGTTTCAATACTTTATTTATTCAGAAGATTCCATCATTGTGTCTACAAATGAAGAAGAACTAAGAAGACGAAGAATCGACGAACAAGTCACAGCTTAATTGTTTAAATGACAAGGAATATTTAATTGAGCTAGTTACAGATGAACCAGACAGTACATTTGTGTATCAGCTCATCTGATTAAATATTCAACGTCAAAAGAAAGTGGCCGTTCACTCAAGTCGAAGATCTTAATTGTCTACAGAGGACTGAAGACTCTGAAGAAGAAGAAAAGGGATAATTGATTATCTAATAATTTAATCACTTCTCAAAATAATTATATATGATGTTTAATTTATTTATTAAATTAATTCTACCTCAAATTAATTTAATTTATGAATTTATGCATTTAATATAATTAAGTGGATGTTAATTGGTTAATTAATTAAAGGAATATAAGCAATTGTCTTGTTGGTTCAAAAGGAAAGACAATTACTATGATTGTCTTAAGAAATAACAAGGTAAGACAATCAAACAGATTGTCTTACCGTGCCATTTCCTTCCTCCAACACACGGTAAGACAATCCCACAGATTGTCTTACCGTCCCATGCAATTGTCTTACCGTGCAGATGGCAAGACAATCATTCTGATTGTCTTACCGTGTGGCTACCATGACAATCAGGATGATTGTCTTACCGTTTGGAGTGTAAGACAATCCTACAGATTGTCTTACCGTGCCCTGATTGTCTTACCGTGTCCCTGAGATTGTCTTACCGCTTCTGATTGTCTTACTAAGCTATAGACAATGCTTATGATTGTCTTACCTTATGTTTTTCAGCAAGACAAAGTGCCAAATTGTCATAGCAACCACTAGATTGTCTTTACCACCATTGTCTAGCCTAGTTCTTGAGATTTGCCTATAAATATGGTTCATTCTCATTCATTTGTAAGTGTTCAAAGTGCTTGTAAGCTTTCAAGTTGTGCTAAACTTGCTATTCGTTAAAACCACAGTTTACTGTGCTTTGATCATTCGGTTGTTTTGTTCCACTGAGTTAGAATACTTTCTGTCAAATTTATTCTACGAACTAGTGGACATTAAAACGAACCATATTAATTATATAACGACTTAAAACATTGTTATATTAATTAATCTTAATCTGATTAACAAGTTACATTCCAATCAGATTTATTCCGCCGCGATTATTTTTAGTGACGATTGTATTCAACCCCCCCCCCCCCTTCTACAATCGTTCCAGGACCTAACAACTACGACAATAAAGAGGTCAACATGAAGTTTCTCTTAACCCTTCCTGAACATCTGGAACACAGGATCACTACAATCAGGGAAAGCAGAGATCTGAATGAGATATCTCTGGAAAGACTCTACGGAGTCCTGAAAACTTATGAACTGGAACAAGCTTAGACAAAGCAGAGATATGGATGGGGTAAAACACAGAACCATTCAAGAGCTCTAGTTGTTGAATCACCTACACCGGAAGAAACGAAGGATGTTGTTGTTCCTTCTAAAACCACTCAGGAGTTTGTTGTACCTGAGATGGGTCAGACTGCTTCTTCCAGTGGTGATGATGAGTTCTATACAATGGAAGAGTTAGAACTATTAGAAGATCAATCTTTGTCACTGTTTGCCAAGAAGTTTGGAAACATGAGATTCCGGAAGAACCCTTCCTACAAATACAAACCTACTGCTAGTAAGTTTCAGAAGGGAGGTTATTCATCTTCTACAAGCAAAGGAGGATACAAGACTGGGATGGTGGATAGAAGTAAATTTAAATGTTTCAACTGTGGTGAACCTGGACACTTTCCAACTGAGTGCAAGCAGCCCAAGGTTCAAGGAAAGAGAAATGATTCCTACGATGAGCTGAAACAGAAGTATGATGCCTTAGTGAGAAAGCATCAGGGAACTTCTGGAGGTCAAAACTTCAAAAGCAAATCTTATCTGGCAGAAGGCAAAAGCTGGGATGATACAGATAGTGATGAAGAGGAGCAGCTAGGGAATGTTGCTTTCATGGCTAATACTGGATCATCTTCACCTCCTCCTGCTGGAAGCTTTCAGGTAGATCCTACATGCCCTAAACTGTTTATGCAATTAGGACTTGAAAGAGATGATGCTATTAAGAAGTTGAAAGCTGCCAATCTTAAAATTGATACGTTAGTCTTAGATATTCATGCTTATAAAATGAATGAGATGAATGTATTGAAACCTAAAATTGAACAACTGACTATGGATTTAGGATTACAAGTTGCTAAAGTCAGAGTTCTAGAAAAAGGTGAGATTGCTTTAAGACTTCAGCTAGACGAAGGGAAAGTAAAATGTAAAGCCTTTAAGGATGCCTCCACTATAGTTAAAAAGCTTAATGATAAACAAGAGATCAAGATAACTGTTGGAATAGGCTTTGACTATAACAAATCTGTAGGTAAGGCTAGTAACATTACTCCCTTTAAGAAGAGTGCTGAGGAGAGAGGAATTCCTTTTGTTTTGAAAAATTCCCCTCATCCTTTGTTTAAATCCTCAGTAGCTGAACCTCTGTTAGAAACTCCTGTTGTCATTAAATATGAACTCAAACAGGAAGACCTTAAAATGAAAGAGGGTAATGAGATGAGAGATGAGATTCTGACAAACCTGAAACCAATCAAAGTGAAAGGCAATGTTAGGTTGCCTAAAGCTGGTTTAGGTGTCAATTCAGAAAGAACTAAGTTCAACAAGCCTAATAACTTTGTGAATAGTAAAAACAGAAACAATAGATGCCATTCTACTGAGAACTTTAAAACTGTTAACAATGTTAGAGTAGAATCTGTTGATGTTCCTGCTATTGTGACTGATATTCCTGTTGCTCCTGTATTTGATGCATGCCATAAATTTTGTGGTGTTGATAATTGTATGCTATGTGCTTTCAATACTATGTCTCCTTATTTTAAGAATTTACATGCTAAAAATGAAAACACATCACCAAGACAACACAAAAACAAGAAGTATGTTAGGGCAAAGACTGCTAGTCCTCCTCGTGTTAGGAAGGAGACTTATGTTCCAAAGCCTAAAACTAAGGTTTATAAAGCTGTTGTTAAGGAAGTAAGTTCAGTCAAGTCTGAACCAAGTATCAGTCCAAGAGGCTCTGTTGTTACACCTGATAGAAATCAGTTCTTTAAGTTTGCTGGACCCAATCAAGTGTGGGTCCCAAAGAATGTTTAATCAAGTTGTCTTTTGCAGGGTGCCAGTGGAGTTGTTCGAGTTGTTTGGGTGCTTGACAGTGGAGCGTCAAGGCACATGACTGGCAATAGATCCCTGCTGATTGAAGTGAGAGAGGCAACTAGACCTACAGTAACTTTTGCTGATAATAGCAAGGGTCGTACTATTGGATATGGCAAGTATAAAGTTGGAAGGATCATCATAGAAAGAATTGCACTAGTTGAAGGACTTCAACATAATCTCCTTAGTGTCAGTTAGTTTTGTGACAATGGTTATTATGTTCACTTTGAAATGGAAATATGTATAATCAAGCATACCAAGGATAAACGTCCTTCACTATGTGGCATCAGGAAAGGCAACATATTTGTAGCTGATCTATCTACTGGACCAGGAAATGAATATCACTGTTTCTATGCAAAAGCATCTTCTGAAGATAGTCAGTTATGGCATAAGAAACTCTCACATCTAAATTTCAAAACTATAAACTCTCTGGTCAAGAGAGATTTGGTGAGAGGTTTGCCTTCCCTTGAATTTACATCTGATGATCTCTGTGAAGCTTGTTAGAAAGGAAAAGCGAAGAGAGCATCTCACAAAAGCAAGACCATCAATAGTATCACTGAACCATTGCACCTGTTGCACATGGATTTATTTGGCCCAGTGAATATTACTTCAATTGATGGAGGAAGATATGCTTTGGTCATTGTGGATGACTTCTCAAAGTTTACTTGGGTTTACTTCCTAGCTTCCAAGGATGAAAACTTCTCAAAGTTTTCTGTGTAATTATAAGTATTTTATTAGATTTTACATGATTGTCTGTATATTATTTGATAATTATCTATGTAATTATGCATGTCTATATGTTTATCTATAATTTTCTAAATGCCTGCATACTCCCCTGTATTATTCTCTAAGCATTTAGATAATTATTTGTATTTATTTTGTATTTTTCAAAATTAATTAAGCATAAATATTTGAATTTAAGTTAATTCATTTTTATGAATTAAAGTTAAGTTCATAAGTATTTATATTTAATTAAAGTTGAATTTTACAAAATATATGTGTAATATTTAATATTGTTTTTATATTAGATTTTTGATTTAATGTGCAAAACATTTTATTTCTTAAACTAAATCAAAAATCACATATTATATAATTTTTCTTTTATTTTTCGGTTGAAAAACGCGGCAAGACAATCACTTAGATTGTCGTACCGATTATTTCTTCAAGACTTTTTGAGTTTTTGTTTATTTAATTAACTCGGCTAGACAATCATATAGATTGTCTTACCGAGTTCTGTAGCTTCCCTGATAAGCTAAAATCAGCAAGACAATCTATACGATTGTCTTACCGAGATTTTGACTCTTCTCTTTTCAGATTCTCGGCAAGACAATCTATACGATTGTCTTACCGAGATTTGAACTATTAAGACAATCTTTTATATTATCTTTCTAGCCTCCATTATCATCTCCTTCGACTACACACACATATACACGCATTGCTCTTCGTTTTCAAGTTCGTAAAATTTGCTGATCTGTTTTCAAGTGTCATATAACTTGCTGGTTTGCTTAAAATATGTGATTTCTAACCATTACGCTGTCGAAATTTTTACTCGAAATCGCCGGAATTTCAAACCGGTTTTTGCTTGAATCGTGAGTTCATCGAACTGGAGCTTTGGGATAGTGTTTTCACTGGAATTCATGTGTATACAGTCGAGTTGTCTGGACTAATTTGCTGTTTGAGTTCGAATCAGGGATTGGAATCGGTTTTTCGAATTGGGGTTTTCGAATTTAGGGTTCTTGATCTTGTAATTGGGGATTTTCGAAATTAGTGGGGTTATTTGGAGATATTGAACTAATTTGGGATTTTTGGTTCAAGTTGGATTGAATTTTCACACCATTAAATTAATTAAATTTTAATTCGAGATTAAATCAATATTTCGAATTCTTAATTAATTAATTAATTATTAAGTGAAATTTGCGAGAATTTTGAAAAGTATCGTTTAATTTGATAAATTCTCGCTTAATTTATTTTTTAATTATAAAAATGGTTGGGAAATTTGTAATCCAAGAGACCAACTACAACGCGTGTTTGGACCCTGAAGTCTGCCTGAGCCGGTTCAAGCACTGGGTGAGATTTCTCAACGAACAATGTATAGCCAACACTGCCCTCACCGCATCTGCAGATCTACAGATTCAGCCACTCTATGACTTCTACTCAACCGCATTGAACTCTACACTGCTAGAAGAATACAGGTTGATCGGAGACATAAGGCTTGGTGATGTGAACGGTCGGAATAGTATCTTGATTACATCTGATGATGTTAATCGTGTTTTGGGTTTTCCTAGGGGCAACTTTGCTGAAGTTCCCGAAGAACAAGAGTTGGTACAGTTCTTTGAGACCATACAGTACCAGGGAGATATCAATCTGCCCAAGATGTCTAAGGGTCATTTGAAGCCTGAATGGGAGATTTTCTTTGACACCTTGGCTAAGGTGTTCTCCTACCGATCGTCGGAACTTCCACAACATCTCCAACATCCTTCAGGTTTTTGGACTTTGCATTACTTATAATCGTCCAATTGACATTGGAAAGATTATCCTCAAGGAGATTCTGAGGAAAATAGGACCACTGATGAGTCGATCAGTGGAGAATAATGATAAAGTTGAATGCTTCTACCCTCGGTTTCTGATGCTGCTTCTGAATAACAAGATGACGGAAGCTGATGAAAACTTCTATTTCAACTCTGAACGAGCTTTGGTTAAGAGGGCCAGTACTAAGTTTGTGAATAAGCTCGCAAAATCTACAAAGCACAACCAAGTTCCACTTGTAGTCACTCCATTCATGTCTGAGATGTTCAACGCTCCGTTGGCACCTCTTCAGTTCAATGTGGCTCAACCTGAACCTCTGCAACAACAACAACCTCAACAACAGCAACAACCCCTGCAACAGCTACTTCCACAACAACAACAACAACCTGAACAACAACAATCACCTCAACCATCACCTCAACAATCTGTTACATATTTGATGATGTCACGGGTATTTAACTTGTTTAGTGTGCAGAAATGAAGATCAGAGTTTAATCTAGAATCAGAGTTTAACGACTGCCAGCTGGATCAGAGTTTGTATGATGATCAGAGTTTGCAGGCGGCTGATTTCTAGGAGAAGATCTGGATAAGCAAGGAAAGAGAATATCAAGGAAGATATGCAAATCAGAACAGGGAAAAGGATAGCTACTGATTAGATTATTTTAGGAAGCAGATAAGTGTAAATCAATCAGTAGATATCATGTAACTGTGTATATAAACACAGCTTAGGGTTTACTCTAGATGAGTTAATCAATTGAATATCATTCGTGTAACCTAGCAGCTCTTAGTTATAAAATATAAATCACTAAGAGATTATTTGTAAGCTACTGTGATTTGTGAATAAGAGTTTAGTTGAATTATTCTCTTATACTGGTGTTCTGTTATTGATTGTGTTCACTATATTATCTTATATACTGAGTTTATTTGGCCTAACAAGTGGTATCAGAGCCAGCTCTGTTGATATACCTACAGTGAGATCTTAATCACACAATCATGTCTGAGATATCACAAACCAGTAGATATGAGTCACTTAGGGTTCCGATCCTCAAGGCATCTGAGTATCCTATCTGGAAGGTCAGAATGACTATGTTTTTGGAATCTACAGATCCAGAATACCTGGACAGGATTTATGATGGTCCACACATGCCAACAAAGCTTTCTGTTGCAGTTGGAGATGAACCTCAGAAGATGATCCCCAAAGAGAAGAAAGACTATACTCCTGAGGACATCTTATCAATCAGTAAAGATGCAAAAGTGAAGCACTTGTTGCACAGTGCTCTTGATAATGCTATGTCAAATAGGGTGATTGGCTGTAAAACTGCAAAAGAAATATGGGATGCTTTGGAAGTCAGATGTCAGGGAACCAAAGCCATCAAGAAAAACAGAAGAACCATACTTACTCAAGAGTATGAACACTTTGATGCAAAATCTGGTGAATCACTGACTGATCTTTATGACAGATTTGTCAAGCTGCTGAATGATCTGTCTCTAGTGGATAAAGAGTATGATTTAGAAGATTCAAATCTTAAATTTCTGCTTTCTCTTCCTGAAAAGTGGGATTTAAAAGTAACCACTATAAGAGACAATCATGATCTTGAAGACATGTCTCTGGATGACATCTTTGGAAGACTGAAAACTTATGAACTTGAAATGGAGCAAAGGAACAAACGACATGGTGGAAAACCCAAACCAGTTGCTCTAAAAGTTCAAGAAGAAACAGCTGTGAAAAACAAGGGAAAAGAACATGTCAAAAAGTCTGAAATTGTGTCATCAAACTCTGAGGATGACTCAGACTCTGATATACCTTCAGACTCTGATGACAGTGAAACTGAGATGATGCAGCTGGCAGCACTGATAGTGAAAAGCTTCAAGAAGATGGCTTATAAGAACTTCAACAAAGGGAAGAAGTTCTCAAAGAAAGACAGAAACTCTGATAGGAAGGTCTTCAAAAGGAATGAAGGCAAAGAAGAAAAATCTGGAAAATCTGATAAGTCTAAATACACCTGCTTCAATTGTGGAGAGAAAGGCCATTTTGCAACTGAGTGCAAGAAAGCTAAGAAAGAAAAAGAACAAGCCTTTATCACAAAGAAAGGAAGCTGGGCAGACTCATCAGAATCAGAGGAAGAAGTCAACTATGCTTTGATGGCAAACATGGACAACAGCACTGAGACTGTTGAAACTAAGGTACCTCATTCCACTCTTGCTTTTGATACTGAGGATATAACTGAGTTAAGATTGTTTCTTAAAACTCTGCATGTTAGTTATAGAGATCAGACTTTAGAAAATGAAAGACTAAAATCTGAGAACTTAGATGTCAAGAAAAGGAATGATTATCTTGAAAAGGAACTAGTTCAGATGCTAGAAGTTCAGAAGGAAAGAGATGACTCTATCTTTGTTAAAAATGAACTCTTAAAGAAAAATGCTTCTCTTGAATCAGAACTAGTTAAGGAAAGAGAGATAATCAGAACTTGGACTAACTCAGGGAAGACTACTCAGAATATTATAGAAAGTGGAAACTGGAAGAAAGGGTTAGGTTACTCTGATAAAAATGAAGCTGAGTCATATAAACAAGAAACCATTAAAATTGAAAAACCTAGGGTAGTTCCAGTAAGATTTGTTGCAGAATCAAAGACTCAGGACAAATCAAAGACTGATATACCTAAACAGGTTAACATTGGTTTGATGACTCAGAAAAAGCTTAAGCATAAGCTAAAGGAGGTTAAGAAAGAAAACAGGATTATGGAACCTAGGAAAAATAGGAATGTAAAGGTTGGAATAAATAAAAGCAACAGTTATATGCCTATTCCAAATGCTCCTAGAAAAACTTGTCATAATTGTGGTAATCCTAATCATCTTGCTTCTTTTTGCAGGAAAAATAAGGACATAAATGCTATGTCTCCAAAATCAGAAGTTAAGACTAGGAATACTAGATTTAGACCAGAAAATCCTTGTTTTCATTGTGGTAGTTTATGGCATTCCATTTACACTTGTAAGGAATACCATAGTTTATATTATGACTATTATGAATTGAAACCTTCTTTGAAGAAAAAGATTGATTCTTCTAGTTCAACATCTGTTAAAAAGTCTGTTAGCACAAACTCTGATTTAAACTCTGATAAATCTTCCGCTGCTAGTGTTAACAAACTTAACAAGAACAAAGGATCCAAGCAAGTCTGGGTCCTTAAAACTAACCATTAGTTGTATATGTGATTGCAGGGCAACAGGGAGAACATCCTAGTTCTGGACAGTGGATGCTCAGGACATATGACAGGAAATAAAGCCCTGCTATCAGACTTTGTGGAGAAGGCTGACCCAAATGTTTCTTATGGAGATGGCAACATAGGGAAAACTTTGGGATATGGCAATATCAATCTTGGAAATGTCATCATTCAATCTGTAGCTCTGGTCTCAGGACTTAAGCACAATCTGCTGAGCATAAGTCAAATCTGTGACAGAGGATATCATGTTGATTTCCTGGAGGAACACTGTGAGGTTATCAGTAAAACCACTGGAAAAGTTGTTGTAAAAGGATATAGACATGGGAACATCTATGAAGCCAAGCTATCTTTAAACTCTGAAAGCTCTGCAATCTGTCTACTTGGCAGAGCCAGTATTGAAGAAAGCTGGAACTGGCACAAGAAATTATCTCACCTGAACTTCAATAATATAAATGAGCTTGTGAAGAAAGATCTTGTGAAAGGACTTCCAAAATCAGTTTTTACTCCAGATGGACTCTGTGATTCCTGTCAGAAAGCAAAACAGAGGAAGTCTTCATTTAAAAGTAAAACTGAGTCCTCAATTCTTGAGCCATATCATCTGCTTCATGTTGATCTTTTTGGACCAGTAAATATAATGTCCATTGCAAAGAAGAGATATACTCTGGTCATTGTTGATGAATTTACCAGATATACATGGGTATATTTTCTACACAGCAAGGATGAGACACCATCTTTATTGATTGAGCATGTCAGACAGCTGGACAAAATCTCTAAAGATGCAGTAAAGATCATCAGAAGTGATAATGGCACTGAGTTCAAGAATTTCAAAATGGAGGAGTTCTGTAAAGCAAATGGCATTAAACAGGAATTTTCAGCACCTGGAACACCTCAACAAAATGGTGTTGTAGAAAGAAAGAACAGAACTCTGATTGAAGCTGCTAGAACCATGTTGGAGGAAGCAAAGTTACCAACCTACTTCTGGGCTGAAGCTGTGCAATCTGCCTGTTTCACACAGAATGCAACTCTGATTAACAAGCATGGAAAAACTCCATTTGAAATGGTCAAAGGCAGAAAACCAAATCTCAAATACTTCCATATTTTTGGATGTAAATGTTTTGTTCTGAAAAATCATCCTGAACAGCTAACCAAATTTGATTTAAAAGCTGATGAAGGAATTTTTGTTGGTTATCCTTTATCAACAAAAGCCTTCAGAGTTTACAATCTGAGAACAAGGGTAATCATGGAATCCATTCATGTGTCCTTTGATGATAAGAAAATTACTGGAATGGAAGATTTTGAAGATCATGAGCAACTGAGATTTGAAGATGAAGATGCATTCTCTGATTCCATAAACTCTGACTCTGAGACAATATCAGAACATGTCACTTCAACTCATCAACCTCAAGCACATGTTGAGGGAGAGCACTTTCAAAATCAAAATCTGGATGAAAATGTTGCAGACTCGGCAGAAAACTCAAACTCTGATTCTGACTCCTCAAACTCTGATCATTCTGCATCAGAGAATCATGAGAACACATCTTCAGGGGGAGCATCAGAAACTCAGAATGCTCATGGAGATAACATGAATAATGGGCGAGAGGCATCAGAAGAGAATCAGAATGATACTGGCATGGATTATGGGGGAGGATCTAGTTCCAGAAATCAACTGCCACATGAAAGGAAGTGGACAAAGTCTCACACACCAGATCTGATCATTGGAGATCCAGATGCTGGAGTACAAACCAGAACTGCAACAGCAAATGAGTGTTTATTCCATTCATTCCTATCTCAGACAGAACCAAAGAAAGTGGAAGAAGCTTTAAAGGATGCAGACTGGGTAACAACAATGCAGGAGGAGTTAAATGAATTTGAGAGAAATAAAGTCTGGACGCTTGTACCAAGACCAAAGAACAGATCAATAGTTGGTACTAAATGGGTGTTCAGAAACAAAACAAACAGTGATGGAGTAATCACAAGAAATAAAGCCAGACTGGTAGCCAAGGGATATTCTCAACAGCAAGGAATTGACTATGATGAGACCTTTGCTCCAGTTGCCAGATTGGAAGCAATCAGAATTTTCTTGGCTTATGCAGCACACAAGAAATTCAGAGTTTATCAGATGGATGTAAAGAGTGCTTTTCTCAATGGGGAGCTGGAGGAAGAAGTATATGTTGAACAACCTCCAGGATTTGTGGACACAAAATTTCCAGATCATGTCTACAGATTGGATAAAGCACTGTATGGACTAAAGCAAGCACCAAGAGCATGGTATGAAACTCTGGCTCAATTTCTTTTGGACAGTGGTTTCAACAGAGGTACAATTGACAAAACTTTATTCTATCTCAACCATGGTAATGATCTGCTTTTAGTTCAAGTTTATGTAGATGATATCATTTTTGGATCTACTAATCCTAAACTCTGTGAGAGATTCTCAAAGCTTATGCAGTCCAGATATCAGATGAGCATGATGGGAGAGATGAGCTATTTTCTGGGACTTCAAGTCAAACAGACTGATGAGGGTATTTTCATTAATCAGTCTAAATATACCAGAAACTTGCTAAAGAAATTTGGCATGCAGGATAGCTCAGCTGCTACCACTCCAATGGCAACTGCCACTAAGTTAGATAAAGATACTGGTTCACCAGTAGAAATTACTAACTACAGAGGTATGATAGGCTCACTACTATATCTGACTGCTAGCAGACCTGATATCATGTTTGCAACCTGTCTCTGTGCAAGATTTCAAGCAGATCCAAGAGAACCACACCTTGTAGCAGTCAAAAGGATTTTCAAATATCTCAAAGGAACAGTTGAGATGGGACTCTGGTATCCCAGAGAATCAGACTTTACACTGATTGGTTACTCTGATGCAGATTTTGCAGGATGCAAAATAGACAGAAAAAGCACAAGTGGAAGCTTTCAATTTCTTGGAGGAAGACTGGTTTCCTGGTTCAGTAAGAAACAAAAGTCAATTTCTACATCCACTGCAGAAGCAGAGTATATTGCTGCAGGAAGCTGCTGTGCTCAGATTTTATGGATGAAGAATCAACTACTGGACTATGGGTTAACTCTGACTCAAATTCCTATTTATTGTGATAACCAAAGTGCTATTGCTATGACAGGAAATCCAGTACAGCATTCCATGACCAAGCATATCAACATAAGATATCATTTTATCAGAGAGCATGTGATGGAAGGGACAGTAGAACTTCATTTTGTCCCAACAGATCAGTAGTTGGCAGATATCTTCACTAAAGCTCTGGCTGAAGCAACATTAACAAGACTTGTAAACGAATTAGGGATGATTACTGGTTCTCTCTAAACTCTGATACATTGCATGATATTATATCTGTTAGTAATTGTTGTTAATATCTTGATATGCAACTGCCTCTGTTATTCTCTGATCTAAATTCTGATGATTATGCACTGATATGACAAACTCTGATAGTTAATCTCTGACCCGACAAACTCTGATGGTTTGAATTTTTACTGATATGAGATATTCTTGTGCAAAATGTTTTGCAAATATTTGAATTAAATCATGAAAAACTCTGAAGTCTGACTTTTGGGACATTACATATGTGGAAATTCTTGTTACACAAATCATGATTTAAACTTGTTACCTAGACTGCCTTACTTCTTAAATATTAGATAAGTATTCAGTGAAGAACTTGTTTTATTCCTCTTATGAGCTAAGAGTAATCAGGTCTCAGATATGGATCACATATTGGTTTTCTCTCAGAAAAGAAAAGAAAAGAAAAAGAAAAGAAAAGAAAAATAGAAAAAGAAAGAAAATTATTTCAGGTACTCCTTTGAGATCTTAGAAATTCTGTGAAAGGAAAGAACCATGTGCAATGCTGGTATTAAGCAAAATGCATCAGAAAATTATTTTTCTTGGTGACCTTTTACATTCTCTGATTACTGGAGAAATACTCTGATAAATAAAATCTGATAAAGGTTATAACTCACTTACCCTGAGAAGTTTCCTTTCAGAAGATACTTGTCTTACAAAAGAAGAGAAATCCTAAACTCTGATCCTTATTATGAGACACTCGGCTTATGAGATGGTTAAATCATTTTCTGTACATCTGATTCTTTATAATTTTATTTGAGAAATTTGTCAATCTCTGTTACAATTAGAATAATCATGACAACACACACCTCTCACTCCACATCTGTGATTAACAAAAATTTATGACATTGAGTGATTTTTGATTAAATTCAAATAATTGTTTGCAAACTCTGAGGAAAAATTGGTTGCCAGATTTTCCTTATCTCTAATCAATGCAAAATTTTATGACTAATCGTTGTTTGGTCTTATAATCTGCCATTTATTTAAACTCTGGTCAATAGTCAAATCTCTGATTCAAGTCGGAGTTTAAAATAAATATATTTTGGTCAGATAAATATCAGATTTACTGTCAAACGGTACAAAATCCTCCAATTCCAACATTCTCTCCAATCAGAGATTCTTCACCTGTCAAAGTTCCTTCACCTGTCAGAGATTCTTCACCAGCTCCTGATTCTACAATTCCTCACTCTGTGTCTACAAAGAGCAAGGTCTGTACATTAACTTACTCCAGGAATATGCACAGAGCCCCATCCTCTTCTGTGGAAGCCAGGCTGTCTTCTATTGAATCCACTCAGAGATCAATGCAGCAAACTCTGGCTGATTTGAGCTCCTCTGTGGCTCAGCTGGTCCAATTTCTCAACTCTAATGCTTTGAACTCTAATGATGTCAAAAAGGGGGAGAAAGTGCTTAAAGACAAATGCAAGATTGATCAGCAACAGAGAAAGCCAGATGATGAGGAGGAGGATGAAGAAAAGAAGAAAGCTGAAAAGTCTGAAAATACAAACTCTGACATGGTCTTACACACTCAGACTGAGGGAAATAGGAGAGATAAGGTTGGAAGCAGCTCAGCTACTCAAACTCAGACTACCAAATCTCAACCTCTAATACCAGCTGACAGTAAATCAAGAGCTCTCTCTGAGCAACTAATTGAGCTTGGTAATCCTGAATCTAAGATTTTGAGTCACATAGTGAAGATTCAGGGAGAGGAAACAACCTTATTCTACAAAGCTCCTACACAACTGGATTTTGATGAAGCAGTTGCAAAGAATATATTTGAACAAGAAAATCCAGGGGTGTCAATTGAAGATATTAGAAATGAAGAAGAAAGGTTGGCTGCTGAGAAGAAGAAGATCAGCAAATCTAAGTCTGATGAAAAGGAAGCTAAGATTGATGAAAAGAAAGCAAAGTCTGATGGAAAGAAACAGATCACTGATTCCTCCTCAAAGAAATTACCATCTTTAAAAAGAAAAGGAATAGTGATCAGTGAAGTCAATTATGCTGATATCAATAGGCCCAGAGTTTATCAGAAGAAGTCTGACTCTGATTCCAGTGGAAAAGGGAAAAATGTCATAGATGGTGCTCCATCTAAGAAGAAGGATGAATCAGAAGTAAAACAAACTCTTGCAACTATTCCTGAGTCTATTGATCAGAATTTAGCCTCTGACACTGCTCAAGCTAAAAATATGAAGGAAGATCAGCTGGAGTCAGCTGAAGTAAAAGCTACCTGGATAAAGTCAACCTCTGACAAGGCTCAAGTTGATACAGTTGAACCAAAGAAGAAGAGCCTATTTGGAAGCCTTGGTACAGGACAGTACAAGGAAAGCTCTTTGTTCACTCAAATCAGAGACAAAGGAACAAGAGGAAAGGAAGCAAAGGACACAACAGGTCTAGGTCATAAGAAAGAGAAAATCCAGACCAGTGCTGCAACTGTCTTCAGAGATCCATATCCTCTTACTGAAAAGGCTGGAGAAGTTGTTACACAGAAAGATCTTGACAAAATAGAGTCAGTACAAATTCTGATGGATACTCATGATGGACTAGAAGATAAAGAGAAAATTGCTATATTTTTGGAATCTGGCAGAGTTTACAGAATTTCTGAAGCTGATCTATTAATAAAGTCTCTAAGGGAACTTGAGCATATTCATTATATGCTTGAGAGTAAGAATGAAGCAACCAAGAGATGGTCTGAAAGGCTGAAGAGAACTATCCAAGAAAAGAGAAGATTTTATGGGATAAGTTCTGATGCTGAATATGTTCCTAAGATAACTCAAGAAGATGGTTCAGAGATTGATATGATCAAAAATAGCTCTGTTATGGAGACTATAGCTGGAACCAGAATTTTGGGTTACAATACTGAAGCTGACAGACCAGGAGCTATTCAGTTGGGAGAAGCTATGAAAAGATGCAAGGCAAGAGCCTTGAGATCAGCCATATATCAGACAGGAGAAGACAATGAAGAGTTAAAGACTGTCAAAGCTCAGATGATACAGACTCTGAAACAGATTGAAGAAGATTTGATCACTCTGTTTGTCAAGGAGAGCTATGGATATAGACTGATTGGCTAGTTAGCTTCTGCTAGTTCTGTAAGTTGTAATTAGTTCTTCTTGTTCTGAAAGTAATAATTAATTTTTGCAGATTAGTTACTTCATGCATTTGTCCTTGATTATTTTTGACATCATCAGTATATATATAGAACTTGTTCATTCTGTCTAATGTACAAGTTGGGGGAGATTGTTACATATTTGATGATGTCACAGGTATTTAACTTGTTTAGTGTGCAGAAATGAAGATCAGAGTTTAATCTAGAATCAGAGTTTAACGACTGCCAGCTGGATCAGAGTTTGTATGATGATCAGAGTTTGCAGGCGGCTGATTTCTAGGAGAAGATCTGGATAAGCAAGGAAAGAGAATATCAAGGAAGATATGCAAATCAGAACAGGGAAAAGGATAGCTACTGATTAGATTATTTTAGGAAGCAGATAAGTGTAAATCAATCAGTAGATATCATGTAACTGTGTATATAAACACAGCTTAGGGTTTACTCTAGATGAGTTAATCAATTGAATATCATTCGTGTAACCTAGCAGCTCTTAGTGATAAAATATAAATCACTAAGAGATTATTTGTAAGCTACTGTGATTTGTGAATAAGAGTTTAGTTGAATTATTCTCTTATACTGGTGTTCTGTTATTGATTGTGTTCACTATATTATCTTATATAGTGAGTTTATTTGGCCTAACACAATCACCTACTCAATCACCTATCCACCAACAACAATAATTCCATTCATTTGAAGATGAACCCCTGCAGTATGACTTCTTCGAAACTCATCCATCTTCATCTGAACCCATAATACCACTCAACCAAACACAATACTCTCCACAAACACAATCAACCTCACAACCACTGCCATCAGATTCCGCTATCAATCCTGAACTTCAAGCCTTCCGAGACGACTTACAGGTACCTCAGGTACTTACTGACTTCTCATCTAACTTTAATGTTGATATCTCTGATTATGGTTGTAACTTTGACTTGTTTTGTCAGCCTGCCAGCAATGAACCTGACAACACACAGGTTCATAACCAAGCTGATGTTTTTATTCAACAAACAACTTCTTCTCCAAACACAACAAACATCACTACTACGAAACCTGTTCGTAAAGTAGCCCGGAAGAGGAGTGGCAGTGCTTTTGTGTCTGAACACACAGGTTCTTAACCAAGCTGATGTTTTTATTCAACAAACAACTTCTTCTCCAAACACAACAAACATCACTACTACGAAACTTGTTCGTAAAGTAGCCCGGAAAAGGAGTGGCAGTGCTTTTGTGTCTGAACCCGCAGCTCTGTCTTCTCAAAAGAAGCAAAGGGTGGAAACCTCTAAGACAACTGCAGCCTCATCCTCGCCTTCCCAAAAAGGCTTGGACTCTGATATGGCAATACAGTCTCTGGATTCATTCTCTCAACAGAATGAAGCTATTGAAGTTGACCGTCCAGCCACGGTAATCTGTACTGAGTCAAGCACTGCTCTAGCACTCACGCTAGTGCAAAATCAAGCCAATACACAGGTTACTACACTTTATGAGAGCACAGTTTTTCAAAACCAAATTACTATGTATAAAAACTTTGCTGATCACTCTTTCTTTATGATCAGGAGCTGCTTGGCAATGTGCAAGTACATCTACCGTCAATGGCATCCGGAGGACAATTTGTTCCTCCACTACCTTTGAACCCATCTCAGGGAACATTGGTAGTATATACAGGTACAGCTGGAGGTCTGAGTAAATCGAGTGATGAAAGGCAAACACCGAGCGATACACATACACGTGAGGCTAGTGAAACAGCTTTGAGTGTACTTGAGGTGTGTGCACACACTGACCCAGCTCTTTTTGAGGAACAAATTGCTAAGTTACAAGCTGAAGTTTCCAGAATGATTGCGAAGAATGAAAGATTGAAAGGTGCACAACTTGTCACCTTACAGAAGATAGTGGAGGAGGAGCCATCCAGTTCTTACAGGGATGAGCTCAAAGCAGATATCCATGGTTTAGCTGTCGAGATGAGATCCAATCATGAGCTTTATATGGCCAAATTTGATGATATCGACAGCAAACTGGATCAACTTCTCAGGAACTCCAAGTCTGATGATCCAACCTCCAGAGAGGATCCCTCAACTAAGGGGGAGAATAGAGACAAAGGAGGAGAAGACAAAGGGAACATCTCCAATCAAAACAACAAGGGGAACACAAACACCAATACTTCTAATTCTGCACCTGGCATAGAAACTGAAAAGTCTAAAGACAAGCAACCCATGCATCAACAGGATGACAATTATGATGCTTATCCTAAGGAGATGGATGATGATGATGTGTTTGATGCCACTTACTGTCAGAATTAGGAAGATGGAATGTTTGATGAAGCCTATCTGTTCCAGACTGAGGAGGAAGCTGTAGATCTTGAACATGAAGAGTTGGTAAGGAAGTTTAAGATGGAAAATGAAGCTAGGAAGCGAAAGCTCAGGGACTTTCAGCAGCTCCTAGAAGATAAGCTGATAACAGAAAAGGAGATCAAGAAGGAAAAACAGAAAATCTATGATGCTGCCTGTGTGCAGAAGAATCTTGATATCAAGCACAAAGTTGGTAAGAGTTGGGACATTGCTAGAAGAATCATTAATGGACCTCAAAGGGAACCCTTCGACGACAGTATATTCATGTCATTAATCTATGATCTGAGGGAGGTAAACCCTGATGAAGATGTTTTTATGCATGCCCTCTCTTTGGAACTCTGGTACTTAACTGTGGCTGTCAGGAACTCATTGGATGAATGGGAGCTTATCATTTACACAAGGAGAAACAGAACATTCAGACTCTCAGTTGAATCTCTCAAGTCATTCACTGTAACTGAGCTCTGGGTGCTTCGTAACAAAGTCAGGAGAAGCTCTAATTTGAATGAACTCCTTCGAGACAAGCTGATGGAACATGCTGAATTCAATAGTCCTCAGGTTGTCAAGAATCCTTACTGTGTGAAGTTCAATAATGACGACATCATAAACACTGTGTATCTGAATGATGAAGCCTTCCCAAAGTACCCTGTCAACCATCCGGTGTTGGTATCCACTCTCTTAAGAACCAAGGGCTTCGCTTCTAAAGCCAAGGCTGATGCAGATAATGTTATAGATGACTATTGTCTTCGGAATGGTATTTCTAAATACACAAGGAAGATGAAGCAAGTCACGAAGACTCAGCCTGCTGACTTTAAGGAGGACCCAGTGGATCTGGAAGTGATGCACCAACTGGCTCTAGCTAATGAAAGGAAGAAACGTGGTGAAGCCACTACTGCAGAACAGCCAACCAGGGATGAACCTTTAACTCCTGTCCTTCACAGTTCTGACACTGAGGAAGGAGAAGTTGATCTTTAGATTATATAGGGTATTGTAATATATGTTCTAAATGAACACCCCTTTTGTAATCTATCTTTAGTGTTTTAATCTGGTAAATGTTTAATGAATACCAGAAATTTTTGCTATTCATCTTTCAATGTTTAATCCTTTGTCTTATCAGTTAGTTGAGTTATCCTCTCGATAATTTGCATGTTATGTTAACAAACAAATAGGGGTGGATCGAAAGGCACATGTTTAGCCTATTTGTATTTAAGAGGTATTAACTCAACTCTGATAAGAAAGCAAGTAAATAGCAAGTACTGTTAACCGGAATCCGTACGAAGAACGTCAAATGATTTATTGAAGATTTTATGTCAGAAGAATTTCAGGATGCTGCTACAAACCACTGGAAGAAGTTCATTAATATGATCAAGCCTCAGTGTACAAATCATCTTTTGTAGCACGTCCAGAAGATCAGAAGGAATAAAGTGTAAATACTTTATTTATTCGGAAGATTCCATATTGTGTCAACAAATGAAGAAGAACTTAAAGAAGACGAAGAATCGACGAACAAGCCACAGCCTAATTGTTTAAATGACAAGGAATATTTGATTCAGCTAGTTACAGATTAACCAGACAGTACATTTGTGTATCAGCTCGTCAGATTAAATATTCTAAGTCAAAAGAAGGTAGTCGTTCAATCAAGTCGAAGATCTTAATTGTTCAAAGAAGACTGAAGACTCTGCTGAAGAGGAAAAAGGATAATTGATTATCTAATTAATTATTTCACTTCTCAAAATAATTATATTGGATGTGTAATTTATTTATTAAATTAATTCTATCTCGAATTAATTTAATTTATGAATTTATGCATTTAAAATAATTAAGTGAATATTAATTGGTTAATTAATTAAAGAGAAATTGGATCGTCTACTTGAAAAACACAAGGAAAGACAATCTATTTGATTGTCTACTTGAAAAACAACAAGGAAAGACAATCTAATTAATTGTCTAAGTGTTAAACCACAAGGAAAGACAATCCAAGGCTTTATCTTGTTAAAATCAACAAGGTAAGACAATCTAAGGGAATGTCTTGTTGATTTAAGCAAGGTAAGACAATCCAAAAGATTGTCTTACCGCTTTTCCCCCTTGTACCACACTGCAAGACAACCTTTCAGATTGTCTTACCGCCTGTAGCCATTGTCTTGCCTTGGTAGCTTGCAAGACAATCTTTATGATTGTCTTACCGATTGAAGTGCAGCAAGACAATCTGAGAGATTGTCTTACCGCACTTCCAGATTGTCTTACCGACCCCTAGATTGTCTTGCCCATGGATTTGATTGTCTTATTAGTTGTAGACAATCTATTTTATTGTCTTACAAGGCCTAAAACACCAAGGCAAAGTGCCAGATTGTCTTAGCAAGCTAGGGATAGTCTTTGCCACCATTGTCTTACTAGTTCAAGGGTTTTGCCTATAAATATGGATCTCCCTCATTCATTTGTTCTAGTTCAAAGTATTGTAAAGCTTTCAAGTTGTGCTAAACTTGCTATTCATTAAATCCACAATTTACTGCACTTTGATCATTCGGTTGTTTTGTTCCGCTAAGTTAGAATACTTTATGTCAAATTTATTCTACGAACTAGTGGACATTAAAAAGAACCATATTAATTATATAACGACTTTCACATTGTTATATTAATTAATTAAAATCTGATTAACAAATTTATATTCAATCAGATTATTCCGCCGCGATTATTTTGTGACGATTGTATTCAACCCCCCCTTCTACAATCGTTCCAGGACCTAACAACATTATTCACATCAACTAACATATTCTGAAACCTCACATTATCGATATTATGTCATTTTATAACATTATTTATCTAATTTGGTTGATGAAACATCACTGTTTTTATATTTCAACTTTTTTAAAAGAGTGAAGTTCTGATATTATAAAAAGTTATTATATTTTACAGTATTCCACCACTTTCTCAAGTTTATTATCATTAATTGAAAAGTATTTAATAACGTCACAGTTTTTTAGTTAAGGTTGATTACTTCTTCTACTGATCTTCAGGGACAAGCGATGAAAATGAGAGGTAAGGAAGACGTAGCTTTCAAAATCATTTTTATTCTCTTTTATTATTTATGGAAATGAATGAGATAATATTTATTTGCCAAAAAAAATTATTTTTACTAGTCGGGTACTTCCAAAATAGAAATTTGTTATCTTTTAGGAGTGGTCATAAACTGCATAAATCACCTGCACCGCATCACCGAGTGTGTTTTTTAATTTTCATGATGCGGTTACAGATTGAATTTTTGACAAACTACACGATACACATACAATATAGGTTGTGATTTGATATATTATTAATGCGGTTCGAACCGTACTGTCCCATCAATAACATATATAAGCATATTTGTAATTATTAAATAAAATTATATTATATACGTATATTATTTGTAATTATGTTGGGCATATATTTGTTAAACAAAATAATAATTAATTATTATGTTATAAATTTAGCATTATTATTATACTAAATTTTCGTAAAACAATTATAATATAATAATATGTCTCTTAGTACTCATTGATATTATATTTACATTTTTGTATATATTTTTTATAGTCGTTGTAACTCTGAAATAAACAACTCTTTTCTCGAATAATAATCGCTATGTGGATTATTAGCTAGGTCAAATCACTGGATAGAATTAATCATGACTTACTTGGAAAAAATTTTCTAAGGTAAAAAACCAAAAGCTACCCGAGTTCAATTTTGAGCTATCTCTTACTTGGAAAAATTTTTCCAAGGCAAAAAAGCAAAAGCTACCCCGGTTCAATCATGACTTACTTGGAAAAAAATTTCAAAGGCAAAAAACCAAAAGCTACCCGGGTTAAATTTTGAGCAATCTCTCACTTGGAAAAATTTTTCCAAGGCAAAAAAGCAAAAGCTACCCCGGTTCAATCATGACTTACTTGGAAAAAATTTTCTAAGGCAAAAAACCAAAAGTTACCCGGGTTAATTTTTGAGCTATCTCCTACTTGGAAAAATTTTTCCAAGGCAAAAAAGCAAAAGCTACCCCTGTTCAATCATGACTTGCTTGGAAAAAAATTTCTAAGGCAAAAAATCAAAAGCTACCAGGCTTAAATTTTGAGCTCTCTTACATGGAAAAATTTTTCCAAGGGAAAAAAGCAAAAGCTACCCCGGTTCAATCATGACTTACTTAAAAAAATTTCAAAGGCAAAAAACCAAAAGCTACCCGGGTTCAATTTTGAGCTATCTCTTACTTGGAAAAATTCTCTAAAGCAAATACATGTAAAGCAATCCCGTCCAGAATCATGTCAAGCAATCCCGTCCGGACTCATGTCAAGCAATCCCGTCCGGATTCATTCATACTCTATTACTTAGAAAAAAATTTTAAGACAAATATTTGTAAAGCAATCACGTCCGGACTCATGTCAAGCAATCCCGTCCAGACTCATGTCAAGCAACCTCGTCCAGACTGATTCATACTCTATTACTTAGAAAACTTTTCTAAGGCAAATATTTGTAAAGTAATCACGTCCGGACTAATGACAAGCAATCCCGACCGGACTCATGTCAAGCAATCCCGTCAGGACTCATGTCAAGCAATCTCGTCCGGACTCATTCATACTCTATTACTTAGAAACCATCTATAACGACCCGGATCAGATGATGAGAGCAAAAATCTCCCCTTGTCCAGACCAACCCAGACTAAAGGCAAAAAGCAAAATCTCACCTCTTGTCCGGATCAACCTGGACTGGGGGGGGGGCAAAAAGCAAAGCTTCACCTCTTGTCCCGATCTACCCGGATTGGGGGGCAAAAGCAATCTACCACCCCTATTCCGGATCGACCCGGAATTGGAGGGCAAAATAAATCTAACTCCCCTAGTCCATATCAACCCAGATCAGGGCGCAACAGAAAATTACTACTCCTAGCCCAGATCAGTCCGAATTAAGGAGCCGAGGTAAATTTTTGCTCCTACTCCATTCTCGTCCAGATTGAAGATAAGATTCGCATTATTCTCTACTCCTTCACACAGAAAATCTGAATAAGGGAGTGGGGGGCAAATGATAGTATATAATCCAACCCGGCTGTATTCTCGAGGTCCTAGGCCAAGTCTGGTCCAGACTCAGCAGAACCCTGGGAGAATAGTCCACCCACTCTAGAACATGATCATAAAGAAGCACCAATTCGGATTGGTGAGAATAGTTCAACCATGTCCTGACAAGTATCCCAATCCGGATTGGGTTACCTCAATCCCGCCAAGAACCGGGAGCAAGACCAACTCCAACCTCGGTTCGAGGGACCAACAATGCAAGGACGCAATCCCGGAGGTGCACCCAACCCGAAGAGAATTCCATGACCTTGGAGAGGCAATCAACCCGGGTTGGTGGACACCAGTCCTGCCAGAACGTAGTCTGGATATGAACCGGGATCCAAGCTCAATGGTCAGCTACTGACACTATGAAGACAAACCTCAGAACACTCCAAAATACTATTCCTTAGCTGACACCTGCACAGGTGTTAAGCATCCAAGCCCTACAGATGGACGGCAGGATCCAAGGTACACATCCTTAAACCCTAATCCTTGGCCTATAAATAGACCAAGGATGAGAGGCTTAAGGATCTTCTTTTCCACACTCTCATATTTCTCACACACTCCAAGCCACCATATACAGCAGCCATACACCTTCACCCACCACACATAGATAGCTCATTTCCCGTCTATCTATTTTCCGATGCCTGTACTCATTCTCACGCCGGAGGCGCCGCGGGGCTCAAACCCCCCTCCGGTGTTGTTTTGCAGACACCCGTCCAGCAGCTACACCGCAAGACACCACCAGAACGGGATTTGGTGTTATCACCCAGAACTTCTGAAATGCTCATTTAGATATGTAAGATTCTGAATATGTAATTCCATAAGGGGTCTTTCTAGCTTATTAAAACAGATTAATTAATTTCTTATGCGATGAAAAGTTTTGATTGGTGGAGATTAGTTATATGTCACTTGCTCAAAAGTCTGTTGTTTGTGTGCGACTAGGGATGGACATTCACCCCGCCCTACTAGACCACGATCCGTTCCGGGCGGGGGAAGTTCCATAAAAAATTCGAGGATCGGGGGTCGGGGATTCGTGTCTTCCCGCCCTGATCCCCGACCCCGATCGCATATATATAAAAATAGTAATATATTTATACCAAATAAATTATTAAAAATAGATAACTTTTATAATATTATTAAAATTAAAAAATAATCTTTATTTTTATTGACCGATTATAATTATATTGTAATATAATATATATTTTAAATTTTTAAAATTATCTTTTATTTATATTATAAATCGATTTAATATGATTTGATGTTGAAAATATGAGATAATATTATTTTATTAGTATATAAGGAGTTAGTAGTTTATTTTTTTATTGAAAAAATATATTATATATTATAAAGTTAATTATTCTTTTAATTAAAAAATAAAATTCCCCAAATTCCTGCGGTGATCCCCGTTCCCCGTTCAGGGCAGGGATCGGAGAGAAAAAAAAAATCCACGTTAGAAGTACGAGACATGGTCGGAGATGTGTATTGAATTCAGGGATTGGGGACGGGGATAGCACTCCCCTACCCCGAAGTGCCCTCGTGCCCATCTCACGTATGACCACAAACATAGAGACACACATTATAAAATCAGTTCCATAAATAATATAACGAATTTTCTATGGTGTGCCCACGGGCACACAATAGTCACTAACTTTCATGAAAATACTAGCTCCTGATTGGTGGATAGGTAATAAATGTTTGTGGCCTCCCTACATTCACACTAATTCCACCAATCAAAATAGCCCATTTTCATAAAAGTTTGTGATTATTGTGTGCCCTTGGGCACACATTAGAAAGACCGATAATATAATTGCATTACATCAGCTGGCAGACTAGCATTATTTATTATTATATCTGCAGCTGATAATACTTAAGATAAAAATACTAGGTCAGGGGCAGAACATAACATCACTCAGCAGACTATCTGTTATCTTTAAACTGAGTAGTGAAATTCAAGTACTTTTTCTTGGATGTTCCAAAACTTGATTTGTGAAAAGGGAAACAGGTGCAAGCCCACTTTCACAACCAGCTGACCTTATTTATCATCTGTCATATATATGCTACATGCTTGATATCTTCTTTCTAAGTCCAATGTAGAGTTCAGTTTCCACATCTGAATTTTCAGTCTCGGTGGAGGGAGAGTATTCCTTGTCTTCGTTTGATTCTTGCGGTGGTTGAAGTTCACACTGAAATTAAAGTTCATAGAGATCAGGTAAGTGTTTCGACTGCACGATTACACTAGGTAATACAAGAGCAGGATAATTTAAGTATATTCCACTTGGAAGCTTGAGAGGAAACAATTTTGTAGGCAGACATTATCTTATTATTCTGGTTTCGCAGAGGCCCCGGGCTTGTGATAATTGTATTGATTATAGTGATCAAGCGTTGCAGAATCTCTGAGAATTTTTTAAAGCTAGCTGTATGTATTAGCTTTGTTCTGTTGCTCAGTTCTGAAACCACAGGTAATTGCCACAGTATAGATGATATCTACAGTTCTACTTCTGTATTAGTTTGTATTATACAGTGTATTTATTTTAAGGATTAATTTGAATATGCACTAAGACTTTCATACAGTCATTATTTTGTTCAGTTTAAGACAGAAGAATCTTTACATGATCTCTTTTGGCTATGACATGTTTTTTTTTTTTTTTTTGAGGAATTATTGACTATGACATTAATCAATGTTTCAGAAAGATCACTTAAGCCCGAGGTTTTACCAAATTAGTTTATATGCTCGAGAGCATTCTCTCATCCTACCCCAATCCTGGTGCTTGTATTCTTACTAAAAATAGTAACATTTTAAGTTTATCATCTAAAAACTTACTACATCCCATTCCCCATTTCTATCTCTATAATGTTTTCAATTACTTCATTTTCTCACTTCTCTTTGCAAATTTATTTTATTTGTATTTTTCAAAATGCTTACATAGCATAGCGTTCTACGTTATGCAAGAACATAACTTACATAGCACATCATTAAATACCATAGGATTTTAAAGCATAATTTAAAATCCCAATTGAATACCACGAGATTTTGTGGCATAATTTGAAATCCCAATCGAATACCTCGAGATTTTAATGGATTTCAAACAATCCCAATCGAATACCCTCGGATTTCATGAATGCAAAAAAATGCTTTAAAATCCCAATCCAATACACGCCTCTAAGCAGTGTCACTTAAGCACCATTAAGCACCCTTCTGTAGTAGTACACCCTATCATTTCTCACTCCTCTTTTATGTATAAATATTGTTAAGATATGAAATGGGGATGAATAGTAAGTCCCCAAATTTGGGGACTCATTTTTTAGTCTTTAAAAATTTCTGAAATATAGAAAACATGATATAAACTCGTCTTCAGCTAAAACTCATAATTTCATAAAAAATATAGGGATGGGGAACCCAATAAGAATGCTCTGATTGAGGTAATATATACATTTACCTTGGCGGATAAGATTGCATTATCTGCTGCTAGGGTCTTCTCCTGCAAATTTATCAGGCAAAACTGAAGGTGTTAGAAAAATTAGCTATAATTAAACTGCCTTAGCTATAATTAGCTATTAATTATCACTTCCAGGTAAAAAAAAAAAATTCAAGATTAGTTTTTGGAATCTAAAACTTTGAAGAAATGAATTAACTGGTACTGTAAGTTTCTGTTTTTGCCTTTATTACAGTTTACCTTTTCCTTAAGTTGCTCAATCTGTTCATTGTAGACCTTCATCTGTAATGCAAAAGTACAGACAATGAGGAAGACATATTTAGATGTACATGATATTCAATGACCAAAGCTACAGTTCATGAACTATCAAACCTGAAATATGTGATTATATTAGAATTTAAATCTAAAACTCTATAGCATACTTGAATCTTTCAATTTGGCTTGGCCTTTTTCAAAATGAATAAATTGTCAATACTTAGTTTACTTCAGTTCTAACAGTACTCAAAGCAGGCGAAAAAAGACCAAGTTACTAAAGCTGGGAAAATACGTTCAACATGTATAATCAAGATCCGAGGTTATGTTAATCAATATGCATGTTCTTCAGGACGAAGGCGTACTTGCTCTTAGTTGTGTTGCCCTCACTCCATTTACATGAGGTCAGAGGCAAGTGTTCAACGATAAATCGACAGAGTTTAGAAGTGTAAGTTTTTTTATTTGATCTAAGAGCATCTCTATATGTAACATTGTTAGAATAAATAACAAGAGGAATAATAACCTTTCTATCTCTTATGGTGCACACACTCTTCTCTAATTGTTGTTCAACTTGCTGTATCTCTTCTAAGGTGCATGATCCCAGACCTTCTCCCAATAGCTTACTGCAATATTTAATTTTAATCAAGCTTGAGGAGAAAGTAGGTGATTTTCATGAAAACATAGAAAAACCAAAATTATTAAAGTAGGGTAGATTAATTATGTACCGCTTTGCAACTTCAAGAAGCTCTATCTTCTTTGCCAAACAAGCTGTTTCAAGCTTCAAATGCTGTCATTTTGAGGAAAATTATTCTAAGAAACATCTCTAGCTAGCTACTTTCAAATATCACAAAGACCTATCAAAGATTTATCCATATGCGGGGTATATATATATATAGTAAGAGGCATAGGGGGTCACGTGTACCCTCTAAAATTTTTTTTAACAATTTTCACCATTCTAAATTTTACAAAATTATAGAATTACTCTAAGGACATTTAAAAATTTATAGGTGTTTTCTCAAAATTTGTTTGGTGCCCTCAAACTTTGCATCCTAGATCAGGCCCTGTCCATATAGAATGATTATACTAAATAGTCCTTAGCAAAATATCAATATATGATCAGAGGCCCATTGATAGCAAACACTGACCTGCATATCTTGCACCACAGGGGTCTTGTTACTGTGAACATCTTTGGTGCACTTCCTGTAGCGCTCTATCATGTCGTGCATGCTGCAATACTTTCACATTTAGTACATACTTGAACAACCGATAATGAAAAGAAAAGCGATCAAGAAGTTCGCAGAAATATTTTTATTCCTAATAGAAGTTGGTTCAGGGACAAGTAGAATCTATTCATCATATATATTATTCATATAATTTATTTACTCCCTCCGTCCCACCCATTTCTTATCGAATGGGTTGGGCACAGAGGTTAAAGAAATATCTATAAAGTAATGGAAAAGAGGAATAAAAGTGGGTAAAGTGGTGGGACCCATTGAATGTATAAAAAGAAGATAGTGGACTAAAAGTAGTGTGAAAAGGAAAGAAAAGTGGAGAAGTGGTGGGACCCCTTGACTATTTTTGTTAAGTTTTGAAATGTAAAGAATTGGGTGGGTCCCACCCCAAAAGGAAAGTGTAAAGAAATGGGTGGGACGGAGGGAGTAATATATATTTATTAGAGAAAAAGAAAGATTTATTATATTAATATTCAAGGATAAGCTACCGGCTAGTCGGCTACTATGAAGGTGCTGCATGAACTTATGTATATATACTGTGGATATATCCCTTTTATCCTCCATAGGGTGACTAATTCAGTAATCGAATAAGCAAAAGGAAATTATTCCTTCTTACACCAGCAAATCTATCCATAACCTTTACATGACAAGTGAGATTTTTTTTTCTTACATCAATATATTTCAAAATAGAGGTAATTGCAATTCGGACCTCTTAACTTTCGTTCAAAAACGATATTGTGGCATATTTTTGGAAACTCAAATCGCACGCACTATCTTTACATTTCAAGAACGATACGCACCCTCTCCCATATATTCCGATAACTTCCATTAAAATAGTCCTTCCGTCTCAATTTACATGTCCCTTTTACTTTTCGAGGAGTCAAATTGACTAATTTTTGACCAACTATTAGAAAATATTTATTTATTTTTTTAGGAAATAGAAAGTTACATATTAAAATAGAGTAGATTTGCTTTTTTGATGATATTTTTTTAAAATTTTATAAATTTTTATTCTTACTATATTTAAATGGGAGAAAAATTTATTGCCAATAATAAATCATAATTTTAAATTAAATAAAAATAAAGTAGGAAGTTGTGTTAATTTTTAAAGCAGGACTATTTGTGCAATACTAACCTATTGTATCGTCCTTTTGGTTACGTCTTAATTTTGACCTTTGTTATCGTGCTTATTTAGTAGCATTGTTATATTGTTCGCAACATCATTTATTATGTTCACCTCTTTATTAAACTTATATGTATTTTTGAAATATATTTGATAAAATCGTATGCTCCTTTTTTATCCCTCCGATATATTTATATTGTGAATAAAAAAAATTTACAAAATGATTTTTACAAAGATGAGAGGAGAAATTGGTGAGCCTTTATAGAGTGATTTATGTTCAAGATCTTGGTGAGTTTTAAATTTAAAAGATTTTAGTGTTGTCCCGGATGTTGAAGATTCTGCTATGTATAATATTTTTGGTTAATTTGTATTTGTATGCTAGAGTTTTGTATGTAACATAAACTTCTATTATGATAATTTCATGTCTTTCTTTTAAATTTTTTTGTTGATATGTATTTGTGTAGTAGAGTTCTATACATGTGGCGTCAACTTCTATTAGATTATATTCATAAATGTATTTTTATATTAGAAATATGATACCTAATGTGATTTATTTATTTTTCTAAAAATTTATATGGTCTTGAATTAGAATTGATAAACATATGTTTTGAATTAAGAAAAGAAATTATAAACATGCAAGCAGAAAGTAAAATTTGTTTTGGATTAAGAAAAGATTTTTGTGTTCGTTCATCACATAAATTCGGCTTATAAATTTAATATTGTGCATAATACTTTTTTGTTTAATATGTTGTTAAAGAAAATATATTAAAGAAAATAATTTTGTGACGGTGCTATTTATATGCTTTTACAATTAAAACTGGTAGGAAATATTTATTTTGAATTAAAAAAATCATAAATATGTGAAAGATAGAATTTGTTTTGGATTAAGAAAAGAATTATTAGTATGCAAGTAGATATCGATTGCCTTATATAGAATAGAACATATTTTTGTTCTAATATAACGGTACTATTTGTTCTGTATACGATCTAACAGATGATAAACTTTTAGTAGTAAGAAGACCATGCAACCATACAACCAAATTATCTCCCTTACGCTTATTATATATAAGTATATAATAAGGGAAAATAGATTTTTTTGCCACCCAACTTATTGTGTCTTTAGAAACTTACCACTGAACTAAAGTTTTTTTCCTTTTACTCACTGATGCTAGGTTTGGATTTTATTTTAGTCACTTACTTAGTTTCAGATTTGATTCCTGGCATTAGGATAATTTTTTGCGGCATCATTAATACAAAGTGATAGTATGTAATATTTTGATAATGTTATGAATATTTATATCTTTATATATAACAATAATAACATAAAATGAGCCAATAAAAAATTAAAATCATGAGAAATCATATTAGAATTCTAGAAATCCATTAAATCATCCATTTGGAATCAATGACTTCAAAGAATACATCCTCTCTAATAAGATAAAGTCAAATTGAGTGATACACATGCATCATCTTTCACTATTAAAGCCTAAGATCTCTCAAAATTTGTCATCGTAAATTTTAATTACTTTATCTTATGACAATTTTGAAGATAAAGATAAATAAATAGAGAGTAAACTTAATCTTCAATGATTGTCTTCTATAATGCATCATTTTATGTTATTATTACTCCGTCCGTCACTCTCATTTCTTTAGAAAAATTTCTATTACTTAGCACGCACGTTAAGACTCTTATAAAATATAGTTTTAGAGCTTTATTTTTGAGAGTTTCTTTTTGTGTATAAAAATTGAAGCTCTAAATTTTTATTCGGAAGAAAAGATAAAATAATTAATAAACTACATCTTTTAGAAGCCGTAAAATGCGTGTCAAACTCTTATTACCCAATGTAAATGACCTTTGGGACATAAAAAGTACTATATATGAAGATATAGAAATATATCAAATCATCAAAATATTACAGACTACCACTATATTTTAATAATGCTTCAAAGTATTTATAATGCTAATAATTAAATCCGAACCTAACTTTAGGGACAAAAAAAAATATGAACCTCACATTAGTGAGTAAAATAAAAAAATTTATAGTTGCATGGTAAGTATCTAAAAAAAACAATAAGTTTTGTGACAAAAAAAATCCATTTTCTCATCAAATACGGATTTATGGTGTGTCCTTTTTAACTAGTTGGACTTGGATTATTTCAAGATATTTATCTTCCTTGTGACATTTCTGATACTATAAACTTTAAAATTCAGGAGAATATGAATTTTATTTAACTCATCGACGTCTTTGGTAAAAAGTGTTGGATTTAAATGAATCCAGAATATGCAAACAGCCTAATTATACACATAATACAACTGAGTCATCTGAACACCGCAACAACCATGAAACTATTGTGAAGGTCAATTGTAAAGTTATCATTTTCGGAATTGATGTAGGCTGGATTACTCGAGAAGCCTTTGTATTCATTTTCAATTTGAAGAATTCTTGGATTCAGTGTGTTAAGCAGTCTGGAAACAATGCGGCTATTTGTTTAGCTCGTTTTATTGTTTATCAGCGTGATTGCATGGGATTTGTCCCAACTAGATTTGTTTTAATTTAATGGAATGAATTTGCATTTTGTCAAAAAAAATATACATATAATACTTTTTTTAAAAAATAAACTATATGATTCGAAATTGATATATGAAATCAAATCAAAGTTTTAGACGTATGAAAATGAAATATTCATACAAATTATTATAAACTTTTTCAAACACAACAAAAAAGGATTCTCTAAAAGCTATGGCTCATCAATACAGGACTCTCTTTTCTAAAACTCAAGTCTTAGAAGTATATATGGTCTGAGTACCAATGTCTTAAATCAATAAATCTCAACCTGCTAGTGTGCGGGGAAGCAAGTTTTGTAAGACAGGGCTTTATTAGAGCACACAAGATGGAGAAGCACTTGTAACTTGAACATTTGGAAATACAGTGCACTTTCTTATTATTACTTAAATATAGATGTCATATCAAAATAAGGCAAATCTAATTAAACTTAAAATGTCTGAGAAAAAGAAGCAAGAAAATATCATATAATTTTCATATACTGCAATCTATTTATTTAAGATTAATATGTATGATATGCACAGCTGTTGCATGCGAATGCACTTATTCATGGAACTTACTAACAACTAAAGGACATAAATAATAAACAATTGATCTCATGTAATCTATGAAGGTTTATACACAAATAGAGAGACAAGCATATAACATATACATACCTTGAACTGGCAAATTCAAAAAGCTTGCCTCTAGTTGAGAAGATAATCAAAGCAACCTCAGCATCACAAAGCACAGAAAGCTCAAAAGCTTTCTTCAGCAGTCCGTTTCGCCGCTTGGAGAAGGTCACTTGCCTGCTTGTAGCATTCTCTATGCGCCTCATCTGAGTCTTTCCCCTCACCATTTTCACTTGACTTCTATATACACACCTTCATCAAAACCAAAGCCAAGATTTGTAAATGAAATCGAAATTTACAAGAAATTAAAATGAAACATAAGACACAAACAAAAATAACAAATATCAACAACACAAGAGAACCAAATGATGAATCATAAGTAAAGCTTACACAAGATCTAGCTACCTATATGTAATATATCTATAAATAGATATAGAGATATATTTATGCTAGAAGAAGTAGCAGAAAGAGAAGAAGGTTTTGGAAAAAACTAGGAAGAATAGGGCTTAAAAAGGTAAGGTTCACAGAGAGAGAGAAAAAGAAAGCTAAATATACCAAGATATATACACACAGTAGGCCAAGAATGGGTGAAAGAATAGGTGTATATGCAGTGATATCGGTGCTTTTTACCAAATATTTATTGTTATCTGAGCTCAACTGTTCTTAATCATTCACTATACCAAACCATCCATCCACTCCACCCAATAAAACAGACTATATATTTAGAAAAGATTTCTCCGGCTAAGGCTAAAATATTTATTACGGAATTTATAACAAAACATGCTATTTGCGACGTAACATATTACAAATGATCAAGAAAAAAATGATAACACATCAAACAAAAAAGGAGATGGAGTTATGTGTGTTTGTGTGATGGAAATCTGGAAGGGGCTAACCTTTAGCTTTTTATGGAGAAACAAAGATAAGAAAAAGAGATGGAAATGGAAGGGACTGAATGAATACAAACATAAATAAGGAAAGGCAAAAGAGGGCATAATCAAAAAAAATCTGTGTCCGTACGAGAAGAGCTTGTGGCATGTTTGGAAGTTAGAGATTTGGGGTAAAATTAGAAGTTTGGGGTGGTTTAGAGGCTTGACCATTTAGAATCCGCTAATATAAGTGTTTGGTAGTTGGCGGATTGAAATAGAGGTTTGGATCCAAAAAGCTAATTTTGAAAAAACTATTTTGAAGAGTTTTTTGGGTTAGAGTATTTGGTTTGTGTCAGAAAAAACTAATCAATCAGCTATTAATCAAACAATTTTATGAGAAACAGCTAATTCAATCCGCTAGTCAAAACATATATTTCAATCTGCTAATCAAAATATCGAATTGAATCCGCTAACAGCTAACCGCTAATCTCCAAACAAGGCATGTGTGTCTAAAAAGTGACAGTACAACGTAGGTAGCCAACTGGACCAAGGGGAGGTCGAAAACGCATTGTGGGGTTTTTATGGTTTGTTAATGGCTTGTCAACATTTGTGGGACCGGAGGGGAAAAAAGGACATACATGATACATGTGGGTTGTGGGTAGACCCGGCCATTCGGGCGGGCCGGGGCGGTTCGGGCCGGTTCAGACGGTTTTCAAACCGTCACCGGTAGAACCGTAACCGGCACGCCAATACTGGCGGTCCGGTTCGGGCCGGGCCGAGCTGGAAATTTGGAAACCGTAACCGTGAAATACGGTTCACACGGTTCTGGCGGGCTGGCTGAATCACGGTTCACGCGGGTTGCCTTCTGAGCTGTGGCCACTCAATTTTCTTCTTAAATACTTTGTCATCTTGTGGCCACTGAATTGTTCGTTGATGACATGGACGAGCTAGTATGCTAATAGAATATACCGTCTTCATCACTTTTTAATAATGGAGGAATAATTAGAGGTTTACAAATTCTGATGAATTATTATTTTTAATTGATTTTTTTTGAATTAAAATTTTGATTAAATATATTTATTCGGAAAAATAAAATTTCGAAAATAATATTTATAACTACCCGATAAAATCACTTAAAAGTATGTGCCAAAAAGTCAAACGTCATATATTAAAAAATAAAAAGAGTATTTACTAAATTGGTAAAAAAAAAATCAACTAATCTTGAATATGTGGGTAATTTACTTAAGATCGGTGCGCTCTTACGTGCAAAGTTTCTGCAGCTTATTAATAAACAAGTTTGGATGTGAAATGTGTCAACTGTAAAACAAGATACTATTTGAAAAGTTCCATAATCATCTTTATTATATGGACTAATGAATCTGTAGCCCACGCGGGTCGCGGTTCACCGCGGGCTTGCGGTTCGACGTGGGTTACCGGTTTTGACGTGCCGGTTTATACGGTTCGCGAATCGAAGATTTTGGAACCGTAACCGGCTCGTCGTCAACCCCGGTTCGTGCCGGTTCGTGCCGGTTTCAAACCGGCACATGAAAATGCGGGCTAAAAGGCGGTTCGGTCCGGTTCGGGCCGAGCCAAACCGCCCGAATGGCCGGCTCTAGTTGTGGGGGCCTGCTGTAGTACTGGAAACCCTAAGTATGAGGTCCTGAGAGCTGCTGCCTCCTTTCTTAATCTGGTTGTTTTCCAAATCAAGATGCTAACTGAGATGTACACTTCTACTTGCGTCCCAACAATTACTAGGAGGCTTAAGTCATTTCTCCTTTTATCTGAAAAATATCTATTTGTGTAATAAGTCAGAAGTTTTAAGCCATAAGTTAGTTTGAGGTATTTTTCCGATGGCTAAATTTTTTTAAACTTTTTTCTTGATAAAAATTACTTCAATATCATAAGTTACTCATAAATCATTTATATTTTTATTATTATATTTTTAATAACTCATAAGTTATTCATAAATCAAAATTACCAAAATAGACATTTTAAGTTGCCAGCTTATATCAAATAAGTCACGTTGAGTCATAAGTCACGTTAAGCCATAAGCTGAGACAAACAGGCTCTAGGTGGAATCAGCTCCGGACTCAGCATGTATTTTAAAATTTATAAATTTAATTTATTTTTAACAACATTTGAATAAAAAAGATTAAATATTAAAATTTTATTTATATAAAAAATTTAGAAATTAGATTATAAAATTATATGTTGTATAAATTTTAAAATACATGTGTTCTAAATGAGGAAGTAGTTTTTTCTTTTTTGTGTTGTCGGCTAACCATGTATATCTTGTTTTATATGTGTATCATATTTTCAGGTTTCCCCTGGTCTAATAGTTTAACCTGCAAGTCCTGTACTCCGGTAGTTTTAAATAAGAACACGTTTTCTTACAAAAAAAAATAAAAAAATAAGAACACGTTTATACGCAACACATTGTCGTGAGTCGGTAATATCATATACGATCATCGGTTTTGTATTGCAATCATTTCTATTTAAATATCTGGACTCTGGTTAATTTATTTCAAATTTGAATGATTTAAGCTTGGTTTTTTTTTTTTTTATCAAACTTTTTTTATATCCATAGTATCTGTTCGATACCTGAATTCTGATATAGGTGAAAGTCGAACCAAAGACTTTGGAGACGATTGAAGTATGACTTTTATTTAAATCTTAAATAAAAGTTAAAAGTGAAAATTACATTATGGATCGGTCACTAAGGTATTTGTTTTATCTTTTCTTCTAGTTCCAAGATTGAAAATCAGATAGTCCCGCTTTCCGAATCCGAAAATAAGCCGAAATAAACTGGTCCAACCGCAATAATTTGGATAATCCACAAGTCCACCACAGGTCCCATATTGATTTGTTGGTACAATTAGTAGTAGTTATTTGCTTATAAACCAAACTAAGGGGTCGTTTGGTTGGAGTGAGGGTATGGGGTTAGAATGAGGAATCGGGTTGAGGTGGTATGGGGTTGAGGTATCATTTTTAATATTACTAGCTTATAGCCCGTGCAAGGCACAGGAGCTTTTTAATTATTTATAAATTTTTTAAATATATTTTAAATGATGTGAAAAAAATTAATTTATAAATAATAAATTAAAATTGTATATATCATGCCAAAGTATTAAATTCTTTCTATCAAATTTTAAATTATTTTAAGTAGAATATGTGACGCCAACTCCTATTAGATTATATTTACAAATGTATTTTATATTAGAATTATTATAATGTCATTTAAATATTTTTTTTAAAAATTTTTATGGTTCGAGATTACATTTGATGAACACAATTTGTTTTGAATTAAGAAGATGAATCATAAACGTGCAATAAGATGGTAGAATTTGTTTTGGATTAAGAAATATTTTCTGTATTTGTTCCTCACATAAATCGGGCTTATTAATTTTGAAATATATTAGGTAAAAATAATTTTGTGACTGTGCGATTTATATGATTCTACAAATAAAATTGGTAGAAAATATTTATTTTGGATTAAAAAAAATCATAAACACGTGAAATACTGAATTTGTTTTGGATTCAGAAAAGGATTTATAAACATGCAAGTAGATATCAGTTGTCTTATGGAACAAAAGTTAATTTTGTTCTAATCCAACGGTGCTTATTTGTTCAATATTCGATCCGATGGATAAAAATAATTTTGTGATGGTGTGATTTATACGATTCCACAATTAAAATCTGTAGAAAATATTTATTTTGGATTAAAAAAAAACCAAAAACACATGAAAGACAGAATTTGTTTTGAATTCAGAAAAGGAATTATAAACATGCAAGTAGATGTCAGTTTCCTTATAGAACAGAATTTAATTTTGTTTTAATCTAACGGTGTTTATTTGTTCAATATACGATCCAACGGATGATAAGCTTTTGGACCACAGGACCATGCGACCAAATTATCTCCCTTACGCTTATTATATATAAGTATATAAAGTATATAATGTGTTTGGTTAAGTGCTGGAATGAACATATCTAATTTAAATATTTTTAAGTGATTAATTATAATTAATTTAAAAATATTCTTGAAATAATTTTTTTATATATATTTAAGTCATCAACTTCATTTGGTACTAATAATTTGAATTTAATGACATAAATAAAAATAAAAATAAGACAAACAAAGTTGATTCCTCAAACCTATGTTTCATACCCACCTCCTCTTTTGGGTATGATTTCTCATACCTTGTAGGTTTGAGGTATGGGTTTGAAGGAAAATAAAATCTAACCAAACACCAGGCATGAGTTTGGAATAAATGAAACCCATACCTGATACCAAAAAGGCGTGAACCAAACGACCCCTAAAGTCTCCACGCTCCTCGATGTGGGACTGGAGTGTTACAATTATAAACATAAAAAATTTATCCAAACACATAAATTAAAAATCATGTCTGACTTATAATTAAGCTCTTATTTATAAATAATAAATAATTATTTTAAGTTAGGTCGCATGGTCCCGTATGTTTCCCAGCCCCTCTACTCCCAGGTTTATTGACCTTCTGGTACATATTGTAGCCCAGGAATGAATCGGTCTGTCCAACTCAATTTAATCAATTAGCACAGTACTGCAATCTCGTCCAACTCGTACTCGATGGCCACTTTCCTAAAACATAGATGCAATGCGTTCGAAGTCCATCTTCTTTAATAATAGACACAATTTTTTATCTTACAAAATAAATCAAACCACACTTATTAAAAATAAATCAAATCAAACCACAAAAATTGTTACTCATTGTTTAATACGTATATCCGGGAGTTTGAATTTATATTAAAAAATTATATATATTGAGCATTAATAATTTAAAAGAACGGTCCTAGATTCTGATCATGAATGCGTGAGACTCTTAGACTGTTGGATGAAATAGCATGAGAGAAGAATGAATTGAAAAATTATATAGAAATATTATGGAGAACTAACGTTCAGATTTCTTGCCATCAAACTTACAACAAAATATGATACAGAAATAAAATTGAGCATTATTTTCAAAACATCTTGATTAGAATTCTAGTTAAAATAGTAGAAATAAATGAATGAAAAAATAAAAATTATATACATTTTTTATAATCAGCACCATATTAAAATATAAAATTCATTTCATTCTATATGCATTCTATTTTATCCGAGTGGACACAACATCTTGTACTTGTAATTTGTCCCCATAGCAACTTGAGAAACTTTAATCTGATAAAATTGTGAAAACAAATCAGAGTGAGAGGAGCAGGACCCTCAAAAGAAACCCTAAGTAGAATAACAAAGTATTTGTTTATTATTAATAAGTAAAAGCATACATAAATCAAGGTTGGATTTGATAAATGTAACTCAAAGTTGGCGCTGACACATTCTACTAGCACTTAAGCAAGTGGGTATAATTTTCAATTGCTCCCTTTTATGTGCCTCGACCTAGGTTTCTCCTGTTACGCATCTCCACTTCCTTGCTATATATACTTGATTATTATCGATTATTATGAATTTCAATTTTAGCCAATCATTGCTAGCCTTTGTTCCCTTGCATGTATCTATAAATACATGCTTACATAATTTAATACAACTATGATCCCTGTATCAGGGGTAGATATCATGCTGCTGTTACCTCCATTTGTTTCACCTTTGCCTTTCTAGCGGGGTGTTATTCAGCGTGCGTTCAAGATATAATTAAGATATATGGTATTATCGGTGGGTTTTTTGTATCTTTTTTGTTTTATCTAGAAGATGAGAAAGTTGGTGAGGTGTGGTCAAACTTATATTGTATATTTTGTTCATGATATGTTGTGAGTCACAAGTTTTACATGCAATCGTGTTTCTGAGTTTGTAGGGGTTATAAAGTTTGTTCATCGTTATTGCTAGCGATAATGACGAGATTAGGACGGTTCAATGTCGGTGATGATGAGATATCACTATCAATTAGTGTGATTTTGAACATGAATTTTCTTGAATAATGTTCTTGCATGATTAAAGATTTTCTTGTTTAATTGGTAAGTTTATTGCCTAACTTTATTTTATTGTATTGGCTTTAATAGTAGTAATGATTATTTAAATTTTCTTTATTTTCAAATGGTAAGTTGACTCGCTTGATTGAAGCTCATTTTGAATTTTATTTTGTTTCTCGAGTAATTGCTTATATATGCTCTAAATGCTTTAATCATGTTTAATGCTGATTAATGACTTTTATTGTACCATTTTTGGATGACCATGATTGATGGCGTATAGTCTTGGCCTAGTATACGGCAATTTGGTGCCATTTTGTTGGCTTGTTTATTATATTTAATCTGTTTCTTAAATTTTTAGATATTATTTTCAAGATGTTTTATATTTCAACATTTGTATTTTAATACTTATATTATTAATTATATTCTTAGTATTTATTTAGCTTGTTATATATCTAGCCAAAGGGTCCCTTTGGTTAGATATAATTTTTCTATTTTCTTTTTTATTTATCTTCTTTTGATAAATTATTTTGGATTTATCTTATTTTGAGAATCTATACTGATTTTAATAGTTAAATTAATTATTATTATTTCCTTGTTATTAATGGATTGTATTTGTTTCAGGTAGCGTGGTCTTACAAGTTGAGATGTTTTCTTTTCGGACATTAAGTTTTATTGTCTAAACTTCCGGACACATTTTCATGTCTTTTGGTCAGATAATAAGCTTTTTGAATAAATGAAACTCCTCAGAGTATTGGTGTATCTCGTTACGGGCAAGTGCAATTCTTTTAAAAAAAACTTATACCCCGTGCAATGACCGGAAACTTTTTAATTATTATATAAATTTTTATATTTAATGTATTTAGAAAGAAGAAAAAATTATTTATCAATAATAAATTATATAATTAAATAAAAACAAAATATTGAATAATATTTTTTAAGTCAGCACTACTTGTGAAGTACTAAGCTCTTGTCTAGTCCTTGGTCATGCTTTTTATTTTTTATGTTTAATTTCGTGCTTATTTAGTAGCATTATTGTATTATTCACGACATCATTTTTTTCGACAATTTCTTTATTGATCATCTTATATATCTTTGACATATTCTTAATCACATATCACATGTTTTTTTTTATCTCTCTAACACATTCATATTTTGATATTAACAAAATTTTATATAATAATTTTTACAGATGAGGAGGAAAGTTGGCGAGCCTGATGTGGAGTATGAGATGGTTTTATATATTTGTATTTGTGTCAAATTATCTATCAGTAGTTGGAGCTGACCTATTTGCTGTATCACTTTGAGATACAGGTTCTTATGTGACTAGAGGCTTCTCAGTAGCAACTGCCTCATTTTGAGAGACATGTTCTTGTGGGCTGGCCTCAGCAACTGCAGGATTTGCTACATCCCTTTAAGATGCAGGTACTTGTATAATCCCAGACTGTGTAAAATCTTCTTCATCCCTTTGAGATGAAGGTTCTTGCAGGATAGATTATTCTGCAGTCGGCATCTGATCATGTTGAAGACCTTGTGATTTAAGCTTAGCAAGCAGGTCTGCTACATTTTTTTTATTCAGATAATTGTAGTGGCATGTGTAGACTGCTTGTCAGGAACTGATGGTGAGAGAAAAATCACATCAGTATTTAGTTGTGCATCAAAAGACAACTTTTCAGATTTGAGTGGAGATGAAGATTGATCTACAGAATGTTTCCTCTTTCGAAGTGCAGAGAGTTTAGCTGCAGACTTCCCAATTGCTCTTGAAATTATAGATGACGGGGTGGCATTTTCATCACCATCATCATAAATAGTGATAGGATGAGTGATCATCCTGCGCAGTCCATCCTTGCATGTGACTTCTTTCGATCGTGAAGAGGTGTCTGTAGGGGCCTTTGATCCTGATACATGATGAGTATCAAATCGATAAGCCTTTTTAGATTTTACAACTGATGACTTTTAAGAGACATCAGAGGTGGATAAGTGTTTAGTTGACTGTTTATGTGGGATGCTTGGGTTGGACATTGGAGGTGTGGAGTCCAATGTGCTAGCATCAGGAGTTGATGGAAAGGCATTAGAGGTAGCCAAACCATATTGGTTAGGCAATCTTGACTGTAAAAGATGCCTAATGTGTTAGGAACGACACACTGGTATTTAAAACAAGTTTTATTTTCCCCACTAACTAAAGCCTTAATGCTTGTATCAACAATTTTAAAAACTAGCAATAATTCATCATTTTGAAAACAGCATTTGGACAAAAATGATCAAAAATGAGTTGCAAAAACCAAGTATAACAAATATTTCCAGTTTTATCCTCCTTTTCTGACTGCCAGGAGCTCAACCAAAAAGGTATCATAATCAAAAGGAGTGTTATGAATAAGAGAGTACCCAATTTGAAGAGATCCTGATGGTAGAGCATCAAAGTTGGAAACTTTATTTAAGAAGCAGCAACTGATGTAGTCAAAGAAAAAGTTCCATTCTTTCTTTACGAGCGATCTTTGCAATTAGCCAATTTCGGCAGCATCTCCAGCATAACCTAGAGTTTCTAGAAATCTAGCAGTTTATCATTGGTTAGCTTAGTAGGAGTAACTATACCAAGTTGGTGAAGGTGAAGGAAATCAGTAGGAACATCAATAGATTCTACTCTTACCCTTGTTGAGAGTTTTATAGTTTTCAGTAAAATGACATTTATTCTCTCGGTTCTTACTGTTCAAAAATCATTAGGTTTGTTGAATTTTACCTTTTTAGAGTTGACACCTAAACCAGCTTTTGGCAACCTATCATTGCCCTTCACTTTTATTGTTCAAGAGGTGTCAGGTTCTCATATCTATTCTCAATACTCATTTCCTTTTTGAAAGGCATATGTTCAGCCTATTTGTATTTAAAGAGCTACAACTCAACTCAGATAAGAAAGCTCTGTAAATAGCAATTCATCGGAATCCGTACGAAGAACGTCAAATGATTTATGGGAATTATATGTCAGATAAATTCCAGGATGCTGCTGCACGCCACTGAAAGAAGTTCATTAATATGTTCAAGCCTCAGTGCACAAATAATCTTTTGTGGCACGTCCAGGAGTTCAGAAGACATAAAGTTTCTATACTTTATTTTATCAGAAGATTCCATTTAATGAAGAAGTACTTACAAGACGAAGACTCGACGAACAAATCAAATTCTTATTGTTTATTTGACGAAGAATATTTGATTTAACTAGATACAGATGAACCAGACAGTACATCTGTGTATCAGTTGTTCAAATTAAATATTTGAAGTCAAGCAGAAGTGTTAGTTCGTTCGTTCGACAAATCAAGAAGAAGTTATTAAAGTTTAAAGAAGACAGGAAGCAGTTCTACTGAAGATTGGGTGATTAAATATTTAATAGACTATTATTTCACTTCTCAAATAATTATATTAATTATGTAATTTATTTATTAAATTAATTCACTCTCGAATTAATTTAATTTATGAATTTATATGATTAACTTAATTAAGTGAATAATTTTCTATTTTATATATTCTACAATATTACATTCTTTATCACCAAAACAAGCCCAGCAAGACAATCAGTGATTGTCTTACTGATCTGGCCACATGGGATGAAGTCAGTGTGCAAGACAATTCAATTGTCTTGTCTTGCCGAGTGATCTATGGTGTGCAAGACAATTCAACTGAATTGTCTTGCCGAATGACTTAGTTTGGCGGCAAGACAATTGGTTTATCTTGCCGAAGTTATCACCTCTGCCAAGACAATTGGTTTGTCTTGCCGAGAGTTTCTTCTCTGCCAAGACAATCCTTTTGTCTTGCCGAATGCTTGAAGGTGTGCAAGACAATCTTGAATTGTCTTGCCGATTCTAGTGATTGTCTTTCTGTCAATAGGATTGTCATACCTTCCCTTCTAATTGTCTTTCTGACTTGGTTAAAGCTTGGTAGACAATCTGTAATTGTCTTTCCTTGCCTTGAATTGTCTTGCCCAAGCCTAGATTGTCATACCCTCTTTGTATTTGTCTTTCCTAGCTTGTAATTGTCTTGTCTAGTGATTGTCTTTCATGTACAAAGCTTTGCCTATAAATATGGCTTAGTTTCTTCATTTGAAAGTGTTCATCACTTTGATATTCAAAGCATTTGTAAAGCTTTCAAGTTGTTCGTAACTTGCTTGATCGTTATATCCACAGTTTTCTGTGCTTTGATAAACCGGTTGTTTTAATCACTAAATCTAGAATATACCCTGTCGAATTTATTCTACGAACTTTAGTGGACATTAAAACTGAACCATATTAATTATATAACGACTTCAAACATTGTTATATTAATTAATTATAATCTGATTAACAAGTTATATTCAATCAGATTCACTTCCGCGATTATTTTGTATCGATTGTATTCAACCCCCCCCTTTACAATCGTATCTGGACCTAACAATTGGCATCAGAGCAGTTGATACCATTTTTCCGTATCAGATCCTATACACACTCTGTAACGTTCAAATATTTTTTATTCAAATTAATTTTATTTCAAAAATTAATTTTAATTAAAAATATTTTTCATTCAAAAATCCAAATCTCATCCAAACACTATTCACTTCAAATCTAAATATTTTAATTCGAATTAATTTTTGATTTAAAATATTTTTCTTTCAGTAATCCAAATCTCATCCAAATACTATTCACTTTAAATCATTAAAAATGAGTACACAAAAGATTAGTAGCATTAAAATCCCACCGTTCAGCAAAGAACACTTCGGCCTATGGAAGAGGCACATGTTACTATTCCTCCGCACTGCGAACAGGAAATACATCGGGATTTTGAACAAGGGTGTTTCAACTCCGATGAAGCTTATAATAGCACACGAAGAGGATGGTGTGTTAATGCCTCATAAAACTGTTCCGAAAGAACTTTCTGAGTACACGGATGAAGAGAGTGAACAGATGAACCTTGATGACACTCTTCAACTGATCTTAGTTGAATCCCTAGATCTCGTCATGTACAATGCTGTTGTTAATTGTACGAATGCGAAGCAAATCTGGGATACGCTAGAAATCATCAATGAAGGCTCAGAAGAAGTAAGAGAGAACAAGAAAGAAATACTGATGGCTCAGTATGAACAGTTTGGTTCCAATCCCGGAGAAGGGATTTCAGATGTATTTATCAGACTTAATAATCTGATTAACAACTTAAATCTGAATGGAAAATACTACTGAAAGGAATATGTTAAGCCTATTTGTATTTAAGAGGAATCAACTCAACTCTGATAAGAAAGCAAGTAAATAGCAAGTACTGTTATTCGGAATCCATACGAAGAACGTCAAATGATTTATTGAAGATTTTATGTCAGAAGAATTTCAGGATGCTGCTGCAAACCACTGGAAGAAGTTCATTAATATGATCAAGCCTCAGTGTACAAATAATCTTTTGTAGCACGTCCAGAAGATCAAAAGGTATAAAGTTTCAATACTTTATTTATTCAGAAGATTCCATCATTGTGTCTACAAATGAAGAAGAACTAAGAAGACGAAGAATCGACGAACAAGTCACAGCTTAATTGTTTAAATGACAAGGAATATTTAATTGAGCTAGTTACAGATGAACCAGACAGTACATTTGTGTATCAGCTCATCTGATTAAATATTCTACGTCAAAAGAAAGTGGCCGTTCACTCAAGTCGAAGATCTTAATTGTCTACAGAAGACTGAAGACTCTGAAGAAGAAGAAAAGGGATAATTGATTATCTAATTATTTAATCCACTTCTCAAAATAATTATATATGATGTGTAATTTATTTATTAAATTAATTCTACCTCAAATTAATTTAATTTATGAATTTATGCATTTAATATAATTAAGTGGATGTTAATTGGTTAATTAATTAAAGGAATATAAGCAATTGTCTTGTTGGTTCAAAAGGAAAGACAATTACTATGATTGTCTTAAGAAATAACAAGGTAAGATTGTCTTACCGTGCCATTTCCTTCCTCCAACACACGGTAAGACAATCCCACAGATTGTCTTACCGTCCCATGCAATTGTCTTACCGTGCAGATGGCAAGACAATCATTCTGATTGTCTTACCGTGTGGCTACCATGGCAATCAGGATGATTGTCTTACCGTTTGGAGTGTAAGACAATCCTACAGATTGTCTTACCGTGCCCTGATTGTCTTACCGTGTCCCTGAGATTGTCTTACCGCTTCTGATTGTCTTACTAAGCTATAGACAATGCTTACGATTGTCTTACCTTATGTTTTTCAGCAAGACAAAGTGCCAAATTGTCATAGCAACCACTAGATTGTCTTTGCCACCATTGTCTTGCCTAGTTCTTAAGATTTGCCTATAAATATGGTTCATTCTCATTCATTTGTAAGTGTTCAAAGTGCTTGTAAGCTTTCAAGTTGTGCTAAACTTGCTATTCGTTAAAACCACAGTTTACTGTGCTTTGATCATTCGGTTGTTTTGTTCCACTGAGTTAGAATACTTTCTGTCAAATTTATTCTACGAACTAGTGGACATTAAAACGAACCATATTAATTATATAACGACTTAAAATATTGTTATATTAATTAATCTTAATCTGATTAACAAGTTACATTCCAATCAGATTTATTCCGCCGCGATTATTTTTAGTGACGATTGTATTCAACCCCCCCCCCTTCTACAATCGTTCCAGGACTTAACAATTGGCATCAGAGCGGTTGATACCATTTTACCGTATTAGATCCTATACACACTCTGTAACGTCCAAATATTTTTTATTCGAATTAATTTTATTCCAAAAATTAATTTTGATTAAAAATATTTTTCTTTCAAAAATCCATTTCTCATCCAAACACTATTCACTTTAAATCCTTAAAAATGAGTACCCAAAAGATTAGTAGCATTAAAATCCCACCGTTCAGCAAAGAACACTTTGGCCTATGGAAGAGGCATATGTTATTGTTCCTTCGCACCGCCAACAGAAAATATATCGGGATTTTAAACAAGGGTGTTTCTACTCCGATGAACGTCATATTAGCACACGAAGAAGATGGTGTGTTAATACCTCATCAGACCATTCCGAAAGAACTTTCTGAGTACACAGATGAAGAGAGTGAACAGATGAACCTGGATGATGCTCTTCAACTGATCTTAGTTGAATCCCTAGATCCTGTTATGTACAATGCTGTTGTTAATTGTACGAACACGAAGCAAATCTGGGACACTCTAGAAATTATAAATGAAGGCTCAGAAGAAGTAAGGGAAAACAAGAAAGAGATACGGATGGCTCAGTATGAACAGTTTGGTTCCAATACCGGAGAAGGGATTTCAGAAGTATTTATCAGACTCAATAATCTGATTAATAACTTGAATCTGAATGGGAAATACTACGACAAGAAAGAGGTCAACATGAAGTTTCTCTTAACCTTTCCCGAACATCTGGAACACAGAATCACTGCCATCAGGGAAAGTAGAGATCTGAATGAGATTTCTCTAGAAAGACTCTACGGAGTTTTGAAAACTTATGAACTTGAGCAAGTTCAAAGTAAGCAGAGATATGGCTGGGGTAAAACACTGAACCATTCGAGAGCTCTAGTTGTTGAATCACCTACACCGGAAGAAAAGAAGGATGTTGTTGTTCCTTCTAAGACCACTCAGGAATTTGTTGTACCTGAGATGGGTCAGACTACTTCTTCCAGTGGTGATGAAGAGTTCTATACAATGGAAGAGCTAGAACAGTTAGAAGATCAATCTCTATCACTGTTTGCCAAGAAATTTGGAAACATGAGATTCAAGAAGAACCCCTCCTACAAGTACAAACCTACTACCAACAGGTTTCAAAAAGGAGGTTACTCATCTTCTACAAGCAAAGGAGGATACAAGACTGGGATGGTGGATAGAAGCAAGTTTAAATGTTTCAACTGTGGTGAACCGGGACACTTTGCAACTGAATGCAAACAGCCCAAGGTTCAAGGAAAGAGAAAGGATTCGTACGACGAGCTGAAGCAGAAGTATGATGCACTAGTGAGAAAGCATCAGGGTACTTCTGGAAGTCAAAGTTTCAAAAGCAAGTCTTATCTGGCAGAAGGGAAAAGCTGGGATGATACAGATAGTGATGAAGAAGAGCAGATAGGGAATATTGCTCTCATGGCTAATGCTGGATCATCTTCACCTCCTCCTGCTGGAAGCTTTCAGGTAGATCCTACATGCCCTAAACTTTTTATGCAATTAGGACTTAAAAGAGATGATGCTATTAAAAAGATGAAAGCTGCCAATCTTAAAATTAATACGTTAGTCTTAGAAATTCATGCTTATAAGATGAATGAGATGAAAGTATTAAAGCCTAAAATAGAACAACTGACTATGGATTTAGGATTACAATGTGCTAAAGTCAGAGTTCTAGAGAAAGGTGAGATTGATTTAAGACTTCAGCTAGACGAAGAGAAAGTGAAATGTAAAGCCTTTAAGGATGCCTCCACTATAGTCAAAGAACTCAATGATAAACAAGAGATCAAGAGAACTGTTGGAATAGGTTTTGACTATAACAAATATGTAGGTAAGGCTAGTAACATTACTCCCTTTAAGAAGAGTGCTGAGGAGAGAGGAATTCCTTTTGTTTTGAAAGATTCCCCTCAACCATTGTTTAAATCCTCAGAAGCTGAACCTCTGTTAGAAACTCCTGTTGTCATTAGATATGAACTCAAACAGGAAGACCTTAAAATGAAAGAGAGTAATGAGATTAGAGATGAGATCCCGACATCACTGAAACCAATCAAAGTGAAAGGCAATGTTAGGTTGCCTAAAGCTGGTTTAGGTGTCAACTCTGAGAGAACTAAATTCAACAAGCCTAATAACTTTGTGAATAGTAAGAACTAGGGATGGGCATTCGCCCCGCCCCGCTCGACCCCGATCCGATCCCCGCCCCGTTCGGGTCGGGGATTCGGGGAATTTTTCGGGGGCGGGGCGGGGATCGGGGAAACTTTTAGAAAAAATTCGGGGATCGGGGCGGGGTCGGGGATTGATGTCTCCCCGCCCCGATCCCCGACCCCGATTGTGTATATATAAAAATAATAATATATTTATATATATTATACCAAATATATTATTAAAAATAGATAACTTTTATAATATAATAAAAATTAGAAAATGATCTTTATTTTTATTGATTGATTATAAATATATTGTAATATAATATGTTTTAAATTATCGTTTATTTATATTATAAATCAATTTTAATATGATTTGATATTGAAAATATAAAATAATCATATTTTATTAATATATTAGGAGTTAGTAGTTTGTTTGTTTATTAAAAAATATATTATATATTATAAAGTTATAATTTTTTTATTAAAAACAAAAATTCTCCGAATCCCCGCGGGGATCCCCGTTCCCCGTTCGGGGCGGGGACCGGGGAGGAAAATAATCCCCGTTCGGGGTTCGGGTCGGGGTCGGGGATGGATATTCAATTCGGGGATCGGGGTCGGGGATAGCACTCCCCGCCCCCGAAGTGCCCCCGTGCCCATCCCTAGTAAGAACAGAGACAATAGATGTCATTCTACTGAGAACTTTAAATCTGTTAACAAGGTTAGAGTAGAATCTATTGATGTTCCTACTACTATGACTGATATGCCTGTTGCTCCTGTTTTTGATGCATGTCATAAATGTTGTGGTGTTGATAACTGTATGCTTTGTGCTTTCAATACTATGTCTGCTTATTTTAGAAATTTGCATGCTAAAAATGAAAACACATCACCTAGACAACACACAAACAATAAGCATGCTAGATCAAAGACTGCTAGTCCTTCTCATGTGAGAAAGGAGACTTATGTTCCAAAGCCTAAAACCAAGGTTTACAAGGCTGTTGTTAAGGAAGTAAGTTCAGTCAAGAGTGAGCCAAATATCAGTCCAAGAGGCTCTGTTGTATTACCTGATAGAAATCAATTCTTTAAGTCTGCTGGACCCAATCAAGTGTGGGTCCCAAAGAATGTCTAATCAAGTTGTCTTGTGCAGGGTGCCAGTGGAATTGTACGCGTTACTTGGGTGCTTGACAGTGGAGCGTCAATGCACATGACTGGCAATAGATCCCTGCTAGAAGACATAAGAGAAGGAGCTGGCCCAACAGTCAGTTTTGCTGATAATAGCAAAGGTCGTACTGTGGGATATGGCAAGTACAAAATTGGAAGAATCATCATAGAGGATGTTGCTTTAGTTGAAGGACTTCAACATAATCTCCTGAGTGTCAGTCAATTTTGTGACAAAGGATATTATGTTCACTTTGAAAAGGAGATATGTATCATCAAACATATCAAGGATAAACGTCCTTCACTATGTGGCGTGAGGAAAGGCAATATATACGTAGCTGATTTGTCTTCAGGACCAGGAAACGAAGTTCACTGTTTCTACGCTAAAGCGTCTGCTGAAGATAGTTGGTTATGGCATAAGAAGCTCTCACACCTCAACTTCAAAACCATGAACTCTCTAGTCAAGAGAGATCTAGTGAGAGGTTTGCCTTCCCTGGAATTCTCAACTGATGATCTCTGTGAAGCTTGTCAGAAAGGAAAAGCGAAGAGAGCATCTCACAAAGGCAAGACCATCAATACCATTACAGATCCACTCCATTTACTGCATATGGATTTGTTTGGCCCCGTAAATATTGCATCAATTGATGGAGGAAGATATGCCTTGGTTATTGTGGATGACTTCTCAAAATTTACTTGGGTTTACTTCCTTACGTCTAAGGATGAAACTCCGTTGACAGTGGTTGATCATATAAAGTTAGTTGAATTGGATAAGGGTGTGCCAGTGAAAGCTGTAAGGTCAGATAATGGCACGAAATTCAAGAATCAAACTCTAATCAACTTTTACTCTGAAAAGGGAATTAGAAGGCAGTATTCAGCACCAAGGACTCCTCAGCAGAATGCAGTCGTCGAAAGAAAGAATCGTACATTGATTGAAGCTGCAAGGACTATGATTGCTGAAGCAAAGCTTCCTCTGTACTTTTGGGCTGAAGCTGTGTCTACTGCCTGCTATACCCAGAATAGAACTTTGATCAACAAGGATCATATGAAAACTCCATTTCAGTTGTATGACAAAAAGAAACCATATGTTAAACATCTTCATGTCTTTGGAGCCAAGTGTTATGTTCTCAAGGATGGTGAAGAGAACTTGAACAAGTTTGAACCAAAGGCATCTGAAGCAATTTTTGTTGGTTATACTAATAATGCATATAGAGTTTTTGTAATTGATACTCTGTCAGTGAAAGTTAGTGTCAATGTTACATTTGATGACACTAAACTTCCAAGTATACAATCTGCTGATCCATCTGAATCTCTGAAGTTTGACAACTATCCAGATTCTGATTCAGATGATTATGTGCCACCTGAGGTTGCAACAGGTGATGACAACAATGATGATAATGATCCAGGCAATGGTGGAGGAAATGACAATAATGCTGGAGATTCCACTGATGCTAGTGGTGGATCATCAAGTCAACCTGGAAACAACTCAGGGGGAGCTGGTGGATCAACTAGTCATACACTTCAGCTTACTGACAATACAGCTGAATCATCTAGGACACAACTTCCAAGGGAAAGGATTTGGAGCAGAGATCATCCCTTTGATCTTATAATTGGTGACCCTGATGTTGGTGTAAGGACTAGAAGTGCTACGACAAATGAATGTCTATTCTCTGGTTTTCTATCACAATTAGAACCAAAGAAAATAGATGAAGCACTTGCTGATCCTGATTGGGTTCTTGCCATGCAAGAAGAACTCAATCAATTTGAGAGACAAGAAGTCTGGGCCCTAGTTCTAAGGCCAAAAGGAAAGTCTACAATTGGAGCTAGATGGGTCTTCCGTAACAAGTTAGATGGTGATGGCATTGTTGTGAGAAACAAAGCCAGACTGGTCGCAAAGGGTTATTCTCAAGAAGAAGGAATTGATTACGATGAAACCTATGCTCCAGTTGCTCGTCTTGAAGCCATCAGAATATTCCTTGCATTTGCTGCACACTCCAACTTTAAAGTTTATCAGATGGATGTGAAAAGTGCATTTCTGAATGGAAAGCTGGAAGAAGAAGTATATCTGGAACAACCCCCTGGCTTTGAAAATCCAGAATTTGCTGATTTTGTTTACTTCTTATTCAAAGCTGTCTATGGGCTCAAGCAGTCACCAAGAACATGGTATGACACTCTCTCTGAGTTTTTAATTGAAAACAATTTCACTAGAGGTGTCATAGACAAAACTCTCTTTTACAAATTGCATGATAATAATATGATATTTGTTCAAATATATGTTGATGATATTATATTTGGTTCTACTAACGATAACTTGTGCAAGAGGTTTGCTAAGTTAATGCAGAGCAATTATGAAATGAGTATGATGGGTGAGCTGTCCTACTTTCTTGGTCTTCAAGTAAGCCAAAAGGAAGATGGCATCTTCATTTGCCAGTCAAAGTATGTCAGAGATCTTCTGCGAAAGTACAATCTAGAAGACTCTTCTCTAGCAAAGACACCCATGGCCACTGCCACAAAGCTTGACCAGGATAAATCTGGTAAGAAAGTTGATATCTCAAGCTATCGAGGTATGATTGGCTCTTTACTCTATCTCACTGCTAGTAGACCAGATATTATGTTTGCAACATGTTTGTGTGCTAGGTTCCAAGCTGATCCTAAAGAATCACATCTTATAGTCGTCAAAAGAATCTTTAGATATCTTAAGGGTACACCTGGTTTAGGTATTTGGTACCCTAAGAACACTGGTTTTGACTTAACCGGCTATACAGATTCTGATTATGCAGGATGCAGGATTGATAGGAAAAGTACGTCTGGAAGCTGTCAATTTCTGGGACGTCGATTGGTTTTTTGGTACAGCAAGAAGCAGCATTCAGTGTCTACTTCTACTGCTGAAGCTGAGTATATAGCTGCTGGAAGCTGCTGTGATCAGATACTGTGGATCAGAAACCAACTGAATGATGATGGGATTTCTGTCGACAAAATTCCAATATTCTGTGACAACACAAGTGCCATAGCCATTTCCAACAATCCGGTTCAACATTTCAGAACCAAGCACATAGATATCAGGTATCATTTTATTCGAGAACATGTCATGAATGGTACGGTGGTGTTACATTTTGTGCCCACGGCTGATCAAATCGCTGACATCTTCACTAAACCACTTGATGAATCCACTTTCTCTAAGTTGGTTTGTGAGCTAGGGATGTTAAATATGACATGATTCTCTTTATAAATATTTTTAATATGCTTTATATATTTTTTATATAATTTTATGAATTTTTTGTGTATTTATAGATATTTTATTAGATTTTATATGATTGTCTGTATATTATTTGATAATTATCTGTGTAATAATGCATTTTTATATGTTTACCTGTAATTTTCTAAATGCCTGATTACTCCCCTGTATTATTCTCTAAGCATTTAGATAATTATTTGTATTTATTTTGTATTTTTCAAAATTAATTAAGCATAAATATTTGAATTTAAGTTAATTCATTTTCATGGATTAAAGTTAAGTTCATAAGTATTTATATTTAATTAAAGTTGAATTTTACAAAATATTTGTGTATTATATAATATTGTTCTTAAATTAGATTTTTGATTTAATGTGTAAAACATTTTATCTTTTAAAATAAATCAAAAATCATAATTTTACTATTTTTTCTTTAATTTTCTGGATGAAAAACGCGGCAAGACAATTCGATTAATTGTCTTACCATGTTTTTAATACCATTTTCCTTTTATTTTCGTTTTTAGTTACACGGCAAGACAATTTCTCAAATTGTCTTACCGTGTTTATACTAGCTTCTTGTGTACGCTTCAACGAAACGGCAAGACAATCTCACGGATTGTCTTACCGTCCCATTCACCACTCCACTACCGTTTTTCGGAAAGACAATCTTGCTGATTGTCTTACCGAGTTTTAAATCGGCAAGACAATCATCCAGATTGTCTTACCGAGATTCAAAACGGCAAGACAATCATATATATATATTGTCTTACCCACCTCCATTCTCATCTTCTTCAACTGCCAAACACTTATACACGCACATATACACGCACGAGCTCGAGTTTTTCAAGTTTTGCTTCATAAACTTGCGATTCCTTGTTTTCAAGTGTCATACAACTTGCTGGTTACGATTTATCTCTGAAATAAGTCGAAGTGCTGCTCGTTTTTTTTTACCGTTTTTTCGACTCGATTTCTCGAAATCGAACTGGGTTTTTCTCGAAGCTTTGGAGTCGCGATCGAACTGAAGTGTTGTGTGTTTACAGTCGATTTGAGGGGACTTAACTGCTGTTTGGAGTTCGAATTAAGATTTCAAACCCTCAATTTTGATTTTTGGGACTTTTCGAAATTAGGGTTCTTGAGTTTGATTTGGATTTCGAATTTTGTGGAGTTGTGGGAGACTATTGGACTGTTTAGGACCCTTGCATTGCATTTTGGATTGAACTTTGATTTACAACCGTTATAAATTAATTAAATTTTAATTCGGAATTACTTAATATTTCGAATTATTAATTAATTAATTAATCGTTAAATTAATTATTACGTGAAATTTGCGAGACATTTGAGAATTATTATTTTATTTGAAAAATTCTCGCTTAATTCACCTTTTAATTAACAAAATGGTTGGTAAATTCAAAATTATGGAGACGAACTACAACGGATTTCAAGACCCTGAAGCAGTTGCTGCCCGATTCAGACCATGGGTTACATTTCTGAACGAGCAATGTCTTGCTAGTACTGCTATCACTGCCTCAGCAGAATTACAAATCCAACCGTTGTATGACTTCTACTCCACGGCTCTAAATACTACTCTTCTGGACAATCATAGAGTTACGGGAGATATAAGGGTAGGTGACGTGAATGGACGAAGGACGATCACAATCTCTGCTGATGATGTGAATCGTGTTTTGGGTTTCCCCCGTGCTAATTTTGTTAATCCTCCTGAAGAACCTGAGTTGATGCAGTTCTTCGAAACTATTCAATATCAAGGGGAAATTCACTTGTCAAAGATGACGAAGGGAAAACTGAAGCCAGAATGGGAGATCTTCTTCGACACGCTTGCTAAGGTGTTCTCTCCCACTGACAGGAGAAATTTTCACAACATATCCAACATACTGCAAGTATTTGGAGTATGTATTGCTTTTAATCGTCAAATTGACTTTGGCACAACTATTCTGAAGGAGATTCTGAGGAAGATGGGACCACTTGGAAGTCGGAACGTGGAAACTAATGATAAAGTTGAATGCTTTTATCCACGATTCCTGATGTTGTTGTTAAATGATAAGATGACTGAAGCCGACAAGAACTTCTACTTCAATGCTGAGAGACTCAATGTCAAACAGACAAGTCTCAAGCTGATCAACAAATTGGCCAAAGGCAATAAGTACAACGAGGTTCCACTTATTGTTACTCCTTTCATGTCGGAAAGCTTTAATGCTCAACGTGTTCCCTACCAAGTGCAAGTTGCTCAACCACAACAACATCAACAACAACAACAACAGCAAGATCAGCAACTTCAACTCCAACAACCACCTGTTAGGTCCAAAGTATCGTAGAAGGGGGGGTTGAATACGATACTCACTACAATTTAAAATTCTTTCGAATCTTGCGGATAAACAAATTGCAGTCCTGTAATGGGTTTCGTGTTCCGGATATTTATCGGGTCGGTTTCTGAGGATATGAAAATATTAAACCAACACACAATATTTTCCAAGGTATATCTGTATATTGATAAATACCTCGAAGGGTGCTACAAATCCAAACCCGAAGGTTCGGCTACAATGGCCACTACTCTCAATATTACAAACTCTAACCGCTACGGATATTTCTATTACAAAGCTAGACTAGAGTGTATATATAGTGGGAGTAGCCGTGCAGAGCACTTGGCCATTTCATCCCGAAGGATGATGTGAATTGTGAGAACCACAATCACATATTTATAGGCTTTCATAAACTAACCATGGTTAACGAGTTCGTCCTGGACGACTTGAGTTCGTCCTGGACGGATTCGATTTAACAAAATAAATCTAACTCCAATAGGCACAAGAGATGGCGCCACCTTCATATACATATATATATATAAGTATATGTATATGAAAGTTGCGCTCCATATACATGTATATGTATATAACAGTTGTTCCACCTGTGAGAGTCAAAGTTGGCGCCCACCAGGTCAAACGTTGCGCTCTACAGTGCTCCATATACATGCCTTAGAAGAAATTGCTGAAGTTGCGCTTTGGACAATTCAGAGTCGCAACCTTTGACTTGGTCAAAGGTTGCGCTCGAGCACCACTGTGTTGCCTGTGACTTAGCCAAATAAAGAATTGGCAAACTTGCGCCACTCTTCACTGAGAGGTCAAAGTCGCAAACTTTGACTAAGTCAAAGATTGCGCTTTGACCTTGGTTGCGCTTCTTCTTCACTGTATACAGTGGAGTACTTAGAGAATTAATCCAAGGGGAGAGTTGCGCCTTTTGAGAGATGGACAGGAGGCGCAACATTTGACTTTTTGGTCAAATGTTGCGCTCCATTCTTCAGTATACTGATAGCTTCACTTAGCCAAAATCCTGATGAATAAACCAAGCGCAAGTTTTGACTTCTGGTCAAACTTGGCGCCTGATTTATTCACAGTGTATACAACGATTGTATACTTAGAAGATTTTGCCTTAGACTTCCCATTTGTATCACTTATTAAAATATATATATACATATATATAGAATTAATTGTGTTTAAATAATTACTTGAATTATTTATGTTCAAGTAATTCACAATTAATATATATATATATATATATATACATATATATAATAATAAGTTCCTTTGGCAATATTCTGGAGCAGCTCGATTGACTTGATCAATTAATCCGTTGATCGAATCCACTGAATACTTTCGTACGTCCTGACGTCCTGTGCACTGGTCTGGTTCACGAACGACTCGAACTGAAATAATCCCTTGAATTCTTTTGCTTAACAATATACTTGATCAGTCATTCCGGGTTAGTTTATGCTTCAGTTTGTTGATTATAAATAACCAACCAAGATATATAGAAATATCTTGCTTCAGGGGTTGCACTGAAATCTTTCGAGTACTTGGACAACATCTTCATTGCTTCCACAATCTTGAATACTTCAATCTTTATTCTTCACTGAGGCATGAACATATTAATGAACTTCTTCCAGTGAACTTATTCCTTCAAGACTGTAGATGGCTTCTTCAACCTTTGTCTTCGTATCTTCCGATTCCGGTGCAGGCGTAGTGTTATTTACTTGTCCTGTTCTATTGTTGAGTTATCATCCCTATGTAACAGATAGGGTTGTCTTTACATTTAGACTTACACCACCTCAACCTCAAGTTCAACAACAACAATCACCAGATCAATCACCTGACCAATCACCAGTTCAATCACCTATCCCCCAACGACAGTTTCCATAATATGAAGATGAGCCTCTACCTTTTGACTTCTTCGAAGCTCAACCATCTTCATCTGCACCCACAAAACCTACTGCTCAACCACAATACTCTCCACAAACACAATCAACCTCACAACCACTGCCATCAGATTCAGCTATCAATCCTGATCTTCAGGAATTCAGAGATAACTTACAGGTAGCTCAGGTACTTACTGACTTCTCATCTAACTTTAATGTTGATATATCTGATTATGGTTGTAACTTGACTTGTTTTGTCAGCCTGCCAGCAATGAACCTGACAACACACAGGTTCATAACCCTGCTGATGATTCATTTCAACCAACTATCTCTTCTCCAAACACTTCAACCAACACTACTTCAAAACCTGTTAAGAAGGTTGCCAGAAAGAGGAGTTTGAGTAGTTTAATGGATCAACCCGCAGCTCTGTCTTCTCAAAAGAAACAAAGAGTAGAAGCCTCGGAGACAACTGCAGCCACATCCTCGCCTTCCCAAAAGGGCTTGGACACTGATATGGCAATACAGTCTCTGGATTCATTCTCTCAACAGAATGAAGCCATTGAAGTTGACCGTCCAGCCACGGTATCCTGTACAGAGTCTAGCACTGCTCTAGCACTCACGCTAGTGCAAAATCAAGCCAATACACAGGTTACGACACTTTCTGAGAGCACAGTTTTTCAAAATCAAGTTACTATGCATAAAAACTTTGCTGATCACCCTTTCTTTCATGATCAGGAACTGCTTGGCAATGTGCAAGTAGATTTGCCGTCACTGGCTTCCGGAGGATAATTTGTTCCTCCACTACCTTTGAACCCATTTCAGGGAACATTGGTAGTATACACAGGTACAGCTGGAAGTGTGAATGAAACGAGTGACGTGAGGCAAACACCGAGCGATACACATGCACGTGAGGCTAGTGAAACAGCTTTGAGTGTACGTGAGGTGAGTGCACACACTAACCCAGCTCTGTTCGAGGAACAAATTGCTAAGTTACAAGCTGAACTTGCCCGGATGATTGCGGAGAATGAGAAATTGAAAGGTGCACAACTGGTCACCTTAGAAAAGAAAGCAGAGGAGGAGCCATCCAGTTCTTACAGGGATGAGCTCAAAGCTGATATTCATTGTTTGACTATCGAAATGAGATCCAAACCATCAGCTTTACATGTCTAAATTTGATGAGATCGACAGCAAACAGGATCACCTTCTCAGGAACTCCAAGTCTGATGCTCCAACCTCCGGAGAGGATCCCTCAACTAAGGGGGAGAATAGAGACAAGGGAGGAGAAGACAAAGGAAACAGCTCCAACCAGAGTAACAAAGGGAACACAAACACCAACACTTCTGATTCTGCACCTGGCAGAGAAACTGAAAAGTCAAAAGGCAAGCAACCCATGCATCAACAAGAAGACAATTATGATGCCTTTCCTAAGGAAATGGATGATGATGATGTGTTTGATGCCACTTACTGCCAAAATCATGAAGATGGTGCATTTTATGAAGATTATATGTTCCAGACTGAAGAGGAAGCTGTGGATCAAGAACATGAGGAGCTTGTGAGAAAGTTTAAGCAGGAGAATGAAGCTAGAAAGAGAAAGCTCAGGGACTTTCAAAAGCTTCTGGAGGACAAGCTCATTACAGAAGAGGAAATCAAGAAGGAAAAGCAAAAGATCTATGATGCTGCCTGTGTGCAGAAGAATCTTGATGTGAAGCATAAAGTTGGTAAGAGTTGGGACATTGCTCGCAGAATTTTCAATGGACCTCAGAGGGAACCCTTCGATGACAGGTAGTTCATGTCTCTTATCTATGATCTAAGGGAGATAAACCCTGATGAGGATTTATTCATGCATGCCCTTTCTCTGGAGTTGTGGTACATTACTGTTGCAGTCAGGAATCTGCTAGATCAATGGGAACTCATCATATACACAAGGAGAAACGGGACATTCAGACTCTCAGTTGAATTCTTAAAGTCATTTACAGTAACTGAGCTCTGGGTGCTTCGTAACAAAGTCAAGCGAAGCTCTAATTTGAATGAACTCCTTCGAGACAAGCTGATGGAACATGCTGATTTCAATAGCCCTCAGATTGTCAAGAATCCTTACTGTCTGAAGTTCATCAATGACGACGTCTTAAACACCTTGTATCTGAATGATGAGTCCTTTCCCAAGTACCCTGTGAACCAACTGATCCTTGCATCTACTCTCCTGAGAACCAAGGGATTCGCTTCGAAAGAAAAGGCTGATGCTGATAGTGTAATAGCTGACTACTGTCTTCGGAATGGTATTTCTAAATACACAAGGAAGTTGAAGCAAGTCAAGAAGACTCAGCCTGCTGACTTTCAGGAGGACCCTGTGGATTTGGAAGTTATGCACCAACTGGCTCTGTCTAATGAAAGGAAGAAACGTGGTGAAGCCACTACTGCTGCTCAGCCATCCAGGGAAGAACCTTCAACTCCTATTCTTCACAGTTCTGATACTGAAGAAGGAGAAGTTGATCTGTAGATTTATGTAGGGTATTGTAATATATGTTCTAAATGAACACCCCTTTTGTAATCTACTTATTATGTTTGAATCTGGTAAATGTTTAATGAATACCAGAAACTTTTGCTATTTATCTTTCAATGTTTAATCCTTTGTCTTATCAGTTAGTTGAGTTATCCTCTCGATAATTTGCATGTTATATTAACAAACAAATAGGGGGAGATTGAAAGGCATATGTTAAGCCTATTTGTATTTAAGAGGAATCAACTCAACTCTGATAAGAAAGCAAGTAAATAGCAAGTACTGTTATCCGGAATCCGTACGAAGAACGTCAAATGATTTATTGAAGATTTTATGTCAGAAGAATTTCAGGATGCTGCTGCAAACCACTGGAAGAAGTTCATTAATATGATCAAGCCTCAGTGTACAAATAATCTTTTGTAGCACGTCCAGAAGATCAGAAGGTATAAAGTTTCAATACTTTATTTATTCAGAAGATTCCATCATTGTGTCTACAAATGAAGAAGAACTAAGAAGACGAAGAATCGACGAACAAGTCACAGCTTAATTGTTTAAATGACAAGGAATATTTAATTGAGCTAGTTACAGATGAACCAGACAGTACATTTGTGTATCAGCTCATCTGATTAAATATTCAACGTCAAAAGAAAGTGGCCGTTCACTCAAGTCGAAGATCTTAATTGTCTACAGAAGACTGAAGACTCTGAAGAAGAAGAAAAGGGATAATTGATTATCTAATTATTTAATCACTTCTCAAAATAATTATATATGATGTGTAATTTATTTATTAAATAAATTCTACCTCGAATTAATTTAATTTATGAATTTATGCATTTAATATAATTAAGTGGATGTTAATTGGTTAATTAATTAAAGGAATATAAGCAATTGTCTTGTTGGTTCAAAAGGAAAGACAATTACTATGATTGTCTTAAGAAATAACAAGGTAAGACAATCAAACAGATTGTCTTACCGTGCCATTTCCTTCCTCCAACACACGGTAAGACAATCCCACAGATTGTCTTACCGTCCCATGCAATTGTCTTACCGTGCAGATGGCAAGACAATCATTCTGATTGTCTTACCGTGTGGCTACCATGACAATCAGGATGATTGTCTTACCGTTTGGAGTGTAAGACAATCCTACAGATTGTCTTACCATGCCCTGATTGTCTTACCGTGTCCCTGAGATTGTCTTACCGCTTCTGATTGTCTTACTAAGCTATAGACAATGCTTATGATTGTCTTACCTTATGTTTTTCAGCAAGACAAAGTGCCAAATTGTCATAGCAACCACTAGATTGTCTTTGCCACCATTGTCTAGCCTAGTTCTTGAGATTTGCCTATAAATATGGTTCATTCTCATTCATTTGTAAGTGTTCAAAGTGCTTGTAAGCTTTCAAGTTGTGCTAAACTTGCTATTCGTTAAAACCACAGTTTACTGTGCTTTGATCATTCGGTTGTTTTGTTCCACTGAGTTAGAATACTTTCTGTCAAATTTATTCTACGAACTAGTGGACATTAAAACGAACCATATTAATTATATAACGACTTAAAACATTGTTATATTAATTAATCTTAATCTAATTAACAAGTTACATTCCAATCAGATTTATTCCGCCGCGATTATTTTTAGTGACGATTGTATTCAACCCCCCCCCCCTTCTACAATCGTTCGAGGACCTAACAACTACGACAATAAAGAGGTCAACATGAAGTTTCTCTTAACCCTTCCTGAACATCTGGAACACAGGATCACTACAATCAGGGAAAGCAGAGATCTGAATGAGATATCTCTGGAAAGACTCTACGGAGTCCTGAAGACTTATGAACTGGAACAAGCTCAGACAAAGCAGAGATATGGATGGGGTAAAACACAGAACCATTCAAGAGCTCTAGTTGTTGAATCACCTACACCGGAAGAAACGAAGGATGTTGTTGTTCCTTCTAAAACCACTCAGGAGTTTGTTGTACCTGAGATGGGTCAGACTGCTTCTTCCAGTGGTGATGATGAGTTCTATACAATGGAAGAGTTAGAACTATTAGAAGATCAATCTTTGTCACTGTTTGCCAAGAAGTTTGGAAACATGAGATTCCGGAAGAACCCTTCCTACAAATACAAACCTACTGCTAGTAAGTTTCAGAAGGGAGGTTATTCATCTTCTACAAGCAAAGGAGGATACAAGACTGGGATGGTGGATAGAAGTAAATTTAAATGTTTCAACTGTGGTGAACCTGGACACTTTCCAACTGAGTGCAAGCAGCCCAAGGTTCAAGGAAAGAGAAAGGATTCCTACGATGAGCTGAAACAGAAGTATGATGCCTTAGTGAGAAAGCATCAGGGAACTTCTGGAGGTCAAAACTTCAAAAGCAAATCTTATCTGGCAGAAGGCAAAAGCTGGGATGATACAGATAGTGATGAAGAGGAGCAGCTAGGGAATGTTGCTTTCATGGCTAATACTGGATCATCTTCACCTCCTCCTGCTGGAAGCTTTCAGGTAGATCCTACTTGCCCTAAACTGTTTATGCAATTAGGACTTGAAAGAGATGATGCTATTAAGAAGTTGAAAGCTGCCAATCTTAAAATTGATACGTTAGTCTTAGATATTCATGCTTATAAAATGAATGAGATGAATGTATTGAAACCTAAAATTGAACAACTGACTATGGATTTAGGATTACAAGTTGCTAAAGTCAGAGTTCTAGAAAAAGGTGAGATTGCTTTAAGACTTCAGCTAGACGAAGGGAAAGTAAAATGTAAAGCCTTTAAGGATGCCTCCACTATAGTTAAAAAGCTTAATGATAAACAAGAGATCAAGAGAACTGTTGGAATAGGCTTTGACTATAACAAATCTGTAGGTAAGGCTAGTAACATTACTCCCTTTAAGAAGAGTGCTGAGGAGAGAGGAATTCCTTTTGTTTTGAAAAATTCCCCTCATCCTTTGTTTAAATCCTCAGTAGCTGAACCTCTGTTAGAAACTCCTGTTGTCATTAAATATGAACTCAAACAGGAAGACCTTAAAATGAAAGAGGGTAATGAGATGAGAGATGAGATTCTGACAAACCTGAAACCAATCAAAGTGAAAGGCAATGTTAGGTTGCCTAAAGCTGGTTTAGGTGTCAATTCAGAAAGAACTAAGTTCAACAAGCCTAATAACTTTGTGAATAGTAAAAACAGAAACAATAGATGCCATTCTACTGAGAACTTTAAAACTGTTAACAATGTTAGAGTAGAATCTGTTGATGTTCCTGCTATTGTGACTGATATTCCTGTTGCTCCTGTATTTGATGCATGCCATAAATTTTGTGGTGTTGATAATTGTATGCTATGTGCTTTCAATACTATGTCCCCTTATTTTAAGAATTTGCATGCTAAAAATGAAAACACGTCACCAAGACAACACAAAAACAAGAAGTATGCTAGGGCAAAGACTGCTAGTCCTCCTCGTGTTAGGAAGGAGACTTATGTTCCAAAGCCTAAAACTAAGGTTTATAAGGCTGTTGTTAAGGAAGTAAGTTCAGTCAAGTCTGAACCAAGTATCAGTCCAAGAGGCTCTGTTGTTACACCTGATAGAAATCAGTTCTTTAAGTTTGCTGGACCCAATCAAGTGTGGGTCCCAAAGAATGTTTAATCAAGTTGTCTTTTGCAGGGTGCCAGTGGAGTTGTTCGAGTTGTTTGGGTGCTTGACAGTGGAGCGTCAAGGCACATGACTGGCAATAGATCCCTGCTGATTGAAGTGAGAGAGGCAACTAGACCTACAGTAACTTTTGCTGATAATAGCAAGGGTCGTACTATTGGATATGGCAAGTATAAAGTTGGAAGGATCATCATAGAAAGAATTGCACTAGTTGAAGGACTTCAACATAATCTCCTTAGTGTCAGCCAGTTTTGTGACAATGGTTATTATGTTCACTTTGAAAAGGAAATATGTATAATCAAGCATACCAAGGATAAACGTCCTTCACTATGTGGCATCAGGAAAGGCAACATATTTGTAGCTGATCTATCTACTGGACCAGGAAATGAATATCACTGTTTCTATGCAAAAGCATCTTCTGAAGATAGTCAGTTATGGCATAAGAAACTCTCACATCTAAATTTCAAAACTATAAACTCTCTAGTCAAGAGAGATTTGGTGAGAGGTTTGCCTTCCCTTGAATTTACATCTGATGATCTCTGTGAAGCTTGTCAAAAAGGAAAAGCGAAGAGAGCATCTCACAAAAGCAAGACCATCAATAGTATCACTGAACCATTGCACCTGTTGCACATGGATTTATTTGGCCCAGTGAATATTACTTCAATTGATGGAGGAAGATATGCTTTGGTCATTGTGGATGACTTCTCAAAGTTTACTTGGGTTTACTTCCTAGCTTCCAAGGATGAAAACTTCTCAAAGTTTTCTGTGTAATTATAAGTATTTTATTAGATTTTACATGATTGTCTGTATATTATTTGATAATTATCTATGTAATTATGCATGTCTATATGTTTATCTATAATTTTCTAAATGCCTGCATACTCCCCTGTATTATTCTCTAAGCATTTAGATAATTATTTGTATTTATTTTGTATTTTTCAAAATTAATTAAGCATAAATATTTGAATTTAAGTTAATTCATTTTTATGAATTAAAGTTAAGTTCATAAGTATTTATATTTAATTAAAGTTGAATTTTACAAAATATATGTGTAATATTTAATATTGTTTTTATATTAGATTTTTGATTTAATGTGCAAAACATTTTATTTCTTAAACTAAATCAAAAATCACATATTATATAATTTTTCTTTTATTTTTCGGTTGAAAAACGCGGCAAGACAATCACTTAGATTGTCGTACCGATTATTTCTTCAAGACTTTTTGAGTTTTTGTTTATTTAATTAACTCGGCTAGACAATCATATAGATTGTCTTACCGAGTTCTGTAGCTTCCCTGATAAGCTAAAATCAGCAAGACAATCTATACGATTGTCTTACCGAGATTTTGACTCTTCTCTTTTCAGATTCTCGGCAAGACAATCTATACGATTGTCTTACCGAGATTTGAACTATTAAGACAATCTTTTATATTATCTTTCTAGCCTCCATTATCATCTCCTTCGACTACACACACATATACACGCATTGCTCTTCGTTTTCAAGTTCGTAAAATTTGCTGATCTGTTTTCAAGTGTCATATAACTTGCTGGTTTGCTTAAAATATGTGATTTCTAACCATTACGCTGTCGAAATTTTTACTCGAAATCGTCGGAATTTCAAACCGGTTTTTGCTTGATTCGTGAGTTCATCGAACTGGAGCTTTGGGATAGTGTTTTCACTGGAATTCATGTGTATACAGTCGAGTTGTCTGGACTAATTTGCTGTTTGAGTTCGAATCAGGGATTGGAATCGGTTTTTCGAATTGGGGTTTTCGAATTTAGGGTTCTTGATCTTGTAATTGGGGATTTTCGAAATTAGTGGGGTTATTTGGAGATATTGAACTAATTTGGGATTTTTGGTTCAAGTTGGATTGAATTTTCACACCATTAAATTAATTAAATTTTAATTCGAGATTAAATCAATATTTCGAATTCTTAATTAATTAATTAATTATTAAGTGAAATTTGCGAGAATTTTGAAAAGTATCGTTTAATTTGATAAATTCTCGCTTAATTTATTTTTTAATTATAAAAATGGTTGGGAAATTTGTAATCCAAGAGACCAACTACAACGCGTGTTTGGACCCTGAAGTCTGCCTGAGCCGGTTCAAGCACTGGGTGAGATTTCTCAACGAACAATGTATAGCCAACACTGCCCTCACCGCATCTGCTGATCTACAGATTTAGCCACTCTATGACTTCTACTCAACCGCATTGAACTCTACACTGCTAGAAGAATACAGGTTGATCGGAGACATAAGGCTTGGTGATGTGAACGGCCGGAATAGTATCTTGATTACATCTGATGATTTTAATCGTGTTTTGGGTTTTCCTAGGGGCAACTTTGCTGAAGTTCCCGAAGAACAAGAGTTGGTATAGTTCTTTGAGACCATACAGTACCAGGGAGATATCAATCTGCCCAAGATGTCTAAGGGTCATTTGAAGCCTGAATGGGAGATTTTCTTTGACACCTTGGCTAAGGTGTTCTCCTACCGATCGTCGGAACTTCCACAACATCTCCAACATCCTTCAGGTTTTTGGACTTTGCATTGCTTATAATCGTCCAATTGACATTGGAAAGATTATCCTCAAGGAGATTCTGAGGAAAATAGGACCACTGATGAGTCGATCAGTGGAGAATAATGATAAAGTTGAATGCTTCTACCCTCGGTTTCTGATGCTGCTTCTGAATAACAAGATGACGGAAGCTGATGAAAACTTCTATTTCAACTCTGAACGAGCTTTGGTTAAGAGGGCCAGTACTAAGTTTGTGAATAAGCTCGCAAAATCTACAAAGCACAACCAAGTTCCACTTGTAGTCACTCCATTCATGTCTGAGATGTTCAACGCTCCGTTGGCACCTCTTCAGTTCAATGTGGCTCAACCTGAACCTCTGCAACAATAACAACCTCAACAACAGCAACAACCCCTGCAACAGCTACTTCCACAACAACAACAACAACCTGAACAACAACAATCACCACAACAATCACCTCAACCATCACCTCAACAATCTGTTACATATTTGATGATGTCACAGGTATTTAACTTGTTTAGTGTGCAGAAATGAAGATCAGAGTTTAATCTAGAATCAGAGTTTAACGACTGCCAGCTGGATCAGAGTTTGTATGATGATCAGAGTTTGCAGGCGGCTGATTTCTAGGAGAAGATCTGGATAAGAAAGGAAAGAGAATATCAAGGAAGATATGCAAATCAGAACAGGGAAAAGGATAGCTACTGATTAGATTATTTTAGGAAGCAGATAAGTGTAAATCAATTAGTAGATATCATGTAACTGTGTATATAAACACAGCTTAGGGTTTACTCTAGATGAGTTAATCAATTGAATATCATTCGTGTAACCTAGCAGCTCTTAGTGATAAAATATAAATCACTAAGAGATTATTTGTAAGCTACTGTGATTTGTGAATAAGAGTTTAGTTGAATTATTCTCTTATACTGGTGTTCTGTTATTGATTGTGTTCACTATATTATCTTATATAGTGAGTTTATTTGGCCTAACAAGTGGTATCAGAGCCAGCTCTGTTGATATACCTACAGTGAGATCTTAATCACACAATCATGTCTGAGATATCACAAACCAGTAGATATGAGTCACTTAGGGTTCCGATCCTCAAGGCATATGAGTATCCTATCTGGAAGGTCAGAATGACTATGTTTTTGGAATCTACAGATCCAGAATACCTGGACAGGATTTATGATGGTCCACACATGCCAACAAAGCTTTCTGCTGTAGTTGGAGATGAACCTCAGAAGATGATCCCCAAAGAGAAGAAAGACTATACTCCTGAGGACATCTTATCAATCAGTAAAGATGCAAAAGTGAAGCACTTGTTGCACAGTGCTCTTGATAATGCTATGTCAAATAGGGTGATTGGCTGTAAAACTTCAAAAGAAATATGGGATGCTTTAGAAGTCAGATGTCAGGGAACCAAAGCCATCAAGAAAAACAGAAGAACCATACTTACTCAAGAGTATGAACACTTTGATGCAAAATCTGGTGAATCACTGACTGATCTTTATGACAGATTTGTCAAGCTGCTGAATGATCTGTCTCTAGTGGATAAAGAGTATGATTTAGAAGATTCAAATCTCAAATTTCTGCTTTCTCTTCCTGAAAAGTGGGATTTAAAAGTAACCACTATAAGAGACAATCATGATCTTGAAGACATGTCTCTGGATGACATCTTTGGAAGACTGAAAACTTATGAACTTGAAATGGAGCAAAGGAACAAACGACATGGTGGAAAACCCAAACCAGTTGCTCTAAAAGTTCAAGAAGAAACAGCTGTGAAAAACAAGGGAAAAGAACATGTCAAAAAGTCTGAAATTGTGTCATCAAACTCCGAGGATGACTCAGACTCTGATATACCGTCAGACTCTGATGACAGTGATACTGAGATGGTGCAGCTGGCAGCACTGATGGTGAAAAGCTTCAAGAAGATGGCTTATAAGAACTTCAACAAAGGGAAGAAGTTCTCAAATAAAGACAGAAACTCTGATAGGAAGGTCTTCAAAAGGAATGAAGGCAAAGAAGAAAAATCTGGAAAATCTGATAAGTCTAAATACACCTGCTTCAATTGTGGAGAGAAAGGCCATTTTGCAACTGAGTGCAAGAAAGCTAAGAAAGAAAAATAACAAGCCTTTATCACAAAGAAAGGAAGCTGGGCAGACTCATCAGAATCAGAGGAAGAAGTCAACTATGCTTTGATGGCAAACATGGACAACAGCACTGAGACTGTTGAAACTAAGGTACCTCATTCCACTCTTGCTTTTGATACTGAGGATATAACTGAGTTAAGATTGTTTCTTAAAACTCTGCATGTTAGTTATAGAGATCAGACTTTAGAAAATGAAAGACTAAAATCTGAGAACTTAGAAGTCAAGAAAAGGAATGATTATCTTGAAAAGGAACTAGTTCAGATGCTAGAAGTTCAGAAGGAAAGAGATGACTCTATCTTTGTTAAAAATGAACTCTTAAAGAAAAATGCTTCTCTTGAATCAGAACTTGTTAAGGAAAGAGAGATAATCAGAACTTGGACTAACTCAGGGAAGACTACTCAGAATATTATAGAAAGTGGAAACTGGAAGAAAGGGTTAGGTTACTCTGATAAAAATGAAGCTGAGTCATATAAACAAGAAACCATTAAAATTGAAAAACCTAGGGTAGTTCCAGTAAGATTTGTTGCAGAATCAAAGACTCAGGACAAATCAAAGACTGATATACCTAAACAGGTTAACATTGGTTTGATGACTCAGAAACAGCTTAAGCATAAGCTAAAGGAGGTTAAGAAAGAAAACAGGATTAAGGAACCTAGGAAAAATAGGAATGGAAAGGTTGGAATAAATAAAAGCAACAGTTATATGCCTATTCCAAATGCTCCTAGGAAAACTTGTCATAATTGTGGTAATCCTAATCATCTTGCTTCTTTTTGCAGGAAAAATAAGGACATAAATGCTATGTCTCCAAAATCAGAAGTTAAGACTAGGAATACTAGATTTAGACCAGAAAATCCTTGTTTTCATTGTGGTAGTTTATGGCATTCCATTTACACTTGTAAGGAATACCATAGTTTATATTATGACTATTATGAATTGAAACCTTCTTTGAAGAAAAAGATTGATTCTTCTAGTTCAACATCTGTTAAAAAGTCTGTTAGCACAAACTCTGATTTAAACTCTGATAAATCTTCCGCTGCTAGTGTTAACAAACTTAACAAGAACAAAGGATCCAAGCAAGTCTGGGTCCTTAAAACTAACCATTAGTTGTATATGTGATTGCAGGGCAACAGGGAGAACATCCTAGTTCTGGACAGTGGATGCTCAGGACATATGACAGGAAATAAAGCCCTGCTATCAGACTTTGTGGAGAAGGCTGGCCCAAATGTTTCTTATGGAGATGGCAACATAGGGAAAACTTTGGGATATGGCAATATCAATCTTGGAAATGTCATCATTCAATCTGTAGCTCTGGTCTCAGGACTTAAGCACAATCTGCTGAGCATAAGTCAAATCTGTGACAGAGGATATCATGTTGATTTCCTGGAGAAACACTGTGAGGTTATCAGTAAAACCACTGGAAAAGTTGTTCTAAAAGGATATAGACATGGAAACATCTATGAAGCCAAGCTATCTTTAAACTCTGAAAGCTCTGCAATCTGTCTACTTGGCAGAGCCAGTATTGAAGAAAGCTGGAACTGGCACAAGAAATTATCTCACCTGAACTTCAATAATATAAATGAGCTTGTGAAGAAAGATCTTGTGAAAGGACTTCCAAAATCAGTTTTTACTCCAGATGGACTCTGTGATTCCTGTCAGAAAGCAAAACAGAGGAAGTCTTCATTTAAAAGTAAAACTGAGTCCTCAATTCTTGAGCCATATCATCTGCTTCATGTTGATCTTTTTGGACCAGTAAATATAATGTCCATTGCAAAGAAGAGATATACTCTGGTCATTGTTGATGAATTTACCAGATATACATGGGTATATTTTCTACACAGCAAGGATGAGACACCATCTTTATTGATTGAGCATGTCAGACAGCTGGACAAAATCTCTAAAGATGCAGTAAAGATCATCAGAAGTGATAATGGCACTGAGTTCAAGAATTTCAAAATGGAGGAGTTCTGTAAAGCAAATGGCATTAAACAGGAATTTTCAGCACCTGGAACACCTCAACAAAATGGTGTTGTAGAAAGAAAGAACAGAACTCTGATTGAAGCTGCTAGAACCATGTTGGAGGAAGCAAAGTTACCAACCTACTTCTGGGCTGAAGCTGTGCAATCTGCCTGTTTCACACAGAATGCAACTCTGATTAACAAGCATGGAAAAACTCCATTTGAAATGGTCAAAGGCAGAAAACCAAATCTCAAATACTTCCATATTTTTGGATGTAAATGTTTTGTTCTGAAAAATCATCCTGAACAGCTAACCAAATTTGATTTAAAAGCTGGTGAAGGAATTTTTGTTGGTTATCCTTTATCAACAAAAGCCTTCAGAGTTTACAATCTGAGAACAAAGGTAATCATGGAATCCATTCATATGTCCTTTGATGATAAGAAAATTACTGGAATGAAAGATTTTGAAGATCATGAGCAACTGAGATTTGAAGATGAAGATGCATTCTCTGATTCCATAAACTCTGACTCTGAGACAATATCAGAACATGTCACTTCAACTCATCAACCTCAAGCACATGTTGAGGGGGAGCACTTTCAAAATCAAAATCTGGATGAAAATGTTGCAGACTCGGCAGAAAACTCAAACTCTGATTCTGACTCCTCAAACTCTGATCATTCTGCATCAGAGAATCATGAGAACACATCTTCAGGGGAAGCATCAGAAACTCAGAATGCTCATGGAGATAGCATGAATAATGGGGGAGAGGCATCAGAAGAGAATCAGAATGATATTGGCATGGATTATGGGGGAGGATCTAGTTCCAGAAATCAACTGCCACATGAAAGGAAGTGGACAAAGTCTCACACACCAGATCTGATCATTGGAGATCCAAATGTTGGAGTACAAACCAGAACTGCAACAGCAAATGAGTGTTTATTCCATTCATTCCTATCTCAGACAGAACCAAAGAAAGTGGAAGAAGCTTTAAAGGATGCAGACTGGGTAACAACAATGCAGGAGGAGTTAAATGAATTTGAGAGAAATAAAGTCTGGACACTTGTACCAAGACCAAAGAACAGATCAATAGTTGGTACTAAATGGGTGTTCAGAAACAAAACAGACAGTGATGGAGTAATCACAAGAAATAAAGCCAGATTGGTAGCCAAGGGATATTCTCAACAGCAAGGAATTGACTATGATGAGACCTTTGCTCCAGTTGCCAGATTGGAAGCAATCAGAATTTTCTTGGCTTATGCAGCACACAAGAAATTCAGAGTTTATCAGATGGATGTAAAGAGTGCTTTTCTCAATGGGGAGCTGGAGGAAGAAGTATATGTTGAACAACCTCCAGGATTTGTGGACACAAAATTTCCAGATCATGTCTACAGATTGGATAAAGCACTGTATGGACTAAAGCAAGCACCAAGAGCATGGTATGAAACTCTGGCTCAATTTCTTTTGGACAGTGGTTTCAACAGAGGTACAATTGACAAAACTTTATTCTATCTCAACCATGGTAATGATCTGCTTTTAGTTCAAGTTTATGTAGATGATATCATTTTTGGATCTACTAATCCTAAACTCTGTGAGAGATTCTCAAAGCTTATGCAGTCCAGATATCAGATGAGCATGATGGGAGAGATGAGCTATTTTCTGGGACTTCAAGTCAAACAGACTGATGAGGGTATTTTCATTAATCAGTCTAAATATACCAGAAACTTGCTAAAGAAATTTGGCATGCAGGATAGCTCAGCTGCTACCACTCCAATGGCAACTGCCACTAAGTTAGATAAAGATACTGGTTCACCAGTAGAAATTACTAACTACAGAGGTATGATAGGCTCACTACTATATCTGACTGCTAGCAGACCTGATATCATGTTTGCAACCTGTCTCTGTGCAAGATTTCAAGCAGATCCAAGAGAACCACACCTTGTAGCAGTCAAAAGGATTTTCAAATATCTCAAAGGAACAATTGAGATGGGACTCCGGTATCCCAGAGAATCAGACTTTACACTGATTGGTTACTCTGATGCAGATTTTGCAGGATGCAAAATAGACAGAAAAAGCACAAGTGGAAGCTGTCAATTTCTTGGAGGAAGACTGGTTTCCTGGTTCAGTAAGAAACAAAAGTCAATTTCTACATCCACTGCAGAAGCAGAGTATATTGCTGCAGGAAGCTGCTGTGCTCAGATTTTATGGATGAAGAATCAACTACTGGACTATGGGTTAACTCTGACTCAAATTCCTATTTATTGTGATAACCAAAGTGCTATTGCTATGACAGGAAATCCAGTACAGCATTCCATGACCAAGCATATCAGCATAAGATATCATTTTATCAGAGAGCATGTGATGGAAGGGACAGTAGAACTTCATTTTGTCCCAACAGATCAGTAGTTGGCAGATATCTTCACTAAACCTCTGGCTGAAGCAACATTAACAAGACTTGTAAACGAATTAGGGATGATTACTGGTTCTCTCTAAACTCTGATACATTGCATGATATTATATCTGTTAGTAATTGTTGTTAATATCTTGATATGCAACTGCCTCTGTTATTCTCTGATCTAAATTCTGATGATTATGCACTGATATGACAAACTCTGATAGTTAATCTCTGACCCGACAAACTCTGATGGTTTGAATTTTTACTGATATGAGATATTCTTGTGCAAAATGTTTTGCAAATATTTGAATTAAATCATGAAAAACTCTGAAGTCTGACTTTTGGGACATTACATATGTGGAAATTCTTGTTACACAAATCATGATTTAAACTTGTTACCTAGACTGCCTTACTTCTTAAATATTAGATAAGTATTCAGTGAAGAACTTGTTTTATTCCTCTTATGAGCTAAGAGTAATCAGGTCTCAGATATGGATCACATATTGGTTTTCTCTCAGAAAAGAAAAGAAAAGAAAAAGAAAAAGAAAAGAAAAATAGAAAAAGAAAGAAAATTATTTCAGGTACTCCTTTGAGATCTTAGAAATTCTGTGAAAGGAAAGAACCATGTGCAATGCTGGTATTAAGCAAAATGCATCAGAAAATTATTTTTCTTGGTGACCTTTTACATTCTCTGATTACTGGAGAAATACTCTGATAAATAAAATCTGATGAAGGTTATAACTCACTTACCCTGAGAAGTTTCCTTTCAGAAGATACTTGTCTTACAAAAGAAGAGAAATCCTAAACTCTGATCCTTATTATGAGACACTCGGCTTATGAGATGGTTAAATCATTTTCTGTACATCTGATTCTTTCTAATTTTATTTGAGAAATTTGTCAATCTCTGTTACATTTAGAATAATCATGACAACACACACCTCTCACTCCACATCTGTGATTAACAAAAATTTATGACATTGAGTGATTTTTGATTAAATTCAAATAATTGTTTGCAAACTCTGAGGAAAAATTGGTTGCCAGATTTTCCTTATCTCTAATCAGTGCAAAATTTTATGACTAATCGTTGTTTTGTCTCATAATCTGCCATTTATTTAAACTCTGGTCAATAGTCAAATCTCTGATTCAAGTCGGAGTTTAAAATAAATATATTTTGGTCAGATAAATATCAGATTTACTGTCAAACGGTACAAAATCCATTTGAATTCCTGAGTGGAGAAAAACACGGTAAATAATTGTGTTTTATCAGTAAATGGTACAAGTTTGTACAGATTCACACGCTGCTCATAATTATTGCTCCACTACCGTTTTTGTTACCGTTCAGAGACTGCCACGTGCCCCACTATTGCTTTACTCTCTCACCTGCATGCGTACATACACATATATACTCAGAGAAAGATTATTTTCTTTTTATCTCACACGATATATCTCTCTCTCTGAAATTTTTTCAAAACCTCTTGTGCGCATTTCATCAAACATCTCATCTACACTTCATGGTTTCTTTATTTTTCAGAAAATGTCGACAAAAGCTTTTGAATTTGATGGTGCCAAGTTCGTTACCAACAACTATGCTGCAGTTCTGACTAATGATGAAGCTCCCAGTGAGTTCCATCTAATCCAAGATTATCTTGCCCACAGTGAGTTCATGTATGCACTCACTCAACCAGAGGTTATTTCTCCGGCTCAAGTTCTGACTCTCTGGCGTTCAGCAAGATATAATGATGGTGGTGAACATGGATCACCATCCTTAACCTGTATTTATGAGGAACAGGAGTATATTATAACTCCCGAGACGGTTCGAAAGGCTCTTCACCTTCCAGAGCATTCCAAGTATCATAGTGCTGTTTCTACTCAAACTCTGAAGGATATGATGCAGTTCTTTGGATACTCTGGTAGCACTGATAAAATAGGGGAACTCAAGCGTCCATGTCTCTGCAAAGAATGGAGCTTTTACTATGACTGCATAACCAGAGCATTTGGAAATAAATGCAGCAATTTTGATGCTATTCCTCTCTTCAGTCAGCAGATTGGGTATTCTCTTATCCATAATCTCAACTTTGATATTGCTCCATCTATTTTGAGATTTATTGGTGATAGAAAGTTAGAGGATGAGAATACTGTTTACTTTGCTCGATTTTGTCAGCTTATTTTCTCATACTGTTATCCTCTGATACCTATTCCTGATACTGATACTGAACTACCTTTTAAAATCACTAAACGAGCATTCACTGATTTGATGAAAAAGGATAGTAAGAAACCCCAACTACCTGTTTTTGCTATTCCTGTAACTGTACAGGATAAACTGAAGCAGGCAATGCCAGAGAAATATGATTCCATATTTTCTGATGAGAATGTTCCTTCCTCTTCCCACCAGCACCAAACAGATGTACCAACCTCTGGTCCTTCCCAAAAAGAGCCAGTTGTAAAATCTGACCACAAATCCACCTCTGGTCCTTCCCAAAAAGGGCCAGTTGTAACATCTTCACCTACCAGGGTGCTGAGGTCTTCAAAATCACCATCCAAACCATCTCCTCCACCTAGGAAGAGAAGATTTTTTCAGAAGATCTCAGACTCTGACTCTGACAATGAGCCAGTACCCCCTCCTCTTGTCTCCAGGCCCAGGAAGAAGATCAAGCCCACCTCCACAATCACTGATCTCACTGTGGACCCTCCTCAGGAATCCATGGTTAATCCTCTTGAGATGGTCACAGTCTCTGATCCTCTGATGGTGGAACCACTATCTGCTGTACCTCTGACAACTTCATCAGAACATACTCCAGAAGCTGACATTCCTATGTCAGAAGATAATCTTCAATCAGAGGAACCTGTGCCACAACCAGCACAAACTCCAGAAGTACAAACTCCAGGAGCACATACTCCAGAAGCACATAATCCAGAAGCAATTGTATCTACTCCAGAAGCAATTGTGACTACACCAGATATTGCTCAGGAAACTCTGATTCCTGTTGAAGATTTTGTTGCAGCTCCTGATCAGGAGATCTTAAGTGCTGCAAACTCTGATGAAGCTACAGCTCCTCTGTGTTCCCATACTATCAGCATTAAAGCTCATGATGATGATGATGATACTGAAGTAAACTCTGTTCCACCTGTTGACTCAGGATCCCTTATAGCTGAAATCTCTGCTTTGCTCAGAGAAAGCATCTCAGTCAGGGAAGTTTCTCCAATTCCAACATTCTCTCCAATCAGAGATTCTTCACCTGTCAAAGTTCCTTCACCTGTCAGAGATTCTTCCCCAGCTCCTGATTCTACAATTCTTCACTCTGTGTCTACAAAGAGCAAGGTCTGTACATTAACTTACTCCAGGAATATGCACAGAGCCCCATCCTCTTCTGTGGAAGCCAGGCTGTCTTCTATTGAATCCACTCAGAGATCAATGCAGCAAACTCTGGCTGATTTGAGCTCCTCTGTGGCTCAGCTGGTCCAATTTCTCAACTCTAATGCTTTGAACTCTAATGATGTCAAAAAGGGGGAGAAAGTGCTTAAAGACAAATGCAAGATTGATCAGCAACAGAGAAAGCCAGATGATGAGGAGGAGGATGAAGAAAAGAAGAAAGCTGAAAAGTCTGAAAATACAAACTCTGACATGGTCTTACACACTCAGACTGAGGGAAATAGGAGAGATAAGGTTGGAAGCAGCTCAGCTACTCAAACTCAGACTACCAAATCTCAACCTCTAATACCAGCTGACAGTAAATCAAGAGCTCTCTCTGAGCAACTAATTGAGCTTGGTAATCCTGAATCTAAGATTTTGAGTCACATAGTGAAGATTCAGGGAGAGGAAACAACCTTATTCTACAAAGCTCCTACACAACTGGATTTTGATGAAGCAGTTGCAAAGAATATATTTGAACAAGAAAATCCAGGGGTGTCAATTGAAGATATTAGAAAAGAAGAAGAAAGGTTGGCTGCTGAGAAGAAGAAGATCAGCAAATCTAAGTCTGATGAAAAGGAAGCTAAGATTGATGAAAAGAAAGCAAAGTCTGATGGAAAGAAACAGATCACTGATTCCTCCTCAAAGAAATTACCATCTTTAAAAAGAAAAGGAATAGTGATCAGTGAAGTCAATTATGCTGATATCAATAGGCCCAGAGTTTATCAGAAGAAGTCTGACTCTGATTCCAGTGGAAAAGGGAAAAATGTCATAGATGGTGCTCCATCTAAGAAGAAGGATGAATCAGAAGTAAAACAAACTCTTGCAACTATTCCTGAGTCTATTGATCAGAATTTAGCCTCTGACACTGCTCAAGCTAAAAATATGAAGGAAGATCAGCTGGAGTCAGCTGAAGTAAAAGCTACCTGGATAAAGTCAACCTCTGACAAGGCTCAAGTTGATACAGTTGAACCAAAGAAGAAGAGCCTATTTGGAAGCCTTGGTACAGGACAGTACAAGGAAAGCTCTTTGTTCACTCAAATCAGAGACAAAGGAACAAGAGGAAAGGAAGCAAAGGACACAACAGGTCTAGGTCATAAGAAAGAGAAAATCCAGACCAGTGCTGCAACTGTCTTCAGAGATCCATATCCTCTTACTGAAAAGGCTGGAGAAGTTGTTACACAGAAAGATCTTGACAAAATAGAGTCAGTACAAATTCTGATGGATACTCATGATGGACTAGAAGATAAAGAGAAAATTGCTATATTTTTGGAATCTGGCAGAGTTTACAGAATTTCTGAAGCTGATCTATTAATAAAGTCTCTAAGGGAACTTGAGCATATTCATTATATGTTTGAGATAAAGAATGAAGCAACCAAGAGATGGTCTGAAAGGCTGAAGAGAACTATCCAAGAAAAGAGAAGATTTTATGGGATAAGTTCTGATGCTGAATATGTTCCTAAGATAACTCAAGAAGATGGTTCAGAGATTGATATGATCAAAAATAGCTCTGTTATGGAGACTATAGCTGGAACCAGAATTTTGGGTTACAATAATGAAGCTGACAGACCAGGAGCTATTCAGTTGGGAGAAGCTATGAAAAGATGCAAGGCAAGAGCCTTGAGATCAGCCATATATCAGACAGGAGAAGACAATGAAGAGTTAAAGACAATCAAAGCTCATATGATACAGACTCTGAAACAGATTGAAGAAGATTTGATCACTCTGTTTGTCAAGGAGAGCTATGGATATAGACTGATTGGCTAGTTAGCTTCTGCTAGTTCTGTAAGTTGTAATTAGTTCTGCTTGTTCTGAAAGTAATAATTAATTTTTGCAGATTAGTTACTTCATGCATTTGTCCTTGATTATTTTTGACATCATCAGTATATATATATAGAACTTGTTCATTCTGTCTAATATACAAGTTGGGGGAGATTGTTACATATTTGATGATGTCACAGGTATTTAACTTGTTTAGTGTGCAGAAATGAAGATCAGAGTTTAATCTAGAATCAGAGTTTAACGACTGCCAGCTGGATCAGAGTTTGTATGATGATCAGAGTTTGCAGGCGGCTGATTTCTAGGAGAAGATCTGGATAAGCAAGGAAAGAGAATATCAAGGAAGATATGCAAATCAGAACAGGGAAAAGGATAGCTACTGATTAGATTATTTTAGGAAGCAGATAAGTGTAAATCAATCAGTAGATATCATGTAACTGTGTATATAAACACAGCTTAGGGTTTACTCTAGATGAGTTAATCAATTGAATATCATTCGTGTAACCTAGCAGCTCTTAGTGATAAAATATAAATCACTAAGAGATTATTTGTAAGCTACTGTGATTTGTGAATAAGAGTTTAGTTGAATTATTCTCTTATACTGGTGTTCTGTTATTGATTGTGTTCACTATATTATCTTATATAGTGAGTTTATTTGGCCTAACACAATCACCTACTCAATCACCTATCCACCAACAACAATAATTCCATTCATTTGAAGATGAACCCCTGCAGTATGACTTCTTCGAAACTCATCCATCTTCATCTGAACCCATAATACCACTCAACCAAACACAATACTCTCCACAAACACAATCAACCTCACAACCATTGCCATCAGATTCTGCTATCAATCCTGAACTTCAAGCCTTCCGAGACGACTTACAGATACCTCAGGTACTTACTGACTTCTCATCTAACTTTAATGTTGATATCTCTGATTATGGTTGTAACTTTGACTTGTTTTGTCAGCCTGCCAGCAATGAACCTGACAACACACAGGTTCATAACCAAGCTGATGTTTTTATTCAACAAACAACTTCTTCTCCAAACACAACAAACATCACTACTACGAAACTTGTTCGTAAAGTAGCCCGGAAAAGGAGTGGCAGTGCTTTTGTGTCTAAACCCGCAGCTCTGTCTTCTCAAAAGAAGCAAAGGGTGGAAACCTCTAAGACAACTGCAGCCTCATCCTCGCCTTCCCAAAAAGGCTTGGACTCTGATATGGCAATACAGTCTCTGGATTCATTCTCTCAACAGAATGAAGCTATTGAAGTTGACCGTTCAGCCACGGTAATCTGTACTGAGTCAAGCACTGCTCTAGCACTCACGCTAGTGCAAAATCGAGCCAATACACAGGTTACTACACTTTATGAGAGCACAGTTTTTCAAAACCAAATTACTATGTATAAAAACTTTGCTGATCACTCTTTCTTTATGATCAGGAGCTGCTTGGCAATGTGCAAGTACATCTACCGTCAATGGCATCCGGAGGACAATTTGTTCCTCCACTACCTTTGAACCCATCTCAGGGAACATTGGTAGTATATACAGGTACAGCTGGAGGTCTGAGTAAATCGAGTGATGAAAGGCAAACACCGAGCGATACACATGCACGTGAGGCTAGTGAAACAGCTTTGAGTGTACTTGAGGTGTGTGCACACACTGACCCAGCTCTTTTTGAGGAACAAATTGCTAAGTTACAAGCTGAAGTTTCCAGAATGATTGCGAAGAATGAAAGATTGAAAGGTGCACAACTTGTCACCTTACAGAAGAAAGTGGAGGAGGAGTCATCCAGTTCTTACAGGGATGAGCTCAAAGCAGATATCCATGGTTTAGCTGTCGAGATGAGATCCAATCATGAGCTTTATATGGCCAAATTTGATGATCTCGACAGCAAACTGGATCAACTTCTCAGGAACTCCAAGTCTGATGATCCAACCTCCAGAGAGGATCCCTCAACTAAGGGGGAGAATAGAGACAAAGGAGGAGAAGACAAAGGGAACATCTCCAATCAAAACAACAAGGGGAACACAAACACCAATACTTCTAATTCTGCACCTGGCATAGAAACTGAAAAGTCTAAAGACAAGCAACCCATGCATCAACAGGATGACAATTATGATGCTTATCCTAAGGAGATGGATGATGATGATGTGTTTGATGCCACTTACTGTCAGAATTAGGAAGATGGAATGTTTGATGACGCCTATCTGTTCCAGACTGAGGAGGAAGCTGTAGATCTTGAACATGAAGAGTTGGTAAGGAAGTTCAAGATGGAAAATGAAGCTAGGAAGCGAAAGCTCAGGGACTTTCAGCAGCTCCTAGAAGATAAGCTGATAACAGAAGAGGAGATTAAGAAGGAAAAACAGAAAATCTATGATGCTGCTTGTGTGCAGAAGAATCTTGATATCAAGCACAAAGTTGGTAAGAGTTGGGACATTGCTAGAAGAATCATTAATGGACCTCAAAGGGAACCCTTCGACGACAGTATATTCATGTCATTAATCTATGATCTGAGGGAGCTAAACCCTGATGAAGATGTTTTTATGCATGCCCTCTCTTTGGAACTCTGGTACTTAACTGTGGCTGTCAGGAACTCATTGGATGAATGGGAGCTTATCATTTACACAAGGAGAAACAGAACATTCAGACTCTCAGTTGAATCTCTCAAGTCATTCACTGTAACTGAGCTCTGGGTGCTTCGTAACAAAGTCAGGAGAAGCTCTAATTTGAATGAACTCCTTCGAGACAAGCTGATGGAACATGCTGAATTCAATAGTCCTCAGGTTGTCAAGAATCCTTACTGTGTGAAGTTCAATAATGACGACATCATAAACACTGTGTATCTGAATGATGAAGCCTTCCCAAAGTACCCTGTCAACCATCCGGTGTTGGTATCCACTCTCTTAAGAACCAAGGGCTTCGCTTCTAAAGCCAAGGCTGATGCAGATAATGTTATAGCTGACTATTGTCTTCGGAATGGTATTTCTAAATACACAAGGAAGATGAAGCAAGTCACGAAGACTCAGCCTGCTGACTTTAAGGAGGACCCAGTGGATCTGGAAGTGATGCACCAACTGGCTCTAGCTAATGAAAGGAAGAAACGTGGTGAAGCCACTACTGCAGAACAGCCAACCAGGGATGAACCTTTAACTCCTGTCCTTCACAGTTCTGACACTGAGGAAGGAGAAGTTGATCTTTAGATTATATAGGGTATTGTAATATATGTTCTAAATGAACACCCCTTTTGTAATCTATCTTTAGTGTTTTAATCTGGTAAATGTTCAATGAATACCAGAAACTTTTGCTATTCATCTTTCAATGTTTAATCCTTTGTCTTATCAGTTAGTTGAGTTATCCTCTCGATAATTTGCATGTTATGTTAACAAACAAATAGGGGGAGATCGAAAGGCACATGTTTAGCCTATTTGTATTTAAGAGGTATTAACTCAACTCTGATAAGAAAGCAAGTAAATAGCAAGTACTGTTAACCGGAATCCGTACGAAGAACGTCAAATGATTTATTGAAGATTTTATGTCAGAAGAATTTCAGGATGCTGCTACAAACCACTGGAAGAAGTTCATTAATATGATCAAGCCTCAGTGTACAAATCATCTTTTGTAGCACGTCCAGAAGATCAGAAGGTATAAAGTGTAAATACTTTATTTATTCGGAAGATTCCATATTGTGTCAACAAATGAAGAAGAACTTAAAGAAGACGAAGAATCGACGAACAAGCCACAGCCTAATTGTTTAAATGACAAGGAATATTTGATTCAGCTAGTTACAGATTAACCAGACAGTACATTTGTGTATCAGCTCGTCAGATTAAATATTCTAAGTCAAAAGAAGGTAGTCGTTCAATCAAGTCGAAGATCTTAATTGTTCAAAGAAGACTGAAGACTCTGCTGAAGAGGAAAAAGGATAATTGATTATCTAATTAATTATTTCACTTCTCAAAATAATTATATTGGATGTGTAATTTATTTATTAAATTAATTCTATCTCGAATTAATTTAATTTATGAATTTATGCATTTAAAATAATTAAGTGAATATTAATTGGTTAATTAATTAAAGAGAAATTGGATCGTCTACTTGAAAAACACAAGGAAAGACAATCTATTTGATTGTCTACTTGAAAAACAACAAGGAAAGACAATCTAATTAATTGTCTAAGTGTTAAACCACAAGGAAAGACAATCCAAGGCTTTATCTTGTTAAAATCAACAAGGTAAGACAATCTAAGGGAATGTCTTGTTGATTTAAGCAAGGTAAGACAATCCAAAAGATTGTCTTACCGCTTTTCCCCCTTCTACCACACTGCAAGACAACCTTTCAGATTGTCTTACCGCCTGTAGCCATTGTCTTGCCTTGGTAGCTTGCAAGACAATCTTTATGATTGTCTTACCGATTGAAGTGCAGCAAGACAATCTGAGAGATTGTCTTACCGCACTTCCAGATTGTCTTACCGACCCCTAGATTGTCTTGCCCATGGATTTGATTGTCTTATTAGTTGTAGACAATCTATTTTATTGTCTTACAAGGCCTAAAACAGCAAGGCAAAGTGCCAGATTGTCTTAGCAAGCTAGGGATAGTCTTTGCCACCATTGTCTTACTAGTTCAAGGGTTTTGCCTATAAATATGGATCTCCCTCATTCATTTGTTCTAGTTCAAAGTATTGTAAAGCTTTCAAGTTGTGCTAAACTTGCTATTCATTAAATCCACAATTTACTGCACTTTGATCATTCGGTTGTTTTGTTCCGCTAAGTTAGAATACTTTATGTCAAATTTATTCTACGAACTAGTGGACATTAAAAAGAACCATATTAATTATATAACGACTTTCACATTGTTATATTAATTAATTAAAATCTGATTAACAAATTTATATTCAATCAGATTATTCCGCCGCGATTATTTTGTGACGATTGTATTCAACCCCCCTTCTACAATCGTTCCAGGACCTAACAACATTATTCACATCAACTAACATATTCTGAAACCTCACATTATCGATATTATGTCATTTTATAACATTATTTATCTAATTTGGTTGATGAAACATCACTGTTTTTATATTTCAACTTTTTTAAAAGAGTGAAGTTCTGATATTATAAAAAGTTATTATATTTTACAGTATTCCACCACTTTCTCAAGTTTATTATCATTAATTGAAAAGTATTTAATAACGTCACAGTTTTTTAGTTAAGGTTGATTACTTCTTCTACTGATCTTCAGGGACAAGCGATGAAAATGAGAGGTAAGGAAGACGTAGCTTTCATAATCATTTTTATTCTCTTTTATTATTTATGGAAATGAATGAGATAATATTTATTTGCCAAAAAAAAATTATTTTTACTAGTCGGGTACTTCCAAAATAGAAATTTGTTATCTTTTAGGAGTGGTCATAAACTGCATAAATCACCTGCACCGCATCACCGAGTGTGTTTTTTAATTTTCATGATGCGGTTACAGATTGAATTTTTGACAAACTACACGATACACATACAATATAGGTTGTGATTTGATATATTATTAATGCGGTTCGAACCGTACTGTCCCATCAATAACATATATAAGCATATTTGTAATTATTAAATAAAATTATATTATATACGTATATTATTTGTAATTATGTTGGGCATATATTTGTTAAACAAAATAATAATTAATTATTATGTTATAAATTTAGCATTATTATTATACTAAATTTTCGTAAAACAATTATAATATAATAATATGTCTCTTAGTACTCATTGATGTTATATTTACATTTTTGTATATATTTTTTATAGTCGTTGTAACTCTGAAATAAACAACTCTTTTCTCGAATAATAATCGCTATGTGGATTATTAGCTAGGTCAAATCACTGGATAGAATTAATCATGACTTACTTGGAAAAAAATTTCTAAGGTAAAAAACCAAAAGCTACCCGAGTTCAATTTTGAGCTATCTCTTACTTGGAAAAAATTTTCCAAGGCAAAAAAGCAAAAGCTACCCCGGTTCAATCATGACTTACTTGGAAAAAAATTTCAAAGGCAAAAAACCAAAAGCTACCCGGGTTAAATTTTGAGCAATCTCTCACTTGGGAAAATTTTTCCAAGGCAAAAAAGCAAAAACTACCCCGGTTCAATCATGACTTACTTGGAAAAACTTTTCTAAGGCAAAAAACCAAAAGTTACCCGGGTTAATTTTTGAGCTATCTCCTACTTGGAAAAATTTTTCCAAGGCAAAAAAACAAAAGCTACCCCGGTTCAATCATGACTTGCTTGGAAAAAATTTTCTAAGGCAAAAAACCAAAAGCTACCTGGGTTAAATTTTGAGCTCACTTACTTGGAAAAAATTTTTCAAGGCAAAAAAGCAAAAGCTACCCCGGTTCAATCATGACTTCCTTGGAAAAAATTTTCAAAGGCAAAAATCCAAAAGCTACCCGGGTTAAATATTGAGCAATCTCTCACTTGGAAAAAATTTTCCAAGGCAAAAAAGCAAAAGCTACCCCGGTTCAATCCTGACTTACTTGGAAAAAAATTTCTAAGGCAAAAAACCAAAAGTTACCCGGGTTAATTTTTGAGCTATCTCCTACTTGGAAAAAATTTTCCAAGGCAAAAAAGCAAAAGCTACCCCTGTTCAATCATGACTTGCTTGGAAAAAAATTTCTAAGGCAAAAAACCAAAAGCTACCAGGGTTAAATTTTGAGCTCTCTTACTTGGAAAAATTTTTCCAAGGCAAAAAAGCAAAAGCTACCCCGGTTCAATCATGACTTACTTAAAAAAATTTCAAAGGCAAAAAACCAAAAGCTACCCGGGTTCAATTTTGAGCTATCTCTTACTTGGAAAAATTCTCTAAAGCAAATACATGTAAAGCAATCCCGTCCGGACTCATGTCAAGCAATCCCGTCCGGACTCATGTCAAGCAATCCCGTCCGGATTCATTCATACTCTATTACTTAGAAAAAAATTTTAAGACAAATATTTGTAAAGCAATCACGTCCGGACTCATGTCAAGCAATCCCGTCCAGACTCATGTCAAGCAACCTCGTCCAGACTGATTCATACTCTATTACTTAGAAAACTTTTCTAAGGCAAATATTTGTAAAGTAATCACGTCCGGACTAATGACAAGCAATCCCGACCGGACTCATGTCAAGCAATCCCGTCAGGACTCATGTCAAGCAATCTCGTCCGGACTCATTCATACTCTATTACTTAGAAACCATCTATAACGACCCGGATCAGATGATGAGAGCAAAAATCTCCCCTTGTCCAGACCAACCCAGACTAAAGGCAAAAAGCAAAATCTCACCTCTTGTCCGGATCAACCTGGACTGGGGGGGGGCAAAAAGCAAAGCTTCACCTCTTGTCCCGATCTACCCGGATTGGGGGGCAAAAGCAATCTACCACCCCTATTCCGGATCGACCCGAAATTGGAGGGCAAAATAAATCTAACTCCCCTAGTCCATATCAACCCAGATCAGGGCGCAACAGAAAATTACTACTCTTAGCCCAGATCAGTCCGAATTAAGGAGCCGAGGTAAATTTTTGCTCCTACTCCATTCTCGTCCAGATTGAAGATAAGATTCGCATTATTCTCTACTCCTTCACACAGAAAATCTGAATAAGGGAGTGGGGGGCAAATGATAGTATATAATCCAACCCGGCTGTATTCTCGAGGTCCTAGGCCAAGTCTGGTCCAGACTCAGCAGAACCCTGGGAGAATAGTCCACCCACTCTAGAACATGATCATAAAGAAGCACCAATTCGGATTGGTGAGAATAGTTCAACCATGTCCTGACAAGTATCCCAATCCGGATTGGGTTACCTCAATCCCGCCAAGAACCGGGAGCAAGACCAACTCCAACCTCGGTTCGAGGGACCAACAATGCAAGGACGCAATCCCGGAGGTGCACCCAACCCGAAGAGAATTCCATGACCTTGGAGAGGCAATCAACCCGGGTTGGTGGACACCAGTCCTGCCAGAACGTAGTCTGGATATGAACCGGGATCCAAGCTCAATGGTCAGCTACTGACACTATGAAGACAAACCTCAGAACACTCCAAAATACTATTCCTTAGCTGACACCTGCACAGGTGTTAAGCATCCAAGCCCTACAGATGGACGGCAGGATCCAAGGTACACATCCTTAAACCCTAATCCTTGGCCTATAAATAGACCAAGGATGAGAGGCTTAAGGATCTTCTTTTCCACACTCTCATATTTCTCACACACTCCAAGCCACCATATACAGCAGCCATACACCTTCACCCACCACACATAGATAGCTCATTTCCCGTCTATCTATTTTCCGATGCTTGTACTCATTCTCACGCCGGAGGCGCCGCGGGGCTCAAACCCCCCTCCGGTGTTGTTTTGCAGACACCCGTCCAGCAGCTACACCGCAAGACACCACCAGAACGGGATTTGGTGTTATCACCCAGAACTTCTGAAATGCTCATTTAGATATGTAAGATTCTGAATATGTAATTCCATAAGGGGTCTTTCTAGCTTATTAAAACAGATTAATTAATTTCTTATGCGATGAAAAGTTTTGATTGGCAGAGATTAGTTATATGTCACTTGCTCAAAAGTCTGTTGTTTGTGTGCGACTAGGGATGGACATTCACCCCGCCCTACTAGACCACGATCCGTTCCGGGCGGGGGAAGTTCCATAAAAAATTCGAGGATCGGGGGTCGGGGATTCGTGTCTTCCCGCCCTGATCCCCGACCCCGATCGCATATATATAAAAATAGTAATATATTTATACCAAATAAATTATTAAAAATAGATAACTTTTATAATATTATTAAAATTAAAAAATAATCTCCTGACAAAAAAAAAAATTAAAAAATAATCTTTATTTTTATTGACCGATTATAATTATATTGTAATATAATATATATTTTAAATTTTTAAAATTATCTTTTATTTATATTATAAATCGATTTAATATGATTTGATGTTGAAAATATGAGATAATATTATTTTATTAGTATATAAGGAGTTAGTAGTTTATTTTTTTATTGAAAAAATATATTATATATTATAAAGTTAATTATTCTTTTAATTAAAAAATAAAATTCCCCAAATTCCTGTGGTGATCCCCGTTCCCCGTTCAGGGCAGGGATCGGAGAGAAAAAAATCCCCGTTAAAAGTACGAGACATGGTCGGAGATGTGTATTGAATTCAGGGATTGGGGACGGGGATAGCACTCCCCTACCCCGAAGTGCCCTCGTGCCCATCTCACGTATGACCACAAACATAGAGACACACATTATAAAATCAGTTCCATAAATAATATAACGAATTTTCTATGGTGTGCCCACGGGCACACAATAGTCACTAACTTTCATGAAAATACTAGCTCCTGATTGGTGGATAGGTAATAAATGTTTGTGACCTCCCTGCATTCACACTAATTCCACCAATCAAAATAGCCCATTTTCATAAAAGTTTGTGATTATTGTGTGCCCTTGGGCACACATTAGAAAGACCGATAATATAATTGCATTACATCAGCTGGCAGACTAGCATTATTTATTATTATATCTGCAGCTGATAATACTTAAGATAAAAATACTAGGTCCGGGGCAGAACATAACATCACTCAGCAGACTATCTGTTATCTTTAAATTGAGTAGTGAAATTCAAGTACTTTTTCTTGGATGTTCCAAAACTTGATTTGTGAAAAGGGAAACAGGTGCAAGCCCACTTTCACAACCAGCTGACCTTATTTATCATCTGTCATATATATGCTACATGCTTGATATCTTCTTTCTAAGTCCAATGTAGAGTTCAGTTTCCACATCTGAATTTTCAGTCTCGGTGGAGGGAGAGTATTCCTTGTCTTCGTTTGATTCTTGCGGTGGTTGAAGTTCACACTGAAATTAAAGTTCATAGAGATCAGGTAAGTGTTTCGACTGCACGATTACACTAGGTAATACAAGAGCAGGATAATTTAAGTATATTCCACTTGGAAGCTTGAGAGGAAACAATTTTGTAGGCAGACATTATCTTATTATTCTGGTTTCGCAGAGGCCCCGGGCTTGTGATAATTGTATTGATTATAGTGATCAAGCGTTGCAGAATCTCTGAGAATTTTTTAAAGCTAGCTGTATGTATTAGCTTTGTTCTGTTGCTCAGTTCTGAAACCACAGGTAATTGCCACAGTATAGATGATATCTACAGTTCTACTTCTGTATTAGTTTGTATTATACAGTGTATTTATTTTAAGGATTAATTTGAATATGCACTAAGACTTTCATACAGTCATTATTTTGTTCAGTTTAAGACAGAAGAATCTTTACATGATCTCTTTTGGCTATGACATGTTTTTTTTTTTTTTTGAGGAATTTATTTTATTTGTATTTTTCAAAATGCTTACATAGCATAGCGTTCTACGTTATGCAAGAACATAACTTACATAGCACATCATTAAATACCATAGGATTTTAAAGCATAATTTAAAATCCCAATTGAATACCACGAGATTTTGTGGCATAATTTGAAATCCCAATCGAATACCTCGAGATTTTAATGGATTTCAAACAATCCCAATCGAATACCCTCGGATTTCATGAATGCAAAAAAATGCTTTAAAATCCCAATCCAATACACCCCTCTAAGCAGTGTCACTTAAGCACCATTAAGCACCCTTCTGTAGTAGTACACCCTATCATTTCTCACTCCTCTTTTATGTATAAATATTGTTAAGATATGAAATGGGGATGAATAGTAAGTCCCCAAATTTGGGGACTCATTTTTTAGTCTTTAAAAATTTCTGAAATATAGAAAACATGATATAAACTCGTCTTCAGCTAAAACTCATAATTTCATAAAAAATATAGGGATGGGGAACCCAATAAGAATGCTCTGATTGAGGTAATATATACATTTACCTTGGCGGATAAGATTGCATTATCTGCTGCTAGGGTCTTCTCCTGCAAATTTATCAGGCAAAACTGAAGGTGTTAGAAAAATTAGCGATAATTAAACTGCCTTAGCTATAATTAGCTATTAATTGTCACTTCCAGGTAAAAAAAAATTCAAGATTAGTTTTTGGAATCTAAAACTTTGAAAAATTAATTAACTGGTACTGTAAGTTTCTGTTTTTGCCTTCATTACAGTTTACCTTTTCCTTAAGTTGCTCAATCTGTTCATTGTAGACCTTCATCTGTAATGCAAAAGTACAGACAATGAGGAAGACATATTTAGATGTACTTGATATTCAATGACCAAAGCTACAGTTCATGAACTATCAAACCTGAAATATGTGATTAATATTAGACTTTAAATCTAAAACTCTATAGCATACTTGAATCTTTCAATTTGGCTTGGTCTTTTTCAAAATGAATAAATTGTCAATACTTAGTTTACTTCAGTTCTAACAGTACTCAAAGCAGGCGAAAAAAGACCAAGTTACTAAACCTGGGAAAATACGTTCAACATGTATAATCAAGATCCGAGGTTATGTTAATCAATATGCATGTTCTTCAGGACGAAGGCGTACTTGCTCTTAGTTGTGTTGCCCTCACTCCATTTACATGAGGTCAGAGGCAAGTGTTCAACGATAAATCGACAGAGTTTAGAAGTGTAAGTTTTTTTATTTGATCTAAGAGCATCTCTATATGTAACATTGTTAGAATAAATAACAAGAGGAATAATAACCTTTCTATCTCTTATGGTGCACACACTCTTCTCTAATTGTTGTTCAACTTGCTGTATCTCTTCTAAGGTGCATGATCCCAAACCTTCTCCCAATAGCTTACTGCAATATTTAATTTTAATCAAGCTTGAGGAGAAAGTAGGTGATTTTCATGAAAACATAGAAAAACCAAAATTATTAAAGTAGGGTAGATTAATTATGTACCGCTTTGCAACTTCAAGAAGCTCTATCTTCTTTGCCAAACAAGCTGTTTCAAGCTTCAAATGCTGTCATTTTGAGGAAAATTATTCTAAGAAACATCTCTAGCTAGCTACTTTCAAATATCACAAAGACCTATCAAAGATTTATCCATATGCGGGGTATATATAGTAAGAGGCATAGGGGGTCACGTGTACCCTCTAAATTTTTTTTTAACAATTTTCACCATTCTAAATTTTACAAAATTATAGAATTATTCTAAGGACATTTAAAGATTTATAGGTGTTTTCTCAAAATTTGTTTGGTGCCCTCAAACTTTGCATCCTAGATCAGGCCCTGTCCATATAGAATGATTATACTAAATAGTCCTTAGCAAAATATCAATATATGATCAGAGGCCCATTGATAGCAAACACTGACCTGCATATCTTGCACCACAGGGGTCTTGTTACTGTGAACATCTTTGGTGCACTTCCTGTAGCGCTCTATCATGTCGTGCATGCTGCAATACTTTCACATTTAGTACATACTTGAACAACCGATAATGAAAAGAAAAGCGATCAAGAAGTTCGCAGAAATATTTTTATTCCTAATAGAAGTTGGTTCAGGGACAAGTAGAATCTATTCATCATATTATTCATCATATATATTATTCATATAATTTATTTACTCCCTCCGTCCCACCCATTTCTTATCGAATGGGTTGGGCACAGAGGTTAAAGAAATATCTATAAAGTAATGGAAAAGAGGAATAAAAGTGGGTAAAGTGGTGGGACCCCTTAACTATTTTTGTTAAGTTTTGAAATGTAAAGAATTGGGTGGGTCCCACCCCAAAAGGAAAGTGTAAAGAAATGGGTGGGACGGAGGGAGTAATATATATCTATTAGAGAAAAAGAAAGATTTATTATATTAATATTCAAGGATAAGCTACCGGCTAGTCGGCTACGTACTATGAAGGTGCTGCATGAACTTATGTATATATACTGTGGATATATCCCTTTTATCTAGGGTTGTTCACGAACCGAGCCGAGCCGAGTTTTGACCGAACCGAGCCGAGCTTTAATTTTTTTTCTGACGAGCCGAGCCGGGCCGAGCTTTTTTATCGAACAAAAATTGTGTTCAAGCTCGGCTCGTTAACTAACGAGCCGAACACGAGCTTGTTCGCGAAAAAATACAAGCCGAGCCGAGTCGAATCGAGTCGAGCCGAGCCAGAAAAAAAATAAGGACAAACCGCTAGTTGATTCTTAAAATAGCTAACCAAATAATTTTAATTTTTTTTAAACTTTGTTTATATCACTAAAATGTATATATGTTAACATCCATACGGTTGGATCGGTAAAAAATATTTTTTAAAATATTGAAACACTAAATTAGGATTAAACACTAGTTAGCGGTACTAGTTAACCTTCTACTTGACTGTTAAAATAGCAAACCATATAAAATTATTATTTTCCGAAATTTTGGTTACATCACTAAAATATATATATATATATATATATATATATATATATATATATATTAATTATATGTTGAATTCTGAGTTCAATAACATATATAAATTATTAAAAAAAACCCGAAAATATTACATTTTTTCGATCTTTAACGAGCCGAGCGAGCTCGAGCCGAGCTCGAGCCGAGCTCGAGCCGAACATACTAAAAGCTCGGCTCGAGCTCGTTTACTTAACGAACAATTTTTTGTGTTCGAGCTCGAGCTCGTTAACTTAACGAGCCGAGCCGAACGAGCTCTTAACGAGCCGAGCTCGAGCTTGTTCGCGAACAGCTCGGTTCGTTAAACAGCCCTACTTTTATCCTCCGTAGGGTGACTAATTCAGTAATCGAATAAGCAAAAGGAAATTATTCCTTCTTACACCAGCAAATCTATCCATAACCTTTACATGACAAGTGAGATTTTTTTTTCTTACATCAATATATTTCAAAATAGAGGTAATTGCAATTCGGACCTCTTAACTTTCGTTCAAAAACGATATTGTGGCATATTTTTGGAAACTCAAATCGCACGCACTATCTTTACATTTCAAGAACGATACGCACCCTCTCCCATATATTCCGATAACTTCCATTAAAATAGTCCTTCCGTCTCAATTTACATGTCCCTTTTACTTTTCGAGGAGTCAAATTGACTAATTTTTGACCAACTATTAGAAAATATGTATTTATTTTTTTAGGAAATAGAAAGTTACATATTAAAATAGAGTAGATTTGCTTTTTTGATGATATTTTTTTAAAATTTTATAAACTTTTATTCTTACTATATTTAAATGGGAGAAAAATTTATTGGCAATAATAAATCATAATTTTAAATTAAATAAAAATAAAATAGGAAGTTGTGTTAATTTTTAAAGCAGGACTATTTGTGCAATACTAACCTATTGTATCGTCCTTTTGGTTACGTCTTAATTTTGACCTTTGTTATCGTGCTTATTTAGTAGCATTGTTATATTGTTCGCAACATCATTTATTATGTTCACCTCTTTATTAAACTTATATGTATTTTTGAAATATATTTGATAAAATCGTATGCTCCTTTTTTGTCCCTCCGATATATTTATATTGTGAATAAAAAAATTTTACAAAATGATTTTTACAAAGATGAGAGGAGAAATTGGTGAGCCTTTATAGAGTGATTTATGTTCAAGATCTTGGTGAGTTTTAAATTTAAAAGATTTTAGTGTTGTCCCGGATGTTGAAGATTCTGCTATGTATAATATTTTTGGTTAATTTGTATTTGTATGCTAGAGTTTTGTATGTAACATAAACTTCTATTATGATAATTTCATGTCTTTCTTTTAAATTTTTTTGTTGATATGTATTTGTGTAGTAGAGTTCTATACATGTGGCGTCAACTTCTATTAGATTATATTCATAAATGTATTTTTATATTAGAAATATGATACCTAATGTGATTTATTTATTTTTCTAAAAATTTATATGGTCTTGAATTAGAATTGATAAACATATGTTTTGAATTAAGAAAAGAAATTATAAACATGCAAGCAGAAAGTAGAATTTGTTTTGGATTAAGAAAAGATTTTTGTGTTCGTTCATCACATAAATTCGGCTTATAAATTTAATATTGTGCATAATACTTTTTTGTTTAATATGTTGTTTAAGAAAATATATTAAAGAAAATAATTTTGTGACGGTGCTATTTATATGCTTTTACAATTAAAACTGGTAGGAAATATTTATTTTGAATTAAAAAAATCATAAATATGTGAAAGATAGAATTTGTTTTGGATTAAGAAAAGAATTATTAGTATGCAAGTAGATATCGATTGCCTTATATAGAATAGAACATATTTTTGTTCTAATATAACGGTACTATTTGTTCTGTATACGATCTAACAGATGATAAACTTTTAGTAGTAAGAAGACCATGCAACCATACAACCAAATTATCTCCCTTACGCTTATTATATATAAGTATATAATAAGGGAAAATAGATTTTTTTGCCACCCAACTTATTGTGTCTTTAGAAACTTACCACTGAACTAAAGTTTTTTTCCTTTTACTCACTGATGTTAGGTTTGGATTTTATTTTAGTCACTTACTTAGTTTCAGATTTGATTCCTGGCATTAGGATAATTTTTTGCGGCATCATTAATACAAAGTGATAGTATGTAATATTTTGATAATGTTATGAATATTTATATCTTTATATATAACAATAATAACATAAAATGAGCCAATAAAAAATTAAAATCATGAGAAATCATATTAGAATTCTAGAAATCCATTAAATCATCCATTTGGAATCAATGACTTCAAAGAATACATCCTCTCTAATAAGATAAAGTCTAATTGAGTGATACACAGGCATCATCTTTCACTATTAAAGCCTAAGATCTCTCAAAATTTGTCATCGTAAATTTTAATTACTTTATCTTATGACAATTTTGAAGATAAAGATAAATAAATAGAGAGTAAACTTAATCTTCAATGATTGTCTTCTATAATGCATCATTTTATGTTATTATTACTCCGTCCGTCACTCTCATTTCTTTAGAAAAATTTCTATTACTTAGCACGTACGTTAAGACTCTTATAAAATATAGTTTTAGAGCTTTATTTTTGAGAGTTTCTTTTTGTGTATAAAAATTGAAACTCTAAATTTTTATTCGGAAGAAAAGATAAAATAATTAATAAACTACATCTTTTAGAAGTCGTAAAATGCGTGTCAAACTCTTATTACCCAATGTAAATGACCTTTGGGACATAAAAAGTACTATATATGAAGATATAGAAATATATCAAATCATCAAAATATTACAGACTACCACTATATTTTAATAATGCTTCAAAGTATTTATAATGCTAATAATTAAATCCGAACCTAACTTTAGGGACAAAAAAAAATATGAACCTCACATTAGTGAGTAAAATAAAAAAATTTATAGTTGCATGGTAAGTATCTAAAAAAAACAATAAGTTGAGTGACAAAAAAAATCCATTTTCTCTTTTGATAATACAAACCTGGGTTTCAACTTTGATATATTAATATTTATGCAAATAAGACTCGAAGGGGAATATGTATGGTTGGATGTATTGATTCGCTAAACCAATTATGTAATTTTTTTGTTAAGGGTATATATATATGCTTCAATAATTTTTTTTATAATTGTTACTTTCAAAATGATTATTTATAACTGTGCTTGTGTAAAATTATATCTTAGGCTAAAATATAGCCAACCAAACATGGTTGGAGGGTTGGAGTTATATAATTTTTAGATAATCTCTGTAAGTATTGTGTAGATGCCACCTATATGCCACATCTATGCCACATAAAGAATTTTAGCTAAGAACTTTTGAGGTTGGAGATGCTGTAATAAAATAAGAGGTGTTGGTCTCCATTATCATAATATCCATCATTAATGTCCAGAATATCATGATTCGAAAAAATGTACCCGGATATTGTTCATTAACGCTATACCTTGTAGCATTTTGGAAATTTATCAAAAACGCTATATTATCTGGTTTTTGTTATGGTTAAAAGTACATAACGTTTAAGGTTAAATGAACTAAACGCTATTTCGTATAGCATTTTGCTCAAGTTAAAACATAAAAGTCTACACGATGTAGCGTTTTCTACGAGCATTGAAAAAACTAGATTATACGGCGTTAATAAGTGGTATTTAGGGCGAATTAACCTATATGTTATTTTGGATTTAAGTATGTGCTTTGTGAGATTTAGATATCTTTTCTAAAATATAAGGTACTCCATCGGTCCCTTTTTAGTTGTCACATTTCTATTTTTATTGGTCAAATTAACTAATTTTTTACCAAAGATTACAAGTCACTTTTTCATTATTTTAAAAATTAAAAATTACATCTTAAAATAGATTAAAAATTATTTCTGGTGACATATTTTTTTAATCTTATCAATTGATAAAATATTAATAAATTTCAGTCAAACTTTGATTAATTTGATGGTCACAAAACCAAATGTGACAACTAAAAAGAGCCGGTAGTATATACTCGTGATACGTATATACGGATTTATGGTGTGTCCTTTTTAACTAGTTGGACTTGGATTATTTCAAGATATTTATCTTCCTTGTGACATTTCTGATACTATAAACTTTAAAATTCAGGAGAATATGAATTTTATTTAACTCATCGACGTGTTTGGTAAAAAGTGTTGGATTTAAATGAATCCAGAATATGCAAACAGCCTAATTATACACATAATACAAGAGTCGTCTGAACACCGCAACAACCATGAAACTATTGTGAAGGTCAATTGTAAAATTATCATTTTCAGAATTGATGTAGGCTGGATTACTCGAGAAGCCTTTGTATTCATTTTCAATTTGAAGAATTCTTGGATTCAGTGTGTTAAGCAGTCTGGAAACAATGCGGCTATTTGTTTAGCTCGTTTTATTGTTTATCAACGTGATTGCATGGGATTTGTCCCAACTAGATTTGTTTTAATTTAATGGAATGAATTTGCATTTTGTCAAAAAAAAAATACATATAATACTTTTTTTAAAAAAAAACTATATGATTCGAAATTGATATATAAAATCAAATCAAAGTTTTAGACGTATGAAAATGAAATATTCATACAAATTATTATAAACTTGTATACATTTTTATAATTGAATGTTTTTAAATATATTCTTTCCCATAATATACAAAGGTTATTATTATTACCTTTTTAACTAAAACTAATTAAAAGTTTTTTTACAAAAAGACTTAATTACCAAAAAAACTATTAAACTTATGTAATTTTTTCATTTTAACCATAAAACTAATTTTGTTGCAGATTAATGCAACTAACTAATATAAAATCTATTCGAGGGAACCCCATTTTAATGAATCTCTAACCATGGTTAATTCAAAGTTGACATGGATGTCACATGCACTACAAGACATCACATTTTTTGATTTAGTTTTAAAAATTTACTTAATCCATTATACATACATCAAAAATCAGCTATATTTACATTATTAATATTTATAACAATAAAATTTTAAATTATTGTCAAGTAAAAAATTAATTTAATTTAATTTATAATTTGTTTTGACTTGTAAGAATTTACTGTCATTTTAAAATTTATATATTATATATTAATATTATTGTGGAATTTTATTTATTATCAAAAAATATAGAATATAAATTGATTTTTTGTTTATATTCTATATTTTTTGTTTATATTCTATATTTTTTGATAATAAATAAAATTCCATAATAATATTAATATATCATATATAAATTTTAAAATGACAGTAAGTTCTTATAAGTCAAAAAAATTATAAATTAAATTAAATTAATTTTTTACTTGACAATAATTTAAAATTTTATTGTTATAAATATTAATAATGTAAATATAGCTGACTTTGATGTATGTATAATGAATTAAGTAAATTTTTAAAATTAAATGAAAAAATTTGATGTCTTGTACTGCATGTAACATCCATGTCAACTTTGAATTAACCATGGTTAGAGATTCATTAAAATGGGGTTCCTTCAAATAGATTTTATATTAGTTAGTTGCATTATTCTGCAACAAAATTAGTTTTATGGTTAAAATGAAAAAATTACATAAGTTTAATAGTTTTTTTGGTAATTAAGTCTTACAAAAATTTGGTCTTTGAAACCCTAAGATATTTTTATATCTGTATGCGGTCTTCTAAGAGTTTTTACTCACAAGCACCATTGATGCATGCATTAATAACGTTTATAACAGCTATAAAATATGAGTAATCAAAATATATGACACTTACATATATAAATTGATAGTCCCTCCGTCCCCCTCAATTGTTTACATTGGAGGGGGACACGGAAACCAAGACAATGTATGAAAAATGAGTAAAGTTAGATGAAAAGTGGGTAAAGTGGTGGACCTATCAATATTTAATAATAGATTTGAGATAGTGGAGGAAAGTAGTGGGTGTAATACTAGTTTTTATGGTTAAATATGAGATAGTGGGGGATGATAGTGGGTGTAATGATGAGAAAAACTTACTATTTACAGTAATGTAAAGAAATGAGAGGGACATCCCAAAATAGTAACTGTAAACAAATGAGAGGGACAGAGGGAGTAACATATAACACCATAATAGGCTGTAACTAATGTGTATATTTCTAATAAAGACAACCAAGTGAGTGGCCTACATAAGGTAACCAACACGTGAAATCCTTTATCACTTTGTGTAAAATATGATGGAAAACATATGTTGAATAGAGGCACATCAAATATCACAAAGACATACAAACATATATATATTTTGAAATGGTTAAACACAGATTAACAGAGAAAAAAAAAGGAACAAGAGAGCTACAGATATACTCCATCTCACCGGAGATTGTGACTATCTTAAATATTCTAATTTACACTAGCAAAGAATAGAAGGACAATATTATATATATATAAGATAAAGTTGTAAAATTAGTACTACTAAATATATAGAATGTCAGTAATAAAAATATACACAAGATTTTGGGGAGAACTTTTTCAAACACAACAAAAAAGGATTCTCTAAAAGCTATGGCTCATCAATACAGGACTCTCTTTTCTAAATTGTAAGATCATGATTAATACCATAAGAGAACTACATAAAACTCAAGTCTTAGAAGTATATATGGTCGAGTACCAATGTCTTAAATCAATAATTCTCAACCTGCTAGTGTGCGGAGAAACAAGTTTTGTAAGACAGGGCTTTATTAGAGCACAAAAGATGGAGAAGCACTTGTAACTTGAACATTTGGAAATACAGTGTACTTTCTTATTATTACTTAAATATAGATGTCATATTAAAATAAGGCAAATCAAACTAAGCTTAAAATGTCTCGAATAGAAGCAAGAAAATATCATATAATTTTCATGGGTACTGGTCCCTGCATGTGATTGCCAGGGAGATGTTAAATAACATATAGTTTTCTGGCCGTTGGATGCATATCCAGCGGCCAGGATTATAACATTTTTTTTAACATGTCTAGCGGTTTTTAACCGCTAGACGGGAAAAATCTGTCTAGCGCGCTAGACGGATTTTCCCCGTCTAGCGGTTAAAAACCGCCAGACATGTTAAAATTTTGTTATAATCCTGACCGCTGGATATGCATCCAACGGCCAGAAAACCATGGGCCAGTTAACCGGTCCACAGCTATCGACTGCTGTGGACCAAGACCCAATTTTCATATACTGCAATCTATATATTTAAGATTAATATGTCTGATATGCACAGGCCACAGCTGTTGCATGTGAATGCACTTATTCATGGAACTTACTAACAACTAAAGGACATAAATAATAAACAATTGATCTGCAATCTATATATGAAGGTTTATACATAAATAGAGAGACAAGCATATAACATATACATACCTTGAACTGGCAAATTCAAAAAGCTTGCCTCTAGTTGAGAAGATAATCAAAGCAACCTCAGCATCACAAAGCACAGAAAGCTCAAAAGCTTTCTTCAGCAGTCCGTTTCGCCGCTTGGAGAAGGTCACTTGCCTGCTTGTAGCATTCTCTATGCGCCTCATCTGAGTCTTTCCCCTCACCATTTTCACTTGACTTCTATATACACACCTTCATCAAAACCAAAGCCAAGATTTGTAAATGAAATCGAAATTTACAAGAAATTAAAATGAAACATAAGACACAAACAAAAATAACAAATATCAACAACACAAGAGAACCAAATGATGAATCATAAGTAAAGCTTACACAAGATCTAGCTACCTATATGTAATATATCTATAAATAGATATAGAGATATATTTATGCTAGAAGAAGTAGCAGAAAGAGAAGAAGGTTTTGGAAAAAACTAGGAAGAATAGGGCTTAAAAAGGTAAGGTTCACAGAGAGAGAGAAAAAAAAAAAGCTGAAAATACCAAGATACACACAGTAGGCCAAGAATGGGTGAAAGAATAGGTGTATATGCAATGATATTGTCTGTAACCGGTTCCTTTTACCAAATATTTATTGTTATCTGAGCTCAACTGTTCTTAATCATTCACTATACCCAACCATCCATCCACTCCATTCACTTAACCAACCATCTATCTGCTAGATTCTACAATGAAACAGACAGACTATATATTTAGAAAAGATTTCTCCGGCTAAGGCTAAAATATTTATTACGGAACTTACAACAAAACAGACTATTTACGACGAAATATACGGTAAATGATCAAGGGAAAAAATGATAACACATCAAACAAAAAAGGAGAGTTATGTGTGTGTTTGTGTGATGGAAATCTGGAAGGCGCTAACCTTTAGCTTTTTATGGGAGAAACAAAGGTAAGAATAGGAGATGGAAATGGAAGGGACTGAATGAATGGAAACATAAATAAGGAAAGGCAAAAGAGAGCATAAACGAAAAAAATCTGTGTCCCTACGAGAAAGCTTGTGTGTCTAAGGTTGGACAGTACAACGTAGGTAGCCAACTGGACCAAAGGGGAGTCGAAAACGCATTGTGGGGTTTTTATGGTTTGTTAATGGCTTGTCAACATTTGTGGGACCGGAAGGGAAAAAGGACATACATGATACATGTGAGGTGGGGGACCTGTTGTACTACTGGAAACCCTAAGTATGAGGTCCTGAGAGCTGCTGCCTCCTTTCTGAATCTGGTTGTTTTCCAAATCAAGATGCCAACTAACATGTACACTTCCACTTGCGTCCCAACAATTTACATTTATTTACCATGTTGGGTGGATGGCGGTGGCGGTGGGGGGTGATGTTCGGGGTGCAGTTAGAGATGTCCAAAAAATAAAAAATCAATTCAATTTGGAAAAAATTCTCGAAAACCCGATCCAAAAAATAACTTGTTCTGACCCGGCTTGATTCGAGGGCTTGAAACAGGTCTAGTATTTTCAAAATATCCGGATAAAATTTAGATTTTTAAAAAACCGGGGATTTTATATGTAAACTAGGCCTAATATTTTCGAGAAAGCCCGGCCCGGACCGGCTTTCAAAAAAGCCCGGCCTGATATGTTCCGAAAAAATCCAGATTTTTGGGCTCGATCTGGATCCGGCCGGACAGATCTTTTCTGCATGCAGAGCTCGACATATATTTTAAAATTTAAAATTATTTTATTTGTTAAAAAGTTTAAACAAATATTGAAGTATTAAATTTTAATTTAGGAAAAGAGAATATTTAACAAATAAGTTATTAAATTATATTTTCTATAAGTTTTAAAATACATGTATTCTAAACATAAATAATTAAATGGGTTCCAAGGAAGAATTTTTTGTTTTGCCTGCTAACCATGTATATCTTGTTTTATATGTGGATCACAATCCATTCCGTATTTTTGCGGTTTTTTCTGATCAAAAAGTTTAAGCTGCAAGTCCTGTAGTTTTAAATAAGAACTTATATGCAACAAATGGTGGCAGTTGTAGATGCGGTAATATCATATAGGATCATTAGATTTGTAATTTTAAACATTTATTTTTAAATGTTTGATTTATTTCAAATATAAGTGATTTTAGCTTGGTTTTGCTTTGCAAGACAAATAAATATGTTTAAAGATGCTATACATAGTTTTCAGCTGATGATAATTGGTCTTACATGGTCAACATTGAATTTAGTCTTAAAATAAAAAGGTAAATTTTACATTATGAATCGGTCACTTGGTTGACGGTTGTTGCGTATAATTTACAATACAAGTCAAAATGTGAGAAACTGAAAAATTTAACTTATTTTATTTCTGAAGTTTGATTTCAAAAAAAATGTACAGAGTCATTTTAAAGCATTATTTAGAATAAATTATTATATTAATAATTTTTATACCCGATAAGTTATATAATTAGTTTTTTATTTATAAATAATAAATAATTATTTTAATCTAAGTCAAACCATCCCCTACTTTTCCCAGCCTCCCTACGACCCTCTTTTTCTGACTTTCTGGTACATATTGTAACCCCGGAATGAATTGGTCTGTCCAATTCAATATTACCACCAATTAGCACAGTACTGCAATCTCGTTTCACTCGTACTCGATGGCCACTTTTCTCAAACATACTCCTTCCGTCCCAAGAAGAGTGGGCTGGTTTGACAAAGAGTGGGCTGATTTGATTTTCACGGAGATTAAAAAAAATGTAGTAAGTTTAGTTGAAAAGTGGATAAAGTGATGTGATCTATCAATATTTAATAATAAATTTGAGATAGTGGGGGAAAGTAGTGGATGTAATAGTGTTTATTTAATAAAAAAAGAGTATAAAATAGAATGGTAGTGGGTGTAATAGTGAAAAATAGTGTTCAAAAATAGTAAGTATGATAGGTCCATTCTTTTTGGACGTCCCAAAAACGAATAAGGGTCACATAAAATGGGATGGAGGGAGTATTGTTGATGTAATGCGTTCCAAGTGCATCTTCTTTAATAATGGACACAATTTTCCATCTTACAAAATATATAAATCAAACCACACTTATTAAAAATAAATCAAATCAAATCACAAAAATTATTACTCATTGTTTAATACATATATTCGGAGTTTGAATTTATATTATAAAATTATATATATTTAGCACTAGTAATTTAAAAGAACGGTCCTAGATTCTGATCATGGATGCGTGAGACTCTTAGACTGTTGGATGAAATAGTATGAGAGAAGAATAAATTGAAAAATTATATAAAAATTATATGGGGAAATAATATTCAAATTTCTTGCAATCAAACTTACAAGAAAACATGATATAGAATTAAATTGAGCATTATTTTCAAAATATCTGGACTAGAATTTTAATTAAAATAGTAGAAATGGAAAAATGAAAAAATGAAAATTATATACATTTTCTGTAATAAACACCATATTAAAATATAAAATTTATTTCATTCTCCCGGCGTTCGATTTTATCCGAGTGGATAGGATATCTTGTACTTGTAATTTGCCCCCATAGCAACTTTTTTGATGGGAGAAACTTTAATCTGATAAAATTGTGTAAACAAATCAGAGTGAGAGGAGCAGGACCCTCAAAAGAAACCCTAAGTAGAATAACAAAGTACTTGTTTATTATTATAAAGTAAAAGCATACATAAATCAAGGTTGGACTTGATAAATGTAACTCAAAGTTGGCGCTGACACATTCTACTAGCACTTAAGCAAGTGGGTATAATTTTCAATTGCTCCCTTTTATGTGCCTCGACCTAGGTTTCTCCTGTTACGCATCTCCACTTCCTTGCTATATATACTTGATTATTATCGATTATTATGAATTTCAATTTTAGCCAATCATTGCTAGCCCTTGTTCCCTTGCATGTATCTATAAATACATGCTTACATAATTTAATACAACTATGATCCCTGTATCAGGGGTAGATATCATGCTGCTGTTACCTCCATTTGTTTCACCTTTGCCTTTCTAGCGGGGTGTTATTCAGCGTGCGTTCAAGATATAATTAAGATATATGGTATTATCGGTGGGTTTTTTGTATTGAATAATATTAATTCTAAATTTTTGATTAAAATATAAGATGATTATTATATTTATGTCAAAAAAATATTCACATGAATTGTTATCATTCAACTTTTTCGACTGAAAATATATTATGGATAATCGACTATATTGATTTATTACCCATAATATATATCAAAATAAATTTGCTATTTTTCGTAACAAATTTACAGTTTTACACACGTGACAAATCATATTTGCATTTGATCGATGTCGCTGCAATTTGATATGAAAAAAGGATATATATAGAAACCCACTTATCTTATAGTAACTTATAACCCGTGTAGTTCTTGTGCGAGCTCGAAAGGCCATGGTGCCATATTACACTCCATGTGTACCTCAAAATTTTATTTTGATAACCATCAAAATATGACTAAAGTTCTTACCCTTAGCTCTACCTCTCTTTTTCTCCCTTCCTCCCTCTTCCCTCTTTCCTATTTCCGTTTGCTCCAATCTGTGACTGTAATCTCGATATGTATAAGGTACATATAAATAATAGAGTCAGTTTACATATTTATTTGCCGATTCATGGCCACGTTTTTCACCGTCGGAATCATCTGCCGTCACCGCCGCCAAGCTCTACTTCCGGTCTATCACCGCTCTACTGCTTAAACGAGTCAGGTCACTGATCTTTCAGTTGCCATACTTTATTCTGATTTGGGGTTCTTTCAATATTTATTTTCCAACGACCATGATGAACACGTCCTCTGATCGTACTGCTATGACTCATTTATGTGTCAAGATTTCGACATTCAAAACAAAGGTGTACTCTCCCTGATTCTTAACTTATATGTTTATGTGACTTATCTTTTTTTAGTATATTCAATATATTATATGTTTTTGAAAATGTTGATGTATATACTCGGATTTTTTCATTAGTTTTGTTTTTATGCTCGATAATCAATTATTGTAGGTGTTGTTCTGTGTTTTTATTTTATCTTTTCTGTTTTATCTAGAAGATGAGAAAGTTGGTGAGATGTAGTCAAACTTATATTGTATATTTTGTTCATGATATGTTGTGAGTCACAAGTTTTACATGCAATCGTGTTTCTGAGTTTGTAGGGGTTACACTACACCATATATGGTCAACTGCAACATCCTAAAAAGGATGTTGCCACTTGAAATGTAGCCTTAGGTGGCCAAAATTGAAAAAAAATTGATGTATGGAAACATCGAGGCATGTTGTTGCCATTTATGTTGCCTTAGATGCTGGAGAAAACCTCAATGCCAACAAATCTCCCCGTATTGCCTTAGAGATCTGAAAATTAACTCAAAAAAGCGGGGCAAAAGACCCGCCCTTTGTATTTTTTAATTGCCGCCCACTTATCCAAGTTATTCAACTTAGAGAAAAAACCCGCTCAACAAATAAAAACTTTAAGCTCTCTTTTTCTATTACCCAAAAATTATTCTCTCTTCCATTCATATCTCTCTCTTATATTCATATTGCTCGCTTACACTAATATCTCTCCGGGCTCATCTCTCTCCTGGCTCATCTCTATCCGCTCTTCTATATCTACGTTGTTCTCTCTTCGTCCATCTCAACTTAGAGGTAAACACATTCTTTCTTTCACTTCATCAGTTTAATTTGGGGTTTTACGAACCCTAATTTGTTAAATTTGTTTTAGTTTGTGTTCATCTCTTTGTGGTTATAATTAAAGCTGGGGATTTGATGAACCCTAATTATTCTGGGATTTTAGATATTTAAGTTGGGGACTTACAAACCCTAATTTTGTGATTTACTTCATCGGTTTAATTTGGGGATGTGTTGATTTATAAATGTAAGTCTGTTTAACATATGTTGATTTTTCCGGGCATGTTCGCACATAAACCTAATTTGTTAAGTATATGTTTTAATTTTGAGGGGTTTTAGTCCTCTACTAGTGCTCTTTATTGGTTCCTTAAGTCTTCTATTGGAAGTTGTAGAGCAGTATTCAAGGTGTTCTCAGTGATGGATAGTGTACGTCCCTGAATAATACATGTAAGACCAAGGACCTGTCCTACATTCACAACAGAAACAGACAACAAGAAATCTCGAAGAAGAGATTTGTTAAGCATAACAGACTCTGTCATAGCATATCTTGCAAAAGAAAACTCCGACATATAACGAACCCAGCGTCGATAATTTGCTTGCGTAATTAAATTATTATTTTCAACAATTGTGAAATTTGTCTTCGGAATATCAAAATTTGCAGCCATTTTTAATTAAAATTAAAAATGATTAGAAATTTCGTTTCACGAATAATAACAAACAAATATTCACTTATGTTACGAAAATAATTAGTTAAATATGCTCCGAAAAACCCTGAATTCAAGAATTTCAGATTTTGATGAAATTATAGTATCTTATACTTCTTGAAATTCTAAGAATAATGGTATCGGTCTTGCAAATTATTGACCCCAAAATCACGTTCAAAACAGGCCTAGAAGTTCGAAAGTCACGAAAAACCCTTGCGAAAAACAACGATGGATCGTGATGAATCTGGTATCAAATTAAAGCTCTCGTCTCAGGGATTCCAAAACTGGTCTCACAATCAAAAATGGGCAAAGATTTGGTGTGATTTTGTTCGATTGAAGAAGACTGAGTCCGTTGGTTTTTGAAAGTGGCAGGATAGTTTTTCGTGCGTGTGTATATGTGTGTATATAACAGAGATGAGAAAAGAAATGGCTAAGTGTGCGCATATATACTAACAGAGATAACTCGAGGCGTAAGTTTGATAATGACCAACTTGCCCCTCATAGTGTATACAGTATTGGAGACACGGCGCAGGTTTTGAAATGACGAATATGCCCTCCATAGTGAACACTGTGGAGGCGCAACTTTCGACGATACTTAGAAAGAAAATTCTAAGTGAATTTCAACCAGTGTGTATATAGCCAGGGGCGCAACATTGGACTGAAAAGTCAAATGTTGCGCTACAAGAGTGAACATTGACTTAACAAAAACTTCTAAGTCGAAGCTTACACACTTACACTGTACCCTTATACACACTTGGCGCAACATTTCACTTGGTCAAATGTTGCGCTACAGTCATCTCTTATCAGTGTGTATACTTAGAGAATTTGAAGAATTCTCAGAGGTATACGACCACTAACCATTTTATCAAATAAATTTTGATTAACTCAAAATAATCTGATAATTTGATGAGATGAAAATCACAATTAAATCAAATAAAGTTTTAACCAAATTAATTTCAGTCAAACAATATTTAATTAATTATGCTGCAAGTATTTTAATTAAAATTTAATTAATGGACAACTTAAAATAATTTGAATTGCTTCAAATCCATTAATCAAATATAATTAAAATATGAATTAAATAAACACTAATATTCATTAATTGAATATAAGCACTTAAATAATTCAAGAAAATTAATTATAAATATTTACCACATAGCAAATAATCACATAATCATGTAAATTATGGCAAATAATTAAACTTAATTATTAGATAAATATGTAAAATACTGGATGCTCTTTGTAAATTCACAAGTCCTGAAAATATTGACATTTTGAAACTTGTGAACTTACGAACAAATTGCAGTTATTTCTTGTCTAATTAATTAGACATATTTAACATCCCAAGTTCACCAACCAGTCTAGAGAAAGTGGATTCGTCTAGTGGTTTAGTGAAGATGTCTGCAATTTGTTGATCAGTAGGTACGAAGTGTAACTCTACTGTTCCATTCATGACATGCTCGCGAAGGAAATGATACCTGATATCAATGTGCTTTGTCCTGGTGTGTTGAACAGGATTGTGGGCAATGGCAATGACACTCGTGTTATCACACAGAATCGGAATTTTATCCAACATGAGTCCATAATCTTGTTGCTGATTTCTCATCCACAAGATTTGAGCGCAGCAACTTCCAGCAGCTATGTATTCAGCTTCCGCTGTAGACGTAGACACGGAGTGTTGCTTCTTGCTATACCATGACACCAACCTTCGTCCAAGAAACTGACAGATTCCTGAAGTACTTTTCCTATCAATCTTACATCCTGCAAAGTCAGAATCTGTATAGCCAATCAGATTAAAGCCTGTATCTTTAGGGTACCATATCCCTAGATTGGGGGTTCCCTTAAGATACCTAAAAATACGCTTAACCGCTATAAGATGAGACTCTTTAGGATCAGCCTGGAATCTAGCACATAAACAAGTTGCGAACATGATATCTGGCCTACTAGCAGTTAAGTACAAGAGAGAGCCAATCATACCTCGATACTTCGTGATGTCAACTGACTTACCAGATTTGTCCTGATCAAGTTTGACAGCAGTTGGCATAGGGGTTTTGGCAGGAGATGCTTATTCCATTCCATATTTCTTCAGAAGATCCTTGATGTATTTAGATTGGCAGATAAAAATACCGTCAGGCTTCTGAATAACTTGAAGTCCCAGGAAGAAGGACAATTCTCCCATCATGCTCATCTCATACTTGCTCTGCATAAGCTTAGCAAATCTCTCGCATAAAAGATCATTAGTAGAACCAAATATAATGTCATCGACATATACTTGAACAAGAATTATATCATCCTTATGCTTTTTATGGAAAAGAGTTTTATCGATGATACATCTGGTGAAACCATTTTCAAGTAGGAACTTGGAAAGAGTGTCATACCAGGTTCGAGGGGCTTGCTTCAGGCCATAGAGTGCTTTGAAGAGAAAGTATACGAAGTCTTCAAATTTCTTGTCTTCAAACCCAGGGGGTTGTTCAACATAGACTTCTTCTTCTAGATCACCATTCAGGAATGCACTTTTCACATCCATCTGATATACTTTGAAGTTAGAGTGTGCAGCAAATGCTAAGAACATCCTGATTGCTTCAAGCCTAGCAACTGGAGCATAGGTTTCATCATAATCGATTCCTTCTTCTTGCGAATAACCCTTTGCAACCAATCTTGCCTTATTCCTCGTAACAATACCATCTTCATCCAGCTTGTTTCTGAAAACTCATCTAGTGCCAATTATAGATTTTCCTTTAAGTCTTGGCACCAGCTTCCAAACTTTCTGCCTTTCGAATTGATTGAGTTCTTCTTGCATTGAAGATACCCAATCTGGATCACTTAGAGCCTCTTCAACTTTCTTTGGTTCTGTCTGAGACAAGAAACCAGCAAAGTTGCATTCATTTTGGGTTGCTCTTCTAGTCTGCACTCCTGTGTCTGGATCACCAATGATTTGTTCAACAGGATGGTCTCTACTCCATACCCTTTGTCTAGGCAGATTCAATCTTGATGATTCACCATAATCATAGTTGTGTTGAGTGTGATGACTAGTAGATCCACTAATGTGACTTGCTCCCCCTGAGCTGATGCTAATTCTATTTGATGATCCTCCACTTTGACCACTGTGATCATGATGATCATTTGTATTGTTGCCAATACTTCCTTCAGATGGTTCAGGATCAGCAGTTCCTTCATTTGCATTAGGTTCCCTAGTATCAGCTTCAGGTTCATCTTCTCCTATATAGATGTCATCTAAATTCTCAAATTCCAGAGAATCAGATTCATTTTCCTTTTGAAGACTTGGGAGTTTGGTATCATCAAATCTTACATTGATGCTTTCAATCAGCTTGTCGTCATTGATCAGATAAACCCTGTAGGCCTTAGACTCTAAAGAATAACCCAGAAAGATGCCTTCTTCAGCTTTAGCATCAAACTTTCCAGATGTTCTTCCTTTAGAACATATCATTTTGCACCAAACACATGAAAGTAACTTAGTGATGGTTTTCTGTTGACCAATATTACTTCATAAGGAGTCTTATCCAAATCTTTGTTAATCAGGGTACGATTTTGAGTGTAGCAAGCAGTACTCACAGCTTCAGCCCAGAAATAGATTGGAAGTCTTGATTGACTAATCATTGTCCTTGCTGCTTCAATCAAGGTCCTGTTCTTCCTTTCTACGACACCATTTTGTTGTGGAGTCCTTGGGACCGAATACTGACGAGAGATACCCTTATCAGTACAGAATTCATTGAGAACAGCATTACGAAATTCTGTTTCATTGTCTGATCTGATTGCCCTAACTGAAAAATCTGCTTCCTTTTCAATCTTTTTGATATGATCAATGATGACTTGTGCTGCTTCATCCTTTGTATGTAAGAATAATACCCATGTGTATTTTGAGTAGTCATTGATGATCACAAGAGCATATCTTTTCCTTGACATAGAAGGAATGTTGACTGGTCCAAACAGATCCATATGAATCAGTTGAAGGGGTGAACCAATGTCAGTCATGCCTTTGCTCCTGTGTGATGCTTTCTTTGACTTCCCTTTTTCACATGCATCGCAGAGTCCTTCTTGACAGAATTCTTTCTGCGGCAGACCTCTCACAAGTTCTCTTTTGACTAAAGAGTTCATAGTCTTAAAGTTCAAGCGTGAGAGCTTCCGATGCCATAACCAACTATCATCAGTAGAGGCCTTGCTGTAGAAACACTTGACCACCCCCTTACTTATTGAATCTATGTCGGCTATAAACAAACTTGATTTTCTTACACCACGAAGTGTAAGATCCTTGTTCTTCCGGTTATGAATCAAGCAAACTTCCTTCTGAAAGATTACGTCGTATCCTTTGTCACAGAACTGACTGATACTCAGTAAATTGTGCTTGAGTCCTTCCACCAGAGAGATATCTTCAATGATGACATTTCCAACATTCAGCTTACCATATCCCGTTGTGAATCCTTTGCTATCATCTCCAAAGACTACAATCAGGCAGGGACTTTCCGACAGTCATGTGTCTTAAACAGCCACTATCAAGAACCCACACAACTTTGCTTTTCTTTCCTGTGCCCTGCATTCACAAATGGATTAAACTTTCTTTGGTACCCAGACGTTCTTGGGTCCAGGTGGTTTAGTAGAAACAGGAGTATCAACAGAATGTGCTTGTTCAGGGGTGACTGGACTCTTCTCCTTTTTAGTCTTAGCAGAAGTGCTTTTAGACTTGGAGTTTGGAGTCTCCTTCTTCTTAGAAGGACTAGCAGTCTTTGCCATAGGGACAACAGAAGGTGCAGGCATATTCATATTCATAGCAGGTGATGCAGAAAAAGATGCATTTAACATGGTAAAACATGCAGACATCATATTCATAGCACATTGCATGCAACCTACTCTACCACATGGCAAATGAACAGCATTCATGTTAACAGTATTAGGCATGCTAGTGACAGGAGTATCTACTTTAGTCATTTTACATGCATGAGTAAGATGATTAGTAGAATTGCAATTGTTACAAACCTTTCTAGCACTGGGAGTCCTAGAATTGGTTTTCTTAGGATCTAGCTTACCATTCCTGTTGTTCTTCATTTTGTGGAACTAGTACTTCCTAATCCAGTTTTATCAGAATCTTCTCTAACTTGGGGATTAGAAGGTACGTCTTGTGTTTCCTGTTTTACTTGAGGCTTAACAACTTCCTCATTTTTCAACTCTTCCTTAATGACAAGATCTTCTTCTATCAGAGGTTCTGTTTGTGCTTTTCTAAAGATAGAGGTCCTGGCGTTCTTTAGAATCTTAGGTACATTTGTTCCTTCAGGAGCATTCTCAGTTCCTGCTGAAATAAATACACCCTCATTTTCTTTTCTCTTCTTTCTTTTAGAACTTTCTAAAGAACTATAGTCAAGGCCAATAGCAGAATTCTGATAGGCCTTAAGCTTAGTTTCTAGATCAGCTATTTGGGACCTAAGGGATTCCTCAATTTCTGCATTACACTTCTCCTTATTCTCTAGATATTCAATTATATCTTTAAGGTTAGTGTCCATGAGTTTCTCTAAAGCTAACTCGTCTATCCGTTCTTCAAGTTTAGCTATCTTTAGGGTGAGACTACAATTATCTGATTCTGAAGCTAATAAACTAGTGTTCAAGTTATACATCTCTTTACCTAGTTCATTTATAGTCTTTTTATAATCAGCAGTAGTCATATCATCAACAGAAATTTCAGGAGATACCTGAGATGGAGATTCCTCGACAGTGTCAGCCATTAATGCAAATGCATAGTTGCTCTAGACAGGTTCATCAGCAGAATCCGTGTCATCCCAGCTTTTTCCCTTAGCAATGTATGCCCTTCCTTTATGCTTGGCAACCATTGCTTCCAACTTAGCTTTCAGCTTTTCATTTTCTTTCTTCAGATCCTCATAAGAATTCTTCTTATCATATGAGTTGCTTCTTTCTTTGACAGGAGCCGCTTTGGGTTTCCTGCACTCTGTTGTAAAGTGTCCTAAGTCATTGCAGTTGTAGCATCTGACTTTGCTTTTGTCGTACATGTTTGGTTTGTAACTGCCAGTGCTTCTAGACCCTGACCCTGAGTATCCTCCCTTGTTCTGAAACTTGTTCCCTGAAGCTTTCTTGTACCGGGGGTTCTTCCTGAACTTGATGTGCTTGAACCTTGCAGCCATATTAGCCATAGACTTATCCTCCAGCTGCTCTAGCTCTTCTTGAGTATAAAACTCATCCTCCGGATCTACAGAAACTTCATCAATTTCAGCTTCTACAATTTCAGACTTGGTAGAAGGATAGTCAGTCTTGACAGATGAACAATCACTCTGTGTGACAGTGTGATCATTAATGCCATATTCAACTAATTGCTGATATCCAAAGTAAGGTTCATCAGCAATAAGTGCAGTGGTCTTTTGCAAGGCCATTCCCTTGGCTTCAGATGATCCACCACCATATATGATCTTCTTTTGTTCGAGTTCCATCTCAAACGTCTTAGGTTTCCCAAACAGTCTTTCCAAAGTCATGGTTCTGAAGTCGCTTCTTTCCCGGATGGTCTCAGTCTTCACAACTAAATGTGGTGGCATCACAAATGAGAACTTTCTGTTAATCTCTTTTGGTGGATATGTCTTTCCATGTAGAGTGAGTTCATTTGACAACAACATGAACCTCTCGTAGATTTGAGAAATGTTCTCTCCAGGTAGTGCCTTGAATGCTTCATATCTGGCAATCAACATGTCGTATCTGTTTTCCCTTACTTCTTCAGATCCCTCCATCAATGCCTCAACAGCATCCCACATCCGCTTTGATGTTTTCAGACTCAGAATAAGATATGTCATAGTCTTGGTCATTGATTCAACAATTATGAGTTGCAGATTATGGTCATGTGCAATAAATTCCTTGTCAGTTTCAGAGTATTCACTTTTCTCTTTGGGAACAGACTTTTGTGGAATGCGAACACCATTTTCATCAGATTCAGGAATAATCTATTTGGCACAAACGGACCATTTTCCAGAATCCCAATGTACAGGGGATTGGCAGCTCTAATATACAGCAACATTTTCATCTTGCAGTTGTTGTAGTCATCTTTGTCAAATGGAGGTACCTTGATTCCTAACTTGTGTGTCGACATTATTATCAAATAAAATTACGATTGTACGGACAACTAGCTTTTCAGATTGGTAACGGATCCCAGATCTGTATATCGATCAGCTAAGCTCTAATACCAATTGTTAGGTCCAATCAGACGTAGAAGGGGGGGGGGGTTGAATACGTCTGTACCAATTTCTTCGATTTAATTTAATTGCGGAATAATTCTGTTTCAGTGCAGTTTAAATCAATCGTAAATAAACAACTCCAGCAAGTCGGGGAATATTCTTGTATTAAAAATAATCCTCGGGTGCTACAAATTCCAACACAAGTGTCGGCTGCAGAGACTACAATCACTCTATTACAAACTCTCGATTAATTCGATATTCTAACTTTGCTCTCGAGAATGTGTATAGTATGTGCACTTACAAAGTGTGTAGTTAGTTTCAAATGAAACTACAAAGCTCTATTTATAGGCTTTCAATATCTAACCATGGTTAACGAGTTCGTCCTGGACGACTTGAGTTCGTCCTGGACGAATTCAATTTAACTACAGTTAAATTGAATTGTCCAAATAAAAACTAACTCTAAGTCTTCATAGTTGCTCCAATATATGTATTGCAAAGATGCGCCACTTTTGAAAGTCAAAACCTGCGCTTGGGTTTCTCAGTTAAACGTTGCGCCAAAGTCAATAGTTGCGCATGCCCAGTGCTTCACAGTATGTGTACCACTTAGAATTTATTCTAAGTTAAGATCTGTACCCCTGAGAGAATGGCTTGGAGTCGCAAACTTTGACTAAGTCAAAGTTTACGCTTCAAGTGAATTCCTTCATGTTGCCCTGTGGGTATTTTACTTAGAAACAATTCATGTGAATTGAATTGGCGCCACTGTTGAAAAGTCAAAGGTTGCGCCTTTGACTTTGGTCAAAGGTTGCGCCTTTGACTTTGGTCAAAGGTTGCACCTTTGACAATACACTGTACTGTAGCTTCAGTGTTAACACTTAGAGAATTTTCTTGAATGTTAATTTTCAAGCTTTGACTAAAGTCAAAGATGGCGCCTTTGTTCCACTGTGTTGCCCTGTATATGACTTAGAAAAATTCTCTTGAGTTAAACTTGCGCTTCATGTCTCCATATACACACACACATATATATATATTAATTAATTGTTTGTCACTTGAATTGATTTAATTCAAGTGACTTAAATTAATAATAAAATATATATACATATATATGTACATATTAATTTAAGTCTCTGGCAACTCATTCTGGAACGCTTGATTGACTTGATCAATTAATTTGTTGATCGAATCCACTGAATAACTTCGTACGTCCTGACGTCCTGTGCACTGGTCTGGTTCACGAACGACTTGAACTGAAATAATTCCTTGAATCCTTTTGCTTGATAATATACTTGATCAGTCATTCCGGGTTAGATGTTGCTTCGATAAATTTGATTATAAATGATCAAATTAAATATACTAGAATCTTTAGGTCTTTGATACTTGATCTTCAGGTAGCAGAAACTGATTGTGCTTTATTATTCACTGAGGCTTGAACATGTCAATGAACTTCTTCCAGTGGACTGATGCTCGTCTCAGATATCTTGATTGTCTTTGTCTGTTCGTATCGAATCTCCAACCTGTAGATTCCTGTATTATACTTACGTATTGTTTCCTGTCCTTTTGTTGTGTTGAGTTATCGTAATTACATTTACGTTACATTATGCTTTACACCAAGTTGGCAGAAAAGAATCCAGATCAACCTCAAGATTGATATTGAAGACCTCGGTGTCGAGCCGACATAAGATGCCTCTGCAAGTGGAGCCAACACCGCCAACATGGAAACTACTTGATTTTATCCTTGATGTACTTAAAAAATCTAATCATATTTTGCAAATTTTCACTTGTAATGTAATTATGACTTGAGAATTTATGAACTTGAACTGCTATTTCAGTAGGATGGTTGAATTATGATTGTTGCAAAACTTGGATGAATAATTTATGGTTAAATCAGAATTTGCAATTGGTTGGCTTGATTTGTTTTGGGATGTTTCCTATTAAATCAAAACTTGTTGTTGCAGAGTGAGTAAGATGTTGCTATTGGATTAATGGCAACATCACACCTGTGTTGCTAAAAAATGAACTGTGTCGCCATAGATTTTATGGCAACACCCTCTTTGATGTTGCTATTAGAAAAATAATGTAGCCATAGACACCTAACACCACATTTTTTGGGTGTTGCCATAGCTTGTTAAAATATGTTGGCTTACGCTCTAAGGTTACAAGGCGATATCCAACACCCACTATTTTGACAAAAATGTTGCCTTAAACCTTATGGCAACATTTTTCAGCATTTTTAACACTTTTTCAGGGTGTTGTCGTAGGCCATATATGGTGTAGTGTTAAAGTTTGTTCATCGTTATTGCTAGCGATAATGACGAGATTAGGACGGTTCAATGTCGGTGATGATGAGATATCACTATCAATTAGTTTGATAGTGTGATTTTGAATATGAATTTTCTTGAATAATTTTCTTGCATGATTAAAGATTTTCTTGTTTAATTGGTAAGTTTATTGCCCAACTTTATTTTATTGTATTGGCTTTAATAGTAGTAATGATTATTTAAATTTTATTTATTTTCAAATGGTAAGTTGACTCGCTTGATTGAAGCTCATTTTGAATTTTATTTTGTTTCTCGAGTAATTGCTTATATATGCTCTAAATGCTTTAATCATGTTTAATGCTGATTAATGACTTTTATTGTACCATTTTTGGATGACCATGATTGATGGCATATATTCTTGGCCTAGTATACGACAATTTGATGCCATTTTGTTGGCTTGTTTATTATATTTAATCTGTTTCTTAAATTTTTAGATATTATTTTCAAGATGTTTTATATTTCAACATTTATATATTAATACTTATATTATTAATTATATTCTTAGTATTTATTTAGCTTGTTATATATCTAGCCAAAGGGTCTCCCTTTGGTTAGATATAATTTTTCTATTTTCTTTTTTATTTATCTTTTTTTGATAAATTATTTTGGATTTATCTTATTTTGAGAATCCATACTGATTTTAATAGTTAAATTAATTATTATTATTTCCTTGTTACTAATGGATTGTATTTGTTTCAGGTAGCGTGGTCTTACAAGTTGGGATGTTTTCTTTTCGGACATTAAGTTTTATTGTCTAAACTTCCGGACACATTTTCATGTCTTTCGGTCAGATAATAAGCTTTTTGAATGAATGAAACTCCTCAGAGTATTGGTGTATCTCGTTACGGGTAAGTGCAATCCTTTTAAAAGAAACTTATACCCCGTGCAATGACCGGAAACTTTTTAATTATTTTATAAATTTTTATATTTAATGTATTTAGAATGAAGAAAAAATTATTTATCAATAATAAATTATATAATTAAATAAAAACAAAATATTGAATAATATTTTTTAAGTCAGCACTACTTGTGAAGTACTAAGCTCTTGTCTAGTCCTTGGTCATGCTTTTTATTTTTTATGTTTGATTTCGTGCTTATTTAGTAGCATTATTGCATTATTCACGACATCATTTTTTACGACCATTTCTTTATTGATCATCTTATATATCTTTGACATATTCTTAATCACATATCACATGTTTTTTTTATCTCTCTAACACATTCATATTTTGATATTAACAAAATTTTATATAATAATTTTTACAGATGAGGAGGAAAGTTGGTGATCCTGATGTGGAGTATGAGATGGTTTTATATATTTGTATTTGTGTCAGATTATCTATCAGTAGTTGGAGCTGACCTATTTGTTGTATCACTTTGAGATATAGGTTCTTATGTGACTAGAGGCTTCTCAGTAGCAGCTGCCTCATTTTGAGAGACAGGTTCTTGTGGGCTGGCCTCAGCAACTGCAGGATTTGCTACATCCCTTTAAGATGCAGGTACTTGTAGAATCCCAGACTGTGTATAATCTTCTTCATCCCTTTGAGATGAAGGTTCTTGCAGGATAGATTATTCTGTAATTGGCATCTGATCATGTTGAAGACCTTGTGATTTAAGCTTAGCAAACAGGTCTAATACATTTTTTTATTCAGATAATTGTAGTGGCATGTGTAGACTGCTTGTCAGGAACTGATGGTGAGAGAAAAATCACATCAGTATTTAGTTGTGCATCAAAAGACAACTTTTGAGATTTGAGTGGAGATGAAAATTGATCTACAGAATGTTTCCTCTTTCGAAGTGCAGAGAGTTTAGCTGCAGACTTCCCAATTGCTCTTGAAATTATAGATGATGGGGTGGCATTGTCATCACCATCATCGGAAATAGTGATAGGATGAGTGATCATCCTGCGCAGTCCATCCTTGCATGTGACTTCTTTCGATCGTGAAGAGGTGTCTGTAGGGGCCTTTGATCCTGATACATGATGAGTATCATATCGAGAAGCCTTTTTAGATTTTACAACTGATGACTTTTAAGAGACATCAGAGGTGGATGAGTGTTTAGTTGACTGTTTATGTGGATGCTTGGGTTGGACATTGGAGGTGTGGAGTCCAATGTCCTAGCATCAGGAGCTGATGGAAAGGCATTAGAGGTAGCCAAACCATATTGGTTAGGCAATCTTGACTGTAAAAGATGCCTAATGTGTTAGGAACGACACACTGGTATTTGAAACAAGTTTTATTTTCCCCACTAACTAAAGCCTTAATGCTTGTATCAACAATTTTAAAAACTAGCAATAAATCATCATTTTGAAAACAGCATTTGGACAAAAATGATCAAAAATGAGTTGCAAAAACCAAGTATAACAAATATTTCCAGTTTTATCCTCCTTTTCTGACTGCCAGGAGCTCCACCAAAAAGGTATCATAATCAAAAGGAGTGTTATGAATAAGAGAGTACCAAATTTGAAGAGATCCTGATGGTAGAGCATCAAAGTTGGAAACTTTATTTAAGAAGCAACAACTGATGTAGTCAAAGAAAAAGTTCCATTCTTTCTTTACGAGCGATATTTGCAATGAGCCAATTTCGGCAGCGTCTCTAGCATAACCTAGAGTTTCTAGAAATCTAGCAGTTTATCATTGGTTAGCTTAGTAGGAGTAACTATACCAAGTTGGTGAATGTGAAGGAAATCAGTAGGAACATCAATAGATTCTACTCTTACCCTTGTTGAGAGTTTTATAGTTTTCAGTAAAATGAAATTTATTCTCTCGGTTCTTATGGTTCAAAAATCATTAGGCTTGTTGAATTTTACCTTTTCAGAGTTGACACCTAAACCAGCTTTTGGCAACCTATCATTGCCCTTCACTTTTATTGTTCAAGAGGTGTCAGGTTCTCATATCTATTCTCTATACTCATTTCCTTTTTAATATCTTCCTGTTTGATTTCATATTTAATGATGACAGGTGTATCAAATAGTGGTTCTGCTTATGAGGATTTAAACAATGGTTTGGGGGAGTCTTTCAAAACAAAAGGTATTCACCTCTCCTCATCACTCTTCTTAAAGGGAGTAATATTACTAGCCTTGCCTACAGATCTATTGTATTCAAATGCTATTATTCAAATCATATTCCAACAGTTCTTTTTATTTCCTGTTTATATCAGTTAATTCTTTGACTATAGATGAGGCATCCTTATAGGCTCTACTTTTCACTTTCTCTTTTTTCTAGCTGAAGTCTTAAGGCTACTTCACTCTTCTCAAGAACTCTGACCTTAGCAGATTGTAGTTCTACTAGTCAGCTGTTCAACTTTTAGGCTTTAACAATTTCATCTCATTCATTTTAAATTCATGATTTTCTAAGACTAAAGCATTATTTTTAAGAGTGATAGCTTTCAACTTACTTCTAGCATCATTTCTTTCCAATCCTATTTGCATAAATAATTTAGGTCACGTAGGATCTACCTGAAAGCTTCCAGCACGAGGAGGTGATGATAATTCAGATTTAGCCGTGAAAGCAACATTTCCCAGTTGCTCCACTTCATCACTATCTGTATCATCCCAGCTTTTCCCTTCTGCTAGATAAGATCTGCCCTTGAAGCTTTGACTTCCAGAAGTACCCAGATGCTTCTTTACCAAGGCATCGTACTTCTGCTTTATCTCGTCACAGGAATCCTTCTTCTTTCCTTGAACCATGGGCCGTTTGCATTCAGGTGCAAAATGTCCTAGTTCACCACAATTGGAGCAGTTAAACTTGCTTCGGTCCACCATGCTAGTCTTGTATCCATTTTTATTGGTTGAAGATGAGGAACTTCCCTTCTAAAACCTGCTTACAGCTGGTTTGTATTTATAGGAAGGGTTCTTCCTAAATCTCATGTTCCCAAACTTCTTGGTGAGCATTGAAAGAGATTCATCTTCCAGATTTTCCAATTCCTCCATAGAATAAAACTTTTCATCACTATTGGAAGAAGCAGTTGGTCCCACTTCAGGCACAACTAATTGCTGAGTGGTTTTAGAAGGTACAACAACATCCTTCTTTTCTTCCAGAACTGGTGACTCCATCACTAGAGCTTTTGAGGAACAAAAAATTTTACCCCAACTATATCTCTGCTTAGTCTAAACTTGTTCAAGTTCATATTTAAGTTCTTACTGTAGGAAAAATCGGACCTTAGCCCTGCGTTTTATGATACTAATTAAAAGTTCGAACAGAATATTAACCTTAATCGCTACGGCGCAAGCGATTCAAATCCACGTCTTCTACTGTATTCCCTGATTCTCTTTGGACGAAGTGTGGCCTTCGATCTCCCAAGGTGTGCCTCTCCTTAAAGCTCCGAAAACCAAAACCCTAGCTGTCTCCTTGAGAAAAACGTCTGCCTCTCTCTGACTCTAGGATAAATTCGTTTTTGGTGTATCTCTCAGCTTTAGGAGAACGAGAATATATATAGGCTACAGTAGGGATCATGGACCATTAGGTCAGGCCTTCCAATGACATTCCGGGCCAGGCCCGATGTCATTAAATATTAATTCAATCCACTAAAGAATTAATATTTGCATTACCTTTCCTAATTCCGTAAATTAATTATTTAATTCGGCTCCCATATTAATTGCTTATAAATTCCCCATGTTTAAGATATCGCATGTCCATTAATTAAATTAATTTCTGACAATTGATTTAATCAATATCTTTTATCCTTGATCATCCACTCAACCTTATAATTATGCAAGAACAAATCTGCCTGCAGGACTAAAGCATAATTATCTTTATGAGCTTTCAAGGGGACATCATCACCCGAATATATTTTTCGGACACGGTTCCCTTCTACAGTCAATATCCCACTCTGTATATAATGTCATCGCCCAATACATAAATTCGTAATTTAAAATAAATTACTTAACTTATGAGTCAAGGTATGTGCATTAAATACAAGTGTCAATCACTATATCCGGATTAAGAACTTAAGCATTAATAACATCATAGAGTCTTAGTTCTTTATTGTCGGAATTAAAGAAACAATTATTCTACTATTTTGATCCCGTTCAATATACACAAAGTATACAAGTATTTTCAATAGTCAAGATAAACTATTTCCAAATAATACATCAGCCGTTCCAGTGGTTTGTCTAACACCACCTCGACTGTGAACCTTTATTATATTATATAAGGAACTCGACAATCTAATCTTCTGCTGTCCCATTTGATACTAGATTGCCTACAATATATAATATACAGACAATATGAAAACATGCATTCAAGATTCTCAAATAATTGTTATATACTTCAAACGAATATTTCAGTATAACCCTTTCGCAACAAGTCTTGCTTTCCAGGCTTTCACCTTTTTGTCTGATCCCCTCTTTTTCTTGTAGACCCACTTACATCCAATAGGTTTTACACCTTTGGGTGGTTCCACGAGCTCCCAGACCTGATTAGAATACATTGATTCCATCTCAGAATCCATTGCCTTTTGCCAAAGACTTGCATCTTTGTCTTGTATTGCCTCTTTGTATGTCCGGGGATCATCATCATGTTGACCAGAGACCAAGTCCGAAGACTCTCCCAAAAACATGAATCTGTCGGGCTGTCGAACAACCCTCCCACTACGACGAGGAACTGGTGCGGTATTAGTGACATGTTGCACAGTCTGCTGTGGTTGTTCTACTTGTACTACAGGCTCATTATTCGTCCCTCCCACTAGTTCCTCTAAAACGATACTACTCATGGGTTTGTGATTCATTATATAGTCTTTCTCTAAGAATCTTGCATTGGTGCTAACAGTGACATCCCGATCCTTGGGACTATAAAATAAATAACCTTTTGTTCCCATGGGGTAGCCTACAAACAGCTTTACTTCTGTACGAGATTCTAGCTTAGTCGCGTTCTTGTTCAGCACATGTGCTGGACAACCCCATATCCGAATGTGTCTTAGACTCGGTTTGTCCCCGGTCCATAATTCTAAAGGGGTTTTAGGAACCGACTTAGAAGGTACTAAGTTCAGAAGATAAGCTGCTGTCTCTAAGGCATGTCCCCAAAATGACTTGGGTAAATCCGAATAACTCATCATCGATCTAACACTCTCTAAAAGAGTCCGGTTCCTTCTCTCTGCTACACCGTTCTACTGGGGTGTGCCTGGTGCAGTCAACTGGAATTCCCCAAGCAAGTATTCGCCACTACGATCAGATCGTAGTGACTTGATACTTTTATTATGTCGCTTCTCCGTTTTAGCTTTGTACTCTTTGAATTTCTCAAAGCACTCAGACTTACGACGCAACAAATAAACGTACCCATATCTAGAATAATCGTCAATAAAAGTGACGAAATACTCATAACCACATCTTGCTTGGATATTCATAGGTCCACATAAATCAGACTGAACCAATCCTAACATTTTTTTGGCTCTATTCCCCTTTGCCTTGAAAGGCCTATTTGTCATTTTACCTTCCAAGCAGGATTCACAAATTGGAAATGGCTCCACTGCCAATGAGCCTAAAGGCCCGTCTACTACCAGTCTTTGAATCCTCCTCAAGTTAATATGACCTAATCTCAAGTGCCAAATATATGTTTGGTTCAAACTAGAAGGTTCCTTTCTTTTATTAGAGTTAGAAGATGTGTTGTTCAATACCCTATGTTGTAGTTGCAGTGCGGGTTGACTAGGATTAATTATATACAAATTGTCTTGCAATGTACCAGAACATATAATCCGTTTATTCATCATAATAGAAACATTACGATCCAAACAAATATTATAACTATCCATAGCAAGTTTAGAAACCGAAATCAAATTCTTTCTAAAAGAAGGTACATAAAGACAATTGTTCAAAACCAAAATCCTATCAGAACCAAAAGATAAATGAATAACTCATACTGCAACTACTGCTACTTTCGTAGCATCTCCCATGAACACGTAGATCTCACCATCTCTAAGCATTCTGGATTGCTGGAACCCCTGCATAGAGTTACAAACATGATCAGTGGCTCCAGTATCTACACACAAAGTGCTCGTAGATATAGCCCCTACAAATGTTTCTGTAACTAGAGAAAAAGACATACCAGTATCGTTTGTCTTCTTAGGAAGAGGACAATCCTTTTTCTAGTGACCCGACTGCTTGCACCGGTAGCACTTCCCCTTAGGCTTTTTCACACCACCTTGAACTCCCACTACCTTCACAGCTTTCTGTGTCTGAGCCTTTTTCTTCTTCTTATTGCCTTTCGGCTTAGAGGAAGAACCTTTCTCAGCAACATTCACTTGAACACTCTGGCGAAATAATCCTTCAGCTGCCTGAAGTTCTGTCAGCAGTTCCGCAAGACTATACTGCCTCTTGTTCATGTTGTAATTCAAGCGGAACTGCTCAAAACTCTTGGGCAAGCTCATAAGGATAATGTCAATCTGGGTTTCCCCGTCAAGCTCTGCACCAAGGATCTCTATCTCATTCAGATGTGACATCATCTTGAGAACATGATCTCTTACAGGTGTACCTTCAGCCATCTGAGTGTTCAATAAAGCCTTCATGGATACTTGCCTAGAAGCCCTATTCTGATCTCCAAAAAGTTCCTTGAGATTAAAGAGCAAATCCGAAGCAGTGGCCATAGTCTGATGCTGATGCTGCAAAACACCCGACATTGCTGCCAGAATGTAACATCGCGATATCTCATCAGCCTTTATCCACCGCTTATAATACTCTTTCTCCTCATCAGGAGCATCAGCAGCGGGCTGCTCAGGCTTGGGTTCATAAGTGCAAAACTTATACTCCTCAGCAGTCAACACAATGTCCAAATTACGTTTCCATTCAATATAGTTAGGTCCGGTAAGTTTGTTATCCTTAAGTATGGTGAACAGTGGATTAAAGCCCATTTTATCCTGAGAATCATGCATGGAAAAATCACGTTACACATAAAGAAGGGTGCATTAAAAATTAAGACCTATTGGTTCCTCTAACAATCATTAAAATTAAATGCACTAACGTTTAAACACCATAAGTTTCTGGTACGTCACGATGGGTGACATGTATACCACCTAAATTTGTTTAAACGTTACTTCGGTCCTATTACTAAACAATAAGCCACGTTGGGGTGGTCTATATTATTTTTCATATCTAAGTGTATACCATCATCAAATCTTAAATTATCCGAAACCTATGGAACTTGGTACGCCACGATGGGCGGCATGTATACCTTCCAATATTCCTTAAATAGAATACTTCAATTCAATATTCGTGTCTGGTTTGATTTCTAGGCAGTGGAGGAGTCACATCGGTCTCACTTAATACCCATAAGCCTTAGAAATCGCCCCAAATCAGAGATAAAGAAAATTCGTATCTATTCGTATTAATTAAAGAAGTTTGTTCCAGTAATATCTATAACATTCTAGACACCATAAATTACATGCCACGATGGGTGACGTATACATAATTTATATTCGTCTTTATGTTAAATTACATACAAACAATGATGGAGACCACGGGATTTAATATCATATTAACTCCCTCTCCCACTTAGAATTTACTTTGAGGATTTTAATCTAGATGCATCGCCCTATGTTAGTTCTTCGAAGTCCACATGCATACTATCATGATCATAGCAACACAAAGAACACATAACATGGCAGCATACTATCATGATTAAAGCATTAATGAAAAACATCCCTATGTCCATGTCATTCTAGCATGCGAAAGGTTAGTATCACATGGCATAACAACAAAGACAAGAAACACATAACAACAATAATCAAGTATTATGTAAATCATAATAAAACACGTCCACTATTATGGCCCCGGAAAAATCAGCTTCGAATTCATCATTCGAAAGATTCCAGAAAACTTCGAGAGCCCGTTTGGAGTCCTAAACGGCCTCCGAATGCCTCGAAAAGTTCTGAAAACAGCCTCGAAAACACCTCAACCGGGGTTCCCCGGGTTGTAGCTAGCTCCGTCTCGTTCTGCCGTCTCCGAAAAGTGCTCATTCGCCCAAATCGGACACCGTATGCAAAAGTTACGGCCAAAACAGTGCAGCACCCCCGAAACCCTAATCGCAGCAGCAGAAGATCCTTGTTTCTTGCAGCCCCGTTGATCAAACAATTACATGCAAATTGTACAGACGAACCAACCTATTCTATTACATCTGATCATAATCTAAAACAATTACAAATTGAATTACAAGATCAAAACTATCACGATCAACCCTCGTGATTTACAACAGCCACGATAAACCACGTGGAATCCAAACATAACAGAATAACCACGATAAACCACATGGGATCCAAAACACATAATTAAAACATGGCCATAATAGTGGATAACAACCTGCATCACAGAACCACTACATACATGCATATATATAATCATGACATGGACTACATATCATAAAACGCAGAACCGCAAACTGGCTCTGATGCCATTGTAGGAACAATCGGACCTTGGCCCTGCGTTTTATGATACTAATTAAAAGTTCGAACAGAATATTAACCTTAATCGCTACGGCGCAACCGATTCAAATCCACATCTTCTACTGTATTCCCTGATTCTCTTTGGACGAAGTGTGGCCTTCGATCTCCCAAGGTGTGCCTCTCCTTAAAGCTCTGAAAACCAAAACCCTAGCTGTCTCCTTGAGAAAAATGTCTGCCTCTCTCTGACTCTAGGATGAATTCATTTTTGGTGTATCTCTCAGCTTTAGGAGAAAGAGAATATATATAGGCCACAGTAGGGATCATGGACCATTAGGTCAGGCCTTCCAATGACATTCCCGGCCAGGCCCGATGTCATTAAATATTAATTCAATCCACTAAAGAATTAATATTTGCACTACCTTTCGTAATTCCGTAAATTAATTATTTAATTCGGCTCCCATATTAATTGCTTATAAATTCCCCATGTTTAAGATATCGTATGTCCATTAATTAAATTAATTTCTGACAATTAATTTAATCAATATCTTTTATCCTTGATCATCCACTCAACCTTATAATTATGCAAGAACAAATCTGCCTGCAGGACTAAAGCATAATTATCTTTATGAGCTTTCAAGGGGACATCATCACCCGAATATATTTTTCGGACACGGTTTCATTCTACAGTCAATATCTCACTCTGTATATAATGTCATCGCCCAATACATAAATTCGTAATTTAAATAAATTACTTAACTTATGAGTCAAGGTATGTGCATTAAATACAAGTGTCAATCACTATATCCGGATTAAGAACTTAAGCATTAATAACATCATAGAATCTTAGTTCTTTATTGTCGGAATTAAAGAAACAATTATTCTACTATTTTGATCCCGTTCAATATACACAAAGTATACAAGTATTATTCAATAGTCAAGATAAACTATTTCCAAATAATACTTCAGCCGTTCCAGTGGTTTGTCTAACACCACCTCGACTGTGAACCTTTATTATATTATATAAGGAACTCGACAATCTAATCTTCTGCTATCCCATTTGATACTAGATTGTCTACAATATATAATATACAGACAATGTGAAAACATGCATGCATTCAAGATTCTCAAATAATTGTTATATACTTCAAACGAATATTTCAGTATAACCCTAACACTTACAACTCCGTAGAGTTTATCCAGAGAGATTTTATTCAGATCCCTGCTTTCCCTGATTGCAGTGATTCTTTCTTCCAAGTGTTCAGGAAGTGTCAAGGGAAACTTCAGGTTCATCTCTATGTTGTCATAGTATTTCCCGTTCAAATTTAAATTAGTAATTAGGTTATCATATCTTATAAACACTTCTGAATCCCCTTCTCCGGGATTGGAACCAAACTGTTCATACTGAGCCATCAGTATCTCTTTCTTTTTTTTCTCTAACTTCTTGATAATCTCTAGAGTGTCCAATATCTACTTTGTATTTTTATAGTTGACCACAACATTTTCATGAAAGGTTCTAGAGATTTCACCAGTATAAGTTGAAGACAATCATCTAGATTAAGTTGGTCATTTTCTTCATTAGTGTACTCAGAAGGTTCCTTTGGAACAATTCTATGAGGTATTAACACACCATCTTCCTCGTGTGCATTTATGACGTTCATCGGAGTAGTAACACCCTTGGTTAATATGCCAATATATTTCTTATTGGCATCTCGGAGGAATAGTAACATTTGCCTCTTCCCTAGCCCATAATGTTCCTTTACGTAGGGTGGAATTTTAATACTGCTAACTTTGTGGGTACTCATTCTGAAGGATTAAAAGTGTATGGTGTTTGGATGAGATTTAGATTTTTGAAAGAAAAATTATTTTTGATCAGAAATAATTTTCGGAATAAAATTATTTTGAATTAAAAATTATCTGAAAATCATAGGGTGGGTATAGGATCTTATAAGGTATATTATATCAGCCGCTCTGATACCAATTGTTAGGTCCGAATACGATTGTAGAAAGGGGGTTGAACACAATCGTCCGAAAAATCGCGCGGAAATAATCTAATTAAAATCGAACTTGGAAATAAGATTAATATTAACTGATGAAATAAGGTTCAAGTTAAATAATACATTAAACTTGAAAGTCGTTACACAATTAAAAAGGGTTTAGTTTTAATGTCCACTATATATTCTAAATAAATGTGACAAGAAGTATTCTAGTTTAGGGATTTAAAACACTCGAATGATCAAAGCACAGAACTTATATGAATATAAAAATATACATGTTAAGCAACTTGATCAAGGAATACAAAGTTTGGACATTTACAAATGAAGAGGTGATCCCATATTTATAGGGAAAGGTTTGAACTATCAAGACAATTGCTAGACAAACTTAAGACAATCTTAAGATAATTTAAATCACAAAATACACTGCAAGTCTGTGACGGACCCACAATATTAACTAGCAGAAGCATGAATGATATAAATTAACAATAAAAGTTCTAGAATAACTTAGAGAATCTAAAATACAAGTCTTAACCACAATCCCCGGATCACGGGAATGAGTATGAACAACATCTAACATATTTTCAATATTACAGACCAAAATGTCTAAGTCAAATTACTACCAAATTTTAGATCCCACAAGTTATAAGTAATGGGGAACTACAAGTTCCCAACCTGCTCAATCATCTGACGGTAAGCATACCCCGAGCCCCCACATGTCTTACGAGCGGTTTGCTTGAATCGGGTCATCATCGGGTTTTACTGAAGGGTTAGAATAAACAACAATATTAATGTGGAAAAAGCTCATCAAGTGAATAATAGTTCATAACAATCATCATATGAAAATGTAATCAACAGAAGGTAAATCAACAATATGAAATCTAAAGTAAAGGTTCAAGTCTTAACAAGATATTGAAATTGGAAATCTGCACGACGCTATGAGCATTGAGGGGTGATCAGCCCACATCAAGCTCCGAACCACGTAACAAAGTGATTCACAACTATCGAGGATCTTCGGCATACATTGGCCATATAAAACCTTTAGGCTCCCCGCTACTAAGGTTTTACAATTATAATAGTGACTAGCGCCTCAGTCTTATTAGAAAATACCATCCAATTCCTTTTAATCAATTCATTTCAATTCAAAGGGTTCTTGATCAAGGACAAGGTATCAAGTATGTGTATTGTCAAAGTTCAAGTGACAAGTTATCTAAAATGAGGGAATGTTATTAAGATCAAGGTTCCCAAAGTGATACTTCAAGCTTATGAGAGGTTTCGGGTTCTCATGATATATATTAAGGGACTATTATAAATTATTCATGTGGGTATTATGTGATATGAAGGATAAAGGTCATTTCAAGTACAAAAGCAACTTACTAAATCCAAGGTCTAATTATTGGGTGATGACAGGGATTATTCATTTCTATTAAAGCTGTATTCATGCATTCACAGGGTATTCATTCACAACAAACAGAATTAAAAAGGTAAGTTGAGAGTTTCACTTACCTGAACTACGCTTACTGAATACTTGTATGGAATCGTCTAGAGGCTCCTTGCCTGGCCTGCTACTTGCACCTATAATTAATGGTATCTTCGTCACCACAATTGCTTAACTACCCTTTCGCGTATAGCTATAGACACACACAAATATATATATATACAATACACACACACACACACACACACACTTAAACTCAACTAATTACAAGTAATATATACATCAAGTAATCCACATAACACATAGCAGGAAAAGGCCGGCATGGCAATTTATTACTTAATTAGTAGTGGATATTTAACTTCTAATTACTACCTTAGTCACTTAAGCAATTAATCAAGTAGCACATAATGTCTAGGACTAATACTCCTAATTCTCCTTTAATGTCTTCAAATCAAACTAATTATAATAAGGCACACTTGTGCCCCACCTCACAAGACTCAAAAATGCAATGCACACTAATATGACTTACCCGAATGCTTACCTTGGCACCACTTGTGTGCCTTGGCAAAATAATGCACTTCTACTTAGTGCCTTCACCTAAAATGCTTCTTACTAACTTATATGACTTAAATCTAACTCCAAAATTCATTATGAGGTCAAGGACTCACATATGACACACACAAATGCAATGCACCCTTACTAGGCTCCTAATTGTGACTTTAATGGTGACACTTGGATGTTTTGGTAGAAATATGGTATCTCCACCTAAGGCATTCACTCCAAACCAACTGCCAAAGATTGATGAAACTATAAACTAACTCTATGAGGTGATATGACTCAAATGCCTCACTTTCAAGGACCTTTAAAACCCAATGCCCCAACTGGACTCCCCTGCTTAGACACGTTGGCACCCCTTGGAGGTGCCTTGGAAGAAACATAGATTTCTACCTTGTGCCTTGGTTAAATTCTGAATCCTATGTATTCTTAAGACGTAAATATAACTTTTTAAATTGGTTTGACACCATGGCCTTACTCAGGCCTCTCTAGGCCTCCATGTCAATTTGACATAGATCTGCCTACCCTGCTAACCACACTGCCCTGTTTTTACCAACTTCAAACTCAATTATCTAATTCAATCATTCATTCTAATGACTTTTTAAGCTTCCTAAGACTCTATTAAACTTATTTAAACAAATGCTCCATGAAGGCTTAACCTATGACATAGTGATAACCAACCAAAAGTCAAGTTTACCTCAAAGTGCCCTGTTCTGAGCTGCTCTCGGATATCAGTGTGTGCACCTAACCAAATGAGAGTTTTTATTGATTCTAAAGCTACTGGAGGCTTGGACAAACCAGGTACAAACTCCAGGGAACTCAGGCCTAGAAGGGCCTTAGCAAAACACACCTAAATTTCGTAGTTTTCTTAGTGCAAAATTCTGCTATTAGTGTTCGTGTGTGCCTCCTTCCACCGTAACTCCCATCTCAACTCCAAAATCAACAAACAAGCCAACAAAATTATCCTACAACGTATACATCCCTACTGACCTCCATTGTACAAGGGTTACAAGCATAAATCTAACCATATAAGTCAATTTCCGAGACAAAAACAAAGAGCATAGCAGAGCAGATTTCACATATGCGATTTCAAGAAAATTGTCGAATGAAAAACATATGATATCAACTTGATGGCTACTGAGTATAACCACAACTCATCAAGGAACGTTTTATCCTAACATTTCATGGCAAAATCAAGGCTTGCAATGCATAAAAACTCAAGTTTAAGTCATACATTTGTCACACAAACATCCATTCAGAAAATCATGTCATGCAAGTACCAATTTCAACTTTTCTTGTAAAAGTCATATCATTCAAAGGTTGAAACTTTGTAAAACACATCTTAAAAGATCAAAGGTTCTATGAAAGCCACATGAAAGGTCTCATCTTTTCAAAAAACCACTTAATCAACAATAAATCCATTCGGCTCCTTGAGAGTCATTGCCGAATGGTTGAGATCAAGATCATGGCTTGACAATGGAAGGAAAACACCTCCTCAAGACCATCTCTAGATCAAGATTTTCAGCCACTTTGAGTTCTACTCTAGATTCACAAGAATCCAAATTAAACCATTGGCTTATATGGCGTGCACACTATGAAACTAACATCAAATGAAGATTTACCACTAAGTATTGATGCTCCTTGCCTTGATGAGTTGAAAAATGTAAGAAGATAAAGAAATGGGGGAGAAAACAAAATGGGTGGGGAGGGTTTTAGGGTGCTGCTGAGAGGGAGAGAGGAGAGGGTGAGGTGTGTGAGTGGGCGTGTATTGTGAAAATGGGAGTATTCTCTTTGCTTTTGCTATCTTGACTTGACTAGAATTGATAGTGGAATGAAGAAGTTACAATATTATCCCTCTTGCTAGTTGTAAGAGAATTGCATGCAAGGTTAGTGAGGTCATTTGGTGAGTTAGTGGGGTGAGAATTTACAGTCTTAGCCTTGGACCCTTTAATAAACTAAAATGCATGCAAGGTTATTCTAGTATTCAACTAATTATTTAAAATGTGTATAAAAAGAATGGATTTTAGTAAATAAGATACAATTTCATAAATCACAAGATTAATATCATAAATACTATGAGATTTTAGAAGATTTATAAAATTATTTTTAAACTTTTCGGACAAGAAAATATTTTTAAAAAAATTTCTTTGATCGAGGCTCTATTATGCAAGACACACAAAATATAATTATGACTTCTAATACACGTAAGAAATGCAAGCAAAATTTATTCTAAGTCGCTATAATACAAATTTTAATCTATCGTCTAATCGCAATTATTACAATTATTATCTAACCGCAATAACTCGAATGGTATAAAATCGCATAACGACATTACCCGCGTACAATTTATTATATGCTTATAAATATTCTATTGACAATCGCATAGCCACGAAATGAAAAAAAATGTATACAATCACACCGAATTCACATACTTTCTAGCATCTAAGATATGAAAATTTTGTATAGCACAAAACTGAATATCGTATTATATTAATATTAATATCAAATAGTTACAGGCGTTATAGAAACAATCTGTTTTCGTGGGCAAAATTTTTTTCTCTCGGGAAGACAATTTTCAAACAAATTGTCTTGCTGACCAATACGGTATGACAATCTGTTGTCTTCCAAGACAATTCCAAGGCAGGCAAGACAATTTGTCTTGTTGATTTACACGGCAAGACAAACAGTTGGTTTGTTCGGCAATACAATCTTTAAGATTATCTTACCGTTTCTTTGAGCAAGACAATCAGTCATTTGAGCTCAGTAAGACAATTCCTTGAATTGTCTTACCGTGTTTTCCATCAAGACAATGGCTGATTTTCATTTAAAAACTTAATAATTAATTATCCACTTATTTATTAAATTGCACAAATTACAAATTAAATTATCAAGTGTGAATCAATTTAACAGATAAATTTAGCAACCAACATAAATATTTTGAGAGTGAATAATTAAAATATCAATTCCTTTCTTCAGCAGCAAGGTCTTCTTCCTTCTTCAAACATTAAAATCTTCGTCTTTAATTGTCCATCGGTTGTACGACTACCTTCCTTTGATGTAGAATTAATCTGAGTAGCTGACACTAAAATATACTATTTGGTTCATTTGTATCCAGTTGAATCAAATATCCTTCGTCAATTAAACAATTAAGTTATGGCTTGTTCAACGAGTCTTCATCTTTAAGTACATCTTTATAAGTAGTATAACGTAGAATCTTCTGAATAAATAAAATATTGAAACTGTAGATCTTCTGAACTCTTGGAAGTGCTATAACAGATTATTTGTATACTAAGGCCTGAACATATTAATGAATTTATTTTAGTGGCATGCAACAATCACCCAGGAATTCTTCTAACACATACATAATTCTAATAAATCACATGACGTTCTTCGTATAGATTCCGGTTAACAGTAATTGCTATTTACCTTTCTTTCTCATCTGAATTGAGTTGTCATCTCTTACATACAAAGAGGCTAAACATATGCCGTTCATATTCAATCTCCTCGTAGAATAAGAATAAGCCTCTTGTATATAAAGATTCCCTTGAGATCTTTAAATAAGATTCTCTTCCTCGGTGCAGAATTGTTTCTTGAAAATCACTCATCTCACAAATAGATATTAGAACTGAAATATTTTGAGATAATTCAAAGGTGGATATGTGTTTGCTTGTTATTTTCTGATGAAACTTTGGTTAAAAACAAGTTGTGTAATATCTTGTTTCATGTCATCGATAGTTTATAATTTAACATCAATTTCTAATGAAAAATTACGATGTAACAGTAACCATTTGTCAAATAAATTGAACTTGTGTTTGAATCACATATGAACGATAAAGTTTAATTTAAACCGAACTTTCACAAAACCGATCAACAAAACGATAACAATTGTATGGTTTGTAAAAGAAGTCACAATATATAGTAAATTAAGTTTTAACCTCTTTAATGACTTTCAGTTTTCTTTTCATCAGTACTTCAGTTTTCTTGACATCACCTTGATTATTCTCGAAACTTGTGATCGTGAACTGTACTTCGCTACTCAAAACAACTTAAACACATCATAGCATTTTTCAAATTACAGTAAGATCATTTATTGAAGCATTCTGTTCAGCATATGAATTTAAAACTTAAACTGAATATGAATAGTTTCTTTAAGAACATAATCAAACGATTATCCAAACAGTTCAAACAACACAATCATCAAAATAAACTTTTATTATCATTAATAAACTGAGATGCTTACATTAGTAGACTGAACTGATTACATAGATAATCTGAGATTCTAATAATTTTCGGTTACTAGAGGTAGAAAGGGATCGACTATGTCGTTATCAGCAAACATAGTAGTTTTCAAAAAGGGGTGAAGTTAAAGTATTATAAGGCCCAAATATTAAAAAAAGAAAATAACTAAGGAACCCTAACTTATAAGAGCTAGTAGTGTCCTTCGTTTTCACCTTTTCCGGACCCGGATCTTTTCCTTCCAACTGCCGGTGGTGATAGATCTTAGACATAGAGCTAGCGAGAGAGATGATATTCTCTCTCAACTCTAATGCCTCTATGTGGTGACGCTCCGCTTCCTCCTCCCTTCGTCTTTCTTCAAGATGAATCTCCAGTTTGATATACGAGCTCCAAATAATCTCTCCAAGAGAGATTATCGGCAACTGACTTTGGAAGCTGATCGGGATGATAAGCCTGACCGTCCCATGCATATTAAGTGAAAATGGGTCATAGTAGATACTTCCCTGGAATACATTATGAACTAGGAGATAGGCACCATTTTGGCGACGATAAAGTTGAATATGTGAGCCATTTGGGTGTTTAGAGTTTTAGAGAGATTTAGAGGTTGAATATTCGGTGAGATATGAGGATGTATTTATAGCTGAATGAGACGTGAGAAGTTTAAGAGTTTCTACAGAAAATCGAGTTTTAATAAAGGTAGCATGAATATTTTTACATGAATCTATGCAATTAGAAGTAAGGTCTCTTAAAATACCATTATTTCTAAAATTAAAAGAATGCTAATAATAGATATATCAAAATGAGTCTTTCTGATCAAATCAATTTGTATCAATAATTATCACAAAAGAGATATTGTTACCATCCTTTTAGTAAATCGAATCTTCTCCATCAGTAGTTGAGATACTTGTTGAAATATACTTTTAAAATTGAAGAAAATTTTAAAGTAATTTCCTCCCCCTCAACATTTGCATTGATGGTTTTGCTAGCAGCTTCGCCAGTATTAGTCTCATCAGTATTCCTATCATCATCTAGAATTTCATGAGTATCTTGATAACTCATCAGTAATCGATGAATCATCAGTAACCGACTCACCATCGCATTCGTCTCTTGCTTAGCATCATAATTTTTCTCCCCTTCAACCGTTGCTTTCTCCCAAATACACCACTTTTCTTTTAGATTTGAGAGCTTCAAAGCTTTGATTTCTATTAAATTTTGACAAAAGGACTTTAATATACTTCATCATCTCTGACCATTGACTGTTCAGAATAAGCATTTTGCTCCCTTAGCCCTACAGTCAATAACAATAATTAGTTAGAGTGCTTGGGAACCCCCACATGTAGGGTTCTTTTAACTTGTTGAAGTTGTTTAACCACATAAACTTTCTTGACATCACTTTTTTTATAAATATCAATTTCATCAGTAACTAATTTGTGCGTGTTAACGAAACATGATGCATGCTTGTCACTTAAAGGTTTATCAGTATTTGCACGTCTTCAAAATTCAGGAGGAGGATCATAATAATTCTCATATAAATCATGATAGTCAAAACACGTATTAATAAAATTTCAGTACCTCCCACAATGAAAGCATGGGTATCTTGCTTGAAATATATTGTTCTTCCAGCTACATCAGATTTATGTATAGCTCTTGGCTTCTTCTTGTTTTTCATGTAGTCAATAGCAAGATGATTATGATTACCACAATTATAACATTTCCTCCTTGGTGCAAAAGGAATATACTCATAGTTATTTGCTTTTTATTCCTTGCTTGCCATTCCTGTTTCTTTTAGGAGTGACTCTAGGTTCATGTTTTCCAGTCACCTTGCCTAGCTTCTTCTGGAATTGACCTTTTGTTATTAAGCCTACATTTTCCCCTGTTTTCTTCTTTTGAGCATCTGCAGATGTCTTTTTGACATCAGTTTTTCTCTAACTTGTTTTCTTTGTGAAAACCTTCTCTGCATTCTTGATTTCCTCATGAAAAGTAACTTTTTCATCAAACGCATGATTAGAAGAAAACGTATCAGAAACTTTGACAGTCTTATCAGTGCTAGCTTTCACAAACCTGTTTTTAAGGTCCTTTTTATTAGTATCAGATTTGTCATTTTCTAAACTGTATCCTATTCCTACCAAACCTGATCTAGTAGAAACTATCTCGTAAAGTCTTTTTCCAGTGCAAATCCAACTTTTTATTCTTTGTCTCTCAATTTCTTGTTCCTTTTCCATCTCACCATAATTAATTCTAAACACGGATTCTGAGTTTTTAGCAACTTTGCAGTCATTTTTTAATTTATCTAACAGAACTAGCTCACTTTCTAAGAAGTCGTTTCTCGTTTTGCATTCATTTATCTCACTTCTTAATCGAGTGTTTTACCAAGTTTGGGTTTTTAAAACTAACATGCAAAGACTTTAAGAAGACTTTTAACTTATGCATATCATCGGTATCATAGTTGTAGATTGGTCCTTGTACATTGTGACAAGGCTGTCGCGTGCCTATCAAATAATAAAATATCTAACACACCTCCTAACTATGTAGTAGGGTAAGTCAGAGTCGTTTCCATAGAGACAAACGTATCAAACACTAGTTTTCCTTGATTCAATCCAACTAACAAGTAACACAATAAAAATTGAGAGATTATTGAACTAATTTTATAATACTTATACATATAAAATTAGAAAACAATTAAATAAAAATATCAAGAATCAAGTATCCCCACTAGAATGAATTAATGCAATTATGATCCCCCCCCCCCCCCAATTAATCAGATAAATTACCCAAGAGGAAAAATGCGCCCTATAAAATGCCAATAACCTCTTTTGAGTATTAATGGTTTCTCTCTAAAATACAATCAAGCCTATTTCCATATTATCATGCAATTTAGAGACATTAAACACAACATCCTAACTTCCAAACATTCCCTATTTCTGTGGAGAATTTCATGTCCTTATTGGATCAATCACAACCATCGAAATCCAACTTTCGATGGTAAAAAGATATCGGTTCAAACAATACACAAAATCATATCAGACCCGTTATTGTTAATTAGCACAACTCAGTATGCAAGAGCAATAACCTTATCAATCAGAGATCATCGAAAATCATGCATCAACCATAAGTAGGGTTCAACTTAACTCTAGAATAAAGTCTACTCTAGCATAATAGATATAAAAGAAAATAAAGATGGATTATACAATGAAATCTTCAATCCCGAAAGTCTTGAAGAAGAAGAGACAAAGTGTTTTAACCTAACCTAAAATTATACAATATCATTCTTTTTTTTTTTTGCTATCTCTAATTTTAATCCCCTATTGATTTTAATGCTTACAAGGAAATACAAAACAGTCACCTGAACAAAACTGATTTCTCCAAGGAAAATTCATAGCAGATTTCTCTCTCCAGTTTTTAGGCTTATTCTGTTGGATTATAGAAAATTCTCTAAGCTTCGCGTAGGGTGTAAGATCACCCAATTCTGATGTCTAGAACTCTAGATATGGCCCAAATAGTGAGTCAAGTGCAAGCAATCCAGTAAATCTGAATTTCCTTCTAATTCATCTTGAAATTAGGCTTTTTATTGCAATTACATCCAACTTCGGGAACTCCTTGCTTACTACAATAAAACATTAAAATCTATTTAATAAATATCCAATTAAATGAAAAATACAATTAAATATGAGAATAAAATCATCTAGAATATATGTGTAATATATACTTTATCAAACATCCTCACACTTAGCTTTTGCACATCCTTGGGCAAATAAAAGAAATAAAAATATCTATACTAACTAACTAACTAACACTACTTTCGTAGATGACATGATTGTATTGAGGGCATGTAACAAGCCATTAAACCCCTAGGCAGCCCTAGTAGGACGAGTTTTGTCTCGTCAGGGTTTATAGAATATGCCTAGAATCCAATCATGAAAGCATTAACATCGTCAACATATAATCTTCAAAATATGCAACAATGAAGGTATTCATCTAACTCACATATTAGTCATGCAATACTTTCACTGCAAGTACAGAGTGCATCGTGTGTGCTCAACATGATCTCTAATGAAACAAAACAAAGACCAACAAAATTCATCAAAGTCTTAACCATAAGCTGCTAATCAGAATGAAGCTTAAACACCTCGTCACATTAGAGTCAACTATAGCTCAGGGTCACAAAGGAACTTCTATGCATGCCTTTCTTACATTTTTCTTATACATATTTTTTTTTTCGCGTACTCGGTTTAAGGTCAGGACGCTTCTCACGGTATGAGCTCATGTTTTTTCCGGTTTTTTTGAAGTCAAGCAATTCTCCAGTAATCAAGGGTTGTGAAAAGTTACCAAGAAATTTTTTAATTCCAGTACAATTGCACTTAATATCAGCAGAGTACATGGATCGTCCCTTTCACATGACATTATAATTGGAGTAAATGACAAAGTGGTGGCTTTATTTTTCCAAATTTTTCAAAATGTTGGCTGGACTTTAAAAATTACATAACGGTGGCCGGAGTATTCTTTCGCCTTTTCATAAGGTGGCGGCCGTGAACCTCCGTTAACTCCAAAAAATAAAAGAGTAAATGGAAAAGTGGTGGAAATCCAGCCAACATTTTGTAAAATTTGGAAAACTACTGCCACCATTTTTTCGTTTACTTTTTTATTTTTTAAAGTTAATTGAAGTTCACGGCCGCCATCTTTTTGAAAGACGGAAGTAAACTCCGGCCACCATTTTGTAATTTTTAAAGTCCAGCCAACATCTTGTAAAATTTGGAAAACAACGACCACCACTTTGTCATTTACTCTTATAATTGTAACCTATTGATCTCAAACGAGTACTCGATACTTTATTTTCACTATTCTATATTTTTTTAGAAAGGCATATACATCCCACAGCTTCCCCAAACTTAAGATTTACATACTCTAAGCTCAAAAGGGAATAGTCAAAATTCTACGCTCGACTCATAGCTAAGACTCAAGAATTAAGATAGCCGAAGTCCCGACTCTAGAGCATTTTATATTGTAATAAAAATTTCCGCACAACTAATTTCTAAGAATGCAAGACATCGCATATGATCAAGATTACTAGCCAAGGAATTATGCAAATGAACTCATCACAAGAAATTAACTCGGTATTATATACTTTTATGAATTATGCAAATGCAACCTAAAAAATATAATAAATCTAAAAAATGCATAAAAAACTAAATAACTATATGCTCTAATTTAAATGCAACTAACATGAATTTCCTAAACTTAAGACAAGACAATATACAATTGTTTTTTATTTTTTTAATATTAATCATATATAATTTTTTTTGGATTTTTTCATTCATTAAGAACTCATCCCTACACTTAAATGGTTCATTGTCCTTAATGAAACAATTAATATTATTATTCCTAAATAAATACAAAAAGAATAAAACAAAAATTTTACAAAGAAATATAAGAAATACTCCCCTAGTGCATAAGCACGAAGTGTCTCTCGAAAGATCAGTGAATTGCAGTGTTGTCTCTTTTTGTTGAACTTTTTCTGACTCCATGATCACTTTAAATTAAAACATGACACATTCAACATAACATTTGGTTGGTCCCGGTGGTGTAGTGTTTGCTCTTGTAATCAGTAAATCGGGTGTTCAACTCCCAGCTCCAGCAATTAGAACCTGATTGGGATCAAAATCACGGGCCGTACTGATATAGACTGGGCTTGTGGACTGACTTGCATATGGAGTTGGGCTGCTTTAGTTAAGAAAATATAACAAACACGCTGCTCAAAGTTGGGAAAGATATTAGCGGGTCCCGAACAAATGGGCTGGACCTTCTGGACCTTGATCTATAGAGATGGACTGGGCTCGAACAGGTGGGCTGATTGAGATGGACGGGGGCACACTGGATTGTACAATGCCCAAAGCAGAATTTTCCAGAGCAGAAAACAAAGACAACATGCCTTCTGTAAAATTACAGGTATCAGTAGCGCGACAACCAGTTGCTTTCGCACAAGCTGAAAGACTTTCAGAAATTTATGCACGGACAACAGAAATTATGCACAACGGGCAAGCACTGCAATTTTTGTTTTTCTTCTTTTCTTTCACCTCCAAAAATTGTCATAAATTATTTATTCCTGAAACACTACACAAAAATCGTCAAGGCACCTTGGAAGAGTAAAAATAAAATACAAATAAAAATCCCTAATCTAAAAATAATACAAAAATTACAATAAAAATCACGGGTTGCCTCCCAACAAGCGCTTGTTTATTGTCATTAGCTCAACTTATTTAAATAACACTAGAACACTATGTGGAGAATCTGAAGGCCGAGATGACTCAAGAAGAAAAGCTTGAATTCCTCAAAGATGAAAAAGTCAAAAATAATTTTCATAACAGTCTGGACGCTATCATGTCAAATCGAGTAATAGCGTGCAAAAGTTCAAAAGAAATATGGGATGAGTTGGAATTCCAATGTCAAGGGACTAAAGCAATTAAAAAGAATCGAAGAACACTTCTTGTTCACGATTATGAAAGGTATGGGACAAATACTGATGAAAATCTTACGAGTACCTACGATCGACTTCTTACATTATTGAATAACCTATCTCTGGCTTGAAAAGAATATGAAGATGAAGACAAAAAACCAATAACTAAATCAACTCAACTGCTCTTATTGATTTATAAGAAATATTACAAACTCTCTCAATAACTTTGTTCTTCAGAGCTGCTAGATTACAACGATATCTCATGTGTTGTACATATGTATGTATAACCGAATACCTGTGTTTATATACTACACAGTTACATCTATCAACTACAAGATATTCTCTACCAATATTTATCTGTTTCCACGCATATCACGTAAGATATAATATTTCCCTACAAACAAGCTATCTAGCATCAATCTTATTTTGTTTCCTTATGAACTCAATCTCCAGATACTGATATTTCTCGTTATTGAAAAAGTATAAGCATAGTGATCCTCTCGTATCAGTTCCTGATCCGCATCTCAGTTTCTGTCGCCTGCATTGTTCCTTGTCGCTTCATAGTGATGATCTCTTGATGCATTAATGAATCTTCCTACATAATACAGTTCATGAGGAATTTTTGTTATTCCTAACAGACCATATGTCATACTTTTTTGATGAAGACCTATGTCATACTTGATCGATTTTTACTTTTAGGTTGATTGGTAAAAGACTGATGAGCTTTTGCATGGTAAACAATCATTATACTATTGGCTATCCATGACTGAGTATAAACATTCCACAATAATAATTAGGCTTCATGTGTGAGATAATTATGACATTACTTATATATGTAATATTTTATTTTACTCCATATTAGTTACCTGATGAAAAGTTAATTTAGTTTTAGTAAATTAAGATTGAATGACTATAAACATGCGCTTTTTGCCTCTACTTGTGTTAATATCAAAGCATCATTTATCAAATTTTTACTCATCAGCTGCAGCATGTTTATGTAAACATAGATATAACCTATAGCGACCCTGATAGTTTTATTTAACCATGTACCCCATGCAAAAGATTCCCCGTATTGATTATCTAGACGAAATTATATTAGGACATGAAACACTGGCACAATGGCATCCAATTTCAGGAATTCATTGCTCATATACATACAATTTTGTAGAGGTAAGACTCGAATCACAGCTCGTAACTCTTGCATAGCAGATGGGGGAGGAGAAGTCGTTGTGCGACAGTAGCCTATGTGCATAAGGACTGAGAATACAAAAACAACACTTGTAAGCCACAATTATATATTCCCATATACATCCACACAAACCCGATTTGTTGATCACACAACATACCAGCAAAGAGACCAGAATCATCTGTATATATGTCAGTCCCCGTAGCTTGTTATCTTTGACCTGTAGAAGCAAAAAAATAGTCAAAACTTCTGATACACTGCCAATCATAAATGAACCAAAAGAAAGAAAACTATTGTATGCTTCTTCACTATTTTTAGTTTTTGCTACATGTTTAGTGATTGTCTGATGCTCATTAAAATATAAAAAATTTACTTGGCGATTTGTCGCCGTGACATGCTCAACTGGTATTCGGATTTCTAAAGTAGGACCGTTCTGAAAGCTTGCAGAAGATTTATCAGCTTGAGAGGATACAAATTCCTTCCATAATTTTAACACATCTTGTACACATTCGCCAACTTTGTAAACAACAGTAGATTTTCCTACAACTGTTAAAGCTAAGATACAATTAATTCTACGTGCATTTGTATATTATCATCAGAATAGCAATAATATATATGATTAATAATGATTCAGAGGAGGATGAATATCGGGAAACTAAAAAATATTAACCGCTAAGACACCAATATATCCATGCATGATTAACCTTATCAATTAGTAATTGCATGTATACTCTATTTTAAGATCAGATTTCATAGGCCACGCATTTTATTTAGTCATCTTATATGTTCATTAAAAAGTAATAATGTTCTTAAATATAATTTGTTAGTAATATGAGCAGTTCGAAGTATGATTTATCTACATAAAAAGAGTCTATCCATGATTATGACAATCAATATATAAAACTATGGGATTATTTTTCTACGCCTCCAGCATTACTATCGGTACAATTTGGTTTTTTTTCAGGGTGTACATACTCGTAGATGAGTTGTATCTCAATATACAATAGCTTCTACAAGAGATTTTATTCATTCAAAAAAGATTACCATCTAACCGAAATACTTGTAAAGATATCTCTGGACCCATTTAAATCTCTCCCAAGGATCCCGCCAAAGACAAACGAAATAAGAAAGTTCATATAAAAATTTTATATACATTATAATAATTATAAAGGATAACATATCCAATATAAATTATTTTTAAAAGTGCGTATAAAGTCTAAACCAAAGACGGATTTTTGGTTAGACACTAAAGTAATTAAAACAAAGTTAATTGCTTCTTACAAGCCGAAATATACGACATCGCTTATGGCCACCCATGAACGGTACAAGTTTGCCTCAATCAAGACACAATTTATATTTAAACCGTTATAAACATTTATGACATCAATCAATCAATACAATTTAAGGAGTCAATCACTACTTAATATTATATCTCACCATACAATTTGAATTTATTACAGTCAAACAGATTAATGAATTTAAATGTAGACAATTTTAAAAATTGAATAATTAATACTATTAAATTTTACATAACAATTTTAATCTCCAAAACAGTTTACTAAAATCTAATTACGGTTTTCAAGATCCATATGATTTTCAATTCAAGAGGGTTCAAGAATATGAAGAATAATGGTATGAATAATTCACTAGTTTAGTCCTTTTTTTACCAACAAATCTAAAACTAAAACCAAAAAATATCGGAACTCCCAACACTCCAAATTCAACAAAATTCAACAAATCAACAAACTATACATCTATATCAATTCATCATATTTTGAAACTCTTTCAAACCAATAACCAACAATCTTATTAATCAATCAAACAGATATTGTGCACATAGATCACACAAACATATACATAATTTTCATATTAAATATCTTTTTCAAGTTCAAAATTGGATCTCTCAACCAAAATCAAGAGGGTTAACATGTATAATACATGAATTTGCAGGCAGATACATATGGAAGAGACTAGGCGTATAGATAATTAAAACAAGGTTAGGGTTGAGAGATGAAAACATGCCCGCTCTAATTAGATCTGAATCAAAATTAATTGTTGTCCACAAAATCATCAATCTCAATGATACCAGACTCAAAATAATTAAAACATACCTTGTCAACTTGGAAGTCTATCAACAAATATTGAACTTGTGATAAACAGTGATATCAGCCGACGACAAGCCTGAGATGGTGTGCAAGGGAGTTATGAACGGGGCACCGGCTTACTTGCTAAAGCCTATAACGGTTGATGTCGTGAGATACCTCTGGCAGTACAGTGAATTATGGAAAAACAAGGAAAGGGATGCCTATAAAAGATTCACTCAAGCAAGTGTTCCAAGAAGCATTTGCTCGTCATCCTGTGGTACTAGAAGATAGTGAGGTTAAGCTAAGTGGTGAGAAACATCTATTTTTAACAGTTAACATATGTAATAGCATTAACCAAGCTTATGACAAATTTGTTGATATTGATATTGGAAATAAGGCTAAGGAACCTGTTTGGACCTCACAACTGCACATTTGCTTGAATACGTTCTTCTTCTTTTGTTCTGATTGGTGATGTACAATTTTGTTATTTGACCAATGTAGAACCTTAGCTTTTAAAAGCAACCAAGTGCTAATTTAAATTAATTTTCCGTATTTACTTAGGTTTAATTCTCGGACACAGAACACTCTCCATCTCATAAAGTACTACTAAATATGCTATTTTTTGTATTTGTGCAAGTATTTCTTCTTACTACTGGTGGGATCAAGATAACTTGGAACAATGATTAGTTCTTAAAAAACATAAATTAATCGGAGAAACCTGTAACTTTGCATTTGTTTTCCCGAATCTCGATCTATGCCTAAAAGTTGTTTCTCTGTCTGCATTGCATTTAGAGCATGCTAATAATTAAAATCTTTTTTTATTTAGATTGATAGATTTCATTGACCATATAGATAAAGATTGAGGATTCACACAGATTACATATCAAGTATAATAACTTGCTTAATAACTGGTGTAGGGAACCCAAGGGATGAATGCCAACCTATAGAGGCAGCTTGAAATGGATCCATTCTTCGTAAAAGGCTATTTCCGTGATGCAAAGACAACTGACTACTTATAATATCCTATCAATTTCAAGCAAGCTCATTGGCCATATCTACTTGTCTTCCATGTTTTCAGAATTATGTTAAAAAATACAGTGAACTACATTAAAAACCATATATAAAAAATATATAGTTAAATACTACATATAATACTAAGTAATAACACAAGAGGAGATAAATGAGAGAGATGGAGCAGGAGACTTGCAAGAAATGAAACTAAGGCCCAAACCCAACTCACGATACTACACTAAACAATACCAACATATAACATAACAGACGTTAATCAAAATGTGAAAATAAATAGAACATAAAACTAATAAAATTAGCACAAAACATATATTACACAAAATCAGCCCATATAACAAATATTACATATAACACAAGAAATAGAATCACCTTAAATGTGAAATAGTATCCACACACACACACATACGTATACAGATACATATACATATACATATACGTATACAGATACACACACACACACACACACACACACACACACACATATATATATATATATGTATATATATATGAATAAAGTGAAAATTTAAGGTCGCGTGTATTTGTTTATATTTTGAGGACCTATGTGTATTCTGATGATATTTTGGGAAGAAGATTTTAAGATCCTATAAATATTTTTCATGTTAACATATTTACATACATATATAAGGTTAAAGGTCCTACATATGAAACTTTTATTTAATTTCAGTAAATATGAAAATATAACCTGCCCATAGTCCCTCCAAAACACAACTATTTGAAGCACTTTCTTCATTGTTTCCTGCATCATAAAAAATTTATTATATCAATAATCATAATAAAAAAAAATCTAATATGTTACTTTGAAATAAGAAAATCATAAAGATGAAGTACAAAATCTTGTACATCACATGATATGTGCAGTTTCGAGAAAATCAATAAAATCACAACTTGTGTTGATACTTTTTTGCAACAATTGAAAATATTAACATGTAATTTGGCTGATTCTCACAATAACAAAATATTTAGGATGGATATTGTTGTGAGAGCATTTGGTACAACACCTCTAGAATTATATGTCGTAATTATAGGGTTATCCGTGATTTTCGTATGAATAATAGGCTGCGCACAGGGGCTGCAACTGCCGGAAAAGATGGAGATTTGGTGATGCTTTGGGGCTGAGTATGGAAATCCACCAGACAAGGAAGCCGAAATAATGTTACTCCGCCTTGATGGTGCCCGAAAAGTAATCACAGAAGTTATACGTGCCTTTCTAGAGTGTAGAAATTATGAGTCCGAACCTTTTGCAAAGTGCATACATACCCTATTTATAAGGATCAAGTCCAATGTAGTTCTTGAGATACATATAACCAGGGGCGGATATGCCCTTATCCCACCTGATTTGGTGTTTAATCTGATATACATCAACCTTCCAAAGAGTCTCACTGCAAGTATGTCACTTGAAGCCTTCTAATCCCATGTAAAATCTGAATATATCCATGTGATTTGTATATGTATTGTAATAATCTCCATATTTATGATAATTATCTTCATTAGATAGCTAAGTACTAGTAGATACACTCCCAATACTCCTCTAATTCGTCCTCCTAAATTGTAGGAAGAAGACTCCTGCTAGGATTCTTGCTAGTCTGCCAGCCCAGAGAGCTGCAACCCTATAACCGAAGCGCTGCCAGCTGCAACCCCATAACTGCAGCCGTGACAGCTACAACCCGAGATGCACCCAGTGGAAAAACCTGACAAGGATAGCTCTAGGAACGTTCTCAAATGAAGCCCCAACCTTGTGGAAGCCTTCCCACGGTCTCCAATACAAGCCTGCAAGTCTCTTTATACAGCCTAGGGTTTCCACCCTCGAGGGTCGAATCCCAATATCCTTTACCAAACAATCCAAGCAGACCCATATATCTTAATGGCCTATAAAATAAGCTCAGGGGGATTTTATGACAAAACAGTTACCGATTAAGATATAAATATGAATCTAACCCACATATCTAAAATCAAATTCAATCGCGAGGTTTCGATACAGCGGCGATTCATTTGAAACCCAAAATTTCAATCAAATCTAAATCGATCAAAATTTTTAAAATCAAACAACAACATAAATGTATACGTGTACACAATATATCAAATCATATTGATTTCAACTTTTTTCATTTGGAATAAACATAAAGGAAATTGACTACGGATCGAATTAGATAATGACTTACCAAGTTATATCCGATGAAATCTGAATATTATGTATCTTGCGAACTCTTCAATATAGTTGTATGTATCTTGCAAACTCTTCAATGAAGCTAGATCTGAGTGGTGAATTTGGGAATAACGAGGATGTCAAAGTTGCTTTCGACAAAGATGGTCAGGTTATAAAATTAATATGATTTTAATAATATATTTTTTTTACTTATTTGGATAGTTGGATAATGGGTTTTACAGGCTCATATACATAAGATATCATATGGTGTGTGTGTATACATAAATTTTGTGAACCAATCTTTCTCGTAATCAAAATATTACACAAATAATAATTTAATACTCTTCTTTGATAAATTTACAAAAACTTTTCACTTGATCATAATATAACATCTCGTTATTTTTTACTTAATTCTTCTAAAATAGCAAGATTCAAGTCAATTTTAAGTGTTAAACATATGAACTAAAAATTGAAATAGTAATAATAATTTTAATATAAACATAATATAAGATTGGTTTAAAACATCGTCTGAAATAGTATTATTAAAAAATCAAAATTTTAAAATTTTAACGGTTAAGACTTTAAATTAGGGCCGTAAACGAACTGAGCTGGTCGTTAAGCCGACTCGACTCAACTCGGTAAAAGCTTGACTCGGCTCGTTAACGAGCTCGAGTTCGAATAACCAATAATGTTCGATAAGCTTAACGAGGCAAACCGAGTTTTTTAGTTGTTCGACTTGACTCGACTCGACTCCTTAAAAACTTGGACTCAGGTTTGACTCAACTCGACTCGTTAAGAACTCAATTCGATAAAGAATATGAATTAAATTTTTTTAAAATTTTGGACTTTGGTTTTAGACTTTAGTTTTACCTTTTCTATTTTCAATTTTGTAATTAAATTTTTTAATTTTTAAATTGTGTACTAAATAGACAAAGCCAACATTTAAAATTTGAAAAAAAAAATAGAAATTTAATTGACCGTCTCGGTATCGCCTCGGTTCGGCTTGACTCGGATCGGTTCGTTATAAACTCGAATTCAACTCGGTTTTTAATGAACTCGAGTTCGAACCGAAAAAAAGATCGATAAGCTTATTGAGTTTGGCTCGACTTGGTAAGAAAAAACTCGACTTAAACTCGAACTCGATCAGTGCAGGCTTGATTCGTTTACAGCCCTAGAAGTTGCTATAATAGAAAATCCAGTGCAACACTCAAGGACAAAGCACATAAACACCGAGTGTCATTTCATTAGAGAGTATGTGATGAATGAAACTGTTGAGTTACAATAAACTTGAGTTGAACACCAAAGAGAAAAAGGTAGACATCTCGAGTTATAGTGGTATGGTTCACTTTCTTCTATACTTAACTGCCATCGCTACATGCTTATGTGCAAGATTTCAAGCTGCCCTAGAGATTTTAATTTAGTAGCTATTAAGAGAATTTTCAGTTATTTCAAGGGTACTCCAAACCATGGCATTGGTACCCTAGAGATTCTGGTTTTCATCTAATTAGCTTTTCAAATGCCAACTAAGCAAGGGGCAAAATTGATAGAAAATACACAACAGGAACGTGTCAGTTCTTCAGAAAAATTTGTATCATAGTTTATCAAGAAGTAAAATTCAGTTTCTACATCAACTACGGAAGCTGAGTACATTGATGCTGCAAATTGATTTGCACAGATATTATGGATGAGAAATCAGTTAGTTGATTATGGTTTGAAGGCAAAAATAATTCCCATTTCCTATGACAACACAAGTGCAATTGCTATAATAAAAAAATCTAGTGCAACACTCAAGGACCAGACACATAGATATTAAGTATCATTTCATTCGAGAGCATGTGATGAATTGATATGTTGAGGTACAATTAACTTGAGTTTAACACCAAAGAGAAAAAGGTAGCATCTCTAGTTATAGAAGTACGGTTGGCTCTCTTCTATACTTAACAACTAGCAGACCAGATATTATGTCTGCTACATGATTATATGCAATATTTCAAGCTGACCCTGGAGAATTTTTTTTTGTAGCTGTCGGAGAATTTTCAGATATCTCAAGGGTATTCTAAACCTTGGCATCTGATACCCTAGAGATTTCCGTTTTGATCTAATTAGCTTATCATATGCTGACCATGCAGTGTGCAAAATTGATAAAAAATGCATAAAAGGAACATGTCAGTTCTTCGAAACAAAGCTTGTATCATGGTTCACCAAGAAGCAAAATTCAATTTCTACATCAAATGCAGAAGTTGAGTAAATTAATTTTGAAATTTTGTTGTACAGATATTGTGGATGATAAATCAAATAGTTAATTATGGTTTGAAGGTAAATATAATCCCTATTTTATGTGACAACACAAATGTAATTGATATAACAAAAAATCTAGTGCCACACTAAAAGACCAAGCACATAAACATAGAGTATAATTTCATTAAAGAACATGTGATCAATGGAAATTTTGAGTTACGATTAACTTTAGTTGAACACTAAAAAAGATAAGGGTATACATCTAGTTATAAAGGTATGGTTGACTCTCTTCTATACTTAACTGCTAGTAGATCTCATATTAAATTTGTTACATGCTTATGTGTAAGATTTCAAGCTGACCCTAGAAAATTTTATTTAGTATCTATGAAGAAATTTTTCAAATATCTCAAGGGTACTCCAAAACTGTGCATTCAGCACCCTAGAGTTTTCATCTAATTAGCTTTTCAGATGCTGACAATGCATGACGCAAATTGATAGAAAATGCACAACGAGACTTTTGATTTACACTAGACTTGAGTTTAATATCAAAGAGAAAAAGGGAGACATCTCAATTTATAGAGATACGGTTGGCTCTCTTCTATACTTAACAGGTAGTAGACATGATATTACATCTACTGGATGCGTATTTACAACTTTTCAAGCTAACCTCGGAGAACTTTTTTTGTAGCTATTAAGAGAATTATCAGATATTCTCAAGGATATTCTAAACCTTGGCATTTGATACCCAAGAGATTTTGGTTTTGATCTAATTAATTTATTAAATTCTGACTATGACGGGTTCAAAATTGATTGAAAATACATAAAAAGAACATGTCAATTCTTGGGAAATAAGCTTGTATCATGGTCTAGCAAGAAGCAAATTTCAGTTTCTACATCACCTACTGAGTTGAGTATATTGCTACTCGAAATTTTTCTGTACAGATATTGTGGATGAGAAATCAATCATTCACTCTAATGAAATTATAACATAAAATATAAAAAAATAAAAATAAATATACAGATTAAAATACAAACATATCGGGCTTTATTTTCAAACAAAACACTCACACATTCCTCTTTCTCTCGATTACTCAAACCTAAACGTAGAACTCACATGCATTCAATTACACCTTCATTCTCCGATTAAACCTCTCAATTTCTTCATATCATCCCTTCTTTTCTTTCAAAAGTTTTGTTTTCAGATTTTTTTCAATTTCTTGAACATATTTGAAGTTTAAGAAGTAAAGTGTGTTCGTCTTTAAAGTTAAGATTCACATCTTGAGAACTAGAGTTTGTTGGAGTTTAAATCTTGGAGGTTATGGTTTGTTAAAGCTTAAGCTTATAGCTTGTAGTTTAGTTGAATTTTGGGGTTTGATGTTAGATTTTCTTAGATCTTGGATCTTGCTTTGTTACGTATATTCTTCTTTACATTTGTATTTATATTTGTTTGGGCTACATGTATATATTTGTGCAGTTGTACATATCCATGTGAAATTAAAATGTGTAGTTATATGTCTAAAAATGTTTGTATATTGTCCTCTTAGGAATTTTTATATGTTTGGAATTTTTGCATTTTGAATTTTTTGTATGATAGAAATTTTTGTATGTTTGGAATTTTTGGAGAGCAAACTGTTTGGACAAGATGACAAAATTATTGCGACAGATAAAATTGATGGATCTGCCGAGGACTAATGTACACAGAATTTTGAACAAATTTCAATATGTTTACGGATCACAATACTCATGTGATGTTCCCATCTTGCATCTACCAACCCTTAGTTCTTTTAAGTCTATTCATTATTGTTGATGGAGGAATTTAATAATCAACAGATGAGGTTCGTTGCTGAAATAAGGTGTTTCGTGATGATCGTATGACGGAAATCCGCCACAGGCTGGTGGTTATAAGTGTTTAAGGGTGGTTGAGATCAAAGAGATATGTGTTTACTCTCGTACTCTCAACTCTAGATGATATCCCTTCAATGTACCTATGTACCCTATCTATAGGGATCAAGCCATACGTAGTTCTGTTGAATCAAGACACCTAATCTAATTAGAAGTAGGCCTCTTGGAGATAAGACCACCCTTAATTGAGGCGGTGACTTATCCATTAGTCTTCTAAGGTCTTCTGGAGTCTCCCAAAGCGATGTGGATATACTCGGAAGGAGAGTCCTACTCCGCTAAGGACTAGCCTTGAGGCCAACTACCTGATTCCTAATCCAACTACATCACAGATACTGCATTATCCCTAATCATCAGGGATAACACTAACCGCTACTTTTCGTATCATGGAAGGAATCGTCTTGTAGAGCCGTGACATTCCTTGAGGTGTAAGGACGAGCCCTTACCCCTAGTGAGGATACTCACCAGAATACAGGGTTATAAGGTCCCCCTCTAAACAATCAAGACATACGATCATCCCAATCTCCGGATGAGGGTAGCTCACCAGAAATCAAAATATAGATCCAGACATGTGATTGTTCTTCATACCACCCTGGAGGGCCTTCAATAGAAATCGTGTTCACCTTAAGCCCCCGGACAATGGCAACTCGGCAGAATACATGGTTGAGGGTTGTAGATCACGCCAGATAGGCCCCGCGAAGCCTAGGTCTTCATATCCCCCGGAGGGGTGATCTTCGTATCCCTTGAAAGGGTTATATTCATGTCAATACCTTCATACATACATCTTAACACAAGATTACGCCTTTTAAGGGTGCACCCTTGGGTCATGGACATGCAATGTGCACCTTACACTTCGGACAACCTCTACGTTAGTCCAACTGAACCAATAATCACCAAGAGCTGCGCCCCTCCAGTATACACCTATGGGGCGCACAATTTCTTTCCACTTCATAACAGCCCCTCATTTACAGGATCAACTATATATCTAACTACCTTGGTGGTCCAGCAAGATTTGGGTATAACAATTATTATTACTCAAATTATGCACTATGTTTTATTCTTTTATCTTTAAAATCTAATCAAATCTTATGTTTGTTTCTAAGGAAAAACCAGAAGCTGCATAACTAGTGAGCAACATGTATAGGCATTATGATGAAATTTTTGTGATAGATAGAAATGATAGCGATGTTGATGATTTTTGTACATGAAATATTGGACAAATTTCTTTATGTTTATGCTATACTTAAGTGACGGGTTTACCATCTTGCACATACCATTCTTATATCTGCATTATGTCTTCGAGAGATAATCAAATTTTCTCTCTTTATCATAAAACCATACACTATAAAATAGGGTGATAAGTTTGTTTGGGCATGATATAGAGATTGTTTTGATGGATAAAAATGATCGAGCTAGGGTTGAAACTAGTATGCCAGTTTACTGGGCATGATTATATTGCTTCAGTGATTGTGCTCCAATGACATTTATAAAGTTTCTTATCCAGTTTTAAAATAACACTTTGAAGGGGGCAAATGTATCAGAGAATGACAATGAAATAGTCCTCAATGAAAATGCTATGCATGTATCATAGATGAGACACAATTTAACAACTATGCCATAAGTGCTCATTTGTAACATTCTTTTTTAGACGTTACCTTATTTAGTTATGAAAGGATATCTTCGATATTAATTTATTTTGGTATTTATAAATAAACGTAAAATTTAAATCACCTAATAATCCTCCCAATAGGATCATTAATTTGCATGATTATCTTTAAGTGGAAAAGTTATTTCTAGCAAGTTATTTGAAAAATCATTTTATATTTCTTCGTTTCAAAATACCCATTTTTAAGAAATATATTCACGCAATATTCATGCTGAGGGATATCGCCACTCTACGATATTTTCCTATTTTCATATTGCAAAATTAAACTCGCATGAAGATCGAAAAAGGATTATCAAGATTTGATATTCTTTAGAACCCTCATGTAACATTATTTTTTAAATCTCTTAATTAAAGTAATTTATTCCCTGATTTACCAATTTCTATTTTACGGGATAAATTATCTTTAATTAGTCAAAAATAAATCTTTCATTCCAAATATTGTTTTCTATCCAAAAGAAAGATTTACTCTATCAAAACATTAATATTTGGATGGTCAAATATTAATATCCATTTTTCTTGGTTTATTAAATATTTTCTCCAAGGTCTCTCAAATTATTCATTTTTCGGAGAAAAATATTTTAATACTTAGAATGCACTTTAAAATTGTTAAAACCATGATTTATCATGAATCATATTATTCTAAGTATTTTGGTATCAAAAATTAGTCAAGGGTCTACTCGTTTTGATCAAATACTAATTTTCTCGGTTTACGCATATTTCCTTATTTATCGAAGGAAATTAATTTAAATGCTCAAAAATATTTCCATAAATTCCAAACTATTCTATTCTCAAGGAAATATATTTGTAGTATTTATCCAAGTCAAAATTCTAGCCAAAAACGTTTTACAAATCGTCAAAAGGATTTACGTATTTTATTAATACCCGAAAAACGGTTTTTATCGTTTTAATTCCGGATAAAATACTTCCACTTGCTAGAATGACTTGAAACTTTGGGGATGTCAATTTTATGATGTGATGTATGTTAGGTAAAAGTTTCGTGATTTTTGGAGAATGTTTGTCGGGGTGTGTTTCCGAACGGTTGACCCGAGAAGCTTTGACTGAGCGTTTGACCTAGGAGACTTTGACCAAAAATTACCAAACTTCACAGATTTCCATTTTCCAATATTTAGAAAATTGTCATATTTTTTGTTGAATTTATTGGAGATGTTTAGAAATAAGCTAGTTTTAATTAACGATACTTAATCGTTAATTAATAGTTTATTGGGTTGCATTGGGGTGCGTGCCTTATCCTCTTCCAAGCAATAAGTGCTGAGATAAGGAGTCACATGTTGGTTGTCAAGTTGCTAGGCTAGTGGACAAGAACTATGTAGTCATCCCTTACATCACCTACCCATTTACATCATCCCTTACATCACCTTCCACTACCCACTACCCCAAAATTTCCCTATAAATACCACCCCATCCCCATTCATTTTCTACACAAGCTAAAGAGCTAATTAGTTGCTGGGAATTTTAGAAGTATTCTCTCTTTCATCTCTACAAACACTCTCTACAAATACTTCTTCTCTAAAACCTCCATTCTTATACATATATATTTATATATACAAGGTTTTAGTTATATAAGCTTAGTTCAACCAACCAAGCTCTCTCCCAACCCAACTAGCTCAACCACTACTACTTTAGGCCTCCCGTAGGGCTGCCCAAGTTCCGCCACTAAGCCAAAATCCGGCCGAACCTCCGGCGAATTTTTCCGGCGAACTTTCCGATCGTTTTTGTAAGTGGTTATTTTTTTTAGCTTCGATTCGAGTCTTAACCGACCATTATATATACAAGAGCTCGTTATTATTCTTGATCTATTCATCTTAAAGCTCTTCATCTTAAATCTCTTAGAAAAGAGATTTATTATTTCGAAATAATTTCAAACACGAACTAATAAGTCGTGTTATTCGAAATATAAATATATACATGAACTATAGATTCGTTGTATATTTACACGAACTAAGATTCGTTATATTTGAGTTATATTACATAAGAACAAAGATTATATCATTCGAAATATTCAAACTCAAATATATATAGATATATATATAAACACAAACGCACTTTAATTTATATTCTTGTTTTATTGTGTTTATAGACTTTCTCTCTCTTCGTTTTAAATTTGCTTCATCTAGTCCAAAAGACTACATCAAGAGAAGAATTGTATCAAGAAAAGTTAAAAGCTAAAGAGCTAACCATATAGCTTTCTTGATTTTATTACTTCGATATTAGACATACAAACGAAGTAATAAATAATACTTGTCAAAAAGGACGAGTAACCAAGTCGTAAGCCTTTGAGCCATAGACGACAATTTAAACTCCGAAGATCTTTAAAAGCATTATCTAACGGGGAGTTTAAATTAACAAGTATTCGTGATTTGTAATATTACGAGAATACTTGAAAAAGTCTAAAGCGAAGCACGCTTATAAGGCTTTATTTACTCCAACCAAATACTTATCTTTAGTATTGGAGTAAGTTAAAAAGTATACTTATATTTTTCTATATCCTTAGGAAAGTATACTTTAAATATATATATCATCAACATATATATATATACCCACTATCGGCCTAGTTGCGTCTAGTCCAAAACCCTTTTTATAAACTAAGGATATTTGTCGTAGATATTGTTTTCTAAGTTTTGCAGTGAGGTGAAGTGAAGTGAGGTGATCTTCGTTCTAAGACCCAAGTCCTAGACGAGCTAACGGGGAGTTAGTCGTCTTTGCACCGTGAGGAAGAGGAAAGACCCAAGACCTAAGACCTAAGATCCAAGACCCGCAAAAGTTTAGAAGTTCAAAGACTACACCCGGAGTACAAACGACTTTGAGGAGGTGACGGGGAGTTACGCTCCAAGAAGAGTCTTGTAAGTTTACATCTATAGTGAGGAGGTAACGGGAAGTTACGCTCCAAGATATATATTTGTAAAGGCTTCTCCGCCTACTGTAAAGGAGTTTCTTTATAGTAGAGAAAATCTCGAGTCCGGGGAGGAGCTCGGGGACTGGAGTAGGGGTGAGTGGACTCCAAGTGTTGAGTTAGCCACCGCGAACCAGGATAAAATCTCGTGTGTCGTATTACTCTTACATTGCTTCCGCACACATAAACTGCCTATACTCTCGATAAAAGCTATTCAAAAGGGGGATAAATTTTATTACACTACATCAATTTTTAAATTGGTGATTAAGCTATTCAACCCCCCCTTCTAGCTTAAATTACACTCTATCGGGACCTAACAATTGGTATCAGAGCCGTTGCTTTTAAAAAGTGCTATTTGAATTTCAAGCACAAAGAAAAGTAGATCCGATATGGCTTATATAAATGCTATCGGTTGTAGTGAAGGTCTCTCAAATTCTAGACCTCCTCTATTTGATGGCACAAACTTTGCTACTTGGAAAACGAGATTTAGAATATATGCAAGATCTCAAGGAGTCAAAGTTTGGATGGCCATAGAAGATGGTACTATTATACCGACTAAAATGGTCGACGATACCATCATCGAAAAGAAAGTAAGTGAATACACTCACGAAGAAGAAGATAGAATGAATATTGCCGCAAAAGCGGAAATGGTTCTCACAAGTGCACTTGCGGAAAAAGAATATAAACGAGTAAACAATTGCAAGTCGGCACAAGAAATGTGGAACAATTTAGTGGTAACCTATGAAGGTACTACCGACATAAAAGATTCTCGAATGGACACTTTAATCCAAGAATACGAGAACTTTAAACTCCAAGATGGAGAAAATATCATCGATATGGAAACAAGATTTACTCGAATATTCGATGAACTATCTCAACTCGGAAAGAACTATACACAAAATGAAAAGAATCGTAGAGTTCTTAAATCTCTACCTCCGAGTTGGAAAGTGAAAGTCACTACTATTAAAGAGATGCATAATCTCAATGACTATCACATTGATAACTTATTCGGAAACCTTCGTGCTTACGAAGAAGATAATATTCCGGATGTTGTCGTTCCTAAAGTGGAAGACAAGAAGAAAAATATGGCACTAAAGGCTATATTAATCGACGAAGATGAAAATGATGAAGAATTAAATGAAGAACTACAAAATCTCGATGAAAGCGAAATTGCTTTACTCACGAGACAACTTCGTCGTGTGCTTCAAAGCAAAGCACAAAGGTATGGAAAAGGCTTCCTAAAATCGAATAATCAACAAAGAGTATTTAACTCTAATGGAAGGCCTAATTACTCTCAAAATTATTCTCCAAACTACAAGAGTAATTTTCCTACCAACTCGGGCTATAACAAAGGCAAAACCAATCAAAGCCCAAATGGTTATAATACCAATAATTACACTCCTCCAAAACAAAAAGAACAAACTCCAGAGGAAACACAAGAAGTGTGTTTCGAGTGTAAACAACCGGGTCACTATAAACGAGAATGTCCTAAACTTTCTAAAGGAAGGATTCTCGTGGCCGAAAACGGTTGGGATTTAAGTGAAGATGAGGAACCTCCCGAAGCAAGTGAAGAAGTGGTTAATCTATGTTTGATGGCAATTGAAGATGCTTCTACATCAACGGATCCTTCCACTACTAACCAAGAGGTAAGTATTTCTTCACCAACTTTAGTTGATATTCCTCTTCTTAAACTCTCTAGTTTAAATTTGTCAAAAATGGAAAAGGATGAATTGATCAAGGTGCTAGTTGAAATGAATACTCGATATGATTATCTTGATCAATTATTTTTATCTACTTGGTCCGAGAAAGAAAAACTTGAAGATTTATATCAAACTCAACAAAAAGAGTTTTCTCGGATAAAGGAATCAAAAATTAAACTTGAAGAAGAAATGGTATCTCTTCAAGATTCCTTTAATCTTGATAACAACAAGATCAAGAATGAAATTACAAAATTGGAAATTGAAAATATTTCCTTGTTGTTACAATCTAAAGAAATGGAAGATGAGAAGCTTAAATTAAATGAAAACATTGGAAAGCTTCATGTTGATTTACTAAATCTTAAAATATTAAATGAGTCAATGACTCAAGAAAAATCAACTACGAGTTATCAAAAAGATAAACTCGAAAAAGAATTTGCTCATGTCCTTGAAGTAAAAGAAAAAGAGTTCAAAATAGAAACTCAAAAACTCAAGGATGCTCATTCCAACATCTTAGCACAATATATGGATCAAGAAAGAATTCTTAATGCTAAGATTGATGCCTTAATTAATGATAAAGAAGATCTTGAACGAACGATTCAGAGATTTACCAAAGGCAATGAAATGTTGGATAAAATGGTACATTCAAAAATATCCTACAACCGTGAAGGATTGGGATATGATAAAAATGCTCAAAGAAAGAGCAATATTCAACCAAAAGTACAACCCTCAAAAATGGCTTCCAAATCACCCATGCTTAAATGCTCATATTGCAACAAAAATGGACATGAAGTTCAAAGTTGCAAATTCAAGAGTGGTGAATTTAAGGGGAAGCATATATGGGTTCGTAAAGGGTCAAATCAATACCCCAAGGTTGAAAAACATGTACCATACAACAAAGTTGTAAATGAGCAAAGGCAACCAAGATTTAGTTATCATCAACAATCTTTTCCGTTTCAAAGAAGAAACACACGAAACAAGACCTTCTCTAATGGTCAAACTTCCAAAAATTATCATGTACCAAGTTATGATTTCTATCCAATGCATTATCCAAGTAATAGAAATCATGTGTATCAATATGAAAATTCTCAAAGATATAATTCGAGAGATACACGGTATTTTGATAACTCAAGGTATCAAAGTAGGAACAATGCACCTCAAAATTATTATGCTTCAAGAAATGTGTTGCCTACTTCTAATCCTTATCTTTATTATGAAGTACTAACCCCAGGACCCTCAAGACAAAAGGGTACCTATAAATATACTTGATTTATCTTGTAGAAATCCTTTGTTGCTAAGCAAAACATGTGGTACCTCGATAGTGGATGTTCAAGGCATATGACCGGTAACAAGTCTCTCTTGAACGAAATTAAAAAAGTAACCGCTGGAGTCGTCACTTTTGGAGATAGTAGCAAAGGTAATATTATTGGCATTGGAAATATAGGTAATGAACATTTTAAGATTGCCAATGTACAATTAGTTACGGGATTGAAATACAATCTCCTCTCGATAAGTCAACTATGTGACAATGGCTACAAGGTAATTTTCTATCCATCACATTGCTCAATTCTAAATAAGGATGGAAAATTAGTGCTTACATGTCCTCGTAGCAAAAATGTCTATACTTGCGATATTAGCAAACATAACAATGTGTGCCTAATCACTACACAAGATGACCCATGGCTATGGCATTGAAGATTAGGACATGCTAATATGAAGTTGATTAAAACTATATCAACAAATGATCGTGTTAGAGGTATACCAAAATTGAACTATCAAAAAGATCATACTTGTGAGGCTTGTGAAATAGGCAAGCAAATAAGGGCATCTCACAAAGCTAAATTCATGGTATCAACCTCTAGACCTCTCGAGCTATTACATATGGACTTAATTGGTCCGGTGCCCGTACAAAGTCTCGGAGGATGTTCTTATACCTTGGTAATTGTTGATGACTTTTCACGTTATACGTGGACGGAATTTCTCAAAGCCAAAAGTGATGCTTTTGAGTCCTTCTCGTCATTGTGCAAAAAGATTCAAAATCAACAAAATAACACCATTGTTTATATAAGAACCGATCATGGTAAAGAATTTGAAAATTCCAACTTCACTCAATTTTGTGAAGAAAATGGTATTACTCATAATTTTTCCGCTCCATATACACCTCAATCAAATGGAGTTGTTGAAAGGAAAAATAGAACATTACAAGAAATGGCAAACACGATGCTTAATGAGTATCGTCGTCCTAAGTATTTTTGGGCCGAAGCAATGTCAACGGCTTGCCATATACTAAATAGAGTTTTACTAAGACCAATTACTCAAAAGACTCCATATGAGCTTTATTATGGTAAAACTCCAAAACTTAGTTACTTTAGAGTTTTTGGATGCAAATGTTTTATTCTAAACTCTAAAGATTACCTTACGAAATTTGATCCTAAATCAAGCGAAGGTATATTTCTCGGTTATTCCACAAATAGTAAGGCTTACCGAGTATTCAATCTCAAAACTCTTGTGGTGGAAGAATCTATGAATGTTGCATTTGACGAAACAAAACCACCCTCGAAGTATATTGATCTTGTTGACAAAGAAGATGCACAACAAGATGGGATTGAAGATATTATTCGACAATTCGAAAATATGGAAGTCGGGAATACCCCTCAAAATAATCCATTAGAATTGTTAAATACGGAAGATGAACTTCCTAAAGAAATTCCTACTATACGAAGTCATCCTTTAGATAATGTATTGGGTGATTTAAGTAAAGGAGTTCAAACGCGGTCACAAGTACAAAACGTTGTGAATCATCTTAGTTTTCTATCTCAAATAGAACCTAAGACCGCTAAAGAAGCTTTACTTGACGAGGATTGGATTTCTACAATGCAAGATGAATTAAACCAATTTACTCGAAGTAAAGTGTGGGAACTCGTTCCAAAACCCGATGATACATCCATAATTGGAACAAAATGGGTTTTTAGAAATAAATTAGATGAAAATGGAACGGTTGTTCGAAATAAAGCAAGATTAGTTGCTCAAGGATATACTCAAATGGAAGGAATAGACTTCGATGAAACCTATGCTCCCGTAGCACGAATTGAATCAATTCGAATGCTATTAGCATTTGCTTGTCATAAAGGTTTCAAAGTATATCAAATGGATGTTAAATCCGCCTTCTTAAACGGGATTCTCGAAGAAGAAGTTTATGTAAAACAACCTCCCAGTTTTGAAGATCCTAATAATCCGGAATATGTATATAAATTACATAAAGCTCTATACGGATTAAAACAAGCTCCAAGAGCTTGGTATGAAAGGTTAAGCAAGTTCCTGTTGGAAAATAAATTTAAAATGGGAACTGCCGATAAAACTTTATTTACGAGACAAGAAAAAGACGATATATTACTTGTCCAAATATACGTAGACGATATCATTTTTGGATCAACAAATGATAATCTCTGCAAGGAATTCTCTGAACATATGAGTAAGGAATTCGAAATGAGTATGATGGGAGAATTAAATTTCTTTTTGGGGTTGCAAATTAAGCAATCCAATGAGGGCATTCATATTTCACAATCAAAGTATTGTAAAGAAATGCTCAAGAAATTTGAAATGGAAAATGCTAAACCCATTTCAACTCCCATGTCACTCTCGGATAAATTAACGGAAGATCCTAAAGGAATACCCGTTGACACTAAGAAATATCGTGGTATGATCGGAAGTTTATTATATATTACCGCTAGCCGACCCGATATTCAATACAGTGTTTGCAAATGTGCAAGATTCCAAGTGGCCCCTAAGGAATCACATTTATCCGCTGTAAAAAGAATATTAAGATATTTAAAGGGCACTGTTGATCTAGGCCTTTGGTATCCAAAAGGCGTACCATTTAATCTAGTATGCTATTCTGATTCGGATTATGCCGGACATTTAGTAGACAGAAAAAGCACTAGTGGTACGTGTCAATTTCTCGGTGGATGCCTAGTTTCGTGGTTTTCAAAGAAACAAAATTCCGTATTTATTTCAACCACTGAAGCTGAATATATAGCTGCTGCTAAATGTTGTGCTCAAATTTTATGGATGAAACAAACATTGGCAGACTATAATATTAAATTTGATGTCATATCAATATTATGTGACAACACGAGCGCTATTGATTTAAGTAAAAATCCCGTGTTGCATTCACGATCCAAACACATAGATATACGACATCATTTTCTACGTGATCATGTCAATAAAGGCGACATAAAAATGACTCATATTGAAACTGAGTTCAATATCGCTGACATTTTCACTAAGCCGTTAAGTTCCGAAAGATTTGCCAAATTACGTTTGGATTTGGGAATGTTGGAACCGGCTAAATAAAATTTTGGCATACTCAATTATAAAATAATAAATGAGTGCTACTCAGTCTTTCAGTTATTTCATGTACTTTAAATATCATTTTTAATTCGGTTCTCTCAAGTATACTCTAAAAATTCAGATTTGTCAATAAAGAAATTTATTGATCGGATTTTTCTGAGTCAAAATTTGGGAGTTCATAATTAATTATTATATTTATTGTACAAGCAAATATTGATGAAGCTATCTGAAATATTTGTGAAATTTCTAAATATGAGAGTCATTCACATCTTATTATGCCAAAATTAATTACAATAAATATTCAAATATTAATGATCCCATAATATTATTCAAAGAAATTATCTAAATAATGAGAAATATTGTATTATATTATTCCATATTATTTGGAAAATTAATTTGGAATTATTCTATTTTACAAAATTGTCCAACCAAGCTATCATATTAAAATATTCATTTTTGGACAAAATTGTAACAAATTCCAAATATCATTTAAATTACTATTATTATATGTCAAAACTACTCCAAATATTTTAAAATATTCAAAATTATCCAAATCGTATTTTAAATTATTTTTCAAAAATCTGGGTAATTTTATTTGTTTTTTAAAATTATTTTTCAATATTTAAATGTTTATTTTAACAAAACAGAAAAATCAAAAACTGATTTTTCGGTTTTAAAATGTTATTTTCGGGTTACAACCCGTGGATCCAACCCGACCCGAAATGAAACCCTACGATCACAACCGTTGATTTCAGTTAAGATCTAATCTGAGCCGCTCGTTGTTTTAATATATAAACTCAAAAATTATTATTTTACTCAAACAAACACAGCCGCTCTCTCCGTCTCTCGAACCCTCTCTCGCCTCTCTCTCTCGTTTTTCTCTGTAAACCCTAGCTTTCTCCGGCCGATTTCTTTCAATTTCTTCACCGGAATCGCTAGTTTCTTTCCTAAAATGCTACACTTGATAGTTTTTCTCGTTGATTTTGAGCAAAAACGGCGGATTCGCTTCGGTTTGGAACATCAAAGCTTCGATTTCAGTCAACACTCGCACATCAAAGTAATTGATGATGTGATACGACTTAGAATCGACATTGTTACATCGATTAAGATGTAATACACTTCGTGTTTGAGCGATTTTATAAAAACCCTAATTAGGGTTCTTAAAGTTTCAAAACCCTAGCTCAAATCGAAGAGTATTAAGTCTAATTGATGGAGTATCTAACATCTTTATGCAGATTGGGAGCGATTTGATTCGATTTGAACCCCAAATCGAATCAGGGTTCTAGTCGATGATTCGATTTTGGTGCTTAACTCGTTTAAAATGACAAGCATTGCACTCGATTTAGGTTCTCAGGTAAGTCTCGAGTGGTTTGAGGCCTCGAGCTCAGGTATGAACGAAACCCTAATTTAGCTTTGGTTCGATTTATCACTAACACCTCCTGTCGAGTGTTTTTGCAGGTTGGGGCTGAAGAAAAAGTGGAGCTCAGCTGGATTTAAGAGACTGGAAAGCGTTCTGTAGTACAATATGTATACAGCTGGAGAGGTAAGTCCCCAAGAGGCTTCGATGCCTTGGGGCTAGGTAAATTTTGAAAAATCCCTTATATATACTCTGTCTTTGTGAATTGAGGAGTTTGGGATTTGTTGGAGGCTTGTTGGCAGTTTGGTAGTCGTTGGATTGATTGTTGGTTTGGACTGATTAAATGAATTGGTGGCAGTTTGTTGGATTTTTGATTTAAATTTTTGGATTGTAGTTGCTGATATATTTAAGATTTTTTGAATTTGATATGTTTGAAGCATGAAAATTGGATTATTTGAATTTTGTGATGTTAATTGGTTCAAATGAATATATGAAATTGAGTTATCTGTATATTTTCTATGTTAATTGAGTTTTCTGGCATAAAACAAACTTGATTTTATTAATAATTGTTTTATCAGTTTGACTTGTTGACTTTGTATTTGATAAATGCTTGATTCATGATTCGACTCTACTGTTCATAACTGATATTTGATACTCTTGCTTATATATATATAATCTTGTTGTATGATAAGCTGTAAAATTCAAGTTGCAAAAAGTTGAGTTCAAATTGACTTCCTAGTCTGATTATTTGATTATAATATTAATATGACCTCTGTTCTTCTGACTCATCATGTGATCTTTTCTGAGTTTGTCTCCTGAGTGCATGCCTACACTTGACTTGTGTTATAAAATATTAACTGAAGTATGTGATACATGTTGATGAGGTGTCTACTTTTGTTTAATTAACCATGTGCTTAACTTATGATGTGTCATCTGCTGGTTTATTCAAAAACTATCTCTCATGAGGTGTCCTGTTTTGATTAAGTGTATGATATTAAGTGGTGAAGTGGTGCACTGATGTTATGTATACATATCTCTTGTATTCTATTTGATTAAAAATGCCTACTTTTATATGTCTGAGGTATGTATGCTTATGAATTACTCTGTTATAGTGAAAAACACTTAAAAACACATAAAACTAGGACACACACACACCTGCCCGTGCATTAAGACCTGGCTTGGGGGTCCTATGAGCCCCTGAGTATCTGGATCACTGGTGTAACCGGCCACTAGTGTTTAGGATTAGAAATTCAGACTTTTAGGAATCAGTTTCTGCAGTTAGTGACATGATATTTGCATAACTTTATACATATATGTGCTTATTGTCTGACTAAGTGATATATACATGCTTACTTGCTCTTAAATGATGCTTGGAACCTTATGTGTGATATATGAAACTGGCTGCTCACATTAATTGGATGACTGGTTATCTGAAAAGTTTGTCATACATAGATATGCTTATTACTTGCCTATTCTGATAAGTTTCATCATCTAAATGAGCTTGACTTAATTAAAATGATTTGAAAACTCATACAAGCATGCTGAACTTCTACTCCCTCACATCTGATTACTCTGTGTTAACTGTCAGTGCATTAACTCCTTATACTCAAGGTATTTTTGTATGTATACACTGTTATCTGCACTAGTTCCACAATATACATGCTTAAACACTTAGCTGAGTTGTAGTTTACTACTTGCTTCATGACAGACATTAAATGCAAGCATGCTTGAACTGTTTATGTGATATATGGCTGCATAACACTTCCAAAACTCACTAAATGCATGTCTGATCACACACACACACTGCATACTTGCATACATATTTGCATATACATGTGCACAGATTTTTATCTATAAATAGAACCTTTTGCATGATTTCAAAAACCACACCACCTTTTCAAAAACAAAGTATTTTCTGCATGGAGTTTCAAAAACTGCATTCCAACCCTTCTTCTAAACCTCTTCAAACTCTTCCTCTCTTGCATACTATGGAGAGGAAGTACCAAAATGAAAACCACCCTACTGATTTTCAAACTTATAAGCACAAATCTTTCTACAAAAAAACAAAAATACATGCATCACAACCCCTCTTCTCACAACTCTAGACAGCAAAATCATCACATACCATCACAAAACACTCATGTTCCTAGGCAGATCAATACTCCATATGCTAAGCCTACTGTCACTGCACCTAAGAGCATCTTAGTTGACTTGTCCAACTTAGGAAAACTTGATAATATGCTGCTTAACTTGCAACCTGGCATGATGATTTGTGTTCCACAAAATGGTGTAGTTCATAATCTGTTTTTGGCTGCTAAGTGGGAAAATATGGTGTTTTATAGGGGACAGAACTACTTTGTGCATCTCATTGGTGAGTTTTATGCTAATATGATAGTGCAGAAGGGTTTGGATGATGTGCTTAAGATTAGTACTGTGGTGCATAATAAGAATATGCTTGTTGATGTGAATACCTTGAATAGATGTCTTAAACTAGGAGAACATGTTCCACATCAACCATGCATTAACATTTATGAGAAATTTGTCTTTGATAAAAAGGAGTTTGAGTTGTTTGTTGGCCATTTCTGTGATGCTGATGTTCCTCTAGGGTTATGTGAAGAAAACTGTGCTATAGAGTATCATCATTTTACCCCTCTTTACCAACAAGTTGCTATTATTGTGAGATCTAATCTGTTGCCTAAGCCTAAGAATGCTCATTACTTTGATTTTGTGGATCTTAAAGTGATGTTTCAGTTGGTAACAAATCAAATTGAGTTTAACATTAACTATGTTATCTTGCTTAACATGATTATGGCTTTTGAGGTTGAATACTTGCCTTATGGATTGCTACTGACCTCCCTATTTGAACTTTATCACATAGCAATGCCTAGAATCTTAGCTGAGAAAATTGAATATTGTGATATTATTAACTTGGTTAAGCCTCAAGTTCCCTTAAGAAACTGTAAGCCCTTTGCTGTTAGTCCTGTGTGCATTTCCCCTACTGTGATGATAACTGGAAATACTCATGCTTCAGTTAAAAATGGTGCTGAGATTAATAAGTTAAAAGGTGAAATAGAAATTCTTAAGGAAATGACTACTAGTATTGTGGCTAGGCTTGATCAGTTAGAAGGCAAGAATAAGGAAGATTCTACAGTTGGTAATGTAGAGGGAATTGATGAGAAAATGGATAGATTATTTTCTGAGGAAATGGTTAATGAAATGGTTGATAAGAATGATAAAATGGCTATTGATGAGGCTGAAAAATCTGATAAAGAAATTCTTCCTGGTATGATTGACTTGACTGATGATATGGGATTTGTTTCTGTTGATGGGCCTGAGAAGGCTTAGATCTGTGTTTTGACTGCTGTTGGTTGGGAATGTTGACTGCTTGGTCCTGTTTAATCTGGTTCTTGTGTGGTTTGCTGGTTTTCTGGCTACTATGGTTGCTCTGTTGCTGGCTGGTTTCCATTTTGCTGGTTCTATAACCACTGTTAGTGGTTCTGTGTTGCTTTAATCTGTTTTGTGAATGCTGGTATGATCTCAGTCTGCTGAGATATGTATGTTAGTAAGGTTCTTGTAAGGTTGCAGGTTTTAGTCCATTTTATGGACTGATTTTGGTATATCAATATAAATCTGCAAATTATATAATCCTGTTAGTTTGTTTCATTAACATGCCTATGCTATAATTTGATAAGTTATGCATGCTAGTGTTAGTTTCTGATAAATGAGATTTCACTGATGCTTTCTTAAAACTATTAGTGAACTTGTACTCTACCATGATCTTTAGGTTCAAATGAGTTTTATATACTCTGCCTTGAGTTTACAGGTGCAGTTCAACTTTAAACTTAGTTATTGTCTAAAATCTTTCCAATGTTTTTCTTGTCCTTCTTCAAATCACAGATTTTAAATAGACCTGTATGTAATAAAGAAACTAAAATTGAATCTAGTTTCTCAATATACAGCTTCTAAGTTCGAATATGAATGCATTGGACTGATAATATGTTATAAAACTGTAGTCTTTTGGACTGACTTGATCTGCAGGGTTTTAGTTACTCTTTAGCATTCAGAGTTTTGTACACTGTAATTTGAATTCGACTTGTACAAATTTCATGAATTAATGAAAGTTCATTTTTTTTGAGATCTTATTTCAGCATTTATATTGCACTTATCTCAAATTAAACAATCTCAAGAAACTATCTCAGTTACAAAATCAAATGAATATCTTACTTCGTTTTTGGATATTATTCAAGCAAATATTTGCATTCATCCTCGAAAACGAAACGATTCACACTTATAAATTTAAAGCAAAATGCTTCAAGTGATAAAAATGAATCGAAAAGATCAAAAAGAAAATACTCTTTCATCGATTCAAAACAAATATGCTCAAAAAATTACACGATAAATACGAAACTACTGAGCATTTTTATCAAGTCTAAAAAGAAAACTAATTGCTTAAACTTGATACATTTCGAAACCAAAGTAACTCAAAAATTACAAGCAATACTCGAATTTTGAGTTAGTAAACATTTTTGAAAGATACACATTTGACTTTCAAATATACAAGATATATCAAAGTCATTCAATATGAAAAATTCAAGTCAATTATGAAACAATCTATTCATGTATCAAGGGGAAGCGAGTTATCAAAAGAATTATTTGTACTTCCTAATATCTATTGACCAAATCACTCAAATAGTTTTCATAATATGGTCAATCAGTCAAGGGAAGCAAATCAAAGTAAATTATCTCTTCCTTACTAATACATCTACAAAATGATGTGAATATTGAATACAAAGGAAATATTTTTCAGGAAGAGACGTGCTTTTTAGTCAAATTACGATATTCTACGAAACAATCGTACCTATCTAAACGGGAAAGATTATTTTTGGTTTTTATCAACCAAAAGGGGAAGAGACGTGCAATATATCAAAATTTAAAATTTTCCCAAAGATAGAGAAAAGAAAATTTTGGATTAAAATTTTAAAATTGTCTATATATCTAACCAATTTCTTTTCAAGGTACCGCTATTGGAATTACGAGGATTATAAGTTTTTGCTATCGGGATTGCGAAAACTACAAGTAAAAATTCTGAACCCTATTATGTGCCTATGTGAAAATTATTTTTCAAATTCATGCATACACTGAGGGGAAGCACACACTTGTAAAATTTAAATTTTAGGTTTGTTTGATAAATACCAAAAAGGGGAAGATTGAAAGGATATCTTCGATATTAATTTATTTTGGTATTTATAAATAAACGTAAAATTTAAATCACCTAATAATCCTCCCAATAGGATCATTAATTTGCATGATTATCTTTAAGTGGAAAAGTTATTTCTAGCAAGTTATTTGAAAAATCATTTTATATTTCTTCGTTTCAAAATACCCATTTTTAAGAAATATATTCACGCAATATTCATGCTGAGGGATATCGCCACTCTACGATATTTTCCTATTTTCATATTGCAAAATTAAACTCGCATGAAGATCGAAAAAGGATTATCAAGATTTGATATTCTTTAGAACCCTCATGTAACATTATTTTTTAAATCTCTTAATTAAAGTAATTTATTCCCTGATTTACCAATTTCTATTTTACGGGATAAATTATCTTTAATTAGTCAAAAATAAATCTTTCATTCCAAATATTGTTTTCTATCCAAAAGAAAGATTTACTCTATCAAAACATTAATATTTGGATGGTCAAATATTAATATCCATTTTTCTTGGTTTATTAAATATTTTCTCCAAGGTCTCTCAAATTATTCATTTTTCGGAGAAAAATATTTTAATACTTAGAATGCACTTTAAAATTGTTAAAACCATGATTTATCATGAATCATATTATTCTAAGTATTTTGGTATCAAAAATTAGTCAAGGGTCTACTCGTTTTGATCAAATACTAATTTTCTCGGTTTACGCATATTTCCTTATTTATCGAAGGAAATTAATTTAAATGCTCAAAAATATTTCCATAAATTCCAAACTATTCTATTCTCAAGGAAATATATTTGTAGTATTTATCCAAGTCAAAATTCTAGCCAAAAACGTTTTACAAATCGTCAAAAGGATTTACGTATTTTATTAATACCCGAAAAACGGTTTTTATCGTTTTAATTCCGGATAAAATACTTCCACTTGCTAGAATGACTTGAAACTTTGGGGATGTCAATTTTATGATGTGATGTATGTTAGGTAAAAGTTTCGTGATTTTTGGAGAATGTTTGTCGGGGTGTGTTTCCGAACGGTTGACCCGAGAAGCTTTGACTGAGCGTTTGACCTAGGAGACTTTGACCAAAAATTACCAAACTTCACAGATTTCCATTTTCCAATATTTAGAAAATTGTCATATTTTTTGTTGAATTTATTGGAGATGTTTAGAAATAAGCTAGTTTTAATTAACGATACTTAATCGTTAATTAATAGTTTATTGGGTTGCATTGGGGTGCGTGCCTTATCCTCTTCCAAGCAATAAGTGCTGAGATAAGGAGTCACATGTTGGTTGTCAAGTTGCTAGGCTAGTGGACAAGAACTATGTAGTCATCCCTTACATCACCTACCCATTTACATCATCCCTTACATCACCTTCCACTACCCACTACCCCAAAATTTCCCTATAAATACCACCCCATCCCCATTCATTTTCTACACAAGCTAAAGAGCTAATTAGTTGCTGGGAATTTTAGAAGTATTCTCTCTTTCATCTCTACAAACACTCTCTACAAATACTTCTTCTCTAAAACCTCCATTCTTATACATATATATTTATATATACAAGGTTTTAGTTATATAAGCTTAGTTCAACCAACCAAGCTCTCTCCCAACCCAACTAGCTCAACCACTACTACTTTAGGCCTCCCGTAGGGCTGCCCAAGTTCCGCCACTAAGCCAAAATCCGGCCGAACCTCCGGCGAATTTTTCCGGCGAACTTTCCGATCGTTTTTGTAAGTGGTTATTTTTTTTAGCTTCGATTCGAGTCTTAACCGACCATTATATATACAAGAGCTCGTTATTATTCTTGATCTATTCATCTTAAAGCTCTTCATCTTAAATCTCTTAGAAAAGAGATTTATTATTTCGAAATAATTTCAAACACGAACTAATAAGTCGTGTTATTCGAAATATAAATATATACACGAACTATAGATTCGTTGTATATTTACACGAACTAAGATTCGTTATATTTGAGTTATATTACATAAGAACAAAGATTATATCATTCGAAATATTCAAACTCAAATATATATAGATATATATATAAACACAAACGCACTTTAATTTATATTCTTGTTTTATTGTGTTTATAGACTTTCTCTCTCTTCGTTTTAAATTTGCTTCATCTAGTCCAAAAGACTACATCAAGAGAAGAATTGTATCAAGAAAAGTTAATAGCTAAAGAGCTAATCATATAGCTTTCTTGATTTTATTACTTCGATATTAGACATACAAACGAAGTAATAAATAATACTTGTCAAAAAGGACGAGTAACCAAGTCGTAAGCCTTTGAGCCATAGACGACAATTTAAACTCCGAAGATCTTTAAAAGCATTATCTAACGGGGAGTTTAAATTAACAAGTATTCGTGATTTGTAATATTACGAGAATACTTGAAAAAGTCTAAAGCGAAGCACGCTTATAAGGCTTTATTTACTCCAACCAAATACTTATCTTTAGTATTGGAGTAAGTTAAAAAGTATACTTATATTTTTCTATATCCTTAGGAAAGTATACTTTAAATATATATATCATCAACATATATATATATATACCCACTATCGGCCTAGTTGCGTCTAGTCCAAAACCCTTTTTATAAACTAAGGATATTTGTCGTAGATATTGTTTTCTAAGTTTTGCAGTGAGGTGAAGTGAAGTGAGGTGATCTTCGTTCTAAGACCCAAGTCCTAGACGAGCTAACGGGGAGTTAGTCGTCTTTGCACCGTGAGGAAGAGGAAAGACCCAAGACCTAAGACCTAAGATCCAAGACCCGCAAAAGTTTAGAAGTTCAAAGACTACACCCGGAGTACAAACGACTTTGAGGAGGTGACGGGGAGTTACGCTCCAAGAAGAGTCTTGTAAGTTTACATCTATAGTGAGGAGGTAACGGGAAGTTACGCTCCAAGATATATATTTGTAAAGGCTTCTCCGCCTACTGTAAAGGAGTTTCTTTATAGTAGAGAAAATCTCGAGTCCGGGGAGGAGCTCGGGGACTGGAGTAGGGGTGAGTGGACTCCAAGTGTTGAGTTAGCCACCGCGAACCAGGATAAAATCTCGTGTGTCGTATTACTCTTACATTGCTTCCGCACACATAAACTGCCTATACTCTCGATAAAAGCTATTCAAAAGGGGGATAAATTTTATTACACTACATCAATTTTTAAATTGGTGATTAAGCTATTCAACCCCCCTTCTAGCTTAAATTACACTCTATCGGGACCTAACAAGTTACAATAGACATACTTTTTTAGTCTAAAGCAACAATGCCTAATAAGTATTACATTTATACAAAACCGATGTTATTCTGAAGTTGAAGTGTTGCAACCTGCAACACTAATTAATCAAGAAACATTATAGTATAACTACTTCAATTTACTTTACATACACTAATTAATTAATTTCATATATAAATGAAATATAATCAGTTATATACAAAAATGACGAAACTTTTATTTCAGTATGTGTTTATATTATATACTTAGATTACATAATTTAATAATATTATAACTACATATAAATAATATTTTTTTAAATATTTCAAGTCATTAAAATATCAATATAGTATTAAAAAGAAAGAGAGAAAAAAACAGTGCAACACAGTTATCGAGGTGGTAAAAATAAGAGGCACTATTTCCCCCGTTCGGAAAAACACAGCCTTAGTCACTAAACCCCCCTCCCCTCCCCCTCTCCCTCCCCTCATAGCTCCCACAACTCACCCGTTTCAAATCTCACTCTCGACTCTCACCCGTCTCAACTCTCAGATTTAAGGTAAATCGAAGGAGCTCTCTTAAACTCGCTCTCGCTTCGCACTCATTTATACTCAGCTCTCGCTTCGCTAAATCGAAGGAGCTCCCTTAACCTCGCTTCGTTAATTCAAATCATAATGAAGTTATACATTGAAGAAAAATACATCAGATTGTTAAAAAAAAGTGATGTTTAAATTGTTTATAGACATCGGCTAAAAAGCGATGTGTAATGCACCTACTTTTCTCATCGCATATAAGGATATTCTTCAGATTTTTAATAGCTCACATCGCTTATTAGCCGATGTCTATTAACATATTTCTAGTAGTGACATTTCAAGATGACCCCTAAGAATATCATTTTGTAGCTATTAATAGAATTGTCATATATCTCAAGGGTACTTCAAACCTTGACATTTGGTAACCTAGAGATTCTAGTTTTGATTTAATTGACTTTTCACATGCTCACTATGCTGGGTGCAAAATTAATAGGAAATGCACAAAAGAAACATGTCAGTTTTGAAAAACAAACTTATATCATGGTTCAGTAACTGCTGAAGTTGAGTACATTGCTACTAGAAATTTTTTTACACTGATATTGTGGATGAGAAATCAATTAGTTGATTATGATTTGAAGGTAAACAAAATTCCTGTTTTCTGTGACAACCCAAGTGCAATTGATATAACAGAAAATCTTGTGCCACATTCAAGGAACAAGCACATAAACATCAAGTATCTGACCCTCTTGAAGAAAAAGGAGTCGACCTCAGTCTCTTTAACTGATAAATTGCCAATAACTGAGGCGAAGCTGTCTTTAGTGCATGAAGAGAAAGAGGGTCCTTAAATTTCTATATGTTATTTACTTCTTAACTTTTATTTTTGAATACATATGAAAAGTTGAAAAATTGAAAGATTGTATTCAACCCCTTCTACAATCATTTCAATCAATTGTATTATTAAATAACAAATATAATTTAGTATAAAATAGATAAATAATGTGTACAATGAATTATTATGTATAATATATGATATTATATAACATAAAATTTGGATTTTGCGTCATTTTTGGGTTCAGATACAAAACAGATTTCATAGTTTGAGTCCGGTTCAAAAAGATATGACCTACACCAAAATCTGATTTGAACATATTTTAAATTTATATATCATATTCCTATCTAAAAAGCGAATCGAATTCAATTGATATGGATTGATAAAATATGTTTATACTATCTTAACATGTCCAATGCATTTATTGGGTGAATGAATAAAACAAGTCAGGACTGTGTATTCGCTCAACCGAAATCGAAACTAAGATATTTTTTAACCAAATTCAGAAATTACAAAACTTCTCTGCCGAATACCAAATTAAATTAATTTAAATTTTATAGCCGAACCGAAATTTAAATATCAGTGTAAACAGAATTTATAAACCGAAATTCTTAAAAAATATCTGAAAATGTGCAAAATACTGCTATTATAGTTTGACACCAAAATATTTAAAAATAAGAGTTACGATCAACTATTTACTTTATGGTTTATTTTTCCAAAAAAAAAGTAAAGAAATCTTCATCTAGCAACCGAATGGCAAGAACAGTAGCGACGAGCTAATTACAGCAGCTAATGTTTACATTCCATCTCGATTCTCTCCTGCTGGCTGTTGTTCCTTTTGCTTTTACTTAGAGTTTATTACATGCCTGAAGGGACTAACATAAGTCATTAGAAATAAATTTGACATGGAGAGGAAATAAAATTAACAAGAGAGAGGGAGAGGACTGAGGAGTAGTGTTTGTGTCTGATTTGTGAATTTGAGAAAAGATACGATGACTTGGTGATGCAATCTGTTAGATTGTTAACATCATTTTTCGGCAGGCACGTCTTTTAAGACCTCTTTAAAATATAACTTCACAATATTTTTTAATTTTTTCTGAATAAAAATTTTGTGTTTAAACTTTTATTGAGAAAAAAAAAATTAAAAAAACATTGTAGAACTATATTTTATCGGAGCTCCAAAATACGTGCAAATAGATGAGATGGAGGGAGTATATATTATTAACTAAAATATTTATATTTTTCATTTATATAAAAAATTTAGATAACCTTAACTACGTTTTATATAAAATTTGTATAACCAATCAATTGTCGATTCATTTCAAGATAAATGTAAACCAAACTTTTTTTTTTTTTTTTTTTTGAAGGCAAAAATGTAAACCAAACTTATGCACACTTTAGACAGTAACGTAATGTTTAATAATGCACCTACCACGTTCGTCACATAAAATTTAAATATTAACTAATTATAAAAATAGTATCATAATATATAACTGGAACAGGGACTGCTCGTACAGGCTAAATGATGATCGAGTTGTTCTCCCATCCTTGTTATTACTCGATACATATTTAATAAAATTAGCTATAAAATTAAGTACAAATTACAGATCCAACAAGCTTTCTCTAACTCTATATTCTGTTACTGAAAGAAAGGGATAAAACAGCTTCACCCTATCTTTCACTATATCAAAACTGAATCCAATACCGTTGTTCATGGACCCATACTTTCCGTTGTCCGTTCACAGACTTTAGAAGACAAGTCTAGTTGCAATAGTCGAGGTGCGAAAAGTGAGATAAGTAAAGGATTTTGTCTTAAGCAAGCCATGAAATCATCCCTGCAAATCCTCCCATCACTGTTGAAATCGAACAAAATGAAGAGTTCATGGATCTGCAAGTGTCAAGTCAGATAAAGGTTTAGGCACAATATACATGCAACCATTTATATTATATAACGTATTTTTATTTTGTCCCATTTTATTCTGATAAATACAGCCTGAACATTGGTCAAACTCACCTCATCTTCTTTCAAGTTTTGCATTGCCATTATGATGGAACATCCGAACTGTTACAAATGCTTTCTAGTATTAGTAAGCTGCAATAGTCTATTCAGTATATTACCAAATCTAGTAAAAACGAAAGAACCATACTTCTTGCTCTGAAATGTTATGGTTTCCACTAATATCACATTCTGTAAATGCCAATTCACAAGCTCTACGGAACAATGGATGCTTTAGAACATGAGCTGATCCCAGCAGAAACTACAAAACATGCATATTCCGATTAAATACAATTTTTATATATTGTTTGCATGTTGCAGCCAACAAATGGAATATAACAGAAAATCAAACAACTATGGAACCCCTGTGCAGTTTAAGGCCAAAATAACAAAGGATATCAATTTTTTGTGGAATCACTTATACTATAATATATAGGAACCAAAATAAATTTTTGCTGCTGACTTTACAATCAAATTAGATATAGGAATATAGGATACAGAAGAGAAAAGTAAAAATTAATCAAGACCAAATTAAGAAAGGACGTGACCAACTTGTCGAACCCTATATGAAATTATTTACTGTATAATTATGTGATACACTCGGTCAATACTAAAGGACCTTTGACTTATTCAAGAAATAAAAACAAAAGCTCAAGGGCAATACAGCCAATTGGAGGGTGCAGTGTCCTAATAAGCCAACAGTACGAACTAAGAAAGTGAAAAAGCATTAGGCAAGGTTATGATCAAAAGGTTTTATTCTTTTATTCTCATATTGTTAGTCCTGGAGAGCACTGGACCTCTCAAACGTCCAGAACTATCCCTTTATATTGCTCTAGTATAAATAGAGTACTGTTTTGGGTTGATTCAAGTTTAACTATCTTTATAAATCAAGTTATATTAGTTAGTTCATTGTAAATTAACTTGAAAATCATATAGTTCCAAGTAGATTTACACTGGTTACATTTTTTATATAAATTACCACCTAAACAACGCCATGACTTGAGCAACAGAAATGCACAGAAGTGTACAATTTCAGAGATTAGAAACATGTATACAGTAATGGGAAGGCTCAGAGCAACTGTGGGGAGAAGAGTGAGACAGACACAAAGAAAAAGGGAGAGAGAAAAAAACCTCTTTAAATGTTATCCGACCGGTCTTCTTCATATCAATAAATCCAAATACCTGAAACAAAATAATATCTCTCTGATATAACATGATAAGTGCTAGGAAATGATGACCACCACAGCTCTTAATATAGTGCTACCACTTCTGTATGGAAATAGATAAACACTAAATTACCCTGAAGAACTAAAAAGAGTTGGAAAAGTTTCACATGATATTGACCAAATGTCATCAATGACTTTCTATGATAAATAATATATAAAATTAAAAAAAAAACTCCATTTTGTTGAGAAACATTGAAACATGATGAAAAATAGTGTTATCAATACAATTTAAAATTGAAGAGGAAAAAGATCAGTACAGACCTTTTCAGAAAAATAACAACGCTTCAATCTCAGAATTCTTAAGAAATTGCATACTCCAACATGTCCACTGCGAATGGGAGAAATAAGTAAATTAATACCAACTTTTACAAACTTCAAAGAGAATTTAGTATGATCAAGTGTTGCAAGAAAATATCGAGGCCCGTTACCTGAGGTCTGGTTTCATTGAAAGAAACTTATCCAAAAATTCCACAGCTTCCGAAGAGCTTATATGGTATGTCTGAAAAACAGAAAGTACAAAATGTTAACTGTAAATTATATACTATATAGCAAGCTTATAATTTAAAGTTTAAAATAATTGTTTACATGAACCGAGCCTAAAAATATTATACTCAGATAAACCAACTCTATATCAGTTGTTTGCTAAATCATCAATTTAAAAATATGGCTTATTTACATTCATGTCTATATTTAAAGCATAGACTTCAATATTTTAGTCTGATGCCATAAATTCTGGGAAGTCATACCAGATACAGTGGAATTCGGTATAATAATATACCAAGCCACTTGGATGTTTGACAAGTAGCCACAAATGTGAAAATTGCGGACATTGAACTTGCGAACAATTCAAAGAAGCAACTTTTTAATTAAATACTGATATTTGTAAAATATAATTTCAAGGACCTTACAAATAATTCCCTCCGGGGTTCATCATATTGGGCATTTGACTTCTTTACATGCATCTTAAGGTGCTTTAACAATATATAGATTATTCAATTTTTATATATTCTTTTTTTGAATAAAAAGTATATTTGCTGAATTTTTATTCTTACATGCCGCCTTAGTTTTGAGAGTGGCAATGTAACATGGTACTATATTTTAGATATACCTAGTGCTCTTGAGTTTCAGCACACCTACGAATTTTTCAACATTTATTTGTATACTAAATTTATGTTCATTGACTCGATATGGTCCACCCTCATATGTTAAAAAGGACTGTTAATATTAAGATACGCTTTAGAGAGTATAAACAGAGATATAAGATCCAATGATGCTTACCCTGACAGCTTAAGATATTATTTTAAGGTAGTTGGTGATGAGAAACTGAATTGGGAATGCCGAAAGATTATATAACATATATGTCGGTTTACGCCAATAGAAACCTCCTTATTCTAGAAACTAGAAACTATCACTAAATTTGTAAAAGAATATCACTAAATTCTCAAACAACCACACTTTCTCCTTCCCGCGCAAAGAGCAAATATCTAAGGGGGTCCTTCCCGCGCAAAGGGGCTAGAGATGAAGAGCTCTCTGATCACTGATGCAAAGATTTAATAAAAATTGGGGGCAATATAATCCTTGCTATGACAAAATAAGCGCACGTATGTACTGGCCAGGAGCTAGAACAGATCTGGAGATTCTGAGCAGTTTCTACAAGTTTTCACTAATTCCTGAAACACATATCACTAAATCCTAAAGAGAATATCACTAAATTTTACTGAGAATATCACTAAACTGAATTGGTTTTTAATTTTTATTTTAACAGTGGTTTCTATTTGATCATGAGCATATATATATATATATATATATATATATATATATATATATATATATATGGTCATGCTCCAATGAAAACCCAACTAACGTGAGATATCAAATCAAGTTTTATCCACTAATTTATATAAATTATATTCATCTCCAATTATTCATTATTTTTTTGTAAATATTTTAATATTTCACCACAACCTTCCTTCTAATCCAAACACCCACCACACACAACCTCCAACCACCGGCAAACACCGCCGTCAACTGCAAAAAACCACCACAATCAAACGAAAAACACCATCGGCGACATCCGACACCCACCACCTACGGCGAATAGCAGTAATCACCACCTCATAATTATAATCACCACAGTTTAGAAAAAATCACCATCATTCCAATTTCCACTACCGGCCCAATTACAAACCACTAGCATCTTGACAAAAATATTCATCGACATCATCATCTTCACCACAATATGACCATCAACAAAACCTACAAAATCTCTAATTTTATCATCAAATCGCAAAAAGTTCAACATAAATAAAAAAATTACCAATTTTTTTCATCAAGCAACCAGAAAATCACCACCATCGTGACCAGTACCAAATTTTTAGTTGTATGTATATATAGATGGGGGAGAGGGAGAGGGAGAGAGAGGTGGGTGGGTCGTGGATGGATGGGGGGTGAGGCGGAGGAAGGAGGAGGTGGCAGGGGCGGGGAGGTGGCAGGGGCGGAGGGTCGTAGTGGTTGGTGGGTGGGGGTGCATTTGTATATATATGTGTATGTATAGATAGAGGCAAAAGAGAGAAAGAGTGTGAGTGGGATATGATGGGGATGGGTTAAATGAGAGAGATAAAAGTATAAAGTGAAATTTAAAGATATAATTTGTGTGGCTAAGATTAGATCTCATATCTCACACAATAGTGGAGGTATATATGCTCGCGCACACACACAAATATATATATATAAACACACACACACACACACACACAAAACAAGTTATTAGCTAAGATTTTTCTCTAAAATAAAATGAAAAAACAAAATTTCATTATTATTAAAAAAACTTTATATTCATAAAGGATAAAAAATTAAACTCAAAATGGTGTGTGTGTGTGTGTATATATACAATACAAATAATTATTATATCTAATAGTTAAGCAGGCAACCTGAGCCAAACTCTAGATTGATCATGTATCGTTTGTTAAAAATAGTATCAAACCCTAACCCTAATCTTGCCTCCAGTTTCAACCAAATTAAAAAATAATTATGAGATCGGTTATCTGAGGGAAAAATAGTTATTTTAAAGGTTTGCGAACAACTCATTAACATGGCTCACGAGCTTTCTCACGAGTTTGTGCTAGCGAACAACTCATGAACATTACTAAATTGCTTTTTCATGACTTTGTGCTTACGCATAAATCATTAATATACTAATTATAATACTAAATTTATTGTTATGACATATATTATTATTTAATAATAAAATTATCCATTAGAACTATTTATTATATAATTGCATTACCTACTATACATCATACAATATATTCCATATAATGTAGAACTAATAAGTGTAATGAATATATTTAAATAATCACACATACATATAAATCTAATTATTGAATTCATTCATGAACTATTAATGGACTCATAGATCCGCCATATTCACTAACACTTTAATTGAACTTGTTCACAAACTATCCTTTCAAGCTAAACTCTAATGTGATCATCTTGTCTTGTATATAAATCAATCCTTAAGATAGATCCGCCATATTCACTAACACTTTAATTGAACTTGTTCACAAATTATCCTTTCAAGCTAAACTCAAATGTGATCATCTTGTCTTGTATATAAATCAATCCTTAAGATGGTGTTCAAGTTTAACTCTTTCATAAACCGAGCAGACTGAGACAATCAAGCTCATCGCTGAGCCGTTCGCAAGGGTACCTTACAGCCCTATGTAGGGTATAATTTTTCAGATTATTTGTAAAAAGCCCAATGGTTTGTGAGCCTTAGTCCATTAGCGTTTTGTTCCAGTTATTCACATTTTGCGTTGTACCTCCATTTCATAAGACTCAATCTATTATAAAGTGATTTTTTTATATCAATATTGATCTATTCCCTCGCGTTTATGGGTTGCAGTCATTAATATCCACTGTTGGGAAACCTTTGGGGCAGATTATTTTTTGCTATTAGTCCCCCAAGTTTATCTTTGTTATCATTAATTTTAGTACTTAATCCCCAAGTTTTTCTTTGTTATCGGTTTTGTTCCATAAATCATTGTAATCAAATCTTGTCCTGCATTAGTTGGTCGACTACATGCATCTATCGAATAATAAAAGCACTATAAATAAAAAGATGTATCATAATAATCAGATTTGAACCAGGTTCTTCTCGGGTTTTAACCGGGCTTTTTACTCGGACTAGGCTAAGACCAAGATCTTTAAAAGCCCGGGCTAAGAGAAAGATTTTTAAATGCCGGGGCCAAGACCAGGCTTTTTTTGGGGCTGGGCTTTACACAAATATATAAGGCCCATTGCCGGGGCCAGATTTTCAGGCCCAGGATTTTTCTGCATCTCTAGCTACAACAATGGAGAAACCGACATTGAGACGGGGGGTGTATTTTTATAAGGTGTAGATTTATGACCTGGTCACATGTAAAGCAGCTTCTAAAGATCATGTTAGGTGAGGATTCCAACATCCGGCCTGTGAGAGACATTGGTTGTAACACCGCGTCCCCAACAAAACAGAATGAATTTGTGTTTCAACTTTCAAGTATAGCTATTACAAATATCTCCGAGTGGCGAGACAATGCTAGTCATCATTCTCTTGCAAGTCGCTTAAAACCTTTTAGAAGATGCATTAACAACCATACCTTTCAGTGAAAATTTGAATAGAAAGGACTTAGAATAATCTTAAAAGTCTAATCCCATCATTGATGTAACAGACCATATTACCATAAATATAACTGTATTAGGCAACCTCGCAAATTTTGTAAAATAATTTAAACTCACCTTTGCCACCTTTTCCATTTCAACCATATATAGTGATGGATTTACCTATGAAAAACAGAACAAGTATCAGTACAAGAATACCAGCTTAACAAAATAATAAAAAATAATCAAACCTGACCTGCTCAACAAAAAACTGAATATTCTGTCTTAACACAAAACTAAATGAATAATACATAAAACTAAGTATGTTGTTTTCAATTATTCAAAACTGTAATTTTTTTGAAATAATCAGCTCAACAGACTCAACGACACTCAATCAAGATCTAGTGGGGCAGATGCAAAATGGATTATATACGTAACTGTAAGATAAGTAAACGATGCACCATGCACGCACACACAATAATACAATGTTAAATTTTAAGCACTTTAATAGAACCTCGGATATCTGAATACATCCCAAAGATATTCCTCGTAATTTGGAACTTACCTGAACTGTTTAAAGATTGTAAACCAGAATCTTAAATAAGTTTGGTGTGCCTAAGGGCATACCAGTTGAACGCAGATTCTTCTTGTTGATCTATCAAAACCCCAACCCAAACTTTATAAGCTTTTTACAAAGCATATGGCTTTTTGGATGTAGATACCAGATGGATCTTGTATATCCTGCGATGGCTACCACATGGGTCGATGTCTGTTAGGATTGCACTAACAACTGCATTACATTAGCACTCTTCTTGAATGTTAGTGTTAATACAGTACCAGGGAAGGACAGTTTAGTACTTTCATATTACTTGGAGGATATATATAAATAGAAGTCTGAGTTTTATTTTTCTATTATGCCGAACATTTTATCAGAAAGAATTAGTTTCCACCCTCTCTTTCTCTCTCCAGAATTCTGTTTACTTTCTCTCTCTATAACTGATCTCTGTGCTTTGTCTGTGCAAATCTCTTTGAATTCTCCATTTCTGTAGCTTAAATCTCTCTCTTAATCCCTGTTTCTCTGTGATTTCTACCTAGAATCTGTTAATTCGTTTCATATAAACCAGAAAAAACTAAAAATACTCACATATATGCTTTCATAAACCCTAGTTCCTGAAAATATCCAATTGTCTGGAGAAGCTCATTAGTTATTTAGCGGGAAAATCTGCATTCATATAATGAAAGTGAGGGACTCATGACAATGATGGAACGCCCTGAATAATCAACTTGTTTGCCAAGAAAAGTCTCGTGAAAACCTCCCTGTGCCTACAAATTGACTTCCACACTTAATTATGAGTGTCTCTCATCGGTTTTCCACGGATTCCATCATCAAGAAGTGGAGAATTGTATCCACAGCTTCTTGTACCAATTTTTCATAAGCAGGAAGGGAAATGAATACTGAATCATCAGTTCATCACAAAGCCGCCCCAACGCGAAGTTTAAACACAGCACTTCGCATTAATTACACCTCTTCCTCGATTCTCTTTTCGCATTAATTACACCTCTTTCTCGATTCTTTTTTGTTGATAGCTTGAGATCCTGAAAGGAGGCTACTGACAGGTTTTGTTGTATATTTAAAATAATAAAATGTAAGCTGCTGAGGCCACCTTCGAGTGGGACAGAAGGGTTATTAATCAAGTGTTTGACTATTAGAAATCAATGTGGAGATTTGTGACTTGTAACTTGTGAGGTTCTCATTTCTATTCGACTTCTAGCAATATTTGTACATACAAAGAAAGGAAGGTTATTTCCTATTTCTAGAGGTTTGATGATTGTTCCTACTATTTGCAAGTCTTAAGTGCAAAAATTTAGACAGAAAGACATCGAATGAATGGAGCAGTTTGCAACTTGTCCATACTCTAAACAAGAATTTTCATCCATTCAATAAAACATTAAGCCCCAAAGCTTTAATCAAGTGAATTCATCTACGCAACAATATTTAATACAATAAAAACTGAATATGTGCATGAGAGACATACCTGTTTAGACTCATTTGCCTTGGCGAGAAGCATCACATCGCCAAAGGAATGAGATGTTTGCACAACATTGAGAGCAACACACATAGCATGAGAAGTCTGTGCATGTATATACATAGCCAAAAGTTAATCAATTCAAAATTTTATTGTGCAGATAGAAAAATGTGATTTATACTACTCTAGGCAAATCAATCTCATATTGTAAAATTAGTAAATACACACACACACAAACATACAACTGGGTTGCTTAGCTCTTAAATACTATTTCTTTATGCACCCTAGTGACTACACAAAAGATGAAATAAGGAAAACCATAAACTTAATACAGATACAAGTAAACACATTTTCGGTGCAAAATATCCATAGAAGCAGAAACACCAATTACATGTCAACCACTGGCCAATTAATGACAAATCGAAAGAAGGTAAACTGATAAGGCTTTACTAATATGAATACGTACACGATTAGATAAAAATAAATAAGTGAAGAAATATTCAATTCCAGTGTGGCGCTAAAACTGTCCAAAAGTTAGTTACATTGCTGTTACAATCCAGTTGTATGAAATGAATCTCCTCTTTTCCTAAATCTTATCTCTGTCTACATCTCTCTCTATCTCCTGTTATTTTCTGTGTTTGTTATATCACCATCTTCACAGACTCTGATTCAACATCACTTAAGATCTGAATTGTTACGTCTCTATCACTTGAAGTACTGTACTGTATCATAACCTTAACCTCACTTCCACTTTTCAAACTGTAGAACAGCATATGCATAGTGGCAAGAGATGCTTACTAGATGGCCATTCCACACAAAAGTCCCCCTCTCAAGGGCCAACCCGCAAAATTGACAAAGCCTGAGAATGGCACCAAGTTGAGATACCAGGCACCTATGTTGCACGGGGACACCTACCAATTGTCGTACCCAAGTTTGGGACATTTCGGGAAAGGAGACGTCCACAAAAATCTGGGGACGGCAGGCTTACAATGGGGATGTCTCGGGGACCAAATCACTAAATTGCATGTCCCTGCTAACTAAAAGTCATTACCCTAATTCTATTTTTCAGCACATAGACAGACAGCCCTCGTCTGACAGGTGTAATAATAAACATGTAGCAGTTGATAGAGTTGTTGCTTCTGAAAGTACTTGCCTTCATAAATGGTTAGCAGCTCGTTAAAAGGGTGGAAATGAACCTAAAGTGCCAGATCAGGGGGCTGGTAGCACTGGAGTGAACCAGACACCACCTAACACCATACAGCACATGACAATCAAACTAAACCATAGCCTGAAACTCAGGCCTGTCTCCTACACCAGGATACACCTTGGCCCAAAGGCCCCACACGTGGCCCGCCACTATGTGGCACCAGTATACATCTGCTTCCAGTGCTTCTCTCAGGCCTTACACAAAGCAACCCATTTTTATGAAGTTTACTTACATCCTTATCAAGCATGACTTAAAACATTCCTGACACTATCAGCAAGTAAAGATCACCATCTCCTATTCTAACTTTACACCTCGTTTGAACATTTCACGTACTGAAACCCTGCAATTACCTCCATGAACAGGTCAAAGGTCAGTACTCTTAGAATGATGTATGTTCTATTCTTTTTTCCTGATTTCTCTTTCCAGATATCTCCATATATGGAGGTTCCCTGTAGCAGCCAAGGCTATCATGCACATTTTCTTGTAGGTTAAAAAAAGCGAACTTAGAAACAAATCATGATCAACTCAAGTACTCAACTAAACAAAACCTACAAGTAGAAGACACAAATTCAACACAACCTTTCAAATATGCAAAATGACACCAACAAACAAGTTATGAAAAAAATGTGACCATAGACTGAGCTGTATTATTGTTCTTCAATTGCATATGAGAAGCTGTGATAATATTATCAACATTTCTTTGCAAGTGCAACACAATAAACAATAACAAACTGACTCACCCTCTTGCAAAATTGCACAGCATTTTCCTTTTGACCGACCAGGGGCATAACAACTGGCAGATATTCAACCTACAACATTTGAGAACCAGAAGTAAATAATAGAAAAGCTAAAAGAGAAAAGGAAGAAGCATAGCTGCAGTTTGTTATGTGCAGTTTATTATGTTTACACACATGAAAAACAAACAAAATGCATAAATTGTGTGCCTTCCATATGAAATTTCTTTTGAAGCGGGCATTTTGCCAAGTCGTAGTATCTTCAAGACCAAGCTTCTCGTCTGCATAGTGTTACAAACTCTATACGGTAAATAGTTTAGTGTCGGGAGGGAGGGAAGGAGGGGGAGTGGGGAAGGGGGAGGGAGGGAGGGAGGGGGGGAGAGGGAGAGAGAAAGAGAGAGAGAGAGAGAGAGAGAGAGAGAGATACAGCAGAATCAACATTAGAGCCAGAGTGATTAAGGCAATGATACGATATAGAACAAAGTAGTTTTTAGAGAGAGATTCCGTAGAGAGAATGGAGAGAGAATTTGGTGAAACCAAGTCCTATTTTCTATTATTTCATCCAGCATAAACTGAAAGCACAGGACTCAACAAGTATATATAGACCATGAACTCTGAAACTAATTCCAGAACAGTAAATGACTCGATTACCCTTACTAATACTGTTACTCAATACTATTATATACTGCTAAGCTGATTCCTAACTTTTAGATACGAACATAAAACGACTTAAGCTTCTTCCCCCTCTCAGATTTTCTTAGTGGAAAAGAGAAGAAAAAAATAATATTGTACCTCCATGAAATTGTGAAACTGTGTAAACATTCTGAACATAAGTCTAGCCAGTGAAATATTTCCCCTGGACAAAATGATAATAGTTATACATAGAGATGTGAGGTGCTACTGAAGAGCGCAACAAAAGAATTTTCTGATGAAAAGCAAAATCTTACCATGATTGGTCAAAGTGGACATGGGGATAACGAACAACCACTGGTTGGATAGCATATCCAGGAATAAATGCACCTAGTTGGAAAGAGATGAGAGATCTTCCATTCGTCGTGGTTCCTTCAGGAAATAAAAGAACTCTGGGAAACCGATTGGACGATGCCTTTCTCTGTTTTCAGATCCTTGAAAGCAAAATTCTGTATCAAATAGCTTATATACTGGCATAATCTAAAAAATATGTAACACAAACAAAATATAAATTCAATGCCTTATTAAATACCATATGATAAATACATCAAAACCACTAATTTCACTACTATTTCTGCATTTCTAAATACTGAGAAGTGATAACAAATCATCGCAAGTGACCATATTGCTTAAGCAAGATTTATTTAAAGGACAACATGAACCTGATTAAGTGACATTGACCTAGAATTTAACAAAAAGAACTTGCAACTTTGAATACAATTACACAAACGTTTTAGAAGAGGGAGTCTGCACAGAAAGGAACAGAACCTGTATTGTGAGCTTTAGATGGAAAAAGGCAGCAACAAAAAAATCTACTATTTACAATAGAGCCATTAGCAGAAGAGGCATGCTTTAATATTGTATGAGAGTGACCAAAGTAATTCAAGTATTTTTCCTAAACTTGTATCCTAGTTAATCGCCCTCTTCTCTGATAATTTAATATTACATGAGAGTGACCAAAGTAATTCAAGTATTATTCCTAAACTTATATCCAAGATAATCCCCCACCTTTCTCTGATGACAAGAAATTGAGGGTCAGAACCTCATTAGAGGCACGTGCGAGTATCCGATTAAGGGTAAGGGTCCCTGCCAAAATCCTGCCTTCATTTGTAAAAGAAAGAATAATTTATGTGTTACTATGCATAATGAAAACATAGTTTCCAGTGTTTTCTATTGACAATTACTTCGTATGATAGCAATTTGAGAGATTGTGTGTCATCCCAAATATATAAATAAATAAGGTGAATAATAGATTTAGCCAGTCAACTATTGCTTTTACCAAGCAAGATCTATGATTATAATTCATTCGGCAATTGGAGTATAAAATGGACGTTAATTCAGAAACTCACATCAATAATTCAACATTACTGCCATCAGTGCATGACCTTGACAATTATGTTATTCCTTCTCAAACTAATTATTACAATTTTGGAGCAAAAATGAAATAATTATACTGAGACGGAAAAATGATAAGCAGAAGAGGGCATAATGCTATGCCAGGATTAGTAATAAGTATATTAGAACATGGCATAATGGCATGAGAATAAGAGGATTATATGTAGACGATATAATGTTTTGTGATCAAACTTAAAAGCTTAAGAAATTAGATACAGAAGGCAAAAAGCATTTTACCTTTATTTCACTAATAGCATGCTTTCTGGATGATGGTGAAAACCTATTGACATATATAACCTGGATGCGTTGACATGAAAAAGAAAATGGATATAGTGAACTCAGAATAAGATTAAAATTGGAAACAACATATATTAGGCATGCAGCACCAGAAAGCTAAATCATCTTATGATACATACCTGCATAGCTCTGATGATGGTACCAACAACGGGCATGGAATCATGGGAATCACTAGCAACGATAGTAGGAAAAATTTCGTAGAAAAAGAAGATAGGGTCAACATATGATACATGATTAGATACAACGACAGGAGCAGTGTCCCTTGGAGCAGGCTTCCCTCTACGCTTTATCCAATGATAACTGCCACATTCAAAGGAAATTAAATCATTCTAGTAATACTGCTGAAAAAGAAAAGAACAAAGTTGACACAGAAAACACAGGATTAACTTTCAGAAATCCATGTAGTCATTCAGAACACAAATTTCTCTTCGACAACATGTAGAAATGAGCCTAATTGTTTAGTCAGAGTGCCTGCATACTATAGTAGCTGTACTAATGTCAAGTATTATGAATGTCATAACATCAACCCACGAAGACAAGATACATGATTGCAATTTCAGATGGCTATGTATATCAGTGTTACTGATCCAGGCAATAACAAAGGTTACCTTGAGTTTGAGGGGTATCCACTAAAATAACCAAATCTATTTATGATAAGTTTCTACTTCTTGTTAGTGGACTATAACTTTTCTCTCTCCTTATCCCCTGAAGTAATATTCTTTAGCTATTAACTAAAAGGTAACTAAATATGATCCATGGGTTTAGTGACAAATTATAGTATGAATTTTATATGAAATAATAGGCCAATAGTTTGACAATTTACATTTTAGTTGCAGTAGATATAAATAACCTGAAGTTTTACCATACAGATACTGAGAAGTTAACTTCAAGAAAAAATAGACTCGACTACTCCTACGGTATATATAAATTCAACACGTGGTGAATAATTTAACTACAATTTGGATTCTAATGTTCAGAGCATCTCCAGCACATGGTCTCCTCCTTAGCTATATCAGACAACAATTATAGATAATTGTCTTCTTTTTTCTTTCTCCAAGGGAACAACCTGTTACTTAAATTGCGAGAACTCTAATGAATCTCTATATTTACAGATTGGACAGCTTTTATGTATAATTTTCCCACCAAATTAAAATATTAAAGTACTATTCTCTTCATGGTCTGGAAATTTTTAAACTAATAACAAATTATTATTTTTTTTAAAAATAGCTAACCATTATACATGATACCATTGGAGAAAACCACCTTTCTCGTTCCCTATATAGAGTATTAGCTATCTATCATTTTTTTATATTTTAACCAACCAAATTTAGCTAACACCCTATAACCCATTCTATACTTTACCAGAACACATACAGACACACAATATTAGTATGTGTAGAATCTGTTAATGTATATACTCATGGTTCTCTACTAACACTATAAAACACTACACTACCGGTCTGGTTCCTCCAGTACAAATCATCAATCACAATACCATCAATCACCAGCACATTTTACAACCAAAGAACTGTCTCCGCAATACAAATCACTAGTTTGTAACTCAAATAATTTTGTGTTTGAATGAACATGATTATACACAATCACAGATACTAATGAAAAGTCAACACAGTAAATACATAAGCAAGAGTCTAAAGCTGCAGAATAGCTTGTGCTGGATTCTAGAAAGTTAAAAATAATTGTGACAAGCTTATAATTCGTTTAGATTACTGGAGAGTCAATTACTAGCATTAGCTAAACAATCTGCATACTTATACCTTTAAAAGAATAGTAAGCATACATCGCATCTAGCTTGAATTAGTATTATATATAAAATCAGTACATGTATAATCTCAAGAAGGATCTTAGTAAGCATATGTACTCATTCTAGCTTGTAATCTGCATTCAAAAAGAACAATAACAATACGAACAATTCACAAGTTCTCCACACACAATGATCATAACAAAATGTCAAGTGCATTCATATAAACTCACCCAAAAGCAAAGAGAATACCCCGGGTTGCGAACCGGGTAACCCACATAATCCTACACCTCCACCTAGGCAAAGGATTCTCCTTATCTTTCCACCCCAAAAGAGCAATCTTTGTAGCCACATATCCCACACTCAAACAAACCCCAAACAACACCATCCTAACCAAAGCAATTGGCAAACAAATCCCAATCTTTAACCACTCATAAACCCCTTCAATACTATAAGTCCCATTCCTAAATGGATCCACAGTTGTTGAATCCAACATCTCATAGCCTTTTGATCCAAGAAACTCAAATGGGTCATCAAGATTCTTGAAATTAAGGCCATTGGGAACTTTTTGGGCTTCTGGGTCATGGACAGTGATGATGAATTGGGGTTCATCGTTATCATATTTTGAGTGGCTTTGAGAGGGTAAGAAAGGAGTAGAGAGATCTTTGTTCTCCATTGATTGGTAATAACTTGATGACATAGCAGCACACACATGCATATACAAGTCACAAGTGTGAGAATTAAAGTATGTAGTATTAAAGGGTTGAATTTTTATCAGTAATAGTTTAGATTATCCATTTCTACACAATTTATCACTGTTACGCAGACACGTATTAAGTTGGCCAGATTGTCCTGGTGCGTTGTCAGGCCTATTTTTATCATTTTTACTGCAAAATATCTTCGGAGTGAACTAAAGTATTTACTCTCTCCGTCCCGTCAAGAAGTCAAGAAAGTTTACCTACATTATTTGCACGTATTGTGAGATTCTCGTAAAATATGGTTTTATAATGTATTTTTAATTTTTTCTTTTTTTAATAAAGTTTAAATTTTAGACTTTTTTCAGGAATTTTTTTAAAAATATATATATAATGTAAGTATATTTTATATGAGCTATAAAATGCGTGTAAAAATATAATGTTAAGAACTTAGTGGGACGGGGAATATATATGTATGGTATATTCTAGTGGCTTAAATAAATTCGCGCTATCCAAGTTTGGTAAGTTGTACACATTTATCATGCAATTCTGAAAATATATAGTTCAACAGATGTTCCACTCTCGGTTTACGGCATCTGCAGAGGAACTTGCCAGCAGATGTTCCAATCTTGAAGTGCACATAGACCATTCTTTTCTGGTAAAGGTTCTCCAGCTTCTATTGCTTCAAAGTCTCTTATTTTGCTTTATCAGTAGTTGTAGCTTACAAGAACTAGTCCATTGTATATAGTCATCTGTTATGTTATACAATCGCCTTGTGATTATCATTGACATGTTGTTTGAGAAATATGAGTTGGAAAGATCACTTCTGACTTGGCAAAAGAGAATCTCTAAAGTTTATGCTCTGGCCTGTGAAGGATGAGAAAACCCAAGCATTAAACAAGTTTCAGCCTCCGTGCCTACGCTATATCAAACTATGGCATTCAGTTACACGTCGATCATAATCAATGTCCTCCACTGGTATCTTCATCAATTTGGACTTGGTGCTCTACTGATATCTCCGATTCCGACATGTTTTACATTATATACTTTATATATAACAACCGTAAAAGGAGATATTACAGTCGCATGGTCATAGTACTACTAAAATGTTATCATCCGTTGGATCATGTACATGATAAATAAGCACCGTTAGACGAGGAGAATTTTTTTTATTCTATTCAAAACATACTCAAATTTGAATTAAAAAATTATTAGTAAGCATCATTGGATTAGAAAAGATATGGGTTAAATATCAAAGTGGTCACTGAAGTGGAAGTCATATATCACTTTGCTCACTAATCTTATCGGGGTTTCATTTCAATCATTAAAGTCACAATAAATATCAATTAAGTCCCTTCAAATTTCATTTCAAGGAGTAAAAATATTATCGAATTTTCTATGGTGTGCCCATGGGCACACACTAGTCACTAACTCTCATGAGAATACTACCTTTTGATTGGTGGATTAGTAATAAATGTTAATGGCCCCCCCTGCATTCACACCAATTCCACCAATCAAAACAAGCCATTTTCCTAAAAGTTCGTGCTTATTGTGTGCCCTTGGGCACACATTAGAAAGACCGAAATATTATTTAGAGAGTTTGACACATTATTTTTGAATACTACCACAACCAATTAAAAAGTTATGACTTCTAGCATTTATGACAATATATTCAGATTTTATCAATTTTATTTAGTATTTATTTTTAATTAAAACAAAAAAATGTATTAATATAATAAAAAATAAATAGTAAATAAAATTTAAAAAATCTAAATATATTATCATAAATAGTAGAAGTCATAACCTTTTACTTGGTTGTGGTAGTATTCAAAAATAATGTGTAAAACTCCATAAATAATATTTTTACTCCTTGAACTGAAATTCGGAGGTACTTAATTGATATTTATTGTGACTTTAATGATTAAAATGAGACCCCGATAAGATCAGTGAGCAAAGTGATATATGACCTCCACTTCAGTGACCACTTTGATATTTAACCTGAAAAGATATATATTCTATTCAAATACTATTCTATTCTATTCAAGACATATTTAAATTTGATAAAAAGAAATTATTAATAAGCATCATTAAATTAGATTATAAGTGAGATTATTATTGTTAGTTTAGCTATACAAAAGTTTAGCACCGGATGTTTCAACCTTCCTCTTGCTGTTTATGATTTCACTACACCATAAAAGGCCTTTCGCAACGCCCTCTTAGTGAATGTTGCTACATTATGTTATCTTAGTTGTATCACTTCTACCGTACAGCAACATTATGTTTTTAATGTTAGCTTAGCTATAGATGTGAAGTTGCCTTAGCGAGAACTTGTGTGTGGTTGCAACATACATTCAAATATGTTAGCTTAGACGATTATATAGGGTAGATCTACTCAATTGTTTTGATATAATTAAAGGGTTAATTATCTAGTTAGTCACTGAAGTGGGCTTAATGTATCAAGTTGGTCACCGAACTGAAAATGGTATCAAGTTGGTCACTGAAGTCACCATAAATATCAAACAAGTACCTCGAAATATGAGTTGAAGTAGTAAAAATATTATTTAAAGAGTTTTACACATTATTCTTGAATGTTACCAGAACCAGTAAAAGGTTATGACTTCTAGTATTCATGATAATATATTAAGATTTTATCAAGTTTATTTATTATTTATTTTTAATTAAAAAAATAACTATATAATTAAAAATAAATAATAAATAAACTTGATAAAATCTAAATATATTATCACAAATACTAGAATTCATAACTTTTTAGTTGGTTGTGGTAACGTTTATAAATAATGTGTAAAACTTTATAAATAATATTTTTACTACTTGAACTCATATTTCAAGGTACTTGTTCGATATTTATGATTATTTTAGTGGCCATCTTGATACCGTTTTCAGTTCAGTGACTAACTTGATACATTAGGCCCACTTCAGTGACCAACTAGATAATTAACCCTATAATTAAAGGTAAAAATATTTATTTTATTAAAAAATACAAAATTATTTTTGGGAAATTGTCCTGTATATTGTTTTTTTAATCTTATTTCTATTTTTACTACCCCAATTAATAGAATTTTCACTTTTACTACCTCTTTTAAAACCACAAGCTTTTAATACCATTTATACAATACAGTTGAGAAAGTTTTTTAAAAGTACGTTGGGTATTGGGTATTGGGCTTAGCAGCACAGACCAACGTCTTCCTCGTGCACCTCTCTCTTCTTCGAGCACCTCTCTCTTCGAGCACTTCTCTCTTCTTCACAACGTCTCTCTTCTTCGCAACATCTCTCATCTTTATCAGCTTCTTCATCGGCGAAGCTTCTTCACTCTGTTCAGTTGCTTAATCAGGTGATGCTTTGTAATCTCACTCTCAAGCTGTTGTGAATTTTGTGTTCGCCTTGTTCGATTTGTTCGATTTTTGTTTTGTAAAACCCTAAATACATTTGTTTTGGATTATTGTTGCTCTTCGTATGATAATTTGTGTGCTTCGATTTAAATGAATTTGAATATGTATATGTGTTTAATTTTGTATATTTTAGTTAAAGACTGTTATAAACTCCTAAGCTCTTGATTTATCATGTAGTGTTGACTGTTGTTCTTTGTAGATTTTTCATGTACTGTTTGATTTTGTATAAGAAGTAGATAGTTGCAGATGAAGTTGCATGCATTTTAGGCTTGATTTCTACTGTTGAGGCTGATAATTTAGGCTTCATTTGCTTTTGGATAGGTGGCCCCGCAGGGGCACTTATTGCATACCTGGATGATTGTTAAAATTGATTTTGTTGATTAGGAGGTTGCATGTTAGGAGTTGAGTTGATTACTGTTTGATTTTGTATAAGAAGTAGATAGTTGCAAATGAAGTTGCATGCATTTTAGGCTTGATTTCTACTGTTGATAGGCTTCATTTGCTTTTGGATAGGTGGCCCCGCAGGGGCACTTATTGCATACCTGGATGATTGTTAAAATTGATTTTGTTGATTAGGAGGTTGCATGTTAGGGTTGAGTTGATTAAGTTGATTTAATCAAAATGTTAGGAGTTATGTTGCTTAAGTTCTACTGGTTAGGATGATAATTTAGGTTTTATTTGCTTTTGGATAGGTGGCCCCGCAGGGGCACTTTGCATATTAGGATGATTGTTAAGATTGAGTAATTTGATTAGAAAGTTGCATTTTAGGACTTGAGTTGCATAGACTGTGGCTAATGTTGAATCAACATTGTAATGCTAATATGCAGGGCACTTTTAAGTAATGGATGAAAGAACTCTTGAAGATTTGACTCTGTCTCAGTGCATGAGTGGGATTTTTATTTGGGATGTTCCAAATCCTCTTTATTTCAGAGTAGTAAGGCATCTACAAAGGCCATTTAACATGAATCTGGATATTATAGAAATCCAGATTCGTTTTAACAATAATTTGCGAAGAGCTCTAAGAATCCATAAATGTTGGATCAATTTCACCTTCTGGACAACTTTGACACCTTCGGTTGAGGGATTTAGATCTAGATTTAGGTTTCATGTAATGGATCATTTAGATCAATTAGGAGTTATTTCAATTAACAATGTAATTAGGGCTACTCAATATTTTTATGCTAGATATGAAAGACATATTGTACAAGTTGTTCAAAACGAATCAATACAATTTTGCCTCTTTTAAATTACATTTCCGACTCATTGTGTGTACTAAGTTGCATGTAATGTTGCAAATTATAGTGTTGTGTTGCTTGTGTTGTGGCATTGTAGGTTTATAATGGTGCATACGAGGTTCTCTTCAGTGTCTAGGTCTCCTTTGGAGTGTGCTTCTGCTTCAAAGGAGAAATCTAAGATGAGCCTGAAGGAAGTTGCAATGAAAAAGTCGAAGTTAAAGGGGAAAGGGAAGAAGACGAACTTTACAATTCAAGATAATGTGATTGCACCTACTAAGGTACTGCATTTTTCTAGCAAACTAGTAATGATGTTGATTATATATCTGTATTCATTGTTTTGTATTTTCAGGGGATGCAATATGTTATTCCTGTTAAAGAGCACGAGACAACAAAACTTCACACGAACAACAAGTATGAGCAAATTAGTGATTTAGTAGAAACATTATCTGTAAAGTAGCTTGCTGAGTTTCGTGCTTCTTATTTTGGCAATTTCACCCATTTAAAACCTTTCAAAATCCAATACCAACCGATTCACAACCTTTTGCTTAGACAGTTGAAACAACCAAACCCTCTTGAAATCTGGTTTGGTATTGCTGGGACAAAACTTCGTTTTAGTATACATGAATTTGCACTTATTACCGATCTTCGTTGCGTTGGTGCTTTATATAAGAAACGGTTTTTGAGGTCTGAGAATGAGTTTGTCAAGTTATATTATCAAGGTGGTAATAGTATAACCAAGAGTCGCATCAAACAGTCCTTTATTCAGAAAGAATGGAAAACTGATGAGGATGTAATTAAGTTTGCGAAATTATATCTACTTCACCATTTTCTTCTTAGCTCCAGTAGTGATTTTGTAATTTCTAGGGGTGATCTTGATATGCTAGATAGTGGAGATTTTGATCAGTTTCCATGGGGTAGGGAAGTTTATAAGATAACCTTGGAGTCACTCAAATGTAATGCAAGAACTGGTTGCAAAGACAACTATTACCGTTTGAATGGTTTTCCATACGCTCTTCAACTCTGGTTTTACGAGTGCTGCCCATATTTGAATGGAAAGTACTCTGTTGCAAATAGTGGATGTATTCCACGTATGCTTCGCTGATCAAATGATGGTAATGTGAAGTTTGAGGATGTCTATACCACACTGTCATTGAGCGCAAAGGAGGTATAACTACTAAATTTACCTTCCTCTCGTTATAATTATATAGATAATGTTTTATTCATTTGTTTTTATTTGCGCAGCTGGGATTGAGAAACTTAACGGCTACTGCAAGTGAGATCAAGGAATTGAAGTTGGAGGAATTGTTTCCAACTTCCAATCAACGGAGTGTTCAAGGGAATGACAACAGCGATGATGACTTTGTCAACCCTCCAACCCCACTTTTGAGGCTGTCTTCTTCACATGCAAATGTACCAGAAGGTAACATGTCTCTCGCTGAAATGCAGAGGAAAATTTGAATGTTTGAAACTCGTCAGAACAATCTCACTGCTGAGGTTGATTCTTTGAAGACAACTATGACTGAGATGCGTTCATATTTTGAATCTGTCTTCTCAAACCTGCAAGAAACTATCATGAAGGAAGTACGTATCTTGGTTTTTTAGTTTCAGTGACCTTTTTTAAATAATATAGTTGATCCTTTATGTTAATATGGAATGTCCTTTTTGTTTCAAAAACTCTACTAATGATGATATTTTATGCAAAAATAATTGAATTTCTCAGGTTAAGAGGAAAAATGAAAATGATGATAATGTTTTTTATGATAATTACACTGGAAATGAATTTGATCAGGTTTGCATTATTGATTTCTTTTGATCCTATTGAATTATTGTCATATTATATAAGTGCATGATTATGTTATACATTATATCATGCAGGATGGAAGAGGATGTGACTCTTGGCTCCAAAATGTGGTTGCAAGAGAGGTTGCTGCAAATGAAGATGTTGCAGTTAAGGTTGCTGATGTTGCAGTACAAGTTGCTGCAGTTGATAGAGAGGTTGCAGCTGAGGTTGCAACATCTTATTTCTTTTCTTCCTATTGCATTATTGTGATATTATTTAAGTTCACCAATATATTATACATTATGTCATGCAGGATACAAGAGGATGGGATCCTTGGCCCAAAAAATTGGTTGCAAAAGAGGTTGCTTCTGCAAATAAAGATGCCTCAGTTAAGGTGGCAAATGTTGCAGTGCATGTTGCTGCAGTTGATAGAGAGGTTGCAGCAGCTGATGGCAAAGTTATAGGGGACACTGTAAACACTACAGAGAAGAATAACAATGTTGCGATAGGAGGTTCAAAAGATGCAGGAGTTGATGTAGCTGATAATGGATTTTTTGGTAGCCTCTCGGAGAAAGAATTGGCTGATTTGGAGTTGGCTGTGCAAAGTGCTAGCAAAATAGGGAATCCCAAATTGGTAAATGTTAATAAATTTCTCCAGTGTAAATATTTCTATTTTATGTATAATCATGTAAATTTTATTTATTTTGTTATAGGGAACTTCTACCAAACCTATTCAGCCAACTCCTGCTAATCCTAAATGGATGGTTAAGCCTGCATATTTGCAGTCTCCCTTTTTGCAACATATTGGTTCGACATCAGGAAAAAGTACTGACCCCTCAGCTATTAAAGAAGTGTTCAAGCCTGTTAAAGGACTTTCAGCATTGGATGGTAACATTGGAGAATTGCCAAGCTTTAATATTTGTGGAGGGTACATAGAATGGTTGGATCATGGCATGATTACAAAGAGAAAGTAAGGCTTTTATCCTTGTTTGTGCATAGGTATATTGAGTATTAGGTTGAATTTAATGTTTATGTCTTTTATATTTTTGTAGTACGACAACATATTATTCAAAAGATGTTACATATTTGATGATGTCGCAGGTATCTAACTTGTTTAGTGTGCAGAAGCAAATATCAGAGTTTAACTAGAAATCAGAGTTTAACGACTGCCAGCTGGATCAGAGTTTAGCGAAGATCAGAGTTTGCAGGCGGCTGATTTTCAGGAGCAGATCTGTGTAAACAAGGAAGATAAAGATCAAGGAAGATTATGCAGATCAGGACAACAGAAGGATAGCTACTGATTAGATTATTTTAGGAAGCAGATAATTATAAATCAATCAGTATATATCATGTAACTGTGTATATAAACACAGCTTAGGGTTTACTCTATAAGAGTTAGAATATCGAGTACATTGTTCTTGTAACCCAGCAGCTCTTAGTGACAAGTTATAAATCACTAAGAGAGTATTTGTAACCTACTGTATTTTGTGAATAAGAGTTTACTTGGTTTATTCTCTTATTTGAGTGTTCTGCTATTGATTGTGTTTACTATATTCATAGTTTAATCGGCCTAACAAGTGGTATCAGAGCGACCTCTGTTGATATACCTACAGTGAAATCTTAATCACACAATCATGTCTGAAAAATCACAAACTTCAAACAGTAGATATGAGTCAATTAGGGTTCCGATCCTTAGGGTATCTGAATATCCTGTTTGGAAAGTCAAGATGGTTATGTTTTTGGAGGCAACAGATCCAGAATACTTGGATAGGATTTATGATGGTCCACACATGCCAACAAAGCTCTTTGTTGCAGTTGGAGATGAACCCCAGATGATGATTCCTAAAGAAAAGAAGGACTATACTCCTGAGGACATCTCAACAATCAGTAAGGATGCAAAAGTGAAGCCCTTGTTGCACAGTGCTCTAGACAATGCTATGTCTAATAGGGTGATTGGATGCAAAACTGCAAAAGAAATATGGGATGCTTTGGAAATCAGATGTCAAGGAACCAAAGCCATCAAGAAGAACAGAAGGACCATACTTACTCAAGAGTATGAACACTTTGATTCAAAAACTGGTGAATCATTGACTGATCTTTATGACAGGTTTGTCAAGCTGCTGAATGATTTATCTTTATTGGATAAAGAATATGATTTGGAAGACTCAAATCTCAAATTCCTACTCGCTCTTCCTGAAAAGTGGGATTTGAAAGTAACCACTATAAGAGACAATCATGATCTTGAAGAGATGTCTCTGGATGATATCTTTGGAAGATTGAAAACCTATGAACTTGAGATGGAACAAAGGAGCAAACGACATGGAGGGAAACCTAAGCATGTTGCTCTAAAAGTTCAAGGAGAAACTGCTGTGAAGAATAAAGGAAAATCACATGTCACAAAGTCTGACACTGAGTCATCAAACTCTGATAATGACTCAGACTCTGATATATCTTCAGACTCTGAGGACAGTGATACTGGAATGATGCAGCTGGCAGCATTGATGGTTAAAAGTTTCAAGAAAATGGCTTACAAGAACTTCAATAAAGGGAAGAAGTTCTCAAAGAAAGACAGAAACTCTGATAAGAAGGTGTTCAAAAAGAATGAAGGCAAGGAAGAAAAATCTGGAAAAGCTGATAAGTCTAAGTATACCTGCTTCAATTGTGGTGAGAAGGGTCATTTTGCAACTGAGTGCAAGAAAGCGAAGAATGAAAAGGGACAAGCTTTTATCACCAAGAAAGGAAGCTGGGCAGACTCATCAGATTCTGAGGAAGAAATCAACTATGACTTAATGGCAAACACAGACAACAGTTCTGAGGCTGTTGAATCTAAGGTACCTCATTCCACTCTTGCTTTTGACACTGAAAATATAACTGAGTTAAGATTGTTTCTTAAAAACTTGCATGTCAGTTATAGAGATCAGACTTTAGAAAAAGAGATATTAAAATCTGAGATCTTAGATGTTAAGAAAAGGAATGATTATCTTGAGAAAGAACTAGTTCAGATGCTAGAAGTTCAGAAAGAAAGAGATGATTCTGTTTTCATTAAGAACGAGCTGTTAAAAAAAACTGCCTCTCTTGAATCAGAACTTGCTAAAGAAAGAGAGATAATCAGAACATGGACTAACTCAGGTAAAACCACTCAGAATATCTTAAAAAGTGGAAATTGGAAGAAAGGACTAGGATATACTGATAAAAATGAAGCTGAGTCATTTAAACAAGAGACTGTTAAAATTGAGAGACCTAAAGTTGCTCCAGTTAGATTTGTTGCAGAATCAAAAGCTCAGGACAAATCAAAGACTGATAAATCAAAACAGGTTAACATAGGTTTAATGACTCAGAAACAGCTTAAACACAAGCTCAAGGAAGTCAAACAAGAAAACAGGATTAAGGAACCTAGGAAAAACAAAAATGGGAAGGTAGGAATAAACAAAAGCAATAATTATATGCCTATTCCTAATGCTCCTAGGAAAACTTGTCATAACTGTGGAAATCCTAATCATCTTGCTTCTTTTTGCAGGAAGAATAAGGACATGAATTCTATGCCTCCCAAATCAGAAGTTAAGACTAGGAATGTTAGATTTAGACCAGAAAATCCTTGTTTTCATTGTGGTAGTTTATGGCATTCCATTTACACCTGTAAGGAATACCATAGTTTATACTATGATTATTATGAATTGAAACCCTCTTTGAAGAAAAAGATTGATTCTCCTGGTTAAAATTCTGTTTTTTTTTTTTTTTTTGACGAAAACAATAGTATGCATTACTCAAGCTTATCAGCCATCAAAATGGACTGCAAATCAATAGGAACAGACCTCCTATCGAAAACTCGACCTGGAAAAGAACGTGACTCCCTCGCTAAATAGTGAGCGGCCATGTTAGCAGATCGTCTAATAAATAACAACTCAATGTTTAAATCAAGGAGCATTCTACGACACTCCATAATGATACTGCCAAACTGAGAGCTCATGGTAACATTACTTCTCAACGCCTGCACCACAGTCAAGCAGTCTGACTCAATAACAACCTCCCTCCATTCTTTCAACTTCACCCAACTTAACGCTTCCTTCACTGCTATAGCTTCTGCAATTTCTGGTCTAACAGCTCCATCATACACCTCTGACCTTCCCTGAATAACCTCCCCCTTATCGTCCCGAGCTAGCAAACCAATACCATGCTTAGAGTGATCCACAAACGTTGCAGCGTCGACTGTTATCTTGACTGAATCCTTCTTAGGCTTAACCCAGGAGACTGCTCCATCACCGATCATAACATCCTGGTACAGAGCTTTTGTTGAATTACCCTGGGCACTTCTCCAATCTGCAAGATACCGCTTCGTCGAGAACACTACACCATTCACTTCACTCTTTTTCTGGTTCCACACCATATTATTCCTAGCCTGCCATATATTCCAACACAAATTGACAATTTCCCCCTGTTCCTCCCTCCCCGTTCGATTAAACATCCGCTGTAACCATTCATTAAAATTAAGACCTTGGCAATTCAAATACACTCCACCTCTTCTTCTCCAGCATTGATCTGCAAAAGGACAACTGACTAAAGCATGAAAAATTGACTCCTCTGCACCATCACAAACTGGGCACAACAAATTAATAGGAACTCGTTTTGCCTGCAAAACTGTCTTCGTTGGTAAGCACTGAGAAAGAGCACGCCAAACCATATTTATACTCTTTGGTGGAGCCTTAACCCTCCATATCAACTTCCACAAGCTGCTGTTATCCGAAGAATGCCACTGCCCTTTTTGCACCTGAAGTAATCTATATGCACTTTTCACCGTATATTCACCACCGAGATCTGCATTCCAATACAGCTTATCTGACTCATTTCCCCCCCCTATATTCGTATTTAAAATACATTGCTGATCTCTCTGATTGAATAAGTCCTTTAGAATATCTATATCCCAATGTTGCCCTTCCATATCCATTAAAGACATCACAGTAGCATTTTCTAACCCCTGTAATTCACTCGTTACACACGGATTAGTAACTCCCTGCAGCCAAGGGTGTCCTCGAATTTTGATCTGACTCCCATCTCCTATCTTCCACCTCGCCCCAGCCATCACCACACTCTTAGCTTCCCATATACTCCTCCATATTAGACTAGGATTATCTCCCAGCTTTGAGTCGAAAAAATGGCAGTCTGCAAAATATCTAGCTTTATAAACCTTACTGGCCAAAGTCTTCGTTTGAGTAGCCAATCTCCAAGCTTGCTTTCCAAGCAGAGCTAGATTGAAATCCCGAAAGTCCCTGAACCCCATTCCACCATTCGACTTGTGCTTACTCAGCCTACTCCATTTCATCCAATGAATTCCGCATTTATCATTTTCCTTAATCCCCCACCAATATCTTGACAGACTCCTCTCAAAATCTTTCGATATATCATTTGGCAGCAAAAACATACTCATAGCATATGTGGGCATAGCTTGAGCAACCGTTTTTATCAACACTTCACGCCCCGCCTGAGATATCCAAAGCTCTTTCCATGAGTGGACTCGATTTTTCATCTTTTCCTTTAGAAAGCCAAACACTCTCGTCTTATTTCTTCCAACCACATTTGGCAAACCCAAGTAAACTGTTGACTCATTAGCTTCATGCATCTGTAGTAAGTGACAGACTTGTTCCTTACTATCTCGGCTCACATTTGAACTAAAAACCACTGTGGATTTTGACAAATTAACTTGTTGCCCTGAAGCCTCTTCAAATATCTGCAGCAGCTCCATTAGCTTTACAGCTTCAGCCTCATTTGCCTTGCAAAACAGATAGCTATCATCTGCAAACAGTAAATGATTCACACTTGGTGCATGACGACTTACTTTTATCCCATGGAGTACTCGTTGGGTCTCATATTTCTTAAGCAAAGCTGACAATCCTTCCGCACAGAGGATGAACAAATACGGAGATAAAGGATCTCCTTGACGAAGTCCCCTACTAGGAACTACTGGCCCCATCTCTCTTGTGCCATGAATTATAGTATACGAGACTGAATTCACACATTGAATCACTAAATGAACCCACCAATCATTAAAGCCCATTCTGCACAACAATTCTCTTAGATAGCCCCATTCAATCCTGTCGTAAGCTTTACTCATATCAATTTTGACCGCCATACAACCGTCCTTCCCTCTCCTTTTTCTCTTAAGATAATGAATCATCTCATAACCCACCATTACATTATCAGTAATCAATCTCCCTGGAATGAACGCACTCTGACATTCAGAAACCACTTCGTCCAACATATGCTTCATACGATTAGCCATCACCTTAGTGACTATCCTTGCCAAAACGTTACATAGAGATATGGGTCTCAAATCTCCTACCACCATCGGGCTCTTCTTTTTCGGGATAAGAACCACGTTTGTATCATTTAGGCCCGTAGGCATAACACCGTCTTGAAAAAACTTCCGCACTAAACAAACCACATCCTCCCCTACTATCGACCAATGCTTCTGATAGAACCCTGGAGTCATCCCGTCAGGGCCGGGAGCTTTGTCTGGGTCCATTTGAAACAAGGCTGACCTGACTTCCTCATCAGTTACTACTCGAAGCAGCTCTCTATTCTGGTCTTCTGTTATCTTTGTGTCGATACAGTCAATAACCTCATGCCAGTTTGTTTGAGTAGCCCTGAACAGATGGCTGTAAAACTCTGTTATATGCTCTGCTAACCCTTCATCCCAGTCTACCCAGCAGCCTTCACCATTCTTCAACCTATCAATCTGATTGTTCCTCCTGCGAGCTGTTGCTGCAGCATGGAAATACCTACTATTTTTGTCCCCCGAATGCAGCCACAACTGTTTTGCCCGTTGGCGCCAAAATATTTCCCTCTGTTCCAATATACGAAACAACTCGGCTTTTGCATCATTAAATTCCTTCACAGACAAAGCATCTCTGCATTTTCTCAATCTTTTCATGTCCTTCTTACACTTTTTTATTCTGTCCCCAAACCTGCTAGTAATTTCCTTACCCCACTGTTGAAGCTTTTCACCACAAGTTTTGATTTTTATCTGAATATCTTCACTACTCTCAGGACCCCAACTTTCTTCCACCAATTGCTTACACATTGGTTCTGTCAACCAAGCATTTTCAAACCTAAATTTCTGTCTTACCCCAGCCTTAGTATTACCCTCCAGAGTTAACAAAATCGGACTGTGATCTGATGATGATCCTTCCAGATTGTACAACTTGGCAACCGGAAACATATTCAACCACGTCATTGTTGTCAATGCCCTGTCCAACCTTACCTCGGTCCATGCTGTAGTTCCTCTCCCTTTTTCCCACGTAAATTGGTGTCCCACAAGATCCATGTCTATCAACTCTACGTCCACCAGAACTTCGTTAAATCCATCTATCAGCCAGCTAGGATAAGGTGCACCTCCCTTCTTGTCTTCTTGAGACAAAACATTGTTTAAATCTCCTATAGTACACCAAGGCAGATTCGAATCTCTTGCTAACGTTCTAAGGAGATCCCATGTTTTCCTCCGTTGATTTCTATCCGGCTCTCCATAAACTCCAGTTAACCTCCATATATCTTTGCCATTCATATTTATTTCCATATCAATATGGTTTCGAGATTCACTACGAAGCTGAGCCTGATCCTTATGCCTCCACAAAAACGCCAAACCCCCACTCTTACCAACAGCATCTACTGAAATTAGGCCATCAAACCGTAATGCCCTTCTTACTCTCTCCATTTTATTTTTATTGTCGATAGTCTCACACAGAAATATAAAATCAGGTCTTTCTTGACGTACAACGTCTTTAAGGAACTGAATCTTCGAGGGCAGACCAATACCTCGACAGTTCCAGCTTAGAACACTCATAATCCTAGGCGGGCCTGCATCGCAGCACCCGCCTCCAATTCGTTTTTTTGGTTCATTAAGCTGATATCCTGTGTTTCAAGCATAACGATATCCACCTGATTTTTATCTTGGGCCAGCCCATCTTCTAACCCCTCATCCAATCTTCTTCTTTTTGGGTCCACCACTGAAAGCCCATCACCCAACTTATTTTCCCCCCCTGTCTTTACATTTGAATTTTCCCGCTCCGTGATTGTAGAAAGAATATTTTCCATATCTTTCTCACCCGTGTTATCCTTACTTCCTCCTCTATTCACGTTGTCAGTTACATCTCCTATCTTTCCTCCCACCTTTTGAGCTATCCCTGATTTTGTGGGATATCTTTTATCATCTGCGACAATCCCGCGATCATCCTCACCACCCTCCTCCACCGTTGTCCGCCCTAGCCGACCTCCCTCAGCATTTCTAAGCCACTGGTTTTTTACTGCATTTGTTTGATTCCGCATTGGAGCTCGAATAGATGCATCATACTTCCTGTTTTCAGCCGTACCAGCATTATCAAACAACTTTTCACAAAATTTCTCCGAATGACCAATGATTCCACAATAGAAGCAAAAAGAAGGGAGTCTTTCATATTTGAATTTCACCCACACCCACTCGCCTCCCTGTTTTTTAATCCGCATTTGACCTTTCAATGGCTTATGAACATTCAGGGCTACTTTTATACGCATAAATTGCCTCCATATGCTCTGAAAGTTCTTCGTATCTGGCTTCAAAAATCTCCCAATGTAGTTACCAATAGACTTCAAAATGAATTCCGAATTGAACCCAACCGGAAGATCATATATTTGAACCCACATGTATAACTCATTCAATGCAATGTCAGATAATTGTTCGCCTTCCTCCAATCTTTTCACCATCAGCGCTTGATTATTGAACGTCCAAGGACCATCATCCAAGACCCTCTGTATATCAAGCTCGTGAAAGAACCTAAATAAGTACAGATTGGGAACATTTGTCTCCTCCATAAACACTCCTTTCACCGGTCTCCAAATGGAAGAAAGGGTATCCTGCATAGCCGAGAAATTAACCTTTCTCCCTGTTAAGAAACTCCCCACTAGGCAGAAATCCAAATTCAAACCTTGCACCTCTTCATTACTACCTTCAATGACTAAACCTTCATCATCATCGTCATTGATACCCAACCTTGAATATTCCTCCTCGATATTCAGCCTGGATGAACTAGCCATTTGTAATTTATATACTAATCGGAAGGAAGTACCACACTAAATATAAGCTGTTTTGGTATTAGGGATCACTAGAGATTGTAGATCGAACTACTAATAGATAATAGATAAGCACGTCAATAGACGAGACCAGACTTCTCTCACGTCAAAAGACGAGACGAAAACTTGAAACCAACGTGTGACTTTGTATTTTGTCATGCCATAACAGGGCATAAGATTTTTGTTTGGGGACGGGGGGAAAAATGGGTTAGGTTGGTTAAAATTCTGTTAAGAAGTCTGTTAGCATAAACTCTGATTTAAACTCTGATAAATCTTCCGCTGCTAGTGTTAACAAACTTAACAAGAACAAAGGATCCAAGCAAGTCTGGGTCCTTAAAACTAACCATTAGTTGTGTATGTGATTGCAGGGCAACAGGAAGAACATCCTAGTTCTGGACAGTGGATGCTCAGGACATATGACAGTAAATAAAGCCCTCCTATCAGACTTTATGGAGAAGGCTGGCCCAAATGTTTCTTATGGAGATGGCAACATAGGGAAAACTTTGGGATATGGCAATATCAATCTTGGAAATGTCATCATTCAATCTGTAGCTCTTGTCTCAGGACTTAAGCACAATCTGCTCAGCATAAGTCAAATCTGTGACAGAGGATATCATGTTGATTTCTTCGAAGAACACTGTGAAGTGATTAGCAAAAGCACTGGAAAAGTTGTTCTGAAGGGATACAGACATGGAAATATCTATGAAGCCCGGCTCTCTTGTAAGAGGACTGCCCAAATCAGTATTTACACCAGATGGTCTTTGTGACTCCTGTCAGAAAGCAAAACAGAGGAAATCCTCTTTCAAAAGTAAAACTGAGTCCTCAATTCTTGAGCCTTATCATCTGCTTCATGTTGATCTTTTTGGACCAGTTAATATCATGTCCATTGCAAAGAAAAGATATACTCTGGTGATTGTTGATGAATTTACCAGATATACATGGGTATATTTTCTACACAGCAAGGATGAGACATCTTCTCTTCTGATTGAACATGTCAAGCAATTGGAAAATATTTCTAAAGATGCAGTAAAGATCATTAGAAGTGATAATGGCACTGAGTTCAAGAATTCAAAGATGAAAGAGTTCTGTAAAGCAAATGGAATTAAGCAAGAATTTTCAGCACCTGGAACACCTCAGCAAAATGGTGTTGTAGAAAGAAAGAACAGAACTCTGATTGAAGCTGCTAGAACCATGCTGGAGGAAGCAAAATTGCCAACTTACTTCTGGGCTGAAGCTGTGCAAACTGCTTGCTTCACACAGAATGCAACTCTGATAAATAAGCATGGGAAAACACCATTTGAGATGGTTAAAGGCAGAAAACCAAATCTGAAGTACTTCCATATATTTGGGTGCAAATGCTTTGTTCTCAAAAGTCATCCTGAACAGTTGACCAAATTTGACTTAAAAGCTGATGAAGGAATCTTTGTTGGTTATCCTCTGTCAACAAAAGCCTTCAGAGTTTACAATCTGAGAACAAGAGTAGTCATGGAATCCATCCATGTCTCCTTTGATGATAAGAAAATAACTGGGATGGAAGATTTTGATGAACATGAGCAACTGAGATTTGAAGATGAAGATGCATTCTCTGACTCAATAAACTCTGATTCTGAGATCATATCAAAATATTTCACTCCAACTCATCAACCTCAAGCACATGTTGAGGGGGAGCACTTTCACAATGAACATCTGGACGAAAATGATGAAGACTTAACAGAAAACACAAACTCTGATACTGATTCCTCAAACTCTGATAGTTCTACATCAGAAACTCATAAGACTACATCTTCAGGGGGAGCATCAGAAACTCAGAATGCTCATGAAGACAGCATGGATTATGGGGGAGGATCAAATTCCAGAAGTCAACTGCCACATGAAAGAAAGTGGACAAAGTCTCACACACCAGATCTAATTATTGGAGATCCAGATGCTGGAGTACAAACCAGAACTGCAACAGCAAATGAATGCCTGTTTCATTCATTTCTATCTCAGACAGAACCTAAGAAAGTGGAAGAGGCTCTTCAGGATGCTGATTGGGTGACAGCAATGCAAGAAGAGCTAAATGAATTTGAAAGAAACAAAGTCTGGACATTAGTACCAAGACCAAAGAACAGATCAATAGTTGGTACCAAATGGGTGTTCAGAAACAAGACAGACAGTGATGGCATAATCACCAGAAATAAAGCTAGACTAGTAGCCAAGGGATATTCTCAACAAGAAGGAATTGACTATGATGAGACCTTTGCTCCAGTTGCCAGATTAGAAGCCATCAGAATCTTCTTGGCCTATGCTGCACACAAGAAATTCAAAGTTTTTCAGATGGATGTGAAGAGTGCATTTCTCAATGGGGAGCTGGAGGAAGAAGTGTATGTTGAACAACCTCCAGGTTTTGTAGACTCTAAATTTCCAGATCATGTCTGCGGACTAGAGAAGGCACTCTATGGACTAAAGCAAGCACCAAGAGCATGGTATGAAACTCTGGCTTAGTTTCTTTTGGACAGTGGTTTCAATAGAGGTACAATTGACAAAACTCTGTTTTATCTCAACCATGGTAATGACCAGCTTTTAGTTCAAGTTTATGTGGATGATATCATCTTTGGATCCACTAATCCCAAACTCTGTGAAAGATATTCAAAGCTTATGCAGTCTAGATATCAGATGAGCATGATGGGATAGATGAGCTATTTTCTGGGACTACAAGTCAAGCAGACTGATGAGGGCATCTTTATTAATCAGTCTAAGTATACTAAAAACCTGCTAAAGAAATTTGGTATGCAAGATAGCTCAGCTGCTACCACTCCCATGGCAACAGCCACTAAGTTAGATAAAGATACTGGAGTATCAGTAGAAATGACTAACTACAAAGGTATGATAGGCTCACTTCTTTATCTGACTGCCAGTAGACCTGATATCATGTTTGCCACCTGTCTTTGTGCAAGAGTTTAAGCAGATCCAAGAGAACCACATCTAGTAGCAGTCAAAAGGATTTTCAAATATCTCAAGGGAACAGTAGAGATGGGACTCTGGTATCCCAGAGAATCAGACTTTACCCTGATTGGTTACTCTGATGCAGATTTTGCAGGATGCAAAATAGACAGGAAAAGCACAAGTGGAAGCTGTCAATTTCTTGGAGGTAGATTAGTGTCTTGGTTCAGTAAGAAATAAAAATCTATCACCACATCTACTGCAGAGGCAGAGTATATTGCTGCAGGAAGCTGTTGTGCTTAGATTTTATGGATGAAAAATCAACTGTTGGACTATGGGTTATCTCTCACTCAAATCCCTATTTATTGTGATAACCAAAGTGCTATTGCCATGACAGGAAATCCAGTACAGCACTCTATGACAAAGCACATCAGCATCAGATACCATTTCATCAGAGAACATGTGATGGAAGGGACAGTGGAACTTCACTTTGTCCCTACAGATCAGCAGTTGGCAGATATCTTTACCAAGCCTCTGGCTGAAGCAACATTTACAAGACTTGTAAATGAATTAGGGATGATCTTTGGTCCTCTCTAAACTCTGCTAAATTACATTATAATATATCTGTTGTTAATTGCTACCACGAGCATGATTTATAACTGCATCTGTTATTCTCTGATTCAAACTTGGATGATTATGTTCTGATATGACAAACTCTGATAATTATGCTCTGACCTGACAAACTCTGAATACATGAAATTTTCACTGATAAGTGGCATTCCTGTGAAGAATATGTTGCAAAATCATGAATTGAGTCATTAAAAACTCAAAAGTCTGCTATTTTTGTGATATTACAGATGTGGAAATTTATCTGACACTGACCATGATCTAAATCTGTCACTTAAACTGCCTTACTTCTTAGGCATTAGATATGTGATCAGTGTAGAAACCCTTTTACTCCCTTTATAAGCTAAGAGTTAATTCAACCTTAAGTATGAATCAATAGATGTTAATTCTTCTCTTAAAAAAAAGATGATGATATATATATTTTCTCAGGTACTCCTTTGAGATCTTAGATACTCTGTGAAAAGAATGACCCAAGTGCACTGCTGGTATTAAGCAAAACGCATCAGAAAAATCTTATTTTTCTTGGGGACTTTTCGCATTCTCTGATTACTGGAGAAATACACTGAGAAGTAATATTTTAATCTGATGAAGGTTATGACTCACTTACCCTGAGAAGTTTCCATTCTGAAGATTAGTAACTTAGTAAAGAGAAGAAAGTTTAAACTCTAATTCATACCATAGTCGACTCGGCTTATGAAGTGTTTAAAGAATTTTCTGATAATATGGTTCATCCTAATGTTCTTCAGAATTTTGTCAATCTCTGTGACAATATTGGAATCAAGTCAACACACACCTTGCACTCGATATTTGTGATTAACAAATTTTGTGACAACGAGTGATTTTTGATTAAATTCAAATAATTGTTTGTACACTCTGAGGATAAATTATCGTCAAGACTCTCAATTACTATCACTCATCAGTACAAAATTCATTGTACATTCTCTGTTTGTCACATAATCTGATATTTATTTAAACTCTGGTTCAAGTCAGCATCTGCTCGACTTCGGAGTTTAAATTAATAAATATTTGGTTGGAAAAATATCAGATTTAATTGTCAAACGGTACAAAATCTGTTTGAATTCTTGAGTGGAGAAAAACACGGTAAATTATTGTGTTTTCTCGGAAATTGTTATGCAAACACAAGTTTACACGCATGATAATTATTACCTCTCCACTATCTCTTTTTGTTACCGTTAGCAATCTGCCACGTGTCCCACTAATGCAGTAAATCAGTACATCATGTATATGCGTATATATATATATATATATATATATATATATATCAGTTTTAAAAATTTTTTCACTTTTTACACACGAGTTTTACTGCTCTCTCTCTTGTTTTCTACTCTCTACTTTCACTTGTGCAAATCATCAAACACCTTACCTGCATTCTTTAAACTCTAATTTTTTTTTCAGAAACATGTCGACAACAGCGTTTGAGTTTGATGGAGCCAAATTTGTGACTAATAACTATGCAGCGATCTTGGATAATGATGAAGCCCCTAAGGAGTTTCATCTAATTCAAGATTTTCTGGCCCATAGTGAACTGATGTAGCCAAAAACTTGTTGCGTAAAATACTAATGTGCAAGTGTACACAATCGCAAACAAGTATTATAGTAATAAATACCAGATATCGTTCCTCAAGGACTATTTAAACGTATTAATCACAAATAAAATCTAACAGTCTAGTTATCGAACACAATAAATTGTTGAAAGTTTTATATTAAATCTAAATTAACAAACTAGAATTATACTAAAGAGCTTAACGAGTTTCAAATATGAGATGATAAGTCAGGATAATTATTTCCCCCTAACACAAGAATATCGGCAAAAGAGTCGCGAAATATTGCAACAAATCACAATTTACTAGCTAGAATACAATGGTCATAGGTTTCTCTCGAAATCACTATGATATAATTCCTACAATTAAACCAACATATGTCTATGCCAATTTAATATTCGGAATCCAATTAAGCATCAATTCACAAAGCTATGCATGGTCACAATATATGTCTATACCGTAACTAAATTATAATCAAAAGATATAATCATGCACCATTCAAGTCTTGTGTCAATTAATCATAACACTCTCAGTATTATGATTAACTCGATAACCCACTAAAGTTGATCAGGCAATAGCAAGTATTAACATGAAAAACACTTGAATGAGTAAACCGCAAAATTGCATACAATACTCTTTAACAAAACACCAAAATCCTCATGCTAGGGTTCCATAAAAATCCCAACTTTATACAATTTGTTCATACTCAAAATATCAAAATCAACCAAGAATAAGAAACACATATTCATGATAACAAGAGTTAAGGAGAGAATTCTAAACAAAGAGATGAGGAAACAAATCCACTGAATGTCTTCAATGGCTGAAATCTCTTCCGTCTTGCTTCTACTTTCTCTCTATGCTTATGCCTCCGTTCTCTATCTCGTATCGTCTCTCTCTCTCTCCCTCTCTAATTAGGTCTCAATACCCAACCCTAATAACTATATTAAAAGTATTTTTAATGAATTAATGAAAATACAAGGAGATTTCCGAATCAGAATAGAATTCCAAAAGAGGAAATTCGCAGTTGACTTTTTGACTCAGATTCTGGGCTGATATGGCTGGGATCAAATTGCAAGACCCCTTTTGAATTAAAGGCCTTGTTCTAAGCTTCGCGTGGGCTCTTGAATCACTTGATTTGGACTTACGGAACTCCAGATATGGCCCGAACAGTGAATGTTGCGCAGCTGGCCTTAAAATCCGAATTTTATTCGAATTAAACTCCAATTCTTGCTATTTCAACTCCAATCCGTATTTAATTAGAATTCCTTGCATCCTACAATAAAACATTAATATTTATTAAATAAAAATCCAATTAAGTACAAAATAACTAAAATACTGGGACAATATTAAGATATAATGCACGCTTATCATATGCTCTGACTCAACCAGAGTCAATTTCTCCGTCTCAAGTGCTCACACTCTGGAGGTCTGCCAACTATGATGATGGAGGTGATCATGGGTCTCCCTCTCTGACCTGTGACTATGAAGGTCAAGAGTACTATGTCTCTCCGGCCACGGTCAGGAAGGCTCTTCATCTTCCTGATCACAAGGGCATTTGGGAACAAGTGCAGCAACTTTGATGCCATTCCCATTTTCACTCCAAACCTTTGCAAAGAATGGAGCTTTTTCTATGACTGCATCACAAGGGCATTTGGGAACAAGTGCAGCAACTTTGATGCCATTCCCATTTTCAGCCAACAGATTGGGTATTCTCTGATCAATCTTAAATTTGATATTGCTACTTCCATCTTGAGGTTTATTGGTGATAGGAGACAAGAGAATATGAATGTTGTTTATTATGCTAGATTTTGTCAGTTAATATTCTCTTACTGCTTTCCAAATGTACCTATGCCTGAATCTGGTAATGAGTTGCCGTTTAGAATAACTAAACGTGCCTTTACTGACCTCATTAAAAATGATAGCAAGAAACCCAATCCACCAGTGTTTGCTATTCTGTAACAGTACAGGAGAAGTTGAGGGTAGCTATGCCAGATAAGTATGGACCCCTATTCTCTGATGAGAATATTCCACAACCCTCTTCTTCATCTGCTAAGCCAGATGCTGCACCAACCTCTGGTCCTTCCCAACAAGGGCCAGTTGTAACATCTGACCAACAACCATCCTCTGGTCCTTCCAAAAAAGGATCAGTTGTAAAATCTTCACCTACAAGAGTTCTCAGATCCACCAAATCTCCAACCAAACCATCTCCTCCACCCAGGAAAAGAAGATTTCTTCAGAAAATCTCAGACTCTGATTCTGATGAAGAACCTCAACAAGCTCCACCAGTTAAGAAACAGAGAAAGAAAATCAAGCCAACAATAATAACTGATTTGACTATTGATCCTCCTCAATCAGAGGATCTTCATCAGGCAATGATTCCTTTCTCTGATCAACCAGAGACTGCAGATCCAGTAATGATTGAACCTCTTTTTGTACTGCCACTTGAGGAAACAACTGCAGCTGATATCCAAATGTCGGAAACAATTCCTGAATATCATGATCAAACAAAAGAAATTCAACCAGAGGCTGTGATGAAGATGAATCAGGAATCTCTGATTCAAGTTGAAGACCATGTTGCAGCTCCTGTTTAGGAGATATCTAATGCTGCAAACTCTGATGCAGCCACAGAAGCTCTGGCTTCTCATACTTTAAGCATCTTTGTACATGATGATGATGAAGATGATGCTACAGAAGTCACCTCTGTTCCAATTCAGGCTTCTGATTCTCCAGTCAGAATCTCTGATCCAGTCAGAGAAATTACTCCAGTAAGAGTTGATTCTCCAGTACATGCTAAGTCATCAGTCAGAGAATCTTCTCCTCTTAAGACTACTACACCAGTTCAACATCCTCCTCCTGCAAGGAGCAAGGTCTGTCAACTGACATATTTCCAGAGGATGTGCAGAGCTCAACCTCCATCTGTGGAAGACAGACTTGCATCCATTGAAGCTGCTCAGAGATCCATGCAGACTACTCTGGCTGATTTGAGCTCATCTGTAGCTCAGCTGGTTCAAGTTCTTACCTTTGCTGATGTCAAAAAGGGGGAGAAAGTAATTAAAGACAAATGCAAATCTGACCAGCCAATGACAAAGAAAAAGCCAAACGGTGATGAAGATGGAAATGAGGAGATTGCAGATGGAAACTCTGGCAAGCAGTTAAAGAAGCTGCAAATCAAAGATAAAGAAAGAAGTGATAAGGGTGGAAATGACAGGCTCAGAGAATCTCAACAAAAGCAAAGTTCTCTGGAAATGATTGCTATGTCTCAAGTTCAGAGCATAAATGAAGCAGTCAGAGTTTCTGATGAAATCTCAAAAGAACTTGCTGTTGTGAATTCTGAAGTTGTACAGAAGAAAGAAAGTCTGATCTCTGAATCAGATAAACTGATTGAAGCTGGAGATCCTGAATCTCAGAAGTTTTGTCAAACTCTGAAGTTCAGATGTAAAGAAACTACTTTGTTCTACAAATCTCCTTCTCTGCAAGCAATTGATGAAGCTGTGGCTAGAAATATTTTTGAAAAAGAAAATCCAGGAGTTGACATTGAAGCTATCAGACTTGAGGAAGAAAGATTAGCTGCTGAGAAGATGAAGATCAGCAAGACTAAGTCTGATAAGAAAAAGCAAATCACTGATCCCTCACAGAAACAGTCAAAACCAAAACAAAAAGGGATAGTGATCAGTGAGATGAATTATGCTGATATCAACAGACCTAGAACCAGGTCTCAAGCAAAGCCTGAGGATGATTCCAAGGATAAGGGAAAGAAACCTGTTGATGGAGTTCCCACTTTGAAGAATAAATCAATTGTCACGATTGCATCAGAGAATCCTTCTCAGAGGATGATAAAGCTAAGCAAAATTGCAAACATAATCTATGATGTGTCAGATCAAGTAGAAGAAGAAGAAGCTGGATTGACTAGAAGAAAGAAGAATGCAGAATCAGAAGCCAAGTCAATCTCTGACTTAATTTTAACCTCTGACATTGCTCAAGTTAAAGTTCAAACAGCAGAAGAAAAGTCTGAGGCTGTGGAAACTAAAGTCTCATGGCTAAAGATAAACTCTGGGAAAACTCAAGATCAGAAGAAGAAGAAGAGTCTCTTTGGAAGCCTTGGTACAAGTCTGTACAAGGAAAGCTCAATGCTTACCAGGATCAGAACTCATGGAACCAGGGGAAAGGAAGCATATGATACTACTGGTCTAGGGCACTGGAAAGAAAAGTTGAATACAAGCTCAGCAACCACTTTCAGAGATCCATATCCTCTAACTGACAAGGTAGGAGAAGCTGTCACACAAAAGGACCTGGACAAAGTTGAATCAGTGCAGATACTTATGGATACCCATGATGGTACTGGAGACAAAGAAAAGATAGCTATATTTCTTGAGTCTGGCAGAGTTTACAGAATCTCAGAAGCTGACTTGTTGCTGAAATCTCTGAGGGAGCTTGAACATTTTCATTATATGCTTGAGATTAAGAATGAAGCTACTCCGAGATGGTCTGATCTGATGAAGAGGAGGACTATCCAGGAGAAAAGAAGATTCTATGGATTAGTCTGATGAAGAATACACTCCAAGAATAGCTCAAGATGATGGTTCTGAAATTTGTATGGAGAAGAACAGCTCTGTTATGGAGACCATTGCAAACACCATAATTTTGGGTTATAACAATGATGCAGATAGACCAAGGGTCATTCAGCTAGGAGATGCTATGAGAAGAAGCAAGGTGAATGCCTTGAGAGCTGCTATCTATCAGACTGGGGAAGATACTGAAGAGCTCAGAAATGTTAAAGCCCAGATGATACAGACCTTGAAGAAAAAAGAAGAAGATCTGATTAATTATTTCATGCATTTGTCCTTGATAATTTTTGACATCATCAGCATATATATATAACTTGTTCATTCTGTCTGATGTACAAGTTGGGGGAGATTGTTACATATTTGATGATGTCGCAGGTATCTAACTTGTTTAGTGTGCAGAAGCAAATATCAGAGTTTAACTGGAAATTAGAGTTTAACGACTGCCAGCTGGATCAGAGTTTAGCGAAGATCAGAGTTTGCAGGCGGCTGATTTTCAGGAGCAGATCTGTGTGAACAAGGAAGATAAAGATCAAGGAAGATTATGCAGATCAGGACAGCAGAAGGATAGCTACTGATTAGATTATTTTAGGAAGCAGATAATTATAAATCAATCAGTAGATATCATGTAACTGTGTATATAAACACAACTTAGGGTTTACTCTATAAGAGTTAGAATATTGAGTAGATTGTTCTTGTAACCCAGCAGCTCTTAGTGATAAGTTATAAATCACTAAGAGAGTATTTGTAACCTACTGTGTTTTGTGAATAAGAGTTTACTTGGTTTATTCTCTTATTTGAGTGTTCTGCTATTGATTGTGTTTACTATATTCATAGTTTAATCGGCCTAACAAAAGAAGATGACAAGATCGACCCGGCTCTGAATTTAGGGGTTGATTTGGTATCCTAGAAAACTTGGTTTCATATTTTGGAGTACGGTTGCAAAAGTTTCACGAACTCTATAAGTTTTAATGATTGTTGGATATGAGGTTGCATTGCTCAAATTGTACTATAATATTCCTGTTTTTAATGATAAAATGTCCTTTTATTCTTTTGTGCAGCATATCTATTAAATTAGTTTCATATGATGTTGCATATTGGATTATTAACTTGAATAGTAGCAACTTTAAGAATTTACAACTATAAGTGTGTACTAAGTTTCAAATAATGTTGCATTGTAGGTTTATACAGTCTTACAAGGATTATCATGTCAATGTATGATATTTTTAAATTCATTTGGATTGTTGGCCCCGCAGGGGCTCTTAATGAAGTTGTTAAATATTTGACATATATTGCAACTACTAGTCCAAATTTAATATTTGTCATGTTTAGTTGCATACAGTGTAGCATTCAGTGTTGCTAATGTTTAACATACAATATATGTTAATATGCAACAGAAATCAACTTCAAATGCAACTGAAAGCCTCAAAGTCAAATATATGTTTAATGATTGTTGGATATGAGGTTGCATTGCTCAAATTGTACTATAATATTCCTGTTTCTAATGATAAAATGTCCTTTTATTCTTTTGTGCAGCATGTTGATGTGTTCTTTTACCATTTAAGGAAGAAGGTGAAGGAAAACTTTGAAGTTCTTTCAACAGATTCCACCTTTCAACTTAGAGTTTCTACCATGTATGATGCATATGTGAAGAAGAATAATTTTACAGTTAATATCAAGCAAGAGATTGCTAAAGTTATGATGGGTGATGGCATTCCTTACAATACTCATTGGGCTTTGGTTGCTGATGTCCTGTTTCCTATATTCATTCGAGAGCAAAAACATTGGCTTCTTGGAAGACTTAGTTTTGCAAATAGGGAAGTTCATGTGTATAACACCTTAAAAGGTGATGGCGTGAAGGAGATTCTTGTAAAATATCTGCGTCCATTTTGCAAGTTACTGCCTTACTATATGAGAATTACTGGCTTCTACGAACGTCATGATATTGATTTCTCATCCAAGGCTTATTTGAACAAGTCAGAAGCTGATCCTCTTGGACTAGTTATGCATCATGACTGCGTTAAGTCATCATCTATGTAAGTTGAATGACTATTTTAAGTTTCTTAAATTTTTTAGAACTTGTATAATTATATTATGTTATATTTGCTGCAGTGATAGTGGTATGTACATGGTCTCTTTTGCTGAGTATCTTGCTGATAAGAACGAAATTCCGCAACGAGACTTGGATATTGGCGCTCATAGAAGCAGACTTGGTTTTCTCTTTTACTCATATGGCATGGCAAAGCAGATTTATGGCTACGAGAGCGAGGGAGAGGACAAAAAAGGAGATGAGAAAGCGATAAAGACACCAACAAAGAAGAGAAAGACGAGATCTATGAAATGATTTGCCTTTATTCATAGTGGTTAGGGATTTAACATGATTTGATATGATGGAATTCAGAAGTATGTAAATGATATGGTTTCAAAACTTATAATTTGGTTCGTTTATGAATTATTTTGTTCGTATTTGGTTGTTAGTTACATATCAGGGCACTAAGTTTCATAATTATATCATATTGCTGAGTTTCATTATATGTTGCACATTAGGGTGGCAAGTTGCATATTGAAATAATAATTTGGTAAAGTTGCAAATGAAGTTGCATATCTATTAAATTAGTTTCATATGATGTTGCATACTGGATTATTAAGTTGAATAGTAGCAACTTTAACAATTTACAACTATAAGTGGGTACTAAGTTGCAAATAATGTTGCATTGTAGGTTTATACAGTCTTACAAGGATTATCATGTCAATGCATGATATTTTTAAATTCATTTGGATTGTTGGCCCCGCAGGGGCTCTTAATGAAGTTGTTAAATATTTGACATCAACCAAAAGAAACCTCAATTGGAACTGCTATATGTAAATCAACATATATTGCAACTACTAGTCCAAATTTAATATTTGTCATGTTTAGTTGCATACAGTGTAGCATTCGGTGTTGCTAATGTTTAATAGACAATATATGTTAATATGCAACAGAAATCAACTTCAAATGCAACTGAAAGCCTCAAAGTCAAATATATAAAACTAGTAGTTCTATTCCGTGTACTATAAAACGACAATTTTGTCTTTGTTTGAGAAAAATCAATCAATGTAAACTAACTAATTCAAGCAACTCTAAGTGGAGGATTTCGACAAGTTCTCCTATTATGTCCATAGAGATTGCAACTCCTGCATTTGACTTGTTCACGCTGTTTTGCATTTATCTCCCAAGAAGCTTTGCATCTTCTTTTTTTTGGTCTGCCCACTCTTACTCGTCCTTGTGGAGGATATAGTGCCACTGACTTGAAATTTTCGGGTACTACCCACGTGTCTTCGTGACCAACAGGGAACACCGTCTCTTCATATGCATGAATCATTGCTTCCTTTGTGAAATATGGTGAACAACAATCATATGGATCATGATTAGCCTTTTGTAAAACAACAATTGCATGACCACAAGGAAGTTGGTCCAGTTGAAATCTATTGCATGTGCAGGTTCTCAAACCAATATCAACTATAGCTTTTCTATCACCATTGCGAACTTCAAACAAAACATCATTTGTCGGATGCACCCACAACATATGAATAGAAAAGTCAGTGCCTCTCAATACTCATTATATTTAAAAAAACTCTAAAATATAAAGTCTTACCGTCAAATTAATGGAGTATAGGTAATTATCTTTCAACATAACTTCGAACTTAGTGGTCAGTCTTGTCAAGGTTGCATTTGCTATATTTCTATCGCTCCAACTCCATTTTTGGATCAAAGCAAGCAAACTCTCTAGCATAGTACAAATTGGGAGTTCTCGAATTGCTATGATTACAGAATTTAAAGATTCAGCAACGTTGGATGTTAAGTTTGAGTACCTGTTATTTGGTGAATGAACTCTTGCCCATTTGTCATACCCAACTTCTTCCAAAAATGTTCTTATCCTGCTGTCAACCTTATCAAGTTCTCTCATGTGATACTCAAACTTTTTAACAGTGTATGCATTTTCCGCTGAGAAAGACTCTTTAATCTTTTTTGAGTTCTTCTTGAACTTGCTTTTAATGTTGCTCAGGAGATGAAAGATGCAAAATCCATATGGTATCTCTGGATACACTTTGCTGACAGCTTTTATTATGCTCTCATGACGATCGGATATTATAGTCATGTCTCCCCTTAATCCATAAGCATGTCTAATCTTGTCAAAAAACCAGTCCCAAGAACCATCATTTTCTGAATTGACTACAGCAAATGCCACTGGAAAGATCTTACCCCCTGCGTCCTGAATTGCTGCCACCAATAATGTACCTCCATGAGCTGATTTTAGAAAGGTACCATCAACAATGACAACCGGTATGCAATGAGGCCATCCTTTCATTGAAGCATTCAATGCAACAAAGACGTATAAGAAACACCCATTGTCTCCCACTTGAAAAGTAACAATTGATCCAGGATTTTTTTGTTGCATTGCCCCTAACAATTTCTTGTGCTTTTTCCTTGGATCTCCAAGCTTTGCTGTAATTCACTTGCACTTTATAATCATGTCTCTTATTATATCCGCAACTGTGTACTTTGTTTTGATATTGGTGTATTTGTTTTTTATGATGTCTGCAATCACGGTTGCAGTGGCTTGCCTTTGATCCTTAAATCTCAACTCCATATCACAAGTGTGAGTGTCAACCAACTTCCGTACTATGAACTGACTTGTTTCTCCATTTCGTGATGCTCGCATCATCCAGCTACAGTTTTTGTCGATGCAAGCAACCAAATACTCCTTCTGGCAAGACTTTTTAACATAAAACTGAAAATTGTTACGAATGGCATAATGACTCATAACTATCTTCAGTGTTTCTCTGTCTTTGTATGTTTGATCCAATTCAATCTGTTCATGTTTCTTGTTGCTAATGACAAACTTCTTCTCAATATGAGTTGCATCTCCATTATTTTCAAACTCATTTGAGATATCCACAAGTTGACCAGATATGAGTTTTGCATAGTCAATATAATTTGCAACCATTTCGCCATCCATTTCAACAAGTGTACTTGATGTTGCATCTTCAGGTTGCACGGCTTCAATGCACATATAATCACTTGTTCCACTCCTGGTTGACGTAATAGTGTCTTGGGCATTACACTCTCCGATTGTCAAACACAGAGGATATCTTATAAAATCTAGCTCTTTTTTCTTCAACTCAATATAAAACATAAGTTGACAATCATTAGCAATATCAAATGGAGGATAACTATTTTTAACTTGATACTCGATTTTTGTTGTGGATGATTCTAGAGACAACATCAGCTCATTGACAATAAGTCCTAGAAAATTATTATAAGTGCAGTTGATTGGAATCAGCAATCCGCAAACCTTAAAGCTGATGTAGTTTTGATTTTCATTCCATTGACCACCATGTTGTACTATGACCGCGATATTATCCATTTATCCAATTGCAACTGCAATCAACCAAATTCAAAAACATATAGCAAACAATGTAGTTCATTAAACAATGTAGCAACACTATATGCAAACAAATTTGTCCACAGTCTATGCAACACTCTATAAAGTTGATTAAACATTAGCCTCTATGCAACTTCAATGAGTGCTCCTGCGGGGCCACCTAAACAAAACCAACTAAATCCTAAATCAGCAACTAAATCAACTTCAGCAAACAACTGAATTAACATGCTAATCCAAATTCATAATCTCATAAATCATAATCAACCTCAATTGCAACTGAAATCAACTGATTTGCAACTTGCAACTAAATACAACAATGGAGCATAAACTTTAATAACAGCAATATACAACAATGAATTTAGTCTGAATAAACTTCAATTGCAACTTAGAGTGACATTCGAATATACATATATGCAACACAAACTTACGAAATCAACAACAACATTTACAAAACTATTGTATTTAAAGCTGAAAATCATACTGAAATCTGGAATCGTAAGAAACACAAAACGCAACTATTAGATGCTAGTTCAAGCGAATTAACTCAAATATACAAAAGTGAATTAGCTGAATGCAACTAGAATTGAAACTTTAAAACCGAGATTATACCTTTTTCAAGCGATTAGATGCTAGTTGATGATGACGGAGTGCGAGGTGATGAAGAAACGCGGCTGAGAGTGCCGGAGCGACGCAGCGAAGGAGGAGCGAGTGCGTGAGTGCGGGAATGAGCTTCTCTTTCTTATTGGGTTTGAAACAGAAATAACGTATTTTTGAAAATGGAGAGAGAAAGAAGGTATTTTTGAAAATTAAACTTGTTTTGACATTATTTGTGTAATATATATAAAAAAACATATATATATATATATATATGTATAACAAAAGCCCATTATTTTTTCAAAATAACCAAGTTGCAGATTTATTTTTTAAAAATACTATCAAAGTTGTATAAGAGGTTGCAATGCTAGTTGAAAGCGGTTGGTTTTCTAGTTGAATAAAAAATTAATTCTCATTATAGAATAATATATTTTTTTCAAAATAATAAATTAAAAAGAATAATAAATTACATTAGATATTACAATTTTATTATAAATAATTCTAATAAATAATATCTGAATGAAAAATCAAAACTTTTAATAAATGAAAAATATTGTTTGATAAACATTCATGCAAATATATCTGAATAATATTAAATTTACTTTCATCTTTTATAATTTATTTTCATAAAAATCAAAAACTAGTTTTATAACCCGTGTGGTGCACAGATTTAACGTAATATATTAAATATTTTTATTTATGTTTAATTATATATTTAAGTAATATGAAATTTTAGTATAAATAAGAAATATAAACTATATTATATTAAATTTTGATATTAAAACATAAGGCAATTATTATCCAACAAGAATGCAAAACACGATTAAATAAAAGGTTGAAATTCAGCATTTGTGCTTAATGAACAAGTTACAGTTGCATCGCTTAACGAAAAAGTGGTTTGCTTTCATTAAATATGTTTGATAACTAGTTAATAACTTTAATGCGCCGCTCAAATAAGTGAACTGGTCGATAGAAATAAAATGACCACAATTTTAGGTAAAATGCTAAGCACGAAAACTCATAAATTTTGTGTATTTTGATTGGTGTGGTTGGTGTGCAGGGGGCCATCATTAGCAAAGGAGTGTAAACCAATCAAAACAAGGAAAACTATCAAATTTTGTGCTTATTGTGTGCCCATGAGCACACCATAGAAGGTCGGGTCTCCATTTTTTGTCTCAAATTACAATTCACATCAATTAATTCCTGGAGTAAAAACCCACATGGTACGTGTTAAAAAAAATTACGCGCGTGCTCGCACACCGTTTCTTCCATTTTTGAAGCTAGGGGTCGCAGAGAGATTGATTCTTGATTCGGGCCAAGTCAAACTCCATTAGGTATATCTTTCCTCCAATATTATAGACTCGAATTGATTGGAACTCTCCATGTTGCACTCGCTAAACCCTAATAACTAGTATATATTGAAACACATGCAGAGAAACAGATGTTGTTGTCATTAAATATAAGGCAATGTGGGCAAGTCTTTGAACTAGTATTGTAGTGCAGCGCTCTTGTGGTCTAATTTATTAATTTATTATTTATATTGTGTATTCGGATGGTTGAAGAATTTAAATAATTTTGGCTAGGTCTTCGTGTATTCTAACACTAATCGTTATTTGCCATTGTTGATAATAGTCAGGATATTTTTGTTTTTCAGAGAGATGTATTGAATTGAAATTTTAATGGATTTTGATGCATTCGTAATAGTACATGAATTCTATGGGATTTTCAAAATCCATGGATTCTTTTTCATTTTATTTAAAATCCATATGGATTCTTTTTCATTCTATGTGGATTTCGTTGCATTATGTTTGTGTGGATTCCATGGGATTATATATTGAATTCTTTTTTAAAAATCCCAACTGAATACCTACTGATTTCCGGAATTCGAAATAATCTTATAAAATATTTTAATTGAATACACATGACATTCCGATAAATAATAATATACAATATAATTAATTTTATTGTAAAATAAGACACTTTTGTCTTTAGAAAAACGTCGTTTATATTATAAAATGCTCCAATATATAAAACTATATTTAATAACAAATAAATATCTAAGATACCCATCAGTGCACGTTTTCTTCTTCTTCTTCATCCTCCTCCTCCTCGTTATTCCCTTCCTCCTCGTTTGTAGTGGTACTAGGTCTATTATTCCACATTGAATTGGCAATGTCATCTCTCTAGTTATTATCTTCTTCCTTTTGTTGTTGTTGACTTAGAAGATTTAATTCATAAATATCATCATCCGTGTCAGAAAGCTGGTCATCTGTACTTTCAACCGGAAATTCATCAGAACGGCATTCTTTTTGAAGAAAGTTGTGTACTCTAGCACAAGCTAATACCAACTACGCTTGTGTTTAGAATGAAAATGGAGGTGCAACTTTAAATATCGTAAATCTTGATTTGAACACACCAAAAATTCTCTCAACCACATTTCTCAATGATGAATGTCGGAGATTAAAAAGCTCATTTGCATTTCTTGGGTGACGACCTTCACCTTCAAAATCCTTTAGATGATATCGAACACCACGAAGAGGAGCTAAAACCTGACGACGATTAGTAAATCCATAATCTACAAGAAAATACTTTCCTAAAAACAAAAGTCTATAATAAATAAGCGTGATATATGCAACAAATTAAACGCTCATTTATATTAGAGCAAGGAATAATGGAATATATACCTGGTGGAACTTTAAGCCCATTTCTTCTTGATAATGCATCATTTAACACTTTTGAATCATGTGCAGAACCTTCCCACCCACTAAGCACATATGAATTCCAAATCAAAGTTGCAAGCAGCTAAAACATTTTGAGAATTAAAACCGCGCCGATTATGATAGCTGCTTACTGCCCAACCTCGTATCATAGCTGGGATATGAGTTCCATCCATAGCACCAACACAGTCCTAAAAAATATTTAACCACAAAAAATTAATGTTTCGAAATAAAATCATGGTTAGACTAATGGATTACAATATAAATATTACCTTAAAGTAAAGATAAAATCTTGTACTCTTAGAAATTTTAGGAGAAACACCTTTAGGCTTTACCATCAATTGTGGTGCTATAGTGTTCAAAACTTTCAGAACTTTGTTAAAATTTGTACTAGTTGCAAAGTGTGAGCGATTAAACCATTGCCTAACATTACAATAGAGATCATTGTGTCCCACAATCAGTAGAAAAGTAGCTACCATTTCTTCAACAGATAAAAATCTTGTATCTTCCAAAGAAGTTCCTTCTCTTATTATATGACACAGCTTGAGAAAGACATTTGGATACATTCTGTGTAATTCACGAAAATTATGTGGATCTTCCTTCATCAAATTATTTACAAAGTGATACCCAAGTCTCGTCACTGGGCGTCGTGTAAGAGAACGGCGGATAGGTTCATGCATCATGCTTAAATAATCTCTCAAAACAGTAGTTTCTCAAAACAGTATTTTTAATTCTCTAGTAGTTTCTCATTTTCCATTATTAGAAGCCTGCAGAAAAAATCCACAACAGAAAATAGTATAAGAAGAGCTTTGTTTGACAGGAAATGGCCTGCCAAATAGTCAGGAATATAATTCATTTATCAGAGAGATTTAATGGCAATAGTAAATCATAATAAAAAAACATTAAAAGCATGTGAAAGCTATTGTAAACATGCTAAAAAGCATAGACATGCCAAAACAGACTTTGTAGCAATATCTTAAAATTTCAAAAATGCATGCCGGCAGTGAGAACAAGTAAAGTAGTCAGATTTGATAACAAGTGCTTTAACCTTTCAGGGTAAAGCAATGAAGCAATACTAATATCACTATTGGGATTTGGATAGCTGCAATAATAGTCTTTTAGTATAGTCATATTTGATCAAGACCTGAGCAGCTGAGCAGATGACAATTAGTACATTACCAATTGAATACCTGCGGATTTTTAAGCATATTTTCAAATCCCAATTGAATACCTTCGGATTTCAAGAATGCATCAAAATCCATTAAAATCCCAATCCAATACACCCCTCTTAATTTTTTGTGATTTAAGTTTGGTACTTAAAGGTTATAATGTTAATGTTATTATTGTCACGTAGATATGATTGATTAGTCATATACATTCAACCCATCCCCTAACTATTCTAGCCTGTCTTCGTAGGTAAACATTTGATATTGATAATATAGCGCCTCTATGTTTTTTTTGTGTTTCTGTAGAATGAAATTTATTCAAGGGGTTTTATTTAACTTTTTTACTATAGGCATGACCCTGAATCTCCTCTGAAGATTCCAGGACAAGTAGGGTATGATCAAGTGAGGATTTAAAACATGTATTTGTATTTAGATTCCTTAATTGTCTTGCTTGGTTTAACAATTGAAAGAGTTTCCCTATTACCAAAGTTGTGCCACAAGTGCATGTCCTTAACATTACCCTGGAATATATATGTTATAATGTATTTTTGATATAGTTGGAGTGAGAGATAGACTTGAGAAAGAGAATGAGATTAGATAGAAAGAAAAGTAGAAGAGAATAGTTGGTTGTATGACATTCATTTTCTAATAATGCCTTATGGAAAAGTACAATTATGTTAGCCGTATAAACAACTTTCAACCTTTTTTGGTAAATTTAATTAGTTTTCTTGGTCGGAGTGATGGCTTCACTTTTTCCTCCGACTTGGTTAGTTTAGGTTATCTTTTACCTAACCTCAGCCGTTCAATTTCGTAATGATCCTCTATGATTTAAATTATCTGGGGAGAGGGGGTAGCCAAGTTGTGTGGAAAAACGTTAAGTGTAAACTGAACTAATATTGCATTGAACCTAAAATTTCTTGAAATAGGAGGTTGTATATATTTGTTTAGTTTTCTGCCGAAACAAAACAAAACATAAATTAAATAAGAAAGGGTGTACAGTTGTTTCGGTGCAATAAACAAAATGTACTAGTTCCTTCAAGTCTCCAAACACACTGTAGTGCTCTGATCCAACCATTAAGTGAAAAAGACTCTTGCAGATGTGTTTTATTGTAAGTTTAGGTAGTTTTTCTTCTTAAGGAGAACATAACTTGGCACGACTAAGTGACGAATATGATCTTTTAGATTAATCTAGTTAGTCACAAGTTTTTTGTTGAAAATATACAAATAACTTTCGAGACGCAAATATAACATAGATAACCGGAAATTTATTGTATGCCAATTTCTTCCGGAGTTCTGGTAGATGTAAGTTTTCGATGACATGTTGTGAAGATAATAAGGAGACTAAACATGAGGATTGAGATGTAGCCACTCAACAACATCGTTTTAAAAAATTGGTTAACTTACTCAAAAATCGAACCGATTGTAATTTAAGCGAGTATTTGGAGTTGAGAACAAGTACTTGGGAAATTGTTCAATTAGTCCAATTTTGAAGATGTAACCAAGTAGAACCAATTTACGAATTTTATAGCCTTGCTCAATAGTCAGCACATAGTTAAAATCTTTGGTCTGGATTATAGAAAATTCATTTTTATTAAAGTCAATTTATGTGGACCTTAAAACAAATTTAGTGGGCTTATATAGGACCCAACGAACGCTAGCTTACTAGAAAGGCGTTATCTTTTATTTGGCCCAATTCATCATTTCATTTATTTTGCTGTAGACTTATATTGGAAGATAGTAAAATAGTTTTTTATACAGATTTATCAATAATTTTGATACCTATCATGGTCAAGATTTTGACCTCATGTGAAGTAGATATCTAATTTGTATCGGGTGAATAACTAAATACATATTTGAGTTATGATTTTTCTAAAAAAAAAATTGCCAAAAATAATGAGAAGGTCGACAAGGCCTGGTGGGTGAAAACGTCCCATACACAAGTGGTGAATACAGTAAAACCTTTGCTATTCAATCACATCAGTTGTCATTGTTCTAGTTTTCTAAAGATTCATTATGCCACGCAAACTTAAGAAAGCCCATGGATTTTGGCTCTACTTTCTTCAAGATTTGACCTTAAACTGATGATTAACCTCAATTGTTAAACATTAGCGGATTTTTATCATTATGAATAATATATTGAGAGTTTTTTCCTATCAATGATAAATGACGATGATAATTAGTGAGAAGGTGCCAGTATAGAACCTGCTTAGATGATCTGCTGGGTATTTAAAACATTTATTAGTAAGAAGACACCTTAGCAGTTTTATCTTGTTTAATAATTGAAAGAGTTTGCATATTACCAAAGTCGGGCTACAAGTGCATGTTAGGAATAATACTCTTGAAATTTGTTTTAGTATATTTTGGTATTTTCTAGTTATGAAAGCAATAAAAAAAAAAAAAACTAGACAAGAGAACAGGGAATTATGGGAGAGGACATAAGTCAAAGATAGAGAAGATAAAGAAATAGATTAGAAATAGCCCGACGTGAAAGATAGATTAGAGAGATAGAGAGAGACAGAGATAGAGATAGAGAGAGAGAGAGAGAGGGAGAGAGAGAGAGAGAGAGAAGTTGGTGGTATGAATTTCATTTTCTTACCATACCTGATAAAAAAAATACAACTACTTTAGCCATATAACAACTTAATTTTTTATAAGAAATTTAATAGTATTACTTGACTGAAATGACGGGTTAACCTTTTTCCCTACTTGGTTGGTTTAGATTATTTTTTACCTAACCACATACCTTCAATTTCGTGGCTATCCTCTTTGATGTACATTATCCGGGAGAGGGCAGTGAAGTTTTGGAGGGAAAATATGAACTAAACCAATTCTAAATTGAACACGCAGTTTCTTGAAATAGAAGGTTGTTTACATGTGTCTAATTTTCTGCAGAACCAAGACAAAAAAATAAAATAAAGAAACGATATGTAGTTGTATTATCTGTGCAATAAATAAAGTGTACTAGTTTTTTCAAATCTCCAAACACATCGTAGTACTCTAGTCCAAAAATGTTTTTTTCCTTGCGTTGTCGATGGAATCATATCCATAGCAACTGAAATTTACAAGAATACCTTCTCCTATCCTACAAAGGATCACATTAAGAGTGCCATACGGTAGTCATCTTCTTCTTTTTTTGAAAACTCGAAATTATCGTGTGGTCTTAACGACACTCATAATAATATTTTTTTTAACATGTTTTGAACAGGCCACATCATTTTGAATGCAATTGAACTTGAGCTAGAGAGTATTTTACTAGTTTGAAGAGTGTTCATCTTGTCAAAGTTGACTCTCTTCCAAAATGTACTAGCACACCTGTTGATTTTAAAGATTATCGAGACTTCTGAGCAAATTTAGACATTCAAAGTCTTCGAATTTGCGAATCTGTGGATCTAATTGTGGGGGATGAGATTGATGACGAGAGTTATAAATTTTTTGAAAAGTGTCTTTTGGGTTCAAAAACTATGTATGTTTTATATGTTTTATTCATTATACATGTATATGCAATTCATGCGAGCGGGCCCGTTTGCCTCATCTTGTTTTTCAAAAATAAGTTACTTATCTAAAAAAGTACATGAAATTGTAGATTTTTCTAAAATAATTTACTTAGTTTTGTAATACTAATTTGATGTATCTGTTGTACTAGTGTCGACCTCCACAACATGTTATGCAATCCCTACCTTATTCCTGAGAGGCAACAACCCTTATACTTCTATTCGTGTCGAATCATGTCAAATTATAAAAAAATTAATCATGTATCATTTGAGGCTATTATTGGAGATTTTCGAAGAGAGTGGGACAATATAACAACATCGACTTCACAAAATCAGAGATCTTGGCGGGAGAGTCATAGGAAGTCGAACTACCAAGACTTGATTCAGATGGTGGATACTAGGTTTTCTCCGGATGGCATAAAACGGGAGTATGATGACAGTGCAGTTAGTAACCATGAGTTCATTTACAACTCAGAGAAACATGTTAATGACAAGCAAGTAATAACAACTCCTTACTTTCTCGCTTTGACTCTTTGTTACAAACATATTAGTTATCTAAAATTTAGTGTTTTAGAAAATTGACTTTGTTTAAATTTTGAAAGGTTGTTTCTCCTTTCATTAATTAATTTGAAAGGCAAAACATGTGAAAGATCATCTCAATAAATTAATAAACATAAGATATTAGGTGAATTTTAGAATGACTTTAATGTTTTTTATTCATATTAAATTCAAATGAATCAGGTGAAGATGAGTACGCTTGAAGAGATGCATCATATTATGAAAGATTTGTTTTGTCTTTGAAAGTTGGGAATATATGCATGTTCGTGGATTAAATGCATATTTGCAAGTGTTGATAATAGTAAGGATATTTTTGTTTAATTTTTAATTTTTTGTGATTTAAGTTTGGTACTTAAAGGTTATAATGTTAATATTACTATTGTTTGAGTTTTTGTAGGCACAAATAAAAAGTTTGGTACTATAAGTTAGAGGCGGATCCTGCTCCGAAAGTAAGGGAGGTCGTATATAATATTTTGTAACGATGATTAATTTGAATGAACACAGGAAAAAAAAATAATATTTATATTATATAACTTTTTACCGTTGCACAACATAAATAAGTCATGTCAACTATGATTAGAATGGTGGATACCAAAATGATAACATAAAAAATAAAAATTAATATTCAGATTATTTAATTTTTTACCGTTACCTGTATTAAGATCCAGCTTACCCCTATTAAGATCCGCCTCTTCTATAAGTTGTACTCCCTCCGTCCCTCTGATTTTTATACACTTTCCTTTTCGGGATGTCCCATTCAATTCTATACATTTCAAAAAGTTCCCAAAATAGTAAAGTTTTATAATATAAAAATCCCACCCACCCACTACTTCTATCTATTTTTTTCAAATCTATCAATTAAATATTTATGGGTCCCACAACTTTACCTACTTTTCTTTCTTTTTCTCATTACTTTACACTACTTTATACACTTTTCTTAGGCTCTGTTCACTTCACTTGAATGGAATCATTTTGGGCTGAATGGAATGGCCATTCCGGCCTGAATGAATAATTGTGTTGTTTGGTTGGGCCAGTTGAATGGAATGACTAATCCAAGTCCATTCCTTTTGGGCTAAAATAATAACAAACTCATTCCTTTTAAAACACCCGGTACAGATTCATTCCCGTTGCCAAATTAAAACGCCGGGCCACGTAAAAACAGAGCTCTCCTCTCTTGCACAGCGATTCTTCTCCTGACGATATCTCTCTCTACGAACAGCGATCTCTCTCTCTCCCAAGCGCTCCAGCACACTCTCTCTTCCAATTAATGCTCAAGCACACACTCTCTCGGTTTCGGTTAGTTCTCTCTCTCTCCCTCTCTCCCCCTCTCTCCCTCTCTCCCTCTCTCTCTCCCTCCCTCCCCCTCTCTCTCCCTCCTTATTGTAGAGTTTTTAATTGTTTTTTCCTACCAGCTATGCAATTCTATTCTCTGACATGGGTTTAGATTAGTTTCTATTGATTCTGTACAAATTTGTTGATTGAAATTTCTATTGTTGGCTTTTCTAGAATTTTGGTGGAAGATGTTAATTAGTGTATCTTGTTATACCATTCTTCATTTTTAAATATGTCGATTTTCTAAGTTGAAATTAATTACAGAGTTGTATTTTGTTTATGAGGACAACTTGCCCAAATTTGTGCTAGATTTTCTAAGCTGAAATTGTACTCATTTGATAATTCCTCACAGTTATTGGCCATTTCTTTGAAAGGGACATCAGATTTGGTGCTAGATAGTCTAGCAACTTGGTAAGCTGTCTCTAGAACCTGGTACATGTCCGAACATAAGTCACGTGAGATTTTTATTTGAGCAAGTTCGTTATGAAATATGCTAGATCAGTGGCCGATAGGTTTGCTTAGACACATGAATTATCTAAAACCAGAACATAATATATGAATTAGGTGGTTCTTATTTACTCTAAATAACCTGTGTAATGCAAAGTCTCTGTGTTGGGTCACCTCAAAACTCTCTTATATTTTAGAGATAGATACATTTTTGGATTATACATACATTACAAATTAGCCAATCCAAAATGTACTAATTGCCTTGATTAGTTTCTAAAGCCAATCCAAAATGTACTAATTACCTTGATTAGTATCTTCTGGTTTTATTTATTAAATTTTATTGAAGGGGTTGTTTATTTATTGTTTTTGTAAGGGGGTTTGGTTTAGGAGGTGATGTTTTACAGTGGAAATATGCTTCACTAGCGGCATTGATTGCTGTGTCGTACTGCATATTACAGTAAGACTCGAGTTCATATCTACTCTAAATTCTAATTTTTGCTAAGTTGTCTCTTAAAGCAAGTTAAAGAATTTAATTCTCATGTTGCGATAGTCGAACCAGTGAGCTATCAGTATTGGTAATTACTGGACTTTGTGTTTTCTTTATAGCCTGCGAGTCATCAGCAAGTTCTCTGTTAACTTCCTAAACCTATGGCTATTAGTCTTCCATTGATTAAGTAGTTAAACCAGATATAAAAACTATGCGTTAAGCTGTTAGAGAAATGCTTTCACCTTGGCCTACGTCAGGTAACTTGTAATATAGCAACAAATGCTTAATGGATGAATGCAACTGGCATTTTCTAAGTAGAATCAGAGATGAATGCTTTCACCAGAATTCTTTAAATTGGATTTCTCTAGACAAGTTATTGTTTTTTTGTAGGGAATGTGGCAGAATCTATGATGTGTATGGGGAGTTTGTTATTGATCAGAGTTAAAAGCCACTCTGTACAATTCCTAGAAATTTCAGAATCTTATTTGCTTATTTAGATAAAGAATCTTTTACTGCAACATGAGCAAAATTCCAGTGTTAACAACAGAAGTTATGTTTCTTATGTGACTTTTTAAGTTTCTTATGTGACTTTTTAAGTTTCTTATGTGAAAGCAAATCTTTCTTAAGCTTCATTAATTAACAAGAGTACATGAAGTGTTAACTTTGTCGTTTTTTAATTATGATCCCTGCTTGATGTGAAACATCTTTCTGCAATTTCTTTGCCAGTTACATCAGTGATCTTTTCCAGTGAAACAATACAACAGCTTGTTCCTTCAGTTGCAGATGCAATATTGGTCCTCGGACAAGGTATTTTGTGGTCCATACTGGTTGTTACGTTGTCTAAGGAAGGCATATACTTTTACTTTATAGTGGCAGATTTCTTATATTCTTTTTCCTTTTCTGCAGGAAGCATATTCGCTTATACAATTTCGTAGTTCCTGGGTGTTTGATCTTTCTGTAGTAAGCAGGGCTGTTTCCAAAAAGAATTATAGGTAATATGAATTCACTTGATATACTTTGGTTATTAGTAAATTTGACTTTGATTACGTTATGTATGTTGTAATATCATGTCTGATTACGTTATGTTCTGTAATATCAAGTTCATTTTTATTGAGTGTTTATAGTCGTCAAATAAATTTCATTGCACTATTTCGTCATAAAAAGTGCTAAAATGTTGGTAGTTTAGGAACTAGTAACTATTACGTTGTCTAAGGAAGACATATGCTTTTGATGTAACTAGCTGCTGCTTGGTGATTTCAGTAGTTAGAATTGGTTAAATTGCCTTGCTTTATTATAGCAGTGGAAATTTCAGAATCTTATTATATTTTTCTAATTATGAAAACTAACAACTCAATTGTCAAAATTGTGTTCACATGGAATCTTATATATGTGGTTTCCTGGAGAAATTAGAGGAGTCTATAGTATAAATCATGAGATATTTATTTTACATGATCAGGATTTAGGATTTTAACTCCAAAAAGATAGGACTTGTGCCTTGTTTGTCACCTGTAATTGACTATGCTACAGAATTAATGAAAATTGCTGAATTCTATTTAAAATAGGCCAGTTGTGTGTATTGAGCAGTCTATTTACAATTTTTTCTGCTGTTATGTTTTAATGTAGCCATGGCCCGACTTCCGTTGACAATGATTCAACATATCCGGAAGAAGAAAGCTATTTTAGTATATACACTATGGATGCGAATGATTTTATCGTTCAATGCTGTTTTTCATCTTATGTTTCTCTCCCAATTGACGAGAAAAACTTTGAGAGAGCGATACACGATTTTTAAGATGGAGCGAAATCAATATATACATAGGCTGATTCATGAAGGCCCTGCTAGCTGTGTTGAAAATCTTCGAATGGATAAAAGATCGTTTTATAAGTTGTGTTTCTTGTTGGAGTCAAGGGGTTATGTGCAACAAAGTAGGCATGTTAACGTGGTAGAAAAAGTTGCTATGTTTATTTATATTCTAGGACACCACACAAAAATGCGAATTGTTCACACAGATTTTCAATGATCAAAACAATCAATTACTAGGTATTTTCATGCGGTACTCAATGGGGTTTTAAGGTTGCAAGGAGATTATTTTAAAAAACCTGAACCAATTCAAAGCAACTCAACGGATAAAACATGGAAGCATTTTAAGGTATACCAAATACACTATATTCTACATTTTTTACATAACTTGTATGCTAATGTGCAACTTAATAATCTATATTTTCTTATAGAACTGTTTGGGAGCTTTGGATGGGACACACATTAAGATGACCATACCCGTAGAAGATAGGCCAAAGTACAGAAATAGGAGAGGTGAAATTACAACAAATGTTCTTGGAGCTTGTTCACCTAATTTGCAATTTCAGTACGTGTTGACGGGTTGGGAAGGATCAGCCGCAGATGGAAGAGTCTTAAGAGATGCTATATATAGACATAAATTGATTGTCCCAACCGGTAATTAACTATATTTCCATCGTTAGACATTCGATGAAATAGAATACAACCATATATGACATACTTTATTTTGTAATGAAGGTACTTATTATCTAGTTGATGCTGGTTATACTAATGGGGAAGGTTTTTTGGCACCATTTAGAGGAGAAAGATATCATTTGAATGATTGGGATGACGATAATCAGCCCACATCTGCCCGTGAATATTACAATATGATGCACTCGTCAGCTAGGAATGTAATTGAGAGATGTTTTGGCATCCTAAAGAAGAGATGGGCGATCCTTAGAAGCCCATCATTTTATCCCGTGAAGACACAAAATAGGATCGTCTTAGCTTCTTGTATCCTTCATAATTACATTCGGATTGAATCAGAATTTGATCAAGCTGAAATTGAGTTTGATCAGCATGGGCCAGAGGACCATCATGAGCAAAATGAGCATGAGGCAGACGAAGATCACATCACAACTGTTGGCACTTCAGATGCATGGACGACATTTAGAAACAACCTAGCCGACTCGATGTTTATTAGTTGGAATCATTAGATTTTTCTATAATCTTCCTAACTGGTGTATAAGACTATGCTATCGGTGGTTATATGTCATTTTTGTGCTGCCATCTTTATGTTTAAATCACTTTGCAGAAGTTTCTAACCATGTTTTACTTCAATTTATGGTGTTTGTAGGTTTAATCAGAAAGTGAACAACTCCTGGAGGTAAAACATAAGTACAACACACTGTAAATCACTAGCTTACAAGATATTTTATTAAGCTCCCTATATTTTTTTGACTTGTGAACTTGTATCTACATTTATTTCAGTATATATATTTGGTGGCTCGCCCAAATGGAAGTATGCAGCTCTCTCATTTTGTTGTTATATTTGGAGTAATGAGCATGGTTCCACGACGAGCATGGTCCTCCAGAACCAAAGACATGAAGATTTTACATGGTCATGTAGCGAAACTTTGGTGTATAGTTGTTAAAATAGGTGTCTTGTATTAGTATCTTAAACTTGATGGGTGCTTGTACGAGACTTGTCGGCATTTATTTTATACTTATTTTGATGAAGTTCATTTTAAAATTTGTATTATATTACTTCTAGTTAATGATATTTATTTTGTCGATCGAAATATTTTTTTTCAAATTAAAACTGACAATCGGGTTTTATAATGATTAAATTAAATATGACTTCCATTATAATTAAATTAAAAATTTTGGCTAATTTCATTCCATTCCATCCTACATAATTGGACAAGTGAACAAAGGAATGGAATGATCATTCCTTTCCCATTCCATTCCCATTCCATTCCTCTTCCCATTCCATTCCGGCACCATTCCATTCATGCGAAGTGAACACAACCTTAGTCTTCGTGTCCATTCCAAATGTATACATCCTATAGGGACCAAACAGGCTCTAAACTTTTGATTAGATTTTGGATTTAAATATGTTTGTTTGGGAGATTTTTAGCGGAACTAAGTGTAACTATCGATGTGAAATTTGCCTGGTAAAAACTAAACGTCATACTACACGTCACTTAGATATGATTAGTCATATACATTCATCTTATCCTCTGACTATTCTAACCTGGTTGTGTAGGTTAACATTTGATATTGATAATATAGTACCTCTATGTTTTTATTTTTTTGTGTTTCTGTAGAATGAAATTTATTAAAGGGGTTTTATTTAACTTTTTTACTATAGGCATTACCCTGAATCTCCTCAGAAGATGCCAGTAGAAGCAGGGATGATCAAGTGAGGATTTAAAACATGTATTTGTATTTAGATTTCTTAATAGTTTTGCTTGGTTTAACAATTGAAAGATTTTCCTTATTACCAAAGTTGTGCTACAAGTGCATGTCCTTAACATTACCCTGGGAATATATGAAAGAGTTTCCCTATTACTAAAGTTGTGCCATAAGTGCATGTCCTTAACATTACCCTGGGAATATATATGTTTTAATGTATTTTTGGTATAGTTGGAGTGAGAGAGAGACTAGAGAAAGAGAATGAGATTAAATAGAAAGAAAAGCATAAGAGAGAAGTTGGTTGTATGACATCATTTTCTAATAATGCCCTGTGGAAAAGTACAATTGTGTTAGCCGTATAAATAACTTTTTACCTTTATTGGTAAATTTAATTAGTTTTCTTGGTCGGAATGATGGCTTCACCTTTTCTCCGACTTGGTTGGTTTTTTATATTTTCCCTAACCTCAGCCGTTCAATTTCGTGATGATCCTCTACGATGTAAATTATCTGGGGAGAGGGGGTAGCCGAGTTGTGTGGAAAAAATGTTAAGTGTAAACTGAACTAATATTAAATTGAACATAAAATTTCTTGAAATAGGAGGTTGTATATATGTATTTAGTTTTTTGCCGAAACAAAACAAAACACAAATCTATTATATATATAATACTCCAACAAGGAGTTTCATTGAGCCATTTTATTCCACTTGTGCAGCCACATCACATCCACATCGAAAGCCACATCAGATCTACTTAAACTACAACATATTGTTATTTTTTGTGCATATATTCTTGCAGGCTGCAACCGTTGAGCTATCCTCGCGGTGCATTCACCTATCTATCAGGGATGATCGTAATTGTTGCTTCAACTCCTTCCTCCAACCGATCGCACTTTAACATCTCCCTTCCCTTTGTTGCCAATAATCTTATCACCCATCAACGTAAGGTATGCCAAATATATATAATCACTATGTGTTTGATGATATTACTGAACCAATTTGATTCTTACAAATTTTTGTGCATAGAAAAGAAAAAATGGTTAAATTGTTTTTGATAACATTTGTTGTATGCCTCTCATATGCTGGGATTTTGGCATTGTTGTTCTCTAACGCTGCCCGCATTCACATGGTATCGGTATTGTATTTTGCATATGAAGGCAGTTTATCTGGTCTTTGTGATAATCTAGGCCAAAATTATATACCCCGAGTACTGTTTTTGCATAGAGATTTTACCATGATTTCTTAGTTTTTTTGTTCCTTATGTTTTGGCAGAACTGTATAACTGTGTTTTATAATTTTAAGCTACTAGGGGTTGAGGTTGTTAATATACTGTAAAGGTATCAGTATTGCAGCAGCGGCCTAACCTCTTTCACAGGTAGGGATGTCAATTTATACCGAACCGATGGATATCTGATCCGTACCGACTCGATTGGGTTTTACCGAACCCTTATATATATAAAATACTCCAACAAGGAGTTTCATTGAGCCATTTTATTCCACTTGAGCAGCCACGTCACATCCACATCGACATCCACGTCAGATCTACTTAAACTACAACATATCGTTATTTTTTGTGCATATATTCTTGCAGGCTGCAACTGTTGAGCTATCCTCGCGGTGCATTCACCTATCTATCAGGGATAATCGTAATTGCTGCTTCAACTCCTTCCTCCAACCGATCGCACTTTAACATCTCCCCTCCCTTTGTTGCCAATAATCGTATCAGATTTCAACGTAAGGTATGCCAAATATATAGCATAACTATGTGTTTGATAATATTACTGAACCAATTTGATTCTTACAAATTTTTGTGGATAGAATAGAAAAAAATAGTTAAATTGTTTTTGATAATATTTGTTGTATGCCTCTCATATGCTGGGATTTTTGCATTCTTGTTCTCTAACGCTGCCCGCATTCACATAGTATCGGTATTGTATTTTGAATCGGAAGGCAGTTTATCTGGTCTTTGTGATAATCTAGGCCAAAATTATATACCCCGTGTACTGTTTTTGCATAGAGATTTTTTCATGATTTCTTAGTTTTTTTGATGCTTATGTTTTGGCAGAACTATATAACTGTGTTTTATAATTTTAAGCTACTCGGATTTGAGGTTGTTAATATACTGTAAGGGTATCAGTATTGCAGCAGCTGTCTAACCTTTTTCACAGGTAGGGATGTCAATTTATACCGAAACGATGGATATCCGATCCGTATCGACCCGATTGGGTTTTACCGAACACTTATCTATTATATATATAATACTGCAACATGGGTTTTGATGAGCCAATAAAATCAGTGTAAAATTACTTTTTTACCCATGTTCAAGCCAGCTGAAATGACCTTCTTACCCCAATTTTCATTCATCTAATCTCTCTTTCCTGGGGAAGTTCTACAGGTCGTCAGCGCTCTTTACCCTGTGTGCTTCCGACACATCTATCAGGTATACAATTCTATATGTATGTATGCTCTATATTATTCGCTCTCTGTCCACTCGCTTAAACCCTTCTACTAATCTAAATATCTAATATCTTTCTTGTATCGAGCACAAATAGCCTTGTCAAACATCGAGTTTATTTCACGAAAGAGGCACTGAGGCTACACCATCTGCATAAGCCAATCTATTGCCCAGATAGATTATCGGGTATACCAGGTATTTAGTGCCACAATTTATTTGATAAATGTTCTAATCAATTCAACTTACGTGTTTTGTTATAAACAGATACACATACTACTGGTAGGTGTATCAGAAATTCATGTGAATCCGCAATTGTGTTATGGACAACTTCAAATTCCAAGCAATGTCTTGTCATCAGTGTCGCTCAAATGCGAATAAGGGGTTTAATCTGTTAAGATCGTATTTGAAACTTATTCTCCACCAGAAGAAGGCCTCGTGAGTGGTTTTCTATAACTCTTTGTTTTTATGTTTGTAAAGTTTGTTCAACAAATTTAATCAAAATCTAATTTTTAATGTCATTAGCACCTTCTGAATGATATTGAATTCATTATCTATGGAGTTTAATTTAATTACGACTAAATTGAACTTTGCATACTTGAAGTATTTCTGTTGGTAAGGAAATGCCTAAAATAATTTTCATGCTAGCTTGATGGCTAAATTATTTTTCATTAGCCAATTTAGTGGCTCTGCCCACTTCTGTTAAAATGCACCTAATGCCGTGACTTGTGTTTAGGTTTTACAAATTAGAGGTTAAAAACGTGATTTAGCTGCCCCCGATATATACCCCAGTTTCCCTCCATTCTCCCAGTTTCAACTCCATCAGAGGAAAGTCTTGCAACTGTACTGGACTACAAATGTGGCTGTGGATTTATCAAATCTGAAAGGTTCTGCCTATATTGCAGGAATGCATCTGTATCTTAATTGACCACCATCAAGTTCTTCCCCATTAGCCTAAGAACAAGACTTGAAGCTGATGGACTAGCTGCTCCAGAAAAAAAATCCCTCTGTATATTTCAAGACTAATATCCTTAAAGGATCGTTCAATATTGTTCAAACATTCATTCTTAAAACAAAGTTTACAGATGGTCCAAGCCGGAGAGATGAGGGAGTTCATTCTCTCTTTCTCACTAAAATATCTCCACAATATTTGAAAAAAAGCTCTAGGTTAAGGAAATAAAGTTAGGCATTAATTAGGAAGCTTCTGGAAATGGTTATACATGCCGGACGCAGCAGGGGAAGTTTCATTGTTTAATATATAAGTTTTTAGCAAGAAACTGCTTATTCATATCTATGAAGATCTGACTAAATTCATATAAACTCTTTAGGCTTTGTATTGTTGTAACCTCTTCTCTTGGTGTTGATTTTAATATGCAGCTCTGCAGCGCTAGGTGTGATATAAGCTAATATATCACCTGTAGAGTATTGCTTTTTGTTTTTTTATTATCTCTTATTTTTGGTTATGATCAATTACGGTAATTCAGATACACACACACGGTGCACCACTGATGTTTAAATCCTCGATCTCCTGCTGTTAAGGTAAGATGGATATCCTTAATGGTGACTTTTACATATTTTCTTTGAGAATGTGTTCTGATTGGTTCTTTGACTTAATTAATGGGTACCCCAAACGTGCAGGGAAAGAAAAAAGATATAGGAGGAACTAGGAAGTAAGAAGAGATTAGGGGGAGACAAGTGGTTAATTTAAAGTTAATTTTTGAGTACCAGCATAGGCATCATTTTTAGAGTGAAGTGGGGAACCAGTGAAATACTAAACCTGACCAATTACATAACAGACCTCTAGAAAATGAGAAGAGAATATTCTTTTGAATTCTGAAATATTTTATAGCAATCTACTGGTATCTTACTATTCGTTCAATTATTCACCGAAACTACCTTTAACTACAAAAACTCAACACATAGATAGGTCATAGGAAAGACTATTCATTAACTTTGCAAGACAGCTGTGCTTACAAGAAATTGTTTTGCCTCCCTCCAAATGGCTCATGTTGTTTAACAAATATGAAATAGGAATAATTAGTTTCTCCTTCCATAAATCCATACTTTGTGTCTGTAAAAGCTTTTGTGTGCGCAAAAATTTAATTACGAAACAGATGACACCTGTGCATTAATTTATGATGCTTGGGAAATTAGTTACGTATATTTCAGTTACTAATATATGAGACACATTTTTGAGGACAAACGTTATTTTTACTGTGCCTCTTAAATCTGTAGTCAGGATGCTGCAAAAGAGGCTTTACTTTATAGCTATAAAAATGCTGCCAGTGGATTCTCTGCTAATTTGACTCCTGAGGTATTTTTTTTTGCCTTCCCCTCTTGTCTGATTTTGCTGACTTTTAATGTATGTTTGTTTCAATTGAATCGGTTATTGGTCGTATCATGAACTAGGTGATGTTTACTTTAGGTTTATATATTTGTAATCTCGATAACTTTTTTCTAAAACGTAAAATTTAATTATTGAATTTTAGGAACATCATTAAATAGCTCTTATCCTTCAGAAAGCACCTAACTGTAAAGATAAGCCCGCCCTTCCTACATGTGCAAATGGGGTGGTATATGTACTGACCTTTCATAGTGTTGGAATTTACACATTTCACTCGAATGGTTTATATTTGGCCATTTTTCACATCTTGATTACCAAAAAAAAGTTTAGAAGATGTCATAGAATGTGTAGTTGGATAATCTATATGTTCACTGGATATCAGTATTCTCACTTTTACTTAATTTAGAACTATAAGGAAGAGATTCTTACTCAGAAGTCAGGAGGATCTCAGTCTGATCTTCAATCTCACCAAAGAAGGATCTCAGTCTGGTCCTCAAGTCGATATAAACATCACTTAAGAAGGATCGTACTTGTACTCTGCAATCCACTGCATCACCTTAAAATTATAACCACATACGAACATATTCAATTTAATATCTCATTTAGCAGTACTTGTATTACAACTTGCAAGTTCCATCAAGTCCGAGCTTATGCTTCCTGACTTGCTTGCTACCTGACTTAAGCATCGAAAACAGAAACTTATAGGCATAAAGTAGAACTCATCTGTGTTTAATAGATAGCCACTTAGTTAAATAAACCCTTGAAACACTTAAAAACAAATTACATTCCGATAAACTTCTAAAATTATGAGGGCAGCTATTTTTTTCAGCTTTGTATTTTCACATAACTTTTTCTAATATGTATAAAAAGCTCATAGTGATTAGGTTGAGTTGTTTTCCGTAGGGAGTGTCTGTGAACACATTTACTAGCAAAAATGGGAAGTACCCTCTGGTTTATGGTGGAGATGTGCCAAATGCTATGGCTGGTTTTTTAAAGTTCGATTCTAGGTGATTATTAAGCTATATTATGAATAAAGAAATAGCTTTAGGAAGTTGATTTCAATACAAAATGCTCAAATATGGTTGTGAATCTGCAGGCATTGTAGAAAAAATTCGTTGGATTCAAAGTTAGTAAAGGGTAAAATTGTACTGTGTGATGAATTAAGCAACGGGGAATCGATCTTTTTGTCTGGCGTAGCTGGGACCATAATGAGAGATGCAGAAAATAGAGATAACACCAAACTTTTCCCTCTTCCTGCAACTTTCCTTGGTGTCGACGATGGTGATAAAGCTTTCAAATACATTAGATCTACAAGGTAATTTCCTAGACTATTTGATCTTAATTCAACGATCCATTTTTTTGCAAAAAGAACATATGAGCTATTCAACAGGACTTGACTTGGTGTCCAGACTCCAGTCATAGTCTTCTATACATATATACTTATATTTTGCATATAAATGCTTTGATTATATTTTCTATATTTTGAAACTGAAACTCCTGGAAAATGTTAATGCTAAGGCAAAGTTTTATGTACTGAGTAGACTAGATTGAACTACCATTATAATCCAAAAAAATAAATAAAAATAATTGTAACAATTGAAATAAAATGAAAGAAAAACATTTGAAAAGAAGGGAATCTTTAGTCTTTCTATTCCTGGTATATATTCTGATTACATTTCTGCTGCACACCCTCTAAACATGCCCTTTCAAACAGCATGCCAATGCAATTATATTTTAAGAGTAATGGTTGTCACTTGTATTGTTTTACAGCAGGTCTGATTAGCAAACCCCATTTCCTTATTCCAAATTTATCAAAACTAGTGGTTGACGGTTTAGTAGCCTGACAAGAACGAGAAAAACCAACAAGCGACGGTCTAGATGGCCTGCATATACCAAAAACTTTCAGATCACAAGAGGCAAAACCAGAAACATGAAGCGAAGACAAAGAAGAAATCATTGCAAAAACGTGAAAACCGGTAATATTTCAGTAGCCAAATAGTACACAGCACATGTATCTAAATAAAACATGTTCCTGTACAGTTGTGCATAAAGAAATTTAAATATCAAACGGATATCCAGTAATATTACTATACTTTATACTACTATGTTTTATTTTCAACAGTTAAGTCAACAACAAATGCAAGGTTTTGTCTCAACATATTTGGGGATCACGGATTCTGGAAATAAATCAATTACTGCTGGTTAGTAGAAACTATATCTTCATGTGACTATGACTGTTGTAAAGTTGTAGTATGAATGTATGATATAATCAACATGTTCTGTAAATATTTGTTTATCGTACCTTAAACCCAAGTACATGCTTATAAGAAAAAAAGCCCAACTACATAATTTGTTTATTTGGGATTGATACTATTAGTAAGTTATATTAGCTTTGTCATTTTAAAAATATATTATTAATGTATAACTTTAAGAAAATGTTTTTGAGTTAATTGATTCTGAATATTAACATGATTGAATTTTGCCATATCTCCATTAAGGTTGCATCTTTTTCTAATGGATCAAGCTTAGGATAAAACAATTATTTATTATATTTATAATCCAAATATTCATTAGATTTAATCATATACTACTTGTAAATTATTCGTGTAGACAATATTTCTCACTATTTTATATTACTTGAGGGGTTGTTTGGACAACCTTACACTTGAGTTTTTTATGTGTTAGTTTCATGAGGATATTTTTAATCTCTCTCTCTCTCTCTCTCTCTTTCTCTCTCACACACACACACACACACATGTATATGAAGCAAGCGGAACATGATTTCTGACCGGGAGTGCAACCCCATAACAATAGACCTTAAGTGGAAAGAAATTTTAGAACCTATGAGCAAACTGTACACAAAATCTACAGATGGCTCTTGCATAGAAAGAGTGCTTTGATATGACGTCATCAGGATGGATCCTGCCATGCAAAAGAATTGTCATTTGGGAAAGTTTTTTTGGAAATGAGCATCGTAGTTGTTAAAAGAGGCCAATATATCTTCGAGGTTAAGTCACAGGTATAAAGTCACTCTCTCTATCTTATTATATATATATGCATAAAGTATATGTAATACATAAACTACGTATATGTGTGTCTCTTTAGAAAAGAAGTGCCCAACAAATAAAATTATTAAAAAAATACCAAAAAATAGAAATAAAAGTTATAGCATGGGATAAACTGTTTATATGAAGGTTGAAAATGCGTGTGTTTATATGAGAAAGCCTATATTCTCAAATCGCATCACATCACAGGGCACAACTCCACTACTGTAATTTACAAATATGCAGGGTATAAACAAATGGTTGGTTGTTGAGAAGTTTCCGTCAGCTATGTTCGGTGGTGGAAAACCTCCAAATTTTGTCACGTGTATCGAAAATGACAAATCAGATGAAGATATGTTTGGAGCATCTTAAGCCCAATTCTATCGACATCCATTCCTACTCAGAGGTCTTTACCTATAGTGTTGGGAGAAAGCCAAGCAAAGCCTGCTTTTATATTGATGACATTGTTATAGTAGTGAAGCTGCTTAAAGCCCATGTTGATGCGCCAATTCCAGAGCCAACATTGTAACCACGTACAGTCGTACATGTCAAAATTTCTTTCGACAATTTCATTTGAGATGGATAATTGTGAGATGCTTAATAGGGATTGCAAAACTATATTGGCATCATAAAATCTTTGAATCAAATTGTATTACTGCCCAAGTACAAAGGTTGTTGATGTTTAATATGGATACCTAATGTTTATAATCGGAAGTCATCTTTTTTTTTTTTGACGAAAAGCTAAGAATTTAATAAATAACTGAAACCCAGCCGAGACAAACCCTCGAACTGTCAATTACAACCTGATTAAGAAACAAAAAATGAGCTAAACATATAGCCGCTTTGTTTTCAGATCGCTTAACAAATAGAATATTTAAATTCTTCAAACTAAAAAGTATTACAATCAAATCTCGAACAATCCAACCTACATCAGTTGTGAACATAGTAGCATCGCAATTGACCTTCACATAAGCAGCAGCATTTGTAGCCTAATGTTCAGAATTATCAGTTACATTAACTGATATTGGATCAACAAACGAACCCAAAAGATGAACAATTTTATGTCGTGAAAGGTAAGCTCTTACGATATTCACCACCGTGCCATATCTGATACAAGCCTTACGGATTACCCAAAATATCATGCAACTCCTTCTTAGAGACGTTACCGAGACCCATAACAAAACACACAGAGACATCAAAACAGACACAAACATCCCAAAAAAATGGGCATGACCTTGATAACAAGGTACTCAACAAGAACTCACCCAAAAGGATGAGATCTTGGTTTTATTGATAAAACTGATAAATATAAGAGAAGATGGAAAAGCGAAGATGATTAATCAGTAGAGGGGATGAAAGATGAACAGCGGAGAAGTGGGGGCTAGAACTTGGAGTCGACTCTCAAAACGGCAAACCCTGGAAGTCATCTTTTAGTATTTACAAGTTTGCTTACATTTCAAAGCTACATATCTAAGTAGGACTTACATCTCTTTCAGGATATCTCTAATTAAAAAGTTTCACACACATAACAAATCAGATATTGCATTTTTTTCACTCGTATATGAAATTTACGGAATGTCAATTTAAAGTTTGCCCGTGCCTCGCACGGGCTATAAAGCTAGTATATATAATACTCCAACAAGGAGTTTCATTGAGCCATTTTATTCCACTTGAGCAGCCACGTCACATCCATATCGACATCCACGTCGGATCTACTTAAACTACAACATATCGTTATTTTTTGTGCATATATTCTTGCAGGCTGCAACCGTTGAGCTATCCTCGCGGTGCATTCACCTATCTATCAGGGATAATCGTAATTGCTGCTTCAACTTCTTCCTCCAACCGATCGCACTCTAACATCTCTCTTCCTTTGTTGCCAATAATCTTATCAGACATCAACGTAAGGTATGCCAAATATATAGAATCACTATGTGTTTGATGATATTACTGAACCAATTTGATTCATACAATTTTTTGTGGATTGATAAGAAAAAAATGGTTAAATTGTTTTTGATAATATTTGTTGTATGCCTCTCACATGCTGGGATTTTGGCATTCTTGTTCTCTGACGCTGCCCACATTTACATACTAACGGTATTGTATTTTGAATCGGAAGGCAGTTTATCTGGTCTTTGTGATAATCTAGGCCAAAATTATATTCCCCGAGTACTGTTTTTGCATAGAGATTTTGTCATGATTTCTTAGTTTTTTTGTTGCTTATGTTTTGGCAGAACTATATAACTGTGTTTTATAATTTTAAGCTACTAGGGGTTGAGGTTGTTAATATACTGTAAGGGTATCAGTATTGCAGCAGCAGTCTAACCTCTTTCACAGGTAGGGATATCAATTTATACCGAACTGATGGATATCTGATCCGTACCGACCCGATCGGGTTTTACCGAACACTTATATATATATATAATACTCCAACAAGGAGTTTCATTGAGCCATTTTATTCCACTTGAGCAGCCACGTCACATCCATATCGACATCCACGTCAGATCTACTTAAACTACAACATATCGTTATTTTTTCTGCATATATTCTTGCAGGCTGCAACCGTTGAGCTATCCTCGCGGTGCATTCACCTATCTATTAGGGATAATCGTAATTGCCGCTTCAACTCCTTCCTCCAACCGATCGCACTTTAACATCTCCCTTCCCTTTGTTGCCAATAATTTTATTAGACATCAACGTAAGGTATGCCAAATATATAGCATCACTATGTGTTTGATGATATTACTGAACCAATTTGATTCTTACAAATTTTTGTGCCTAGAAAAGAAAAAAATGGTTAAATTGTTTTTAATGATATTTGTTGTATGCCTCTCACATGCTGGGATTTTGGAATTCTTGTTCTCTGACGCTGCCCGCATTCACATACTATCGGTATTGTATTTTGAATCGGAACGTAGTTTATCTGGTCTTTGTGATAATCTAGGCCAAAATTATATACCCCGATTACTGTTTTTGCATTGAGATTTTTTCATGATTTCTTAGTTTTTTTGTTGCTTATGTTTTGGCAGAACTATATAACTGTGTTTTATAATTTTAAGCTACTAGGGGTTAAGGTTGTTAATATACTGTAAGGGTATCAGTATTGCAGCAGCAGTCTAACCTCTTTCACAGGTAGGGATGTCAATTTATACCGAAACGATGGATATCCGATCCGTACCGACCCGATTGGGTTTTACCGAACACTTATATATATAATACTCCAACAAGGAGTTTAATTGAGCCATTTTATTCCACTTGAGCAGCCACGTCACATCCATATCGACATCCATGTCGGATCTACTTAAACTACAACATATCGTTATTTTTTGTGCATATATTCTTGCAGGCTGCAACCGTTGAGCTATCCTCGCGGTGCATTCACCTATCTATCAGGGATAATCGTAATTGCTGCTTCAACTCCTTCCTCCAACCGATCGCACTCTAACATCTCCCTTCCCTTTGTTGCCAATAATCTTATCAGACATCAACGTAAGGTATGCAAAATATATAGCATCACTATGTGTTTGATGATATTACTGAACCAATTTGATTCTTACAAATTTTTGTGGATAGAAAAGGAAAAAATGGTTAAATTGTTTTTGATAATATTTGTTGTATGCCTCTCACATGCTGGGATTTTGGCATTCTTGTTCTCTGACGCTGCCCGCATTCACATACTATCGGTATTGTATTTTGAATCGGAAGGCAGTTTATCTGGTCTTTGTGATAATCTAGGCCAAAATTATATACCCCGAGTACTGTTTTTGCATAGAGATTTTTTCATGATTTCTTAGTTTTTTTGTTGCTTATGTTTTGGCAGAACTATATAACTGTGTTTTATAATTTTAAGCTACTAGGGGTTGAGGTTGTTAATATACTGTAAGGGTATCAGTATTGCAGCAGCAGTCTAACCTCTTTCACAGGTAGGGATGTCAATTTATACCGAAACGATGGATATCCGATCCGTACCGACCCGATTGGGTTTTACCGAACACTTATATATATAATACTCCAACAAGGAGTTTCATTGAGCCATTTTATTCCACTTGAGCAGCCACGTCACATCCATATCGACATCCACGTCAGATCTACTTAAACTACAACATATCGTTATTTTTTGTGCATATATTATTGCAGGCTGCAACCGTTGAGCTACCCTCGCGGTGCATTTACCTATCTATCAGGGATAATCGTAATTGCTGCTTCAACTCCTTCCTCCAACCGATCGCACTCTAACATCTCCCTTCCCTTTGTTGCCAATAATCTTATCAGACATCAACGTAAGGTATGCCAAATATATAGCATCACTATGTGTTTGATGATATTACTGAACCAATTTGATTCTTACAAATTTTTGTGGATTGAAAAGAAAAAAATGGTTAAATTGTTTTTGATAATATTTGTTGTATGCCTCTCACATGCTGGGATTTTGGCATTCTTGTTCTCTGACGCTGCCCGCATTCACATACTATCGGTATTGTATTTTGAATCGGAAGGCAGTTTATCTGGTCTTTGTGATAATCTAGGCCAAAATTATATTCCCCGAGTACTGTTTTTGCATAGAGATTTTGTCATGATTTCTTAGTTTTTTTGTTGCTTATGTTTTGGCAGAACTATATAACTGTGTTTTATAATTTTAAGCTACTAGGGGTTGAGGTTGTTAATATACTGTAAGGGTATCAATATTGCAGCAGCAGTCTAACCTCTTTCACAGGTAGGGATGTCAATTTATACCGAAACGATGGATATCCGATCCGTACCGACCCGATTGGGTTTTACCGAACACTTATATATATAATACTCCAACAAAGAGTTTCATTGGGCCATTTTATTCCACTTGAGCAGCCACGTCAGATCTACTTAAACTACAACATATCGTTATTTTTTGTGGATATATTCTTGCAGGCTGTAACCGTTGAGCTATCCTCGCGGTGCATTCACCTATCTATCAGGGATAATCGTAATTGCTGCTTCAACTCCTTCCTCCAACCGATCGTACTTTAACATCTCCCTTCCCTTTGTTGCCAATAATTTTATGAGACATCAACGTAAGGTATGCCAAATATATAGCATCACTATGTGTTTGATGATATTACTGAACTAATTTGATTCTTACAAATTTTTGTGCATAGAAAAGAAAAAAAATGGTTAAATTGTTTTTGATGATATTTGTTGTATGCCTCTCACATGCTGGGATTTTGGCATTCTTGTTCTCTGACGCTGCCCGCATTCACATACTACCGGTATTGTATTTTGAATCGGAAGGCAGTTTATCTGGTCTGTAAGTCTAAATGTAAAGACAACCCTATCTGTTACATAGGGATGATAACTCAACAATAGAACAGGACAAGCAAATAACACTACGTCTGCACCGGAATCGGAAGATACAAAGACAAAGGTTGAAGAAGCCATCTACAGTCTTGAAGGAATAAGTTCACTGGAAGAAGTTCATTAATATGTTCATGCCTCAGTGAAGAATAAAGATTGAAGTATTCAAGATTGTGGAAGTAATGAAGATGTTGTCCAAGTACTCGAAAGATTTCAGTGCAACCCCTGAAGCAAGATATTTCTCTATATCTTGGTTGGTTATTTACAATCAACAATTGAAGCATAAACTAACCCTGAACCGACTGATCAATGTTTGCTGACAAAGAAGGTACAATGTTTGACTTCAGTGTTAGTCGCTTGTGAACCAGACCAGTGCACTAAGCGTCAACACATACGGAGTTTTCCAAAGTATTTATCAATCGAAGAATTGATTAAGTCATAACAAGTCATTTGTTCCAAAGCCAAGCCAAGCCAAGCCAAATGCCTAGCCTCTGCAAGCTATGCCAAAGTGACCTATCTTTTATATGTGTGCACTTATATATTTGTATATGTACAAATATAATTATATATGTATATATGTATATTTAATTAAATATAATATATATAGTATATATGTATATATGTTTTTAAACATATGTATATGTATATTTATATGTATATATATTTAAATATATATATATATGTATATAATATATGTATTTATATTTTACATAAACATTTATATATTTAAGTGTATATATATATTATATTATGTGCATAAATATATCTATATTTAGAGAGAGTTATATATATCTTTATATATATATTTATATTTATATTTACACATAGTTATATGTATATTATATATATTTAAATATATGAGAATATATTTAAATATATGTGTATATATTTATTACTATATGTTTATATAAATATTATATATATGTATATATTTATATATACTTTTTTTATATATATATTTATGTTTATATTTATATTTATAAATAACTATATATATCTCTATATATATTTATATATATTTACATTTGTATTTACATATAATTATATATTATATATATTTAAATATATGAGAATATATTTAAATATATGTACATATATTATTATATGTTCATATAAATAATATATATATGTGTGTATATATTTATATATACTTTTATTTATTAATATAATAACAACATAATATATTATATTATATATATTATGCATGCATGTGATGATGTCAGGTGTCTAGGGCAAACTAGGGTTTGCATGTGAGGGAAGAGAGATAACAGTGGAGTTCTCTACTGTATCAAGCGCAAGTTCACTACACTTAGAATATTTTCTAAGTGTCTTCACAGTGAAATCAAAGGCGCAACATTTGACCTGGAAGAAGTTTGAGGAGAGATAACAGGGAAGGTGGTACACTCTATGGAGCGCAAGTTTGTGGTCTTAGGAGAGAGAACTGTGGATGCATTACCCTGTTGTGGCGCAAGTTAAATGTTAAGATGGAAATCAACTAAGGCATATACACTGTGATCCTACTGGGAGCAGTTTGTGGCGCAAGTTGGAGTTGGCGCCACTTACTTCTTTTAGGAGAGATAAGAGTAATATACAGTGAAGCAACGCAGGTTGGTTAACTCTTAACCAGGAGAGAGAACAGGGCAAGCACATTCATTGTAGGCGCAAGTTGGCTTCATAACTTGTATTTTTCTAAGTATATGTGACCGAGGCAAACACTAGGAGGCGCGAACTCCCTCCCAGGCGCCAACTAGTGATACAAACCCTAAATTATATATATGTATAATCAAGTGGCGCCATCCTCTCTCTCTTGAGGCGCCAACTTGATTTATATGTATATAATCTAAGTAAGAAACCTCCTTCCTTGGCATGCATGAAGCAACTGGCGCAACTTCAGTTAACCATGGTTAGTTAGTGAGAAGTCTATAAATACTTGAGATGTGGGTTCATTATTCACACACTCTTCACCACCTTTATGGTGGAATGGCTTTGTGCCTTGCACACTACTACACACAAATAAACTCTAGCTTAGTTTTTTATTATATATATATTTAGAAGCTAGGGTTTGTGAGTGTAAGTAGTAGTAGCCATTGTAGCCAACCTTCGGGTTTGGATTTATAGCACCCTTCGAGGTATTTATCAATATACAGATATACCTTGAAAATATTGTGTGTTGGTTTAATATTTTCATATCCTCAGAAACCGACCCGATAAATATCCGGAACACGAAACCCATTACAGGACTGCAATTTATTTATCCGCAAGATTCGAAAGAATTTTAAATTGTAGTGGGTATCGTATTCAACCCCCCCTTCTACGATACTTTGGACCTAACAATTGGTATCAGAGCGAGGTTGATTGATATACAAATCAGGATCCTTATCGTACGGAAAATCAAGAACCTAGCTTTTGATATTTGATTAGGGGAAATGTTCTTCCGATTTGTGTTGCTGAATTTGTCCGTAGGCCTAAGCAAGGATTATCTGTCGGATACTGAACTTTGGACCGGGACTTATAAATTTATACTTTAAATTTTAAAAAAGTTTATTTTATAAATTTGACTTAATTTATTTTAAACTTATTAATTGAGTTTATTATGAATTAATTAAATTTATCGAATAAACTTAATTAAATTTACTTTATAAACTTTACTAAATTCATTTAATAAATTTGCTTAAATTTATTTGAGACTTGTAAAGTTTACTCTTAGACTTTATCAAGTTTATCATAAATTTTTATAAATTTATTATTTAAATTTGTATAGTTTATGATTTAAATTTAAGTTAAAATATAAAATATAAATTTAAGAGAATTTAACTGATTATGGATATAAGTTCAAGTTCAAGGGTTCAATTTCGTGTGTTCTGGAAGTTATGATTTAATTGGAGACGAGACACTTGAACATTTTCAAAAATTAAATTTATCTAATAAATTTTAATATATTTACTAAATGAATTCGAAGTAAATTTGTTCTAAACTTATTCAGTTTATTATAAATTTATTTGAATTTATTTTTAAAATATAATTAAATTTAATTTATAGATTTAACTAAGTTTATTTTATACCTTATTTTCTTTCATCTTTTAAAACTTATTTTTAAATTTATTTTCTTTATAATTTAAACTTAGTTTAAATAATCAAGTGTCCCGTGACCTTTTTAATTATTCTACTCCAAGACAAATCAGATTGACATTTAGTTGAGACAGATCAGGCTGACAGATTACAAGACAAACACCGGACTTTCAAACACCAGATTCTCAGAACCGGTAATGGAAGTACATTGATGACCCAATCCAATTGATTACTCAAAGGATTATTAGAAGCAGTTTTCTATATTCAACAAAGCTGATTGTGATTCGAAGAAGATTCTATTGAAGACTAATTTAGTACTACTAACAGTGGATTTTGAAGAAGGTACTTCAGGCCTTGATCTGAGTAATTACTCCGACTTGATTCTTACAAATTTTTGTGCATAGAAAAGAAAAAAATGGTGAAATTGTTTTTGATAATATATGTTGTATGCCTCTCATATGCTAGGATTTTGGCATTCTTGTTCTCTGACGCGGCCCGCATTCACATGGTATCGGTATTGTATTTTGCATAGGAAGGCAGTTTATCTGGTATTTGTGATAATCTAGGCCAAAATCATATACCCCGAGTACTGTTTTTGCATAGAGATTTTTTCATGATTTCTTAGTTTTTTTTTGCTTATGTTTTGGCAGAACTATATAACTGTGTTTTATAATTTTAAGCTACTAGGGGTTGAGCTGGTTAAGATACTATAAGGGTATTAGTATTGCACCAGCAGCCTAACCTCTTTCAAAGGTAGGGATGTCAATTTATACCGAACCGATAGATATCCGATCCGTACCTACCCGATTGGCTTTTACCGAACCCTTATATATATAATACTCCAACAAGGAGTTTCATTGATCCATTTTATTCCACTCGTGCAGCCACGTCACATCCACATCGACATCCACGTCAGATCTACTTAAACTACAACATATAGTTATTTTTTGTGCATATATTCTTGCAGGCTGCAACCGTTGAGCTATCCTCGCGGTGTATTCACCAATCTATCAGGGATAATCGTAATTGCTGCTTCAACTCCTTCCTCCAACCGATCGCACTTTAACATCTCCCTTCCCTTTGTTGCCAATAATCTTATCAGACATCAACGTAAGGTATGCTAAATATATAGCATCAATATGTGTTTGATGATATTACTGAACCAATTTGATTCTTACAAATTTTTGTGCATAGAAAAAAAAAAGTGAAATTGTTTTTGATAATATTTGTTGTATGCCTCTCATATGTTGGAATTTTGGCATTCTTGTTCTCTGACGCTGCCCGCATTCATATGGTATTGGTATTGTATTTTGCATAGGAAGGCAGTTTATCTGGTCTTTGTGATAATCTAGGCCAAAATTATATACCCCGAGTACTGTTTTTGCATAGAGATTTTTTTCATGATTTTTGGGTTTTTTTTTGCTTATGTTTTGGCAGAACTATATAACTGTGTTTTATAATTTTAAGCTACTAGGGGTTGAGGTCGTTAATATACTATAAGGGTATTAGTATTGCACCAGTAGCCTAACCTCTTTCAAAGGTAGGGATGTAAATTTTTACCGAACCGATAGATATCTGATCCGTACCGACCCGATTGGGTTTTACCGAACCCTTATATATATAATACTCCAACAAGAAGTTTCATTGAGCCATTTAATTCCACTCGTGCAGCCACGTCACATCCACATCGACATCCACGTCAGATCTACTTAAACTACAACATATCGTTATTTTTTGTGCATATATTCTTGCAGGCTACAACCGTTGAGCTATCCTCGTGGTGCTTTCACCTATCTATCAGGGATAATCGTAATTGCTGCTTCAACTCCTTCCTCCAACCGATCGCACTTTTACATCCCCCTTCCCTTTGTTGCCAATAATCTTATCAGACATCAACGTAAGGTATGACAAATATGTAGCATCACTATGTGTTTGATGATATTACTGAACCAATGTGATTCTTACGAATTTTTGTGCATAGAAAAGAAAAAAATGGTGAAATTGTTTTTGATAATATTTGTTGTATGCCTCTCATATGCTGGGATTTTGGCATTCTTGTTCTCTAACGCTGCCCGCATTCACATGGTATCGGTATTGTATTTTGCATAGGAAGGCAGTTTATCTGGTCTTTGTGATAATCTAGGCCAAAATTATATACCCCGATACCTGTTTTTGCATAGAGATTTTTTCATCCTTAGGACAAGCATCATTCAAATCTGTGAAGTCTACACACATCCTCTACTTTCCATTAGCTTCCTTGACCATGACTAGGTTAGCTAGCCATTCTGGAAATTGGATTTCCTCTATAAAACCTGCTTCCAAAAGCTTATCGACCTCTTGTTTTATGGCTTCCTGCCTCTCAAGGGCAAAACTTCACTTCTTTTGTTTCACGGGTTTTCTATCTAGGTTCACATTAAGCGTGTGTGTCATAAAGAGGGGATCAATCCCTGGCATATCAGCAGCGGTCCAAGCAAACACATCCCGGTTGTTCCTCAAAAATTTCACAAATTCGGATTTCATATCCTCGGGGAGCGACGCCCCTACATAGGTCACCTTCTCGGGCTCATCCGGATACAGGGAGATGGGAACCAAGTCCTCAACAGGTTTCCCTCTCCTTTCCTCTTCTTCTCGGACATCCAAGTCCTCAATTGGGAGAACCTGCCCCCCGGTCCCTCCAGATTTTAGAGCCCCCACATAACAACTTCTAGCCATTTTTTGATCTCCTATTTCTTCTCCCAGTCCGTTCTTGGTAGGGAATTTGATCTTCAAGTGGTAGGTGGATGGGATTGCTTTAAAAGCATGTATCCCAGTCCTCCCAAGGATAGCATTGTAGGTTGATGAAGCCTTAACGACCAAAAAATTCAGCATACATGTGGCTTGTCTAGGCTCGATGCACATTGTCACGGGTAGTTGGATCATACCTTCAATATTTGTCTCCACGTTATTAAAGCCGTATATAGGCATATCTGAAGGTGTCAATGGCGAATCAGAATATCCCATCTTCTCATATGCATCATGAAATAAGATATCTACTGAGGCTCCACTATCAACGAGTACCCTTTTAACATAAGAGTTTCCAATCATCGGGGTGATTACGAAAGGATCATCATGGGGAAATTTAACTCTGTCAAGATCTAAATTGTCGAATGCTAGAGCAAACTCAATTTTTGCCCTCTTCGGGGGCTCTCCAACAATGCACATCACTTCACGAGCATAAGCTTTTCGTGAGTTACTAGATAGGCCTGCTGCGGTCGGTCCTCCAGAGATTACATTGATCACAGGCCCTCTAGGCTGATTTCTCTTATCCCTATCATCGTTGTCTTTTCCACGATTATCATTGTCACGGGGATTCCTATCTGTATCCCTAGTATACCTGGTCAATTTGCCTTTCCAGATCAAAAACTTAATCTCATCCTTCAACTGCCGACAATCATCGGTCTTATGTCCTGTATCCTTGTGAAACTTGCAGTACAACTCCTTGTTTCTCTTTTTGGGGCCAGTCCTAATAGGCTTCGGCCATCGAACACTTCCGTCTTTCTCAATTTCCATCAGGATCTGACTCCTAGGGGCATTCAGCCTTGCATACTCACTGAACCTCAGTCCTGCTCTCTTTTTGGTCGGGGACTTATCACTATCCCCTGTCTTTGAATACTTACTATCCACGTTGTACTCGGTGTCGTTTCCACATTTCTTTGGGTTCAGGGTCGGTCCCTAGTTCATCTGGGATTTCTTCAGGCTTTCCTCAGCCTTGATATACTTCCTGGCCCTCTCCTGGAGCTCATTCATATTTTCAGGGGCCCTCTTGGCTAGTGATCGGCGGAAATTATCATCCGTGGTTCCTTGCTGTAGGGCAATCATTGCTACTTTCTGGTCTAAATCCGGGACCTTGAGCGCGTCCTTAGTGAACCTATTCATATAGTCTCGGAGGGATTCGTTCCTGCCTTGGTGAAGGTTCATCAGCGAGGCTGAACGCTTAGCGTAGGTCTTACTCCCAATAAACTGGCCTATGAAAGCTCGGCTCAAATCTCCAAACGAGGATATAGAGTTAGGGGGTAGTCGACTATACCAGTGTTGTGCCATCCCACTCAAGGTTTGGGGAAAGGCTCGACACTTAATGGCCTCCGTGACTGGTTGCAACAGCAATGCATTCATGAAGGTTCGTACATGATTCGCGGGGTCACCCGTTCCATCATACGCCTTAACTGTGGGCAACTTGAACTTCCGAGAAATCCTTGCTGCCATGATCTCCTCGGTGAATGGGGGGATCGGGTTATCTGGATCACCTGCAGCCAACAAGTGAATTCTATTCATACCTGCGTTCTGAGGGTTTTCCGTCTGTTGCTGAGGTTCGGGCGGTGGCTGCCTGGCCTGGTGTGTCGCCCTGTCTCTTTTCAACTGATCTATCTCCTGTTCATAAGCTCGAATCCTGGCTTCATACTCCTGGTCCGTGGGTCGACGGGACTCGGGGTTGTTCTGCCTAGTGTTGTGCTGGGAGCCTCGGCTCTGATTTTCATCTCCCCTTCTTTGTGGGGGAATATCATAGTCCCTCTCTGAATCTTCAGAGGAGTCGTCCGTATAAACAACATACTCATCTGTTGGTCCTCTTGTGGTCGTCACAATGGTTGAGTAATGAGTCCCAAAATCAGTGGCTGTGGCCACAACATTAGTCATAGGGGCAGCGTGCCAAAAATCATAGGAATCGAGGTTTGAGCAGTGGTGGTTGTGCCACTGCTAGCAAGGGTCAACGTGACTGGTGGTGTGGTGGTGACGGGATTCGAGATTCCAGCGGTGACTTGAGAAGAGGGTGGATCCTGGGTTGTAGTGTTGTCTCCGTTTGAAGGAGCATGAATTTCTGAGCGTAATCTGGTGGACACCATGGTTGTTGTCTTCTTCCCACAGACGGCGCCAAAGGTTATGGATCAAAAATCGAGGGGTGAGCTTCGTGCTTTTTGACTGATCTCGTGAGTCGGAACTCAGACGGGTCCTCACGAGGTGCCTACGTATCCTCAGCTGTGTGAAGAATCAAGTCAAAAAACGTAGTTCTGTTTTGGAGGGGTAGAGCCCTTTATATAGATGTCTCAGGGTTAGAGACTGATTAGAAATAGGATCCCTGGTGTTAGAGTCCTAGTAGAAATAGGTATTTGAGTCAGAGATAGGATAGGATTGATCCCTGATCCTTATCTTGAGCTGCATGAGGTTATCTAGGACTCTAGATAGTTATCCATGAAATTCAGAGTTCTTGTAGGACTCTCGGAGTCCTGGACTCATCAGTTAGACTCCTAGTAAGACTAGGATTCGAGTCTAATGCCCAGGCCGGGCTTGGGGCTCGAGCCTTGTGATTGGGCAGCCCACGTTTCCCAAACGTGAATGCCCAACGGGCTTTTTATAACCTCAATCTGCTAGTTACGAATTTTGGGTGTTGTTCGCACAAAATCACGCAAGCGTACGTGGTCACAAGTAATATAGAATATAATTCAAGTTCGTTCCCACAGAGACTGGTGTATTCAGAAATATGCACTTATGCACCAATGTATGATTATTATTCAATGCTTAGACAAGTATCAAATTGGGTTTTGTTTTTCTACTTAACTAATCCTATTTGAATTATGAAACTAAGAATTATCAACTAGGAGAATAACGATTTACTAATGAGAATAAACATGGGATTCTAGCTTCATTAACAACTACATTCTGAGTTCTACCTTTATTCGATTGTAATGGTTGATAATTAATCAGATAACACGAGACTGATACACGCTAACTGTCGTTATACGTGCATCATACTGCTACACATCCACAATGAAGATAGAAGGTAAACAGACACCAATTATGCTTAGACCCTATATGTCTATAGAATTTGAAAACATAACGGTTGAAGAGCAAGTTATCTATCAAGATTACATAGGGCGATGCAAGATGGGTAAAATCACATCACAAGTCATGTTATCGAACACGAAACCTATGCTCGCATGGCAAGTTCTAAATCAATATATTCACTGTCGCTTCAATAAAGATTAACAAGCAATCTTAGATGTTAGCTACGCATCAAAGACGAATAAGCACAACCAATACGAGGAAATCAAACCATCACATATGAACAAGGCAAATTAACTACTGAAATTCATCGATAAATCCGCTAAAATCCCATGACAATGATTAGTTCATAATCGAACTTCTCATCATCATGGGTTCGAATGTAAACATGGTACTGAATAGGAAAAACAAAGTCAAAGTACTAGAATAAGAGTTAAGAAACAAATCCGAAACGAGCATCCAAAGTTACGCCTACTTCGAAGAATTACAAAAGTGAAAAGTATGAAATTGATCTTGATCTTCTCCGTAGCCGTCACGTGCTCCTTAGAATGTTTCTAGGTTGTCTTTTAAGTTCCCCAAGCCTTCCTTTAAGTTTTCCAGCTAACGGGCCTTCAAACGGATCAAAAACGGGCAAAACGGGCCAAAATTCCCGCTCAGGTCACGGGGCGGCCGCGCCAAAGTTGGGGCGGGCGCGCCAACGGGGCGGCCGCGCCAAAGTTGGGGGGGCCGCGCCAAAGTGGCAGCCCTGACGTCCAACCTTTACGCGTCCGTATCTTTCTCCTCGAGCATCCGATTGCTTCACCGTTTTTTTTCAATTAAAGCTATGTTTCTCCTCTTCGTTCTCCTTCCAAGAAACCTACACAACACAATCACTAAAACATATCAAAAACATCAAAAGCTTGAGGCCATTCCATCAATTTAAGTCAAAACGAAGGCTTCCAAGTGGATATAAAATCCACTTATCACACCCCCAAACTTAAACCGATGCTTGTCCTCAAGCATAGACACACACACAAATACTACTAATGCAATGCATGAATGCAACTAAATGCCTACATCTAATCGAATCATGAAGTGTAATCCTTGTTAACATAGCATCCTCAAAATATGCAACATTCTCGGCATTCATCTCCTTCACATATTAGCCATGTATCCTTCCACTACAAGTGTGAAGTGCATCGTGTGTGCTAGCATGCTCTCTAGTGAAACAAAACAAAGACCATCAAACTTCAACAGAGTCCTCACTATGAGCCGTTAATCAGAATCAGGGTTAAACACTTCTTTACTAATGAGTCAACTACAATTTAGGGTCACTAAAGAATTCCTATGCCTCTCCTATTTTTTCTATTTTTTTTTCTTGCTAAGTCTAAGGTTGGGACGCTTCTCAGTGCAAGTGAGTCACGACCGCCATTCGACTTTGCTTATTCTATTTTTTTTTAATCAAGTAATTCTCCAGTAATCAAAGGTTGTGAAAGGTCACCAAGAATTTGCTTATTCTAATACATTTGCACTTAATACCAGCACAAGTACATGGATCGTCCCTTTCACATGACATTGCATTCTACCCATTGATCTCAAAGGAGTACTTGATAATTTTTATTCTCTTTTTTTTTAAGAAAAGCATATTCATCCCTTAACTCCCCCAAACTTAAGATTTACAAACTCTAAGTTCAAAAAGGGATTACTCCAAACTCTACGCCCGACTCAACGCGAGGACTCAAGAAATACGTTAGTCTAAGTCTTATCTCTAGAGCATAAGTGTAATTACAATTTTCACACAAGCAGTTTCCAAGCACAAGGCATCACATATAATCAAGACTACTAGCCAAGAAATTATGCACATAAACTCATCATAGGATATCAACATGGGAAACAACTTCAAGATTCATGCAAATGCAACTATATGAAACTACTAGCACATACTAAACACAAGCATATATATATAAAATGAAACTAACTAATATGTAACAATATGAAAGAAATGCTAAACTATATGCAACATGCAACCTATATGAACACACCCATCACTACTAGTCCTTAGATTACCACCCCCAAACTTAAAATATTCAATGTCCTCATTGAAGGTGATATAAAGGATCGAATGTACCTAGAAGGAGCCCGAACCATCACTCTCCTCACCCTCATCAGGTGAAGAGTCAGCTGGAGGATAAACCATATCAGCACCGAACACAGGCCACTCCACGTCTACGCCCGTAGCACGAAAAACAGAACCCAATGCCTGTGTCAAATCCCTAGCAAACTGACTATGCATATCGTGCATCGTATCCATACGCCTAGTGAGCCTCCTGTACTGAGAATCACTGAACCTACTGCCTCCAATACCCGAGTGCTCCCCTGTCTGAGAAGGCCCAGCTCTAGCTCGATCTGGTGTAACCTGAGCTCGATCCGGCGACGCTGGAGGTGGTGCCCTGGCACGTCCCCCCCTGGGATCTCTATAACCCATCCCCATAGGGTGGGGTATGCCACCATCCCACTCGGGTAATCGCTCGATAATAGCATGATCAATGGGGGCACTCGGCATCTGCAACTGCTCCTCAGCCGACCAACGCACACCGACCGCCACACATAACCTTGTCACTATTGTGGCATGAGGAATGGCCACACCAGTACGACTCCTCAGAAATCTCATAATGTTCTGATGGATAACATAAGCAACATCCACATACTCTCCACTCAGAATGCCGTACAGCAATATAGCACGGTCAATAGTGACGTCGTGTGGGTGACCCGAGGGCATGATACTAGAACAAATAAACAGGTTCCAAGCTCGGGCATACCTGTTCATAGCAGATGTAGGGAACGAGACGCGCACATTAGTGGTTGGATTGCGCTTCCACACCGTACCCGGAACACACAATTCATGGACAATCTTATCCAAGTCCATGTTCCTCTTATCTTTGCGCACCCAATCCTCCTCCGTTTCTTGCATCTCTTGACCCCCAATGAGCTTTTGGATGGCTTCCAAAGTGTAATCCACGGTCAAACCCCGCACAATTGAAACCCCATTCTTATCCATTCGAGCATTAGCATAAAATTCTCGGACAATGCTCAATGGCACCGCTTCCGGTGCCTTACACAACGACTACCACCCCCTAGCTTGAATCATCAACAACAACCCACCATCACCCGATGAAGGCAAGAAACCCCTCTCTTTAGTAATTGACTTACCCATAAGCCGAATAAACTCTTCTTGTGCTTCCGGGGTTGTGAACTTGTTAACCGAAGAATCCGTTGATTGGGCTTGCAAACTAGTGCTCCCGGATCTTCTAGCTCTTTTGGGTGCCATAGATTTGAAGATGTATGTAGTGGTAGGTTGTAGTAGAGAGGTTGATTGAAAAGGGATAAGATGTGGTGGAGATGGGTATGTGTATAGTTGTATGTATATGTATGTATAGTTGGGTATGGAGAAGATGAAGTGGGTTTGTGTTTTCGGGATGAATTGGGTGTTTAATTAGGGATAGAAAAGGGGTTTAGGAGTGCTAGGATTGGCAAGAAAGGGCTGGGTTTTTGAAGGGAACAAAAAACAAGCAACAAAAAAAAGAAGAAATTTTTTTTTAATATATAAGGCTGCTGCCATTCTCGCGCGGGCGCCCCGGCCCGGCGCGGCTGCCCCGCTCGCGCGGGCGTGCCCGCCGTGGCGCGGGGGCCGCGGAGAGGCAGTGAAGCCACTGTCGCTTGCGCGCGGGCGCCCCGTCCCGGCGCGGCCGCGCCGCTCGAGCGGGCGCGCCATCCGTGGCGCGGGGCCCCCGGCTCGGCAGTGGGTTTTTCGATTTTTTTTTTCTTTTTTTTTTGGTGTAGAAGAAAAATAAGAAATACTTGAAAAGCGTGGGTTGCCTCCCACGAAGCGCTTGTTTAACGTCCTTAGCTTGACGTGAACTCCAAGAATTAGACAATAGTGAGGATGGTGCTTACCGACTCGCGATTCACCGGTCCTCCGAAATATGGCTTCACTCTTTGTCCATTCACTTTAAATGATTCCTCCGGTGTTGTTTCATAAATTTCTATAGCACCATGTGGAAACACCTTCTTTACTGTGAACGGACCCGACCATCTAGATTTCAACTTTCCCGGAAACAGTCTGAGATGAGAATTATACAGCAACACTTGTTGGCCAATGAAGAACTCTTTTTGCACCAACTTCCTATCATGCCATCTCTTGACTTTTTCCTTGTAGAGTTTATTGTTCTCATACGCCTGAAGCCTAAACTCGTCGAGTTCATTAATTTGAAGCATTCTTTTCTCACCAGCAGCTGTCATATCAAAGTTCAATTTCTTCAACGCCCAATATGCTTTATGCTCTAACTCCGCAGGCAAATGACACGCTTTACCATAAACCAACTGAAAAGGAGACATTCCCAATGGAGTTTTATAAGCCGTTCTATAAGCCCAAACGGCCTCATCAAGCTTCAACGCCCAATCTTTCCTTGAAGGACTCACAACTTTCTCTAGGATTCGCTTGATTTCCCGATTAGATACCTCAGCTTGTCCATTTGTTTGAGGATGATAAGCAGTGGCAACTCTATGATTAATACCAAACCGTTCCATCAGTGTTGTGAACTTTCGATTGCAAAAGTGTGAGCCTTCATCACTGATTATAACTTGAGGAGTACCAAAGCGAGTGAATATGTTCTTCTGAAGAAAACTGATGACTACCGCCGCAGTGTTGGTTGGTAAGGCCTTGACTTCAACCCATTTAGACACGTAATCCACAGCAAGAAGAATGTAAAGATTATTGCAAGATGAGATAAAAGGTCCCATGAAGTCAATACCCCACACATCAAAGATTTCAACCTCAAGGAGTACATTGAGGGGCATTTCGTCCCTTCTAGAGATATTACCAACCCTTTGACAACGATCACACTTCAACACAAACTGATGAGCGTCCTTAAAGAGCGTAGGCCAAAAGAAACCCGCCTGCAGGATACGAGCAGCTGTCTTCTGTCCTCCATAGTGTCCTCCATAAGTAGAGTCGTGGTATGGTTGCAAGATTCCTTCAATCTCACTGTATGGAATACACCTTCTGATAATTTGATCGGAACCTTGACGAAACAAGAATGGCATTCCTGATTGCAGCGGTTTTAGCCATAGGGAAGAACTTAGTAAGAAATTTCTGAGCCAGATCCTCCCATGTCGTAATAGATCCTGCAGGAAGAGAATGCAACCATCCTTTAGCTTTATCCCTCAGAGAGAATGGGAACAACCTCAATTTGATGGCATCGTCAGTAACACCATTGAACTTGAAAGTGTCGCAGATCTCAATGAAGTCTCGAATATGAGTATTAGGATCCTCAGTCGGAGAACCCCCAAACTGTACTGAGTTCTGCTCCATCTGAATAGTGCTGGGTTTGATCTCGAAAGTGGTGGCCTGAATTGCTAGCCTGACAATGCTCGACTGAATGTCATTGATTTTAGGCTCAGAGAAAGCCTTAAGAGCCTTAGTATCATTCACAACTGGTGGTTGATCAACCATCGTATCAATCTCTATCGTTTCTTCCTTAACTAATGCTTCCTTACGAGCCTGAGAACGTGTTCGCATACACGTCACTCAAGTACCTGAAACACACACAACGAACTAAAGTGAGAAAAGAATCCAAGTCACTGAACTTTAACGACCACTAATGACAAGCACATAAACTAAAATATAACACCGAATCCCCGGCAGCGGCGCCAAAAACTTGTTCGCACAAAATCATGCAAGCGTACGTGGTCACAAGTAATATAGAATATAATTCAAGTTCGTTCCCACAGAGACTGGTGTATTCAGAAATATGCACTTATGCACCAATGTATGATTATTATTCAATGCTTAGACAAGTATCAAATTGGGTTTTGTTTTTCTACTTAACTAATCCTATTTGAATTATGAAACTAAGAATTATCAACTAAGAGAATAACGATTTACTAATAAGAATAAACATGGGATTCTAGCTTCATTAACAACTACATTCAGAGTTCTACCTTTATTCGATTGTAATGGTTGATAACTAATCAGATAACACGAGACTGATACACGCTAACTGTCGTTATACGTGCATCATACTGCTACACATCCACAATGAAGATAGAAGGTAAACAGACACCAATTATGCTTAGACCCTATATGTCTATAGAATTTGAAAACATAACGGTTGAAGAGCAAGTTATCTATCAAGATTACATAAGGCGATGCAAGATGGGTAAAATCACATCACAAGTCATGTTATCGAACACGAAACCTATGCTCGCATGGCAAGTTCTAAATCAATATATTCACTGTCGCTTCAATAAAGATTAACAAGCAATCTTAGATGTTAGCTACGCATCCAAGACGAATAAGCACAACCAATACGAGGAAATCAAACCATCACATATGAACAAGGCAAATTAACTACTGAAATTCATCGATAAATCCGCTAAAATCCCATGACAATGATTAGTTCATAATCGAACTTCTCATCATCATGGGTTCGAATGTAAACATGGTACTGAATAGGAAAAACAAAGTCAAAGTACTAGAATAAGAGTTAAGAAACAAATCCGAAATGAGCATCCAAAGTTACGCCTACTTCGAAGAATTACAAAAGTGAAAAGTATGAAATTGATCTTGATCTTCTCCGTAGCCGTCACGTGCTCCTTAGAATGTTTCTAGGTTGTCTTTTAAGTTCCCCAAGCCTTCCTTTAAGTTTTCCAGCGAACGGGCCTTCAAACAGATCAAAAACGGGCAAAACGGGCCAAAATTCCCGCTCAGGTCGCGGGGCGGCCGCGCCAAAGTTGGGGCGGGCGCGCCAACGGGGCGGCCGCGCCAAAGTGGCAGCCCTGACGTCCAACCTTTACGCGTCCGTATCTTTCTCCTCGAGCATCCGATTGCTTCACCGTTTTTTTTCAATTAAAGCTATGATTCTCCTCTTCGTTCTCCTTCCAAGAAACCTACACAACACAATCACTAAAACATATCAAAAACATCAAAAGCTTGAGGCCATTCCATCAATTTAAGTCAAAACGAAGGCTTCCAAGTGGATATAAAATCCACTTATCAGGTGTTAAACCCAGAATCCGGGCCTCATACTCAGACCTTTAATCAGACTCGGGCTCAAAATAACCCAATAATTTTTAGGGCCAATTTCAGACCCATATCATTGGCAAGACAAAACAGGGCAGAAAGACAATTAAATTGTCTTGGCCACACTCCAGAATTCGGTAGGACATTCTAGGGAATATCTTGCTGACCCATACTTCATTGCGGCAAGACAAAACTCAAAAGGAGAGATTGTCTTGGCAGTTTGCTTCAGATTCGGTCAGACAATTGATTGTCTTGTTGGAATCTTTATCATTCGGTAAGACAAAACCATTTGTCTTGCTTGTGGCTTTATCATTCGGTCAGACAATTCATTGTCTTGGCAGTTTGTGATTCACTCGGCAAGACAATCTTAGATTGTCTTGCTGAGTTGATTTAGGAGATTAATAAAGTAATATGTAGTTTATATTTAATTGAAAATTATCCACTTAATTAAGTTAATCATATAAGTTCATAAATTAAATTAATTCGAGAGTGAATTAATTTAATAAATAAATTACATAATTAATATAATTATCTGAGAAGTGAAACAATAGTCTATTAAACATTTAATCACCCAATCTTCAGTAGAACTGCTTCCTGCCTTATTTAAACTTTAATAACTTCGTCTTGATTTGTCGATCGACCGAACTACCACTTCTGCTTGACTTGGAATAATTAATTTGAATAACTGATACACATATGTACTGTCTGGTTCATCTGTATCTAGTTAAATCAAATATTCTTCGTCAAATAAACAATAAGAATTTGGTTTGTTCGTCGAGTCTTCATCTTGTAAGTTCTATTTCATTAAATGGTATCTTCTGAATAAATAAAGTAGAGAAACTTTATACCTTCTGAACTCCTGGACGTGCCACAAAGGATTATTTGTGCACTGAGGCTTGAACATATTAATGAATTTCTTTCAGTGGTGTGCAACAGCATCCTGGAATTCTTCTGACATATAATTCCCATAAGTCATTTGACGTTCTTCGTACGGATTCCGATAACTTGCTATTTACTGAGCTTTCTTATCTGAGTTGAGTTGTACCTCTTAAATACAAATAGGCTGAACATATGCATTTCAATCTCCCCCTATTTGTTTGCTAACATAACATGCAAATTTCCTAGAGGATAACTCAACTAACAGATAAGACAAAGAATTAAACATTGGAATGCAAATAGCAAAAGTTTATGGCTTTACATTGAACATTACAAAAAGATGTTCTTTGAACATATCTAACAAATATCCTAATCAATCTATTCTCAGAACGAGTGACTTCTCCTTCTTCAGTATCTGTACAGTGAATGATTGGAGTAGAAGGCTCATTCTGAACAGGTACTTCAGCTGCAGTGGATTCTCCACGCTTCTTTCTTTCACGAGCCAAAGAAATATGATATTGAACTTCTATGTCCACAGGGTCTTCGATAAAATCTGCTGGCTGAGATTGGTTAATATACTTAATCTTTCTGAAGTAGTGTTGAATATTTCTCCTGGTACAGTAACTTACAATCTCAGCATCAGCATCAGTTTTGGCTTTCGTAGCGAAGCCCTTGGTACCTACAAGAGTCCAAACAAGAACCATCTAATTAACATCATACTTGAAAAGACGTTGATAGTCTAAGTAGAAGGTTCCAAACTTGCTCTCGTGAATGAACTTTACACAGTAAGGTTTTCTAACAACTTGTGGACTATTATGAACAGCATGTTCCATAAGTCTGTCACGGAGGAGTTCATTTAGATTTGAGCTGCGTCGAATCTTGTTACGAATCACCCAGATTTCAGTAAGAGATAAGAACTTGAATAGATCAACTGAAATTCTGAATGTTCCGTTTCTCTTAGTAGAAATAATAATCTCCCAACGATCGAGAAGATTCCTGACAGCAATAGTTACATATTCCAACTCAAGAGCAAGAGCACGCATAAACAAATCCTCATTAGGGTTAGCCTCTCTCAGGTCATAGATAAAGGATTTAAACTTACCATCCTCGAAAGGTTCCCTTTGAGGTCCAGAGAAGATCTGTCTTGCAATATCCCAGCTTTCACCAACTTTTCTGGAGATATCTTTTCTTTTATCCTTGCACTTAGCATCCCACAGCTTCTGTTTCTCCAGCTTGATTAGATTATCTGTGATCCTCTTCTCATCCACTAAATTCTGCAGCTCTTGAAGCATAGCTTTGCTATCTTCATGATCAGCTTTGAACTTTCTGACCCTTTCCAAATGCTCAGGATCCACAGATTCATCTTTATTGAATAAGTAGCTTTCATCGAAACGACCTTCTTCTTCAGCTTCATAATAAGCAGAATCAAATGCATCATCATCATCAACATCTTCAGGAATGTTATCATAATCCATATTAGTGAAGATGTTCTCAGACTCAGGCATTTTGCCTTTTGACTTGTCCTGTTGTCTATCAGCTGCAGAAGAATCTTTACCACTTGCTTCTCCTCCACCCTTATCTCCACCCTTATCACTACCATCAGCATCAGCATTGCCGTTATCATCATTTTCATCTTTGTCTTCCTTATCCTTCTCCCTCTTAATTAGTTGAGGGATCCTCTGGAGTCGACTGAGTTGTAGACTTAGAAATCTTCAAATGATCAACAACTTGGGCCAAAGTTTGCTCCAAGCTATCAAGCTTCGTCATACAAATCTCATGGTTCTTGTCTATCCGAGAGTAGATACCCTTGACATGTTTGTCCATTTTCTTCTGGAGAGAAGAAATAGAAGCACCAGCAACCTGTTCCTGTAGAGCAACTAGCTCTCCACTTTTAAACTTTGCATTCTTAGCATTCAATCTTTCTACTTCAGCTCTCAGAGCAGCCATTTGTTCTGTAACTAATCAGTGTTGGTGTGTGCACTCACCTCACGAACACTTAAAAATTTGTCACTATCCTCGCGTGCATGTGTTTCGCTCGGTGTTTGCCTGGTTTCAGTCATATATTTCACACTGTCACCAGAACCTGTATATACAACCATAGTTCCCTGAGATGGAACTGTAGGAAGTGAAGGAACAAATTGTCCTTCCGATGCCTGTGAAGGCAGGTGTACTTGCAAGTTGCCAAGTAGATCCTGATCCAAAAAGAAAGAGTGATCAGAAAAATTTTCATATGACATGTTTTGAAAATCTGTGCTCTCTCTAAGTGTAGACACAAAAGAATCAGGTTCAGTGTTTACTAGCGTGAGTGCTAGTTGTGTGCTTGACTCATTACAGGGTACCGCGGTAGGACGGCCAATTTCAATAAACTTATTCTGTGGAGAGAATGAATCTAGAGACTGTATATTTACCATTTCAGTGTCCAAATCCTTTTGGGAGGAAATGGATGCAGCTGGAGTTGTCTCCGGTTCTACCACCCTTTGCTTCTTGTGTGGAGACAGAGCTGCGGGTTCTCGTAACAGTGCACTCCCACTCCGTTTCCGGGCAACCTTTCGAACAACTGGTGTAGTAGTTGTGTTGGTTGATGTGTTTGATGAAGAATCAGTTATTGAAATGGAAACATCGGCTTGGTTATGAACCTGGGTGTTTTCAGGTTCATTGCTGGGAGTCTGGAAATCAAATCCAATATCACAATCAAAATCTGATATATCAACATTAAAAGTATCAGTGATAGTAGAAAGTACCTGAGCTACCTGTAAGTCAGTCTGAAAGTGCTGTAGCTCCGGGTTGATAGAAGAATCAGAGGGTAGAGGTTGAGAGGTAGATTGTGTTTGGGGAATGTGATGTGTATGGGTAGGTGAAGGTATTGGTTCAGATTGTGAGGGAGAGATGGATGATTGTTTTTCAGGGAAGAAGTTGTAATGTTGAGGTGATTGGTTTTGGGATTGGTGAGGAGAGTTGTATGGTGATTGGTGAGGTGATTGGTATGGTGAGTTGTAAGGAGGGTTGTATGGAGAGTGATGTGAGGATTGGCTGGATGATTGGTAGTCCTGGATAAGGAGTAGTGGTTGGAGGTCTTGTTGATGAGGTTGTTGTTGTTCAGGTTGATTATGTTGTGCTGGCTGTTGCTGTTGCTGTTGTTGCTGTTCAGGAGCCATTTGTTGTAGCGGATCAGGGACTTGAACCAGCTGAAGTGGAGCACTAAACTGCTCCAGCATGAATGTTGTCACAACGAGAGGCACATTCTCATGCTTCTTCTTATTGACCAGTCTTGTCTGGATCTTAGCACAAGTCCTCAGAATAGGAACCACAGGAGAATCAACATACATATTCCTATCTGCCTCATTCATCTTATCATTTAAGAACAGCATCAGAAACCTAGGGTAATAGCATTCAACCTTCTCATTCTGATGGATTGATCTCTGAGTAACTGATCCCATCTTCCTGATTATCTCCCTTAGTAATATCTTCCCGAAATTGATTCGATGATTATAGGCTATGCTGAATCCAAAGATTTGCAGCATCGAAGATATATTTCCAAAATTCTTCCTTATTGTGGGAGCAAACACCTTAGCCAGGGTGTCAAACAATACACCCCACTCAGCCTTCAACTTTCCTTTAGACATTTTAGGTCGAAAGATCTGTCCCTGATAATGAATGTCATGGAAAAATTGAGTGAGCTCATTATCTGTGAGGACCTCCTGAAAGTTGTCCCTTGGAAATCCCAGGATTCTGTTCACATCATCGATAGTGATGACAATCCTCTTTCCATTAGGTAGATCATTATCAGCTTGTAGTTCTCGAGAGTCGTAGAGTTGACAACATTTGAATAGTAGTCGAACAGTGGTTGCACTTGAATTGGAGTATCAGCTGTCAGTGCGGTACTGGCAAAACATTGTCTCGTAAGAGATCTGACCAATCTCTTGAATCGATCAGAGCACACATCAGGATTCAGGTTGGCACAGTAATTGGTCTCAGCAATAACAAATTCTCCGGCCATTTTTAATAATTCAAAATTGAATTAAGCGAGAATGTTTCAAATGAAATATTAATTCTCAAATTTCTCGCAAATTTCAACTAATAATTAATTAACACTTGATTAATTAATTAATAATTCAAATTATTAAAATAATATCAAATTAAAAGTTAATTAACTTAAATGGCACTAAATCAATTTAAACTCCACAAGCAAGATATCCAAACACGGCCTTAGCTTAAGTCCCCAATTAATCAACCACAAGCCAAACAATCCCTTAAGTTCAAAAACCCCAAATCCAACTAACACATGCCAAACACAGCCTTAACTTCAAATAATCACACAACCAAACAATGCCTTAAGTCGAAAAGCCCTAATTCGATTTCAAGAACCCCAAACTCCGATTCTCCAGTTTCAACAACAGAGGCAAATAGTCGATTAAGTTCCAACGAAAACCAGTCGAATCAAACAAGAAATCCGCAAGAAACGTGCAAACCCAGTTCGAAAATTGGGCAGAGGTTCGTTACTATGATCGATCAAAAACAAGTAACCGAGCAAGCTAAGATGCTTGAAATCAAAACCGAGCAAGTTTGAGAAACTTGAAAATGATGGCGAAGTGTTTGTGTACGATCGTGTATGTATGTGAAGTGGTGAGGAAGATGAAGTGTGTTGGCAAGACAATAGAATTGTCTTAAAAGGGTGTGTTGAATTAGATCTCGGGGCGACAATTCTGTGGAATTGTCTTGCCGAGAGTCGAAAGGAGAGTGTAAAAGAGTCTCAGTAAGACAATCCAGTTTGTCTTACCGAAGCAAACAGCAGGGAGTATGTAACATGTCAGTAAGACAATTGTAATTGTCTTACCAAACTATACATAGAAGAAAGAGTAGAGTGTTTAGAAAGAAAACCCACATTATCTTGATGGGCCCACAAAAACATAAAAAAGGGAAACAGCCCAGTAAGACAAAACAGTTGTCTTATCGAAAATTAGTTAAAGAAATATATATGTATATATATGATTTTTGATTGATTTTAAAAGATAAAACATTTTGCAATTAAAACCAAGAATCGATAAAAACAATACTATATATTACACATATATTTTGTAAATTCCAACTTTAATTAACTATAAATATTTATGAATTGTACTTTAATTCAATAAAATGAATTAACTTAAACTCAAATATTTATGCTTAATTAATTTTGAAAAATACAAAATATATACAATTAATTAGCTAAATGCCTAAGAAATATTACAGGGGAGTATAGGAGCACTTTAGAAAATTACAGACTCATATACAAGCATGCATAATTACTCTGAATATTATCAGATAATATACAAAAATTCATATAAAATCTAATAACACAGATATAATTACAAAGAAAATTCACAAAAAACATATAAAAAAACATATAATGCATATGAAAAATATATACAAGAGAGCTATGTCATATTTAACATCCCTAACTCACAAACCAGCTTAAAGAAAGTGGATTCATCCAGTGGTTTAGTGAAGATGTCAGCAATTTGCTCAGTCGTGGGTACAAAATGTAACACCACTGTCCCATTCATGACATGTTCTCGAATGAAATGATACCTGATATCAACGTGCTTGGTTCTTGAATGTTGAACCTGATTGTTGGAAATAGCTATAGCACTTGTATTATCACAAAATATGGGAATTTTGTTTACTACAACACCATAATCATTCAGTTGATTCCTGCTCCACAAGATCTGAGCACAGCAGCTTCCAGCAGCTATATACTCAGCTTCAGCAGTAGACGTAGACACGGAGTGCTGCTTCTTGCTATACCAGGAAACCAACCGACGTCCTAGAAATTGACAGCTTCTAGACGTACTCTTCCTATCAATCCTGCATAATCAGAATCTGTGTAGCCGGTTAAGTCAAAACCAGTATTCTTAGGGTACCAAATACCTAAACCAGGTATACCCTTAAGATATCTAAAGATTCTTTTGACGGCTATAAGATGTGATTCCTTAGGATCAGCTTGGAACCTAGCACACAAACATGTTGCAAACATGATAGCTTGTGATATCAACTTTCTTACCAGATTTATCCTGGTCAAGCTTTGTGGCAGTGGCCATGGGTGTCTTTGCCGGTGAAGAGTCTTCTAGATTATACTTTCGAAGAAGATCTCTAACATATTTGGATTGGAAAATGAATATTCCATCTTCCTTTTGGCTTACTTGAAGACCAAGGAAGTAGGACAGTTCACCCATCATACTCATCTCATAATTACTCTGCATTAACTTAGCAAATCTCTTGCACAAGTTATCGTTAGTAGAACCAAATATAATATCATCAACATATATTTGAACAAATATCATATCCTTATCATGCAATTTGTAAAAGTGGGGTTTTGTCTATGACACCTCTAGTGAAATTGTTTTCAATTAAAAACTCAAAGAGAGTGTCATACCATGTTCTTGGTGACTGCTTGAGTCCATAGACATCTTTGAATAGGAAGTATACAAAGTCAGCAAACTCTGGATTTTCAAAGCCAGGGGGCTGTTCCAAATATACTTCTTCTTCCAGCTTTCCATTCAGAAATGCACTTTTCACGTCCATTTCCTGGTCCAGTAGAAACAGTGATATTCATTTCTTGGTCCAGTAGATAAATCAGCTACGAATATGTTGCCTTTCCTGATGCCACATAGTGAAGGACGTTTATCCTAGATATGTTTGATTATAAATATTTCCTTTTCAAAGTAAACATAATAACCCTTGTCACAAAATTGACTGACACTAAGGATATTATGTTGTAGTCCTTCAACTATTGCAATTTTTTCTATGATGATCCTTCCAACTTTGTACTTGCCATATCCAACAGTACGACCCTTGATATTATCATCAAAAGTAACTGAAGGTCAAATTGCCTCTCTCACTTCTGTCAGCAGGGATCTAGTGTCAGTCATATGCATTGATGCCCCACTATCAAGCACCCAAACAACTCGAACAATTCCATTGGCACCCTGCAAAAGACAACTTGATTAAACATTCTTTTGGACCCATACTTGATTGGGTCCAGAAAACTTAAAGAACTGATTTCTATCAGGTGTAACAACAGAGCCTCTTGGACTGATACTTGATTCAGACTTGACTGAACTTACTTCCTTGACAACAGCCTTATAAACCTTAGTTTTAGGCTTTGGAACATAAGTCTCCTTCCTAACACGAGGAGGACTAGCAGTCTTTTCCCTAGCATACTTTTTGTTTGTGTGTTGTCTTGGTGACGTGTTTTCATTTTTAGCATGCAAAATTTTAAAATAAGCAGACATAGTATTGAAAGCACAAAGCATACAGTTATTAACACCACAAAGTTTATGGCATGCATCAAATATAGGAGCAACAGGAATATCAGTCACAATAGTAGGAACATCAACAGATTCTACTCTAACATTATTAACAGTTTTTAAGTTCTCAGTAGAAAGGCATCTATTGTCTCTGTTCTTACTATTCACAAAATTATTAGGCTTGTTGAACTTAGTTCTTTCTGAGTTGACACCTAAACCAGCTTTAGGCGACCTAACATTGCCTTTCACTTTAATTGGTTTCAGGTTTTTAAGAATCTCATCTCTCTTCTCATTACTCTCTTTCATTTTAAGGTCTTCCTGTTTGAGTTCATATTTAATGACAACAGGAGTTTCTAAAAGAGGTTCAGCTTCTGAGGATTTAAACAATGGTTGAGGGGAATCTTTCAAAACAAAAAGAATCCATCTCTCCTCAGCACTCTTCTTAAAGGGAGTAATGTTACTAGCCTTACCTACAGATTTGTTATAGTCAAAACCTATTCCAACAGTTCTCTTGATCTTTTGTTTATCATTAAGCTCTTTGACTATAGTGGAGGCATCCTTAAAGGCTTTACATTTCACTTTCTCTTCGTCTAGCTGAAGTCTTAAAGCAATCTCACCTTTCTCTAGAACTCTGACTTTAGCAACTTGTAATCCTAAATCCATAGTCAGTTGTTCAATTTTAGGTTTTAATACATTCATCTCATTCATCTTATAATCATGAATATCTAAGACTAAAGTATCAATTTTAAGATTTGCAGCTTTCAATTTTTTATTAGCATCATCTCTTTCTAGTCCTAATTGCATAAAAGTTTAGGGCATGTAGGATCTACCTGAAAGCTTCCAGCAGGAGGAGGTGAAGATGATTCAGTATTAGCCATGAAAGCAACATTCCCTACCTACTCCTCTTCATCACTATCTGTATCATCCCAGTTTTTCCCTTCTGCCAGATATGATTTTATTTTGAAGCTTTGACCTCCAGAAGTACCCTGATGCTTTCTCACTAAGGCATCATACTTCTACTTCAGCTCATCGTACGAATCCTTTCTCTTTCCATGAACCTTGGGCTGCTTGCACTCAGTTGCAAAGTGTCCCGGTTCACCACAGTTGAAACATTTAAACTTGCTTCGATCCACCATCCCAGTCTTGTATCCTCCTTTGCTCGTAGAAGATGAATAATCTCCCTTCTGAAACTTACTAGCAGTAGGTTTGTATTTGTAGGAAGGGTTCTTTCGGAATCTCATGTTTCCAAACTTCTTGGCAAACAAAGATAGAGATTGATCTTCTAATAGTTCCAGCTCTTCCATTGTATAAAACTCATCATCATCACTGGAAGAAGCAGTTTGACCCATCTCAGGTACAACAAATTCCTGAGTAGTTTTAGAAGGAACAACAACATCCTTCTTTTCTTCCGGTGCAGGTGATTCAACAACTAGAGCTCTCGAGTGGTTCAGTGTTTTACCCCATCCATATCTCTGCTTAGACTGAACCTGTTCCAGTTCATAAGTTTTCAGAACTCCGTAGAGTCTTTCCAGAGATATCTCATTCAGATCTCTGCTTTCCCTGATTGCAGTGATTCTGTGTTTCAGATGTTCAGGAAGTGTTAAGAGAAACTTCATGTTGACCTCTTTATTGTCGTAGTATTTCCCATTCAGATTTAAATTATTAATCAAATTATTTAGTCTGATAAACACTTCTGAAATCCCTTCTCCGGGATTGGAACCAAACTGTTCATACTGAGCCATCAGTATCTCTTTCTTGTACTCTCTTACTTCTTCTAAGCCTTCGTTGATAATCTCTAACGTATCCCAGATTTGCTTCGCGTTCGTACAATTAACAACAGCATTGTACATGACAGGATCTAAGGATTCAACTAAGATCAGTTGAAGAGTATCATCTAGGTTCATCTGTTCACTCTCTTCATCTGTGTACTCAGAAAGTTCTTTCGGAACAGTTTTATGAGGCATTAACACACCATCCTCTTCGTGTGCTATTATAAGCTTCATCGGAGTAGAAACACCCTTGTTCAGAATCCCGATGTATTTTCTGTTCGCAGTGCGGAGGAACATGTGCCTCTTCCATAGGCCAAAGTGTTCTTTGCTGAACGGTGGGATTTTAATGCTACTAATCTTTTGTGTACTCATTTTTAAGGATTTAAAGTGAATAGTGTTTGGATGAGATTTGAATTACTGAAAGAAAAATATTTTAAATCAGAATTAATTTTTGGAATAAAATTAATTCGAATGAAAAATATTTGAAATGTTACAGAGTGTGTATAGGATCTAATACGGTGTATTCGTATTAACCGCTCTTGATGCCAATTGTTAGGTCCAAATACGATTGTATAAGGGGGGTTGAATACAATCGATACCAAATAATCGCGGAAGTGAATCTGATTGGAATATGACTTGTTAATAAGATTATAATTAATTAATATAACAATGTTTTAAGTCGTTATATAATTAATATGGTTCAGTTTTAATGTCCACTAATGTTCGTAGAATAAATTTGACAGGGTATATTCTAGATTAGTGATTAAAACAACCGGGTTATCAAAGCACAGAAAACTGTGAATATAACGATCAAGAAAGTTACGAACAACTTGAAAGCTTTACAAATGCTTTGATTTACAAAGTGATGAACACTTGAAATGAAGAATGGAATGCCATATATATAGGCAACCATATGAGCTTGTAAAACAAATAGAAGACAAGACAAAATACAATTGATAAGACAATATATGCAAGGGCAAGACAATTAAAGACAAGGAAAGACAATTAAATCAAATGGCAAGACAAACGCATGAGGGGGCAAGACAAAACAGGGCAGAAAGACAATTAAATTGTCTTGGCCACACTCCAGAATTCGGTAGGACATTCTAGGGAATGTCTTGCTGACGCATACTTCATTTCGGCAAGACAAAACTCAGAAGGAGAGATTGTCTTGGCAGTTTGCTTCAGATTCGGTCAGACAATTGATTGTCTTGCTGGAATCTTTATCATTCGGTAAGACAAAACCATTTGTCTTGCTTGTGGCTTTATCATTCGGTCAGACAATTCATTGTCTTGGCAGTTTGTGATTCACTCAGCAAGACAATCTTAGATTGTCTTGCTGAGTTGATTTAGGTGATTAATAAAGTAATATGTAGTTTATATTTAATTGAAAATTATCAACTTAATTAAGTTAATCATATAAATTCATATATTTAATTAATTCGAGTGTGAATTAATTTAATAAATAAATTACATAATTAATATAATTATCTGAGAAGTGAAATAATAGTCTATTAAATATTTAATCACCCAATCTTCAGTAGAACTGCTTCCTGCCTTATTTAAACTTTAATAACTTCGTCTTGATTTGTCGATCGACCGAACTACCACTTCTGCTTGGCTTGGAATATTTAATTTGAATAACTGATACACAGATGTACTGTCTGGTTCATCTGTATCTAGTTAAATCAAATATTCTTCGTCAAATAAACAATAAGAATTTGGTTTGTTCGTCGAGTCTTCGTCTTGTAAGTTCTTCTTCATTAAATGGAATCTTCTGAATAAATAAAGTATAGAAACTTTATACCTTTTGAACTCCTGGACATGCCACAAAGGATTATTTGTGCACTGAGGCTTGAACATGTTAATGAACTTCTTTCAGTGGTGTGCAGCAGCATCCTGGAATTCTTCTGACATAAAATTCCCATAAGTCATTTGACGTTCTTCGTACGGATTCCGATAACTTGCTATTTACTGAGCTTTCTTATCTGAGTTAGTTGTACCCCTTAAATACAAATAGGCTGAACATATGCCTTTCAATATTGTTTTGTCTAGCTGGAATATTCTTACATGTCAACAAATTTATGATTAGTTCTGGAAAATACAATTAAAGATAAAACCACTATCAAGGTGCTAGGATAAAAAGAATTCATCTTTGTTGCAAGACATTGACTAACCGTCTTCTAGCTTCTACCATCATATGTACCTTCATATGTAAGTTACTGCTATACCCATGCAGTGACGAAATCAGGCCGGAAATAAATTCTGACTCCGACCTCCATTGATCATCAAAACTCGTTTAAATTAAATATTTTTAGCCATGAAGGAATTCAACAACTGAATCACAATTTTTAAAACATGATTAAATTTTAGTACCGGTCCAGCCTCGCGCCATCTAAAATCATAGTCTAGCAAGTTATTGCTGGAAACCATTGTAACTGCATTCTTGAATACTCAGTTTTTCTTATTCTTGCCCTTGTAATAGAATATGGTTTATACTTCAAGTAGCCCTCCCTCTCTTTATCATTCCCCTTCAACCAATCACCCAATCTTCATCAGCATGTAATAATCGTGGTGATGAATTATTTTATACATGAAATAGTCTCTTTCAAGTTGGGCCGGCTCAAGTATTAATGTAGGTCCAACACTAGAATACATTCTTTAAGCATTTGGTGGATTTGTATAAAACAAATGCCCAACATGACAAAACTGTGCCTCTGGAAAACAACTAAACTTGGTTGTCGTGAAACTATAGAGGTTATTCAGCTTCCGACTACCCTCCAAACACATGAAATTAACTAACATTTTTTCTTAACTCTCTTTGCAACAATATCCAGGCTTGTTGACAAACTCCTTGTGTGATAAAAGGAGAAACAAACACAGGCCTTTGCTTTTAATTTTTTCTCCAAACTCCAGTTTCAAGTGTGACCTTTTACTCTATACTATTCTTGGTTTTTTTTCTGCAAAAAAGTTGCATGGTGAGGCAAAAGATGATGAATAATCCTTTAAGTGGGAGCATGGAGAGTTTGAAGAGTCAGAGTTGCTGCTCTAAGCTGCTTTCGAACTCTTCCAATGAGTCACTGCTGTTGGAAGCTTCTAAGAAGAATCCTTTGTCCTTGGATTCAGAGAAAAAGAGTTTAACACCATCCATATCAAGCCTTAACTTCGATGTTCTCAAGTTTGATGTGTTGGATGGGGAAATGAAAGTTCAATCTCCTGATAATTCTGCGTTATGGGAATCATTCTTCACCGATCAACTAGATGGTGGTGACTTTATGATCTCATCTCCGGTGAGGAACTTACCATCACCACAAGGTACAAATTTTAATAATTATCATTGCACTTCTGTGTAGTCCATGCATGGACAGTCTCTTTTGGGATTTTATCCTCCTCGGACGCTATCTCCCCTGGGGCCTTTTAACAGTATGCATAACAATAAAGAATGAGTCCTCTGCATGGAGTTTGAAATTCTCCTAATAATCAAGAGTTTATGCAAGTGGAGAGTTTTTCTCTACAGCCCTTGAAAATTTCTTATATGATTATGATAGAGATGAAGATTTCAGATCTGTGAAAGGCTTTGGGGCTGGTGGAAGTTCTTACAATGATGCCCTCACAACAATTCCAGAATTGTTGGAATGCTTGACTCAGCCAAATAACTCAACTAGGTTTTCTGGATCCGAATCAACGGTCCATGAGGGAAATTCCCAGGGGAGTGATAATCTTCATCAGAAGAAGTCGATGGCCAATCCGCCACTATTACAACAGTTAGAGGAAGAAAGGGAGCAAGAAAAGAAGCAGCAGCAACAACCACAAAGACCTCAACAACTGTAGCAAGCCCAAATTATTGGCCATACTTTGATGGTCCCTCCTCTGTCTATTGCCCCAGAGCAGGTATCACACACTCTTTACCTTAACACCAACATAAAACATTTTAATAGCAACTATGGTTAGCTTGTTTAACTTTTGTCTTGTCATAAGCTGACCAATATTTGACAAATTACAATAGTTACTTGAAATTGATTGACTAATATATGATATCATGTATTTGCAGGAACAAGAAAGTGGGCTTCAACTGGTGCATCTACTTTTAGCCTGTGCAGAAGCCACTGCAAAAAAGAAGACTACATGTTGGTAGGACGATACTTGCACTACCTCAACCGAGTTGTCACAACTCTCGGTGACTCCATGCAACGAGTCACCTCCTGTTTCACTGAAGCTCTGAACGCCAGGCTCAACGCAACGTTAACAACAAAATCAACATCCTCCAATTCAAACCCCTTCACTCCTTTCCCTCCAGATTCCATTGAAATTCTCAAAATCTACCAAATCCTCTACCAAGCTTGCCCTTACATAAAATGTGCACACTTCACTGCAAACCAAGCCATATTCGAGGCCTTTGAATCTGAACAGCGCGTGCATGTCATTGGTCTGCACATTCTCCAAGGCTACCAGTGGCCAGCTTTCATGCAAGCCCTTACAGCCCATCCAGGCGGCCCTCCATTCCTACAAATCACAGGAGTTGGGACGTCCCATGAGGCCGTGATGGAGACAGGGCGATGCCTAAGTGAATTAGCTCACTCCCTGCGTGTTGCCCTTCGAATTTCACCCTGTTGGTGAACAACTAGAAGACCTAAAGCCACATATGTTCAACAGAAGAGTTGGGGAGGCCCTGACTATAAACTCTGTCAACCGCCTCCAACGAGTCCCGAGAAACAGCCTTGGAAGCCTCTTGGCAATGATAAGAGACCAATCCCCTAACATAGTCACCATAGCAGAACAAGAAACAAGCCATAATGGCCCTTACTTCCTAGGCCGATTCCTCAAAGCCCTGCATTATTACTCAGCCATTTTCGATTCACTAGACGCCACATTTCCTCTGGATTCAGCACACAGGGTGAAGGTGGAGCAATACATATCTACTCTTGAGATACAGAACATTGTAGCCTGTGAGGTCCCAGAGAGGGTGATGAGGCATGAAAAGCTCGAAAAGTGGAGGAAAATAATGGAAAGCAAAGGGTTTGAAGGAGTTCCTTTGAGTGCCAACGCAGTGACTCAATCAAATATCTTGTTGGGATTGTATTCTTGTGATGGATATAGTTTAACAGAGGATCATGGTTGTTTGCTCTTGGGGTGGCAGGATAGACCTATTCTTGCTGCCTATGCATGGCGGTGCTGACACTACAAGAAAAACGGACATAAATTATCTGTCTAATAAATCAACGTTTCTTACCACTTCGGTATTTTTAATTAGAGTAATTATTTTATTCTAATAGTAACTATTTTATAGAGATAATTAGAGTAAAGTTATCTTGAATTATTGATATTTTATGTCGACTATGTCAACCCTTTACTTTCTCAAATCTTGGGTTTGTGTCAGGTTTGATTCGCTTTCTCAGATATACAAATGCACAAATTTTGTTCGGATCGGATTAGGAATGATTAATAATTAGCTAATTCAAATTTATTTTGAAATGACCACTCATCCTGCTCAAATATATCATCCAAACCATTCATTCAAAATTATCACACCGACATATTTGAACTAAAAAATTATCGGTAGTATTAATGCTATTCCGAATAAATATTCCAAGGTTGCTCAGATACTCTGCTAGAAACCAAACTTTAATTATTAGGATTTCATAATTAGAGTGAGATTTATTTTTTCATATTAAGGTAAGAAGTTTCGTTTTCGAAATTTTAAGATTTCATAATTAGAATGGCATTTTTTTTATAGGAAATTTCGGTTGTCAGGTGTCGTCGAGTTTTACTAATGTTGAAATTATAAACTGTGGGTGAATATTTAATCTTGTGATTAACAAATTGGTGATCTTCGGCCAACCTGCATCCTAAGCAGATGATTTCTCAACTTTTACTATAAGGAAAAGATGTGAAGCTCGTTCTCACATAAAATAAACGAAGAACAACACTTGTTTAGCACGTAAGCCACAACTAATAAAGAACTTGAAGTCCAACTGCATATGTAAAGAGTCTCTTTCACAAGGATTGTCATCCATTGATTATAAATATTATCTGCATTGTCCTGACTCCTGAGTGTTGGGTTTACCTAGAGATTAACTGATAAAGGCTGATTCGACTCTGTAGCCAAATCACCTCTGTTATACAAGAAATGATGTAACGGAAGAAATAGAGATGAGATAGAAATGAGAGAGAGATGAGAGAATCAGAGAAATAGTATTTTCATAGATGATAATAGAATTCATTCCTCATGTATTTATAGCTACAACTGACTGGAAAAGTTTGTAACTAACTTTCCCGCTTAAAGCTATTCTATCTGAATTACTGACTTAATACCCTATAACATAACTCCCTTCCTTCAATATGACTTGTCCTCAAGTCATATGCAAAATCAAGCCAGCTGGAAATCAGGGAATTGATGTTGAAATGCTTCAGCAACTTCCCAAGTTGCTTCAGTACTGGGGTAACCCTCCCATTGGACTAGTAACTGGATTACCACCTTATTATGAATCTTGAGAACTCTCCTGTCCAACACAGCCACAGGTACTTTAGACTGAGTAGGAGTAGCCATATAACCCGGCAAGGAAACTGTTAGAGGCAAATCTCCATGGAACTGTTTGAGTTGGGAAACATGGAATACATTGTGTATAGCAGCAGATTCTGGCAACCTCAATTTATAAGCAACTTTGCCAATACAAGCAGTTATCTGAAAAGGGCCAAAAAATTTGGCTGATAGCTTGTTGTTGAGCCTCACATGAACTGATTGTTGCCTATAGGGCTGCAATTTCAACCACACCCAGTCCCCAGTAGCAAACACTCTATCAGATTGAAGTTTATCAGCCTGACTCTTCATCCTCGACTGAGCCTTGGTAAGTTGCAACTTAAGCTCAGTAATTACTTGCTCTCTCTTCTGCAAGCTCCTATCAACAACTGCATTTGCAACTTCTCCAGCCAAATACGGTAGATGCAAAGGTGGAGGTTGTCCATACACCACTTCATATGGAGTCATTTGAATTGAAGTGTGAAAGTGGGTATTGTACCACCACTCAGCCAAAGGCAACCAATTACACCATTCCCTCTCATTCTGATGACACATACAATGAAGATAGCATTCTAAGCACCTATTGACCACTTCAGTTTGGCCATCTGTAGCAAGGTGATAAGCTGAAGACAACAGAAATTCTGCCCCATGTATAGAAAACAAGCTCTGCCAAAATGTGCTCAAAAAACACTATCCTTATCACTGACTATAGATTTGGGCCATCCGTGCAATTTAAAAACATTATCAAGATAACACTGAGCCACGTCTATAGCAATAAAAGGATGAGCTAGTGCCATAAAATGGGCATACTTACTTAATCTGTCCACAACCACAAAGATGATTGTTTTACCTTGTGATTTAGGTAGTCCTGTAATAAAGTCCATGGATATGTCTGTCCAGACTTCTGCAGGAATTGGAAGTGGTTGCAAAAGTCCAGGATATGCAGCTAGATCACTTTTGTTGCTTTGACAAACTTGACAAGCCCTAACTAGTTATCTCACCTCAGCAGTCATCCCTTTCCAGTAAAACAACTGTTTTATCCTCTTGAGAGTTAAATCTCTACCAGAGTGGCCCCCTTCAGGGGTGGCATGATGCCAGATAATAATCTTTGATTTAAGATCAGCATCTTGGCCAACTACCAGCTTGTTCTTTCTTTTCAATAACCCTTGCTGGATAGAATAAGGAGAAATATCCTGTGAATCTTGAAATTTCTGAAATATTGCTTGAATTTCAGGATCATGTGTATAACTATCCTTGATTAAATCTTGGAGATTAGAACAGACTACTGAAATAGCCATACACATAATCTCAGACCCCAGAATACGAGATAGAGCATCAGCTGCTACATTTTCTTTTCCACTTTTATATTGAATTTCATAGTCAAAACCCAACAACTTAGACAGCCAAAACTGTTGAAAAGGTGTAGATACTTTCTGCTGCAACAGCCATTTTAAGCTCTTCTGATCTGTTCTTATAATAAAGTGACCACTTGACAAATACTGCTCCCATTTTTGTACAGAAAAAACAATGGCCAGAAGTTCTTTTTCATACACTGACAATTTCTGCCACTTTGGACCCAATGACCTGCTAATGAAAGCTAGAGGATGGTCCCTCTGCATCAAAACAGCTCATATTCCCTTTTTAGAAGCATCTGTTTCTACAACAAAAGGCTCATTAAAGTCAGGCACAGCTAATACAGGTGCAGAAGTCAGAGCTTTTTTAAGGGTATCAAATGCAGATTGAGCTTCTGCAGACCATTCAAACCCTCCCTTCTTGAGTAAGTCTGTCAAAGGCTTACTAATGACAGCAAAGCTCCTTACAAATTTCCTGTAGTACCCAGCTAAGCCAAGAAACCCTCTCAACTCCTTAACAGAACTAGCAACCTGCCAGCTGGTAATTGCAATCAATTTCTGAGGATCTGTCTCCACTCCCTTACCAGAAATGAAATGACCTAGGTATTCAACCCTTTCAATAGCAAAAAAAGCATTTACTAGATTTGGCATACATCTGATTAGTCTGCATCAACTGAAAAACTGCTCTTAAATGGTCCCAATGCTCAGAAATATTTGTACTATAGACCAGCACATCATCAAAGAAAACTAACACACATTTCCTCAAAAGTGACTTGAAAACTGAATTCATCCAATTCTGAAAAGAAGCAGGAGCATTGTTAAGCCCAAAAGGCATTACTAAAAATTCATAATGACCCGTGTGTGTTTTGAAAGCAGTCTTAAAGACATCATCAGGATGTAATCTTAATTGATGATAACCAGCCCTCAAGTCTAATTTGCTGAAAATTTTAGCCCTAGCCAATTCATCAATTAATTCATCAATAACAGGAATTGGAAACTTGTCTTTAACAGTTTTCCTATTTAATTCTCTGTAATCAATACACAAACGCCAAGTACCATCCTTCTTCCCTACTAGTACAACTGGAGAAGCAAACGGAGAGGAGCTGTTCTGAATGATACCCCTATCTAGCATCTCTTGTACTAATTGTTCAATAATATCCCTTTGTTTTAAAGGATATCTGTAGGGTCGTATATTAACAGGACCCTCACCTGGTGCTAGTGGAATCTTGTGATCAAAAGTGGTTCTGCTTGGAGGCAAACCTACAGGGTCTTCAAAGACAGATGCAAATTCCTGTCTTAATTGTTGTAACTCTGGGAAATCTGGCTGTTGACCCTTGTTTTCCATTGACAACACAGAATCAATTTTATTCAGTTGTAACAAGCAGCAATGGGCTGCATTTTGCATCATCTTAGGTGAAGGTTGGCCCTCAATAACTTTGAGCTTCCTTGGTGGAATTCCTTTCAAAGTGATCAGCTCATTATTGAGAATAAAATCCATCTGCAGTTTTTTAAAGTCCCACTGGACTGCTCCCAAGGTAGATAACCATTGAATGCCCAAAACCATATCACAGCTGCCCAAAGGAATCAATAACACCTCAGTGACAAATTCCCTACCATTCATGAGCCAATGAAAATTTTGGCACTTATGCTTACAAACTATGTGACTCCCATCTGCTACTATAACTGCTTGGGCCTCAACCTCCTCCAAGTGACACCCCAGTTTCTGAGCAAAAACCAAGTCTACAAAGTTGTGAGTACTGCCAGAATCTACCAGTATATGAAGAGGCTTTCCCTTAGTGACACCCTTGAGTCTCATTGTCTGAAAAGTATGACTGCCAGATAGAGCACTTACTGAAATACAAGGTTCACTCACCTCATGCAGTCTTCAAGCAAATCAGCATCATCACTTGGAACCTCTACTGTAAACAACTGAGGTTCTTTAAATTTGCACTTATGGCCTTTTTCATAAGTCTGGTCACAATAATAACAAAGGCCCTTAGCTATTTTTTCAGCTCTCACATCAGCTGGAATGAATCTGGAATTTCTAGGATTAGCAGCTTTGTAAGGCACTAGTTGATTGTTTTTGGCAGCAGGTGTTGGCAAAAGAGGTGGTAAACTGTTGGCCAACAAAGGAACAGACTGGAGAGGGGTTGGTTGTGTAGTAGTGGAAAATTTAGAGGGTTTAAAACCATTAGTAGTAGTCTCTTCCTTCAAACGAGCATATTCAACTTCCTGTGCTATAGTTGTAGGTTTAAAAGCCCTAAAAAATGGCTTCACACTAGCCTTGAGGCCTCCTATAAAACTGTCCAGCATATATGAATCAGGAAATATATGATTGTTCTGCAGCATCAATGACCTAGCATTCTCAAATTCATCAATATAATCCTCCAAAGGACCAGTTTGTTGCAATCTGTTAAACTGTTCAACAATTTTTCCAGGGCCATCATCTCTAAACCTAGCAATCAGATCAATGATAAAATCATCCCAATCTACTGATCTCCTATTAGCTAAGTAACTAGACACCCATGTCTCGGCCTTATGAAGCATGTGAAGAGAAGCAATATCGACTTTTTGATCATTCGGTATTTTACACAACTCAAAATAACGCACACACTTCTTGATCCAAATTCTTGGATTATTGCCATCAAATTTAGAAAAATCGAGTTTAGGAGTGTATTTGAGAGAACGAGTACCAGAATCGTTAGGTTCTTGAGATCCAGATGCATCTGAATTGAATCGAGCATCGTGACGATGTGACGAGCTCATGCCTCTCAATTGCGTCTTGATTTCATCAAATGACTGCAGCAATTTACCAATAGCATCGTCAAATTTGCGATTCGTCGCATCTTGTTTCTGAGCATACGCATCAAGCTTCTGCTGAACAAGCTTTGAAGACTCTTCCATGGCTGAACTTTTACGAGTAATAGCCAGCGTAACAAAGAACGTAATCAATCACTCGATGCTTAAATCCACAGGAAGGAACGGCTCTAATACCAACGATAAAAGCTGATTCGACTCTGTAGCCAAATCACCTCTGTTATACAAGAAATGATGTAACAGAAGAAATAGAGATGAGATAGAAATGAGAGAGGGATGAGAGAATCAGAGAAATAGTATTTTGATAGATGATAATGGAATTACATTCCTCATGTATTTATAGCTACAACTGACTGGAAAAGTTTGTAACTAACTTTCCCGCTTAAAGCTATCCTATCTGAATTACTGACTTAATACCCTGTAACATTAACATCTACCCAACCCCCCTCTGTCTTCGTCATAAGCTATTTGTTTATAGCTTTTCTGGTTTCGATATCGCAAAGGATGTAAAAGATAAAAATGAAAAGTTGAATAATTTTCATCCATTTTACACATAAAAAGACTTATCAAGTCATACAATCGAGAGAAATGAATAAATCAAGTGGCAAATGTTTTATCACTCAAGTGAGGGCTGTTTGTTATTTTTTTTGCCTGAAAGTGGTTAGGGTTTACGAGCCAAGATTTATCAATCAAATGATAAAATAAAATTCAACTATTCTCTTTATTCCCTCACTGAGATTAGGGACAAAGGATTTTGGTGTACTTTCATAAATTATACCATTAATTTTTTTTTCTTACTAAAAATTTGATATTTAAACTTTTGTAATAAAAAAATATAATAATAAATTATAAAGCTATACTTTATATATATATCTTCAAATCCATGTCAAACGGTGAAAGATAATTATAAAAAATTAAGGAGGGACAGAACGATTACAACATATCATAAAAGATTCATATCAAAATGACCCCTCACTTTTTCACTTGCCATTCTCAAAAGGAGCTTGTTTAATAAACTCAAATCAGTGTACATAACACTCGATTAAACTTCCGGGAAAAAAAAAACAGAGAATATGATAAAATTGAGGTCTAGGATAAGTATTTGACAATGTAAACATAAAAATAACTATTAATTCAACTGTTCTCAACCATCAGAATGCCGCTTTGATTCAGAGGTAGACAAGGGTGCTAGTGTAAGGTACTGTCCTAGCATCATAAAGAGGCGTCTCCGGGAAAATCATGGTTTCTTTCTTCTTCATATCATAAGAATACATCACCGGCCCACTATGACCCAACACCACGCCATTTCCAACATACACTATTCGCTTGGGCTCACGAACACTAAGAGCTGCATGGTCCAACTGGAAAGTGTACTTGTCTTTCCACGTTCTAGCACCGCTGCCTATTTGCATTGTGTTTGAGTGAACATTGGACAAGGTAACCAAACTAACAGTGTTACCACTGGAAGAAGCAGTACAAAGCTTTCCGTCCATTATTCCCAATAATGAACTGGGTCCTGCATAGACTTGTATTAGTTGTGACCTGTCCTTTATCAGATCAAAGGAAACAACATCTCCACTCCTGGATTTCCAGTAAACGATACCATTGACATGAACACCAGTTCTTGAAATTAGCTTTCTGTCTGCAAAACAAATTTCCCCAGAAAGTTTCCATGACCCTTCTTTGGAAGAATATATCTCAAATTCGATCGCATCATCAAAATCTGCAGATGGGAAAGCACATACAAGCTTGTACTCGGCCTCAAAGTTGAGCAAAGATGGTTCAAAGATTAGCACAACAGCAGGATCAGATCCATGATCTGAATTTTGTTGGGGAATGCTTTTCCACTGCTTGGTGACTGGATTACATATGTAGTATGTCTTATCCCCAGAACGATCCTGGCAAAGAAAAAGTCCATTTGATGAGCTCCTGATATCAACAGGAACTGGTAAAAACTTTAGGGATGGGTCAGGCACACCACAAGATTTTGGATCAGAGGTGAAAAATGATGGTGGGTTGTCATGAGTTTGACAAAAGAGACCAGAAATCCCATGGTACGAGAGGGATTGGTTGTGAGCAAAAAATGGAGTTGAAATTTGGAGCTTCCAGTCTCTACAAACACCCTGGCACCTGAAAAGAGATTTTGCAGGAAGAAAAGCAAGTGCATGCTCCCTAATAATGTCTTTCAACTCCATATATAATTTGCTGTTCTTAGCAGTAATAAGCTTATTCGGTTTCTTTCCACGATCCATGTAGTCGCACTCAGAATTGCCCCAACTGAACCACAAAAAAAAAAAGAAGAAAAACCATGATGTTGACCAAGGGGGTAAAAATAGAATATCAATACACACGAAAATTAAAAAATACGATATCTAATTTTAGAGATGGGGAGTTGTAATAACAAGCACACATGTTGAAGTCTGCTGCTATATTTTCTCTTTATCATTATTGTCACTACTATATTCTGCATGGTTATATTGCACACAAAATAAAAGCATAGGTTATACTAAAGAAACAAGATGATTTAAATTAAATAAAGAAATTTTATTTTTATTGAGAAATTTTTGTAACTGGGAATATCCTTTTATTCCATGTATAGAATTCCAAGATGTGTGCGCGCGCGCACATCTGTATAGGAAAGTAAATCATAAAACATTGTACTAATGGTTGTTGTTCTTATCCAGCTTGTTGCCAGAGAATATTTCTTCTTTGCATCTTTAAATCCAAGTGGCAATAGTACTACAGAAATTCACCTTAACTTACCCCTCAACTCTCTAGTTATTCTTCCATAATATTTTGCTATTAATAATTTTGCTATACCTGGGATCGACTACAATAGATTTTAACGCAGGGAGGTAGTGAAAAGGATCTTTGGTTAGCTTACAATCTTTACACACTAATTTTCATTCATTTTAAAGATTCCATGATCCCTTTTGTTGATCAAACAATAATCAAACTTTAACTATATGTACCTGTTTATTAACAGCATTAAGTGCCTATTTTTTTGGGTTATAAACATAAGGTAGCACTTTTATCTTTAGGGCATATAAGCTGAATGGTCAAACTATCCACGTGTCCTTGATAGTTGATGTATTATCAGTATCTTTGGACACAACCATTCACAAGTGACTTTTCTCAATTGCTTAATTTTATATAAGCTAATAACTACCACTCACAACACTAATCTTTCCTTATGAGAGAACTGATCTTAAAATTATTAAAAGCGCTTTAGGAGAAATAAGAACTTTTAGATGCTAAGGGTAACAATGTCCAAGGCACAGTGGATTATCTGGATTATGCTAAGGGCAACCAAAAGGAGCCCCTGTTCCTAACTGCATACACATAATCCACTGTGCATTGCTCAGTTCCTATTTTAATCAATTTCATAAAAGATATCTTCCGTATATTCTTATAATGCACCAAGGACAACCTACCCTTTAGAAATTGAAATATCACCATAACTACTACTACTACATATTTATTAAACCCTAATTCAAAATCTAAACGTTATTTTACCGCTCCAGCTTTCCGACATCTAATTCATCAAAATAGTAGTGATTTGGCAAAAAAGCAAGGGGCAGACAATAATCAGAAAACAATTACATTACTTTGACACGTGTAAGCACATTTAATCAGTTAAAACCAGAAATGACGCAAACTTACAGAAAAATATAAAGCAACAACACTTACATATATCTACAGACCGAAACAAAATAAAGCAGTCTGCATTTTAAAATTATTAAGCAACAAGATATCGGAAAGTCTTGAACATGTGCAACACAATTGTTCTGATGCTAAATCCTATGTGTGTCTTCTCTTAAGGAAAGTGATCTTTAATTATAAACCTAAGCTAAGCATGAATCTAGTAACAAAATAGACAAACAAATTGAAAACATGAATTATATACCGAAATGAAATTGAGATACAAATATGAAAACAATTAGAAACCCTAATATATGATTCACATAACTAAATCATTATTATCGAAGGAAAAACTGAAATTGCGAGGGGAGAGAGTGAGGGAGGGACCGAGAGAGAGAGATAGTGAAAGGGAGGGAGGGAGCGAGAGCGAGAGAGAAAGGGAGGGGGAGAGAGAGGAGAAAGAGAGAGACCTGAGAGTTTAGTCGATTGGTAGACTGAGTTGAGGATCGGCGAGGAAAATAAGAATTTAACAAAAAACCCGATATATACAAGTCTTTCGGGACCGGAAAAATCGCACCGTATCTCATAAAATTCCGAAGAAATTCCCAGAATAACAGGGTTAGAAAAAATATACTAAATATCAATCATTACGCTGATAATCTAATTTTTTTCAACCGGAAAGAAAATGATATCTCAAAATGCTGCATAAACTAGCCTTAGACGCCCTAACAAAATGCACATAAAGTAGCATTCTGTTAGGTTAACCCAAAAAAGTCTTATATAAATAAAAAAGAGCAAGACCGCCTTTTGATGGAACAAAAAAGAGGTTATTTCTCCTTATTTTAATATTTCAGAAACTCGTATAGACTAAGATAAGGCCTTATCCAATTGTAGATGAAGCTTCAACAGCAGCTAAGTCTAGAGAGAAGTTATGAGCATTATGTTCGAGCATAACTTCTTTACCAAGATTAGCGCGGTTAATGATATCAGCTCAAGTATTAATTACACAGGCTTGACTATCAACTACAGATTGGTTGAAATTGAAATCATTTAGGTTGAAAGTCATAGTGCTGATACCTAAAGCAGTAAACCAGATACTTATTACAGGCCAAGCAGCTAGGAAGAAGTGTAAAGAACGAGAGTTGTTGAAACTAGCATATCTATCTATCTATTCTATTAATAGCCCAACATGGGGCACGTGAGCAAATAAATTCATGAGACTTTTTATTCGTGTGAAAAGACTGATTTATCCTTTTGTCTAAAATTTGTTTAATAAATTTTAGTTTTAGTGAAGCGAACTTGAGTGCATCCAGTAACATCCACTTCATTTGTACCACTACGCTAGCTTGTTATTTGTGTTTTAATATCATACATATAAATTATAATATGTATGTGTCGTGTGAACAAAAAAATATTTGATATTTTATATCGGGAAACTTAGTTACCGTCAATTTTCAATTAATTCATAAATTATTTTATTTATTTGAAAAGAGAACTGAAACACAAACTCTCAAAGTTGAAAAAATTGATAGCACTTCAGTAAGTTATTTAAATTTATTTTAATTCATGGATTCAAGTTGCTTAGACATCCAAAACGTTTTAACATGAACGTCTTTGAGCTAATTATATTGACATCAAAATCATCTGCATTTCCGTCTAGATTGAGCACTACAATTGAATATTGATTAGCATCTTATCATGTACGTATACATAGATATGATAATATATATTTAGTAATTAAAACTTCAATTATCAATAGATATGATTGATCAGATTCAGAGAAGAAATATGTTTGATTGAATTTCTTTCTATAAGTGAAATATCAAATAAAATCATCATTAGAATGGGAAACAATTTGTATAATAGTTATGATTGAAAATACAGAACTGATATATACATACCGAATTAGCCTTAAGGTTAAAATAACGAAAATCAATTTTAGGTGTCAAGATTTATATAAAAAAAATATAAGAAAATGGTCATTCTCTCTCCATATAATTAAGTAGTCGTATCGTATCTTTAATTCAGTTTTCATTTAAAAATTTAACATCCTTATAAATTGAGATATACATCTTTTATAGTCCAATAATTGAGTTATGTTTTATTTTAAATATATTATATGATTATTAAAATTAACAAACAAACTAATCAAATTAAAATATAAATTTTTGTCCATACAAGATAAGATATAAAAATAATGTAGTAGATGACTCGATTGTACATAATTGTATATGGTATACTGATCATTTACAATATTGATCAAACATGTCGAGAGTACAAATGGACCGTCTTAGATTTGATCAAAATAATGAGTGTATATTAGTTTTTCTTACTTTTTGTAGCACAATTTTTATGAGAATCATCTTCGTCAAGTTAGCTTCTATAATTTAAATGATATACTTTAATATTATATTTGAGATGTAGTAGGTCATTCCGAACACAATATCTTATATCACTTGAATACATGTAAAGCTGTGTAAAACATATTTTTCATACTCACCTTAGAGCGGAATATAATTGAATATAGCTATATGACAATTACAATATACAAGCTCATTATTCGTGCGATACACGTGTGTATTTAAATTGCTAATAATTTTCTTGTATGTGTTGAAATAAAAAATATAATGTGATATGTTTTTGACGAGATTCAAAATATTAACATTTAGTAGCATATATGTAGAAGTATAAAAAAATAAAAATTTAATAATTGTAATCAATTTAATCAAGTGATCTAACCGTTATAACTCACCATATCGACTAAAAATCAACGACCAATTTTTTTCATATTTAGCTTTAATAATATACTGGCCTATAACCCGTGGGATGCACATGTGAATTACAATAATTAATAATTTTATTATATGTGTTGAATTAATAATTTATTGTGATATGTTGTTGACGGGATTCGATACTTGAACCTTTTGTAACATGGATGGAGAAATATAGAAAAATTAAAGCCAAAAACATTCTTAAAATTGATGTATAAAATCGCCAGCATGTTATGGTTTGAACACAATAATGCTAGAAAGTTAGAGGGATAGTGAAGACGGTAAATTGACTAAATGTTCATAGAATATATTTACAACAATAATTTTAAACTTATAATATCAAACTGGTCGCATCAAATTCTTCAAGAACAAAAATGAATTATAAATCGAATCACTGGAAACTGTACCCGTGCCTTGCACGGGTTTTAGGGCTAGTTGGAAGATTAATCGGCCAAAATTAACCATGAATGGCTACGATATTATAAGTTTCTTCTTCTTGCCCGAACTTGTAACCTTCATTAGCAGATTCATTTTCCGTGGTTTCCTGAATCTTAATGTTTAGGGTATTAATCATGAATATATCGATAACGAAGGTCACAGCCCATGAGCATGCGTTGCCATGCTCACGATTGTTTGATAAAATTGGGTTATTTAAAAATATAATTTATTAATTTTGTACAAGAATTTATTTGTAAACACAAATTTTGCAAAAGAAATGATGTTCTGATTTGTTATTTAAAGATATGATTTTATTAAGAGTCATTTCTAATGTAAAAAAATTATAACTTAAATTGTTATTGAAAAGTTTACATATAGTTGAGATTAGTAAAAAATATACTATCGACTTATTTTTAGTTGTAAATCAGTAAATATTTAAAAGATGATTTTTTAAATAAGATTTTGTTGTAAATTATAATTAAAAACATGCTAGCTTAAAATATAATGCAATGTTGTTTCTTAATCATATACTATAATTTTCATGTATTTAATAATTTTATGTTTATTTGTTACTGATATCAAGTGTTATAAATCAACTTAAAATAAATTAATATATAAAATATATATTTTGTTTATATGTTTAATATTAATAATATAAATCATAAATACTTAATACTTATATGACTGGATTTGACTGTTAGATATGTATTAATATGATATTTTGAATATTAGAATTTAGATATTTTATATATATTATTGAATGGATACAAACTTTGAGATATAGCAAAATTTCGTATATTAAAATCTAAAATATTCAGTTGAATATTTGTGTTCTGTTTGGTTGTATGGTTGTAACCAGGGACACAAACTGAATAATGAAACAACCAGAAAAATAAATGAAAAAGAAGTAATGTATTGAAATACTGGGAAGGAGATGTAAGTAGGGTTGAGCATTCGGCCGGTTCGGTTCAAGATCGAATCGAACCGAAAAAACCAAAAATCTAATTGTATTTTATATTTGTGAAACCGAACCGAAACAAATTACCATTCTAAACCGAATCGAACCAACCGAATTATTTCGGTTCGGTTTCGATTTCGATTTAAAAAAGCCGAAATTTCTAAAAAAATCTAAAAGGGGAGATGAAGATTGTGGTTCGTACAACAAAGGTTGTCCACTTGTTTTCGCTATGTCCCTCTAAATTAGTTATGCCCTGGTTTTTTCATATTGTCTAAACTTTTCAAAAGAGCATAGTGTAATGTTCTTTGTAGTAGTTTGTCACTCATTCATTCTGGGTGGAGAGATAATACAAATCTGGACAGTGGAGAGAAGAGTTGCTGATGAACTAAATCAACTAAATGAATTCGTGTAATCGAGAGGATTCGTAGACTCGTAGTCGTCTGATCGGGGATTCGTGGAATCATGATATTTAGGAGAGTTAGCCGTTAGGAGAGCTCAATGTTGCTTCAGTATTTCGTGGACTGGGGGGTTAGGGTTACTGGACATATGTAATAATGTATATAAAACATATTTTTTTATATTTAATAAAAATTCGGTTATTTCAGTTTAAACAGAAATATTAAATCCAAAACCGAACCGAAAATAATTTCGGTTCAAACCGAAAAACCGAATTAACCGAAATTTAAAAAAAAAAGAAACCAAACCGAAATTGTACTGTTCAGTTTTTCGGTTTCGGTTCGGTTTTGCTCACCCCTAGATACATGAACAAATTCAGAAAGAAAATACCAAACACTTCACAAGTCCTTTTCCTTCACAAAGTTTCTTATATGTATTCGCTTACATGACACACATCACCAACTGGTTGGTCCATAACTTATGATACTATGTCCCAAGATGATGTAGGATTAAATGACATCATTCTTCTCAATTTTTTAATTGAATATCACTAAATAAAATAATTAAAATAATAAAATAATAAAAATTATTTTAACAATACTTGTTAAAATAATTCTCCCCTTTTTAAAATATCATTGAACTTAAAGATCAAAATTTGGAAATTGTTCAATAAGAGAGACCGATTCTTCCCAAGGATAAACTAGAAATTGTCTCTCTAATCTTGGGGGGTTAGTGGTGACACTATACTTAGTCTCCACACGTTTCTTGAGCAAGCTGATGTGAAACACTTATGGCCTGAATTTGAGAAATACCCGATCTCCAACCTTAGATGTTCCTTTTATCATCTTTTTATCTACATATTTCTTATACTTCTACTGAGATGGGTGTATGGATTCCTATAATATATTATTCATGACTTCTTTTTTCACTTGAAAATTTGAAAATTCTCTATTGTGGTATTCTTCGCTCTACACTCAGCACGAAAACATATCTGTCTACGTTTAAAACCACAGATTGCTTCAAAAGGACTTATTTCTATTATAGAATTATAGGTGGAGTTGTACCACCATTCTGCAAGTGGTAGCCACCAACTCCACTGTTTTGGCCTGCAGCTTATTAAGGCTCTCAATATTGCTCTCAGCACATGTTGAGCCTTTTAGTATGATTATCTAACTCCAAATTGTATGTTGTACTCATATGTAATTTAGTGTCAGCAGTGTAAACAGCTCATGTCAAAAAGAGTTGAAAAAAGTTCTACCTCTGTCAGAGACAATAGTTTTAGGCATCCCGTGCATTCTGCATATATTATCCAAGAATGCTTGAGCCACTTGAGTAGTGAATGAGTGTGATAAGGGTATGAAGTTCCCCATTTTAGACGGCCTATCAAAAACTACCAGTATGCAATCCTTGTCCCGAACTTAGAAAGCCTGTTAGGAATCAATGATTTTGATGATAACACAAACACTTTGTAGCATGTTCTAGTTGGAATCTTTATCTAAATTCAGTTGTAATTATTATATTTCTTGTCCTTGAGAATTATCAACGGATGGATAGAATAGGATGGCTAATTGTAAATATCCAATGCCATGTAATTTTGTCTAAGTGAAGGATATTCAACTGATGAGTTGTAACTATTCAACTGATGAAGACTGAATCATGTTTCAACTGATGAAAACCAAGCATTCAACTGATGAAGACAAAGTGTTCAACTGATGAAGCTAAAAATATTCAACTGATGAGACTGGAACAGGACTCAACTGATGAAGTCTGTAATTCGTTCAACTGATGAAGCCACTTTCAACTGATGAAGCAAATAGCAGTTGAAAGTGACTAGAGCTTAATTCTGTAAGTCTAAATGTAAAGACAGCCCTATCTGTTACATAGGGATGATAACTCAACAATAGAATAGGACAAGTAAATAACACTACGCCTGCACCGGAATCGGAAGATACGAAGACAAAGGTTGAAGAAGCCATCTACAGTCTTGAAGGAATAAGTTCACTGGAAGAAGTTCATTAATATGTTCATGCCTCAGTGAAGAATAAAGATTGAAGTATTCAAGATTGTGGAAGCAATGAAGATGTTGTCCAAGTACTCGAAAGATTTCAGTGCAACCCCTGAAGCAAGATATTTCTATATATCTTGGTTGGTTAATTATAATCAACAAACTGAAGCATAAACTAACCTGGAACCGACTGATCAATGTTTGCTGACAAAGACGGTACAATGTTTGACTTCAGTGTTAGTCGCTTGTGAACCAGACCAGTGCACTAAGTGTCAACACGTACGGAGTTATGCATAGTATTTATCAATCGAAGAAATTGATCAAGTTAACAAGTCATTTGTTACAAAGCCAAGCCAAGCCAAATGCCTAGTCTCTGCAAGCTGTGCCAAGTCTATGCTCAAATGCCATATGTCAAGCTTCCACACAAAGCCATATCAGGAAGTGACCTATCTTTTATATGTGTGCACTTATATATTTGTATATGTACAAATATATTTATATATATGTATATATGTATATTTAATTAAATATAATATATATAATATATATGTATATAGTATATGTATTTATATTTTACATAAGCAATTATATAATTAAGTGTAGATATATATTATATTATGTGCATAAATATATTTATATTTAGAGAGAGCTATATATATCTTTATATATATATATTTATATTTATATTTACACATAGTTATATGTATATTATATATATTTAAATATATGAGAATATATTTAAATATATGTGTATATATATATTACTATATGTTTATATAAATATTATATATATGTATATATTCATATATACTTTTCTTTTTATATTTATGTTTATATTTATATTTATAAATAACTATATATATCTCTATATATATTTATATTTGTATTTACATATAATTATATATTATATATATTTGAATATATGAGAATATATTTAAATATATGTACATATATTATTATATGTTTATATAAATAAAATATATATGTGTGTATATATTTATATATACTTTTATTTATTAATATAATCACAACATAATATATTATATTATATATTATATGCATGCATGTGATGATGTCATGTGTCTAGGGCAACCTTACCTAGGGTTTCTGTGTGTTCGTGCCTCTTCTCTCTGTTGTATCCTGTGTTTAGCGCGAGTTAAATGCATGGATTAAGTTTGGAAACGAAGGATGAATCCAGCTGGCTCATTCACACAATCTATTGCGACTAAGGCAGAAGTATACAGTGGTGTAGTGTGAAGGATGGAGCGCAGGTTGGTTAACTCCTTAACTAGGAGAGATATCAGTGTCACAGTAACGTGTGTAGCGCAACTTGGGCTAAACAGAAAATGGCTAAGGCATGGAATCTGCTTACTATATACACGATGGGTTAGCGCAAGTTTGGAAGCTCCCATACTTGAACCTGTTAATACGGCGCAAGGTTGTTATTTACTAGATTATCCTTGCGCCTCACTGCAGTATGCACCTGTGTATATTGTTTTGAAGCGCAAGGTTAGAGATGTAATATTCCAAGTGGCGCTAGCTTGATATCTGTAACCACAGTTGTTGCTATATCCTGCGGAGAAGCTAAGTACTTGTGCACACTAATACATAGTGGAAGAGAAGGAAGCACGAACTCCCTCCCAGGCGCCAACTAGTGATACAAACCCTAAATTATATATATGTATAATCAAGTGGCGCCATCCTCTCTCTCTTGAGGCGCCAACTTGATTTATATGTATATAATCTAAGTAAGAAACCTCTTTCCTTGGCATGTATGAAGCAACTGGCGCAACTTCAGTTAACCATGGTTAGTTAGTGAGAAGTCTATAAATACTTGAGATGTGGGTTCATTATTCAAAAACACTCTCCACCACCTTTATGGTGGAATGGCTTTGTGCCTTGCACACTACTACGCACAAATAAATCATAGCTTACTTTTGTAATATATATATATATATATTTAGAAGCTAGGGTTTGTGAGTGTACGTAGTAGTAGCCATTGTAGCCAACCTTCGGGTTTGGATTTATAGCACCCTTCGAGGTATTTATCAATATACAAATATACCTTGGAAAATATTGTGTGTTGGTTTAATATTTTCATATCCTCAGAAATCGACCCAATAAATATCCAGAACACGAAACCCATTACAGAACTGCAATTTGTTTATCCGCAAGATTCGAAAGAATTTTAAATTGTAGTGAGTATCGTATTCAACCCCCCCTTCTACGATACTTTGGACCTAACAAATTCTCACAAGTCACATGGATCGAATTACACCAAAATGGACATGGAAGCCTGATTAGGACAATAAAGAAGAACCAGAAACATTTTTATCTCATGCAATGCAATTTGGATCAAATCAAGATGATGGTCAAAGACAAAGACACCACAAAAAGCTTGCATAAGACAAAGATGTGCAGCATGGTTTAGATTAGAGTGCATAATTTGTATTCTAGTTAAAAAGCCTTGTAAAACTTGGAGTATATAACCAAGTTAGTGGCATCAGTTGAATTTGTTCGAATACTTGAGAGAAAATCTGAGAGTTAGAAACTATTCAAGTGATGAACCTGCAACTGTGCGAATTGTAATCAATCCACAGATTCTTCTATATAAAATCTCACGGGTGGATCATTCAATCCACCCGTATTTTTAATACTTGGTGTTTTTCTGATTTATTGTTTTAAGTGTTTTTGTTCTTAAATCTTTTAATTTGTAAAAGATTGTATTCAACCCCCCTTCTACAATCTTTCTTATAGTTAGTGTAAAATAGCAAATGGTGTCAGAGCCAGGTTCCCAACAAACAGGGAAATAGATCAACACTGCTAAAGAATGATGGGAAAGAAGGACACTGGAGTGAAGATTCCTATTCTTGACAAAGACAACTATTTTCACTGGAAAGTGAGAATGCACTTGCATCTGTTGTCAATTGATGAAAGTTATGTAAACTGCATTGAGAAAGGACCTCATGTTCCCATGAAGGTCAGTACCAGTATTGGAGCTGATGGTGAAGACATGGTAAAAATGATTCCCAAACCTATCCATGAATATTCTCAAGAAGAAACTGAAGAAGTGCACAAGGATAAGAAAACCATGAACCTTTTGTTTAATGGTTTGGATCAAGAAATGATTGATAGTGTTATTCGTTGCACAAGTGCCAAAGAAGTTTGGGACACCATCAGGAGCATCTGTGATAGAAATGAGCAAGCAAGAGAGAACAAAATGCAATTGCTGATTCAACAATATGAGTCATTCTATTTCAAGGCTGGTGAGAGCTTGAGTGACACATTTAACAGATTTAAAAAACTGTTAAATGGTCTAAAACTTTTTAGAAGAATATACCAAGTTAAGGATTCAAATTTGAAATTCTTAAGAGCTCTTCCTAAAGAATGGAAACCCATGACAGTCTCTCTTAGAAACACTCAAGAATTTAAAAACTATACTCTTGAGAGACTGTATGGAACCTTGAAAACTTATGAGCTTGAAATGGAGCAAGATGAAGAGATAGAAAAGAGTCAAAAGAAAGGACATTCATATGTGGCTCTAGTTGCATCTCTTGATAACTCTGTCAAGGATAAAGGAAAATCTCAAGATGAAGAAACTGAGAAGTTGGTCAAAGAAGAAAGCGCAGAATCAAGCAAAGGAAAAAGAAAGGCAAAAGATGCAACTGATTCTGGTGAAGAAAGTGATGGGATTGATGAGCACCTAGCCTTCCTGTCAAGAAGATTCTCCAAGCTAAAATTCAAAAAGAATTTTAACCCTGAAAAATCATTTAAGGGCAATACCAAGTCTGACAGAAGCATGGTAGATAGATCCAAGTTCAAGTGCTTCAACTGTGGGAATACAGGTCACTTTGCAAATGAATGTAGAAAGCCCAAAGTTGAGAAGAGGTCAAGTGAAAGCATTGACTACAAAAAGAAATATTATGAACTTCTCAAACAAAAAGAAAGAGCATTCATTACAAAGGATGATTGGGAAGCTGGGGATGATTCTGATGAAGAAGAGGAGTTTTTCAATCTTGCACTAATGGCCAACTCCACAGATCAAGAGGAAAACACTGGAAACAGTAGTCAGGTATATACCACTAACTTAGTTGAGTTAACTAAAGATGAATGCAATGCAACTATAAATGAAATATACCACTAATGAGTTTTTCAATCTCTCACTAAGGAAAATAGTAGAATTAAGGAAGATAACACCTTTTTTAGTGACAGAAACAGTGCTCTGGAAGCTCAATTTATTGAGTTTGAGAAACTGAAAATTGAATGTCAAACATCTAAAGATGATCTTTTGGTTGTTCTGAAAAGAGAAGAGATCATAAGAAAACAGCTTGATAAGGAACAAGAGATAATTGCCAGATGGAAATCTGGAAGAGATGTTTCAGCAAACATTATCAACATTCAAGGCAAAGAAACTTTTGTTGAGAATGAGTGGAAGAGAGATAAGAAAGTTCTTGAGATCTCAGATGCTAGTTCAACTGATAAAAATACGGATGATGATCATCAGTTGAAATCTAAAGCTTCAACTGATGAGAGTCATCCGTTGAAAAAGATTTCATCAGTTGATAAGAAAGTTCTCAAGAAATTAAATAAGAAATATGGTCCTATCAAAAAGAACTTTGTTAAAGGTGAGAGTAATTCTTCTGAGACAAGTGAAAGTGTGAACATCACTCATAACTCTAGTAATAAGACTAAGAAGAAATTGGATGCCAGTGAGTCTAAATCAAAAGAGACTAAAAAGAAAAAGAGAAATAAGAATGGTAAAATTGGAGTCAATAAGCACACTAATTACACTTCCAATGCTAGTGCTCCTAGGAAAACTTGCAGTAAATGTGGAAGTGTCAATCATTGTCTGCTAATTGTAAAACTGTGATTGCTCCTAATTCATCCTTGCCTATTTCAATGCCATATGTTCCCCACATGAATTTATCTGCTATGAACATGATGCCTGGTTTATTGCCTCACAATCCATACTCTCAGTCTAGCATGCCATATATGTTCAATCCATATTTCAATGCTTTTAATATGCCTCAATTCCATTCAAACTTGCATGGTATCAACAATGTATGCAAGCTTCAAATGCCTGTGTTTAAGAGCAATGTTGACATTCCAATTTCTCAACCAAAACCAAAGATTGAACCATTTCAATCCAAGGGAAAAGTTGAGAATGAAGAAAAAGCTGTTAAGACTAACAAATCTGGACCCAAAGCAATTTGGGTACCAAAGTCAACTTGATTTGTTTTGAAATTGTGTGCAAGGAAACCATAAGAAGAATTTGTGGTACTTAGACAGTGGATGCTCCAGGCACATGACTGGTGATCCCTCCCTGCTCACAAGATTTATGGAGAAAGCTGGCCCTAGTATTACCTTTGGAGATGACAGCAAAGGGTGTACTGTGGGATATGGCATGATAGCAAAAGAGAATGTCATCATAGATGAAGTGGCATTGGTGTCTGGTCTTAAGCATAACTTGCTTAGCATCAGTCAACTTTGTGACAAAGGTTTTAAAGTTAAATTCACTCATGCAGCCTGTGTTGTCACCAAAGGAGATGACAGCAATGTGGTACTAATTGGACAGAGAAAAGGGAATGTGTATGTAGATGACTTCAACTCTGTCAAGTCTGAATCAATCACTTGTTTTCTCAGCAAAGCAAGCTCATATGACAGTTGGCTATGGCACAAAAGATTGTCTCATTTAAATTTCAAGACAATGAATGAGTTGGTAAAGAAGGACTTGGTTAGAGGTATTCCAAAGCTGGAATTTTTCAAAGATAGCTTATGTGGAGCATGTCAGCAAGGGAAGAAAAAGTGAAGCTCTTTCAAAAGAAAAGCTCTTTCATCAATTGTGAAGCCTCTTCAACTTTTGCACATGGATTTGTTTGGACCAGTCAACATTATGTCAATTTCAAAGAAGAAATATTGTCTAGTGATTGTTGATGATTTTTCAAAATTCACTTGGACTTTCTTCCTACATTCCAAGGATGAATCTGGAAAAATCATCATCAATCACATCAAGACATTAAACAACAATCCAGATGCCAAAGTTGAGAGGATAATAAGTGATAATGGAACTGAATTCAAAAATTCAGTAATGAAGGAATTCTGTGAAGAAAATGGAATTGTTCATGAGTTCTCTTCACCAAGAACTCCACAACAAAATGGAGTAGTGGAGACGAAGAACAGAACTCTTATTGAAGCTGCAAGAACCATTATTAATAAAGCTCAATTGCCAACCTATTTCTGGGCTGAGGCTGTGAAAACTGCTTGCTTCACTCAAAACATCTCTTTGATAACCAAATCTCACAATCTGACCCCCTTTCAACTTTTTAAAGGAAAGAAGACAACAATTAGCTTTCTACATGTATTTGGATGTAAGTGCTATGTTCTAAGAAATCAAGGAGAAAATCTTGGAAAATTTGAAGCCAATGCAGATGAAGCTATTTTTGTTGGATACTCTAATGGAAAATCATTTAGAGTGTACAATCTGAGAATCAACATTGTTATGGAATCAATCCATGTAGTTTTTGATGATAAAAAGATTCAAGGTCTGTCAGATGAAGGATTTCATGATAACCTCAGATTTGAAAATGAAGGAGAAGGTGATCCATATGATAGTGATGATGATTGTGATGATTCTGTTCAGAATGCTGGGATTAATCCTGGAATTAATAATCCAACTGATGAGCATTTAATTGATGAAACATCAGCCATTGAAAATTCAGCTGGAGCATCAGTTGAAACTACTTTGGAAACATCAGTTGAAACTCTTATGGACTCATCAGTTGAAATAATGTCTCAAAATTCCAATCAATTTAGGAATAATGAGATATCAAATTTAGGGGGAGCTTTTCAACATGGCAATCTGAACTACACCAATGAAGTTACATCATCAAGACAATCACTTCCACCTCAGAGAAAATGGACTAGGGACCATCCTTTTGAATTAATAATTGGTGATGCAAATGCATCTGTACAAACCAGACGAGCTACTCAAGATGAATGTCTGTACAGTGCATTTCTTTCACAAGATGAGCCTAGAGTAATAGAAGATGCTCTCAAGAATACTGATTGGGTTCCTGCTATGCAAGAAGAATTAAATCAATTTGAGAGAAACAAAGTATGGAAGCTGGTACCCAAGCCTAAGAATAGAACAATTGTAGGCACGAAGTGGGTATTCAGAAATGGATGAGAATGGAGTTGTCACCAGAAACAAAGCAAGGCTTGTGGCAAAAGGGTACTCTCAATCTGAAGGAATTGATTTTGTTGAGACATTTGCACCTGTTGCAAGATTGGAAGCCATAAGAATCTTCTTGGCCTATGCTGCTCAAGCAAACTTTAAAGTCTATCAAATGGATGTCAAAAGTGCTTTTCTAAATGGTGAACTGGAAGAGGAGGTGTATGTGAGTCAGCCTCCTGGTTTTGAAGATCCAGAGTTTCCAGAGTATGTTTACTTTTTATTAAAAGCACTTTATGGCTTAAAGCAAGCACCAAGAGCCGTGAATGACACTCTATCTCAATTCCTATTAGATAATCATTTTTCTAGAGGAACTGTGGATAAAACTCTATTTTACAGAAATGTGAATGGTGCTTTTATCTTAGTTCAAATATGTGTAGATGATATAATTTTTGGATCTATAGATGAGAAACTTTGTAAAAAGTTTGCCAATCTAATGAAAAGTCAGTATGAAATGAGCATGATGGGAGAGCTCACCTACTTTCTTGGTTTACAAGTTAAACAAGTAAAGAAAGGTATATTCATAAATCAAACTAAGTATATATATGATTTACTTAAAAAGTTTGATTTAATGGATTGCAAAGAAGCTAAGACTCCCATGCCAACTGCCACTAAATTAGAGTTACGTCCTAATGAGAAATCTGTGGACATCTCTAATTATAGAGGCATGGTAGGTTCTCTTTTATACTTGACAGCCAGTAGACCTGATATTATGTTTTCTACATGCCTCTGTTCTAGATTTCAAGCTGATCCTAAATAATCACATCTAATTGCTATTAAAAGAATATTCAGATATCTTAATGGAACTCCAAATCTTGGTATTTGGTACCCTAAAGACTCTGGATATGATCTAATTGGATATTCAGATGTTGATTTTGCAGGATGCAAAATTGATAGAAAAAGTACAACAGGCACATGTCAATTTCTTGGAGATAGACTGATTTCTTGGTTTAGCAAAAAGCAACACTCTGTTTCAACCTCTACAGCTGAGGCTGAATACATTACAGCTGGAAGTTGTTGTGCACAATTATTGTGGATGAGAAATCAATTACTTGATTATGGTTTAAATCTTCCAAAAATTCCAATATTCTGTGACAACACCAGTGCTATTGCTATAACTGAGAATCCAGTACAACATTGAAGAACCAAGCATATTGACATAAAGTACCACTTCATAAGAGAACATGTGATGGCTGGTACTATTGAGATGCACTTTGTTCCAAGTGAAGAACAAATTGCAGACATTTTTACAAAGCCTCTTGATGAATCCACATTCACAAGATTGGTAAGCAAATTAGGTATGTTAAATTTCTCCTAATTTATAGTAAATTTGTTTGTATATTTTTGGGTAGCCAGAATTTAGCTAAAATTAATTTCACTAGAATTAATTTTAGTTATAATTCTGGAAGATTTGTGTAAAATTTCAACTAATGAGATAGTGGAAATATTTTATCCTATAGTATAGTTTCAACGGATGACCTCTAAGCTCAGCCATTGAAACAATTCAAGTATCTTGTTTTCGGTTCGATCGATGACATCAGCTGAAACTCTTTCAACTGATTCTCATCAATCGAATAAGAATTCCAAAGAGGCGCATATCTCAATCGAAATATTTACAAGATCTGAGCTGTTAAAATAACCTTTATCTCTCCTCTACTTTTCATCTCACTCTTTCGAATTCACAAGCCCTCCTTTTCTCTCTGTGCAAAAAGAAGTTCTTATTTTCTTCAAGTTTTCTCTGTAACTGCAATGGCGCCAATGAAGAAATACTCATCCCCAACTGGTTTCATCTATGAGAAGAACAACTTTGCATCTTTTGTGGACAAGGCGGCTGTGGAAGAAAAAGAGTTCCACAAGATGATGGATTTCATCAAGGCAAGCCAGTTGTCTCGTGCTATGCTCTCCACTCCAACAATCTACCATGAAGTGGTAGAGGAAATCTAGACAACGGCTGAGTTTAATAGTGAGGATGATACAATCTCTTTCTCTCTTAAGAATACTGTTCATACTATTAATTGTGATGTTATGAATGCATGCTTTAAAATTCCTGAAAATACTGTTAGCACTTTGCCTTCTGACATTCAATTGGTTAATATGTTGTATGCCATGAACTATGTTTTGCCTACTGATGCTCTAGGAAAAATAGTTAGGAAAGGCCTTAGGAGAGAATGGAGTTGCTTGTGTGATGCTTTTGTGAAATCATTTTCTGAAAAGATTAGTAATTTTGATGCTATTACTTCTCAAATTTTGCAAATTTTTTACATGTTTTTGACCAATGAATACTATAACTTTGGCACTTTGATGATCTATGAAATTGGGGAGAAGTTAGGTGATAGGACTGATAGGCCTAAGGATATGTATTATGTTAGGTTTCTTATGATGCTGGCTAATCATGTTGATGATAAGCTAGTTATCACTAACAAAGAAGCCAAGGTTGCTAGCTTTGTGCAGGAGAAAAGAGTCTTCAAGGACCTTTCCCGAATGAAGCTATACAACAACTTGGAGGTTGTCTACCTGCCTATTATGGAGACAGGTAATGAAAAGAAGGTATTTGGTTTCCCTACTACTCCTTCTCAACCCTCTCCTGCTTTGCTTTCTGCCATCAGGGCTGTTGAGGAGGCCCAACAACAGTCCACCCAAGTGGTTAAACCCTCAAAATCCAAATCTGCAAAGCCAACCTCAGGTGCCTCCCAAAAGGCACCTGTTGTAAAATCTAAGAAACACAAACCTGAGGGGAGTGTGATTGCTGGTAGTGAGGGGGAGGGACAGGGTGAACATCAAAGAAGCCCTAAGGATAAGGTTGGAGAGGTGAGTGATAACCAGCCTAGCCACTCGGCAGTCTCCCAAAAGACTATAGAGATTAATAAGGAAACAAGCTCATCCCTAGCAGCATCCTTCCAAAAGGATGTTGCTATTGAAAATAGTCCACATCCAGGGACACAGCAAAAGAGGGGGAGGGACACTCAATCACCCATCAAAGCCTATGGGAGAAAGAAGCTGAAGGGTGATAAATCTAAGCACTTTGCACACACTTCTCAGGCTACAATCATTGATTTTATGCCTTCAGTTTCTCAAAGTCAGCTTGATGTGACTCCAGTAAATGTGGAGTCACAGCCCCTTTCTACTTCTCAACCTATTTCATACATTTCTGATCTCACTATTTCTACACCCCAAACACTATCCCCTACCTCTTCTGTGGATGTTGAGTTAATTCACACCACAATTGTAAATTATCCATCTTTAGACTTCATGGAGAAGCCCCTTTCTGAGATTGATCATCATCAAATTGATGATTTGTTGGATCTTTCTCATAAAATTTCTTTTTCTGTGACAATGAGTTCTGTGGATTTATCCTTAACATCAATCACCACAGACTCAATTATCACAGCTTCATTGCCTATTTCTTCTTCATCTTCAACGGATCTCTTTCATCTGTTGAATAGTGTTTGTCCTTTAACTGATGAACTTAACAGCCTTCATCAGTTGAAAGCGTCTTCTATGACTGTTTCAACTGATGTCTCTCATCAGTTGACAACTACTGGTACTTCAATTGATCTACCATCCTCTACAGTAGTTGATCACATCATAGCACAAACACTTCTAGGTTTGAGGGAAGGGAGTGAAAGTGTGGAGAGGCAGCCTTGGGAGCTGGCAAAAGGATAGGGTGTGGAGAGTCTGGCTATTTCTTCAAGCCAGGAAAAAGGAGAGGACATGAGTGGCCCTTTAGACAGGGTATGTGAGGGAGAGGTGAGTTGTGTTGTGAGCCAAGGGGAGCCCTTAAAGCAAGAAAAGAGAGATTATGAGAGAAATGCAGGTGTCGATGAAGGATCAAGTGAGCAAGATTTTCAAGCTGAATATAGAGCCATTTTGGACAGTGTGCCACTTGATCCTGAGACTTTTACTCATGGAATGTCCTCTATTCAGGAATTTGCAAGATTGGACAACCAAGCAGCTGAGAGAAGTCTAAATCTCATTCATACCACCTCATCTATGCCTAGAGAAAAGGAGGCACTTGCAGCTCTGCCTGCCAATGCTGGTGATGACTTTCAGTATGAGGATGAAAGTGATGAAGACCTCAATGAGGCCATTGGAAATTCACTCAATACAAAGCCTGCAGAACCATCCACTTCTCTCCCTTCTTGGTTCTCAATGCAGTCAGCCAATGCCATAGCTGTCAGTATGGAATTGCAAAGGCAAGCTGAATCAATTCTAAATTCACAAGCTGGCAGCTCATCTTCCTCCATTACTGCCACCTTTCCCAGTCAAGCTCTAGACAATCTCAGGCTGCATAAATATCAATCTCTTCACTTTCAGAAAGAAGTGGGGCATCTCAACTCTCGCATCACTACTGTCAAAACTGACCTATCTAAACAGATTGATGAGATGATTCCCTCTAAAGTCATATCTGCAATGTCTACTTCTGAGAAGAAACAAGCTCAGTTAGAAAAGCAAATGGAGGCTCTGGAGGGCAATGTCAAAATTCTAAACTCCAGAATGCATGAGATGCTTCAACACCAAAGAGTGCAAACTGATCTTCTCCAACAGCTTCTCATGGCATCTGGCATCTCTGTCCCTAGACCTCCTACACTTGATGCTAACAAAAAGGGGGAGAAAGAGCCCTTGCCTTCTCCTGCAGAGTTGGTAAGAAGAATTCCACCTCCTTTCTACACTGAGAATGAAAAAAAAAAAACTTGCAGCTCTGGACTCTATTGAGCAGAGGTTGGATCAGATAGGATGGCTAATTGTAAATATCTAATGCCATGTAATTTTGTCTAAGTGAAGGATATTCAACTGATAAGTTGTAACTATTCAACTGATGAAGACTGGATCATGTTTCAACTGATGAAAACCAAGCATTCAACTGATGAAGACAAAGTGTTCAACTAATGAAGCTAAAAGTATTCAACTGATGAGACTGGAACAGGACTCAACTGATGAAGTCTGTAATTCGTTCAACTGATGAAGCCACTTTCAAAAGATGAAGGATATAGCAGTTGAAAGTGACTAGAGCTTAATTCTCACAAGTCACATGGATCGAATTACACCAAAATGGACATGGAAGCCTGATTAGGACAATAAAAGAACCAGAAACATTCTTATCTCATGCAATGCAATCTGGATCAAATCAAGATGATGGTCAAAGACAAAGACACCACAGAAAGCTTGCATAAGACATAGATGTGCAGCATAGTTTAGATTAGAGTGCATAATTTGTATTCTAGTTAAAAAGCCTTGTAAAACTTGGAGTATATAACCAAGTTAGTAGCATCAGTTAGATTTGTTCGAATACTTGAGAGAAAATTTGAGAGTTAGAAAATGTTCAAGTGATGAACCTGCAGCTGTGCGAATTGTAATCAGTCCACAGATTCTTCTATATAAAATCTCACAGGTGGATCATTCAATCCACCCTTATTTTTAATACTTGGTGTTTTTCTGATTTATTGTTTTAAGTGTTCTTGTTCTTGAATCTTTTAATTTGTAAAAGATTATATTCAACCCCCTTCTACAATCTTTCTTATAGTTAGTGTAAAATAACAAAGCCCTTCAATAAAATTCTATGATACATCTTCCCACACCTGACCAGGAATGAGGAGGGGTTGTAATAACCCTCCTGGAAAATTTTGTACCATATTTCACTGTTTGACAAGTATCACAAGCAGTTACATATTTGCTGAGTTTTTTTTAGGCCATGCCATAAGTCACAAGTTCAGGCTGGATAGTAAATATTACATTCGATATGAAGGGTTAAAGCCACAAGTTCAAGCATGTCACTTGCAGACTACTCAGGAATCTCCATTTACTGAACCTTTGTTATCAAGAACAAAGTTATCTCCATCGGAAGTAATTTCGGTGAAGTATTCGGAGATATGGTGGAAGAATGGATAAGGGATATTGGACTAAAAGTTCATAATAAGTCACATGCAAATAAGTACTTCAAGGATGGAATGATACAAAATGTTAGCTTGAGAGATGAAAGTCTATCTAGCTACAACCCTATTGTGATGAAGTATTTTGAAGGGCGACTGAGGATGAAGTGCACACACACGAGATGAACTATATCTCACTAGACCAATTAAAGATGAAGTTGTTGCTATTTCTTTCAACTTTACCCAAGTTATTTTATGGAGGAAAAAGAAAGGAGATGCTTGCACTCTAACTTTTGAGAAAATTAGAAACCTATTATCTAAAGACATACTCAACCCAATTAGGAGAGTCAAAGTCTTATGTATTAAAGAAGATAAAAAGGTACTTAAACCTTCATTGAAACTTCTGAAACTAAAAAAAAAACTATTGACATTATATTTGATACTTCGAGAATTCGCTTTCATCCTGTTAGTTCCGGAAACGATTGTAAGAGGGGGGTTGAATACAATCGTCACAAAATAATCGCGGTGGAATGATCTGATTAGCGTTTAACTTGATAATCAGATTTTAATTAATTGATATAACAATGTGCAAGTCGTTACATATTTAATAAGGTTCAGTTTTAATGTCCACTAGTTCGTAGAATAAATTCGACAGGAAGTATTCTAGCTTAGTGGTTAAAACAACCGAGTGATCAAAGCACAAAAAACTGTGGATATAACAATAACAAGTTACAAACAACTTGAAAGCTTTTACAATGCTTGAACAAGAACAAATGAAGAAAGTGAAGGCCTATTTATAGGCAACACATTGAACTAGTATGTTATGACAATCAAAAGACTAGGTATGACAATCACAAGAATAAGTATGACAATCACAAGAAGGGTATGACATTTGAACCTATTGTCATAACCAAATCAAAGGAAGGAACGACATACGCAGCCATTGTCATACTGAACAACTCGGTATAACAAATTCAGGACTTGGTCACCAAGCTAAGCTAGGTATGACAATTGCTTAATTGTCATACAAGAGCAAACGGTATGACATAGCAATATCATAGCAGGAGATCACGGTATGACATAGGAATGTCATGGCAGGGGGCCACGGTATGACATAGGAATGTCATGGAAGTTGATTTACACACACAGAGCTCGGTATGACATTTTAAAGAAATGTCATGCTGAGTTCTAAATGCACAAAATCAAATTTTTAATTAAATATTTATTCAATAATTATTCACTTAATTATATAAATTCATAAATTAATTTAATTTGAAGGTGAATCAATTTAATAAATAAATTATACAACTAATTAATTATTTTGAAAAGTGAAATAATTAAATAAATAACTATGAAATTTCTTTTCCTTCAGCAGGGTCTTCAGACTTCCTTTAAACGATGTAGATCTTTGTCTTCATTGAACGACCACCTATAGTTGATGCTGAATAATTAATTTGAGTAGCTGACACACAAATGTGCTGTCTAGTTCATCTGTATCTAGCTGAATCAAATATTCTTTATGAATTAAACAATTGAGATGTGGCTTGTTCGTCGAGTCTTTGTCTTCTAAGTTCTTCTTCATAAGTAAAAACAATATGGAATCTTCTAAATAAATAAAGTATTAAAACTTTATACCTTCTGGACTTCTTGATGTGCTACAAAAGATTATTTGTATACTGAGGCTTGAACATATTAATGAACTTCTTTCAGTGGTGTGCAGCAGCATCCTGAAATTCTTCAGACATATAAAATTTCAATAAATCATTTGACGTTCCTCGTACGGATTCCCGTGAACAGTACTTGCTATTTACTTGAACTTATCGGAGTTGAGTTGTCACATCATTAAATACAAATAGGCTGAACATATGCCTTTCACATCCATCCCGATCATCATAACAATCGAAGGTGTGGACCCTAAATAACCAAATTATAACAAATATAAGATATAATACAAAAAAAATGTGAAATTACACGGATCTCTATGCTCTATTGAGTTGATATTTGATTGTCTGTGATGAAATAGCAAATTGCAAATATGTGCTCTACCGATTTATGACCAAAAATTTTAAATTTAATTACTCATTTTTGGTGAATGATTTTTTTTATTGGGAGAAATTTTAATAGGGATTAGAGAATATAAAATGTACACCTAATTAAAAGGGCTCATGAGTGTGCCATTGAATAAAAAGGGTGAACTTTCCAAAATTAAATGATTTAGAAAGAAAACATAATCAAAATATAGTTTTAAAGCCTTGGGAAATTATAATTTTAATATTACTTGTGATATCTGGTGCTTTCCCTTCAAAATGAGTTATTTTTGGTGCAGTTTGCATGGCATGCGGTATAGCCCTTGACCCAGTGTTGATGCATGTGAGATCACTACCCCTTCACCGGAGATTTGTTCGTCTCCGATAACAAGGTAGCTCTATTTCTCCATTTCCTCCTCAATCTTATCATCCAACTTGATACTCATTCATCTATTCACTTATTTCCCCATCTTGTGAAAAATAAAATTAGTTAACAAGTATCCATGTTTGAAGAAATATTAACCTCGTTGTGATGTAATGCAACTTGTTGAACCTGTTTGATTCTGTTTTATATGGATAATTATAATTACAATTCTCCATTTCCTAATGCTTATAGATACCCTTATCAACAAAATCAACAAAATCAACCACATCAACATCAAAATCACAACCAAAATCAACATCAGCCGTATCATGTGCAGTATTTTCACTATACAGGGAATCCCTATGGCTACAACTATCCTCACCCTTATCAATGCGCTTACAAAACACAGCCAGGTCCTCGAATAACAAACTCGAGTTCACAATCTAGCCCAGTGTTGTACCAGTACCACCAGAGGCCGCAACAGAATTCCTCTATGGTGCCTGATCAGCCAAGCATTCAGCGTCAGAGTTCATTCCAACACGGTCCAACTCGGATATACTATCGCCAGCATTCAAGGCCTTTAGTACCTCCTCCTGAGTGTTCGGATAATGAATCAGTTGGTAGTGGAGAGAGTGGTAATGTTCCTACTTATACTTCTATTTACCCTCCTAATGAGGATAAATTAAGTTACATGCATTCTGCTCCTGTTTCTCCGCGTTCTTCTTCTGCATCGATAGATTGTGATCCCTCACCTACCACTTTCCATGCGCATCATGAATCGGTGGAAATAAAGTCTCATGATACCCATCCATACTTGAAGCATTCGATTTCATATGTTGATCCAAGGACACGAGGCCAGAGTCAACAAATTGTTCAATATACTGCCTCTAAAGGTTCTTTGAAGTTTTTGCTTTTGCATGGTAATCTTGACATATGGATTTATGAGGCAAGGAATCTTCCCAATATGGATCTCTTTCATAAAGCTATAGGAGAGGTGTTGAACAAATTACCAGGAAAACTTGGTACACTCACCAGTGATCCATACGTCTCGATATCCGTGACAACTGCTGTGATTGGAAGAACTTATGTGATTCCTAATAATGAAAATCCTTCATGGATGCAACACTTTTATGTTCCTGTGGCACATCATGCTGCTGAAGTGCACTTTCTGGTTAAGGATAATGATATTCTAGGGTCCCAGCTTATGGGTATAGTATCCATTCCTGTAGAAAAGATTCACTCTGGAGGTAAAGTACAAGGTCATTTTCCAGTCATCAATACAAATGGTAAGCCGTGCAAGCCGGGAGCTCAATTAAGCTTGTCTATTCAGTACACCCCAATGGAAAGGTTAAACTTTGATCATCAAGGAGTAGGTGGTGGTCCTGATTATCAAGGTGTCCCTTCCACGTACTTTCCGCTGAGAAGAGGTGGAATAGTTACTTTATACCAAGATGCTCATGTTTTGGATGATAGCCTTCCAAAGTTGGAGCTTGAGGATGGCATGCCATATGTCCATGGAAAATGTTGGCATGATATATTTCATGCAATTCGCGGGGCTCGATATTTGATTTACATTACTGGATGGTCAGTGTGGCACAAAGTTCAACTAGTTCGTGATTCTTCTGGTACTGAGGATAGCAGCACACTTGGAGAACTTCTCAAGGCCAAATCACAAGAAGGAGTTCGGGTACTACTGCTTTTATGGGATGATCCTACTTCTAGGAACATCATGGGCTACAAGACAGTAAGCTCTCACCTTTAATTGTTGTGTTTCCTCATTTCCCCACTTATGTCATCACTTGCATTTTCTCTGTAATCTATTCTAAACCTTATATACAACTTCTTATTTCAAGATTACTAGCTTAAGATTTTATCAACCATATATATGTCTTCAGACCTTCTAAAAATCATAACAACCCTGTAGTTATTTGAATAGGTACCACATAACGTCGCTAGAGTATATCACTATTTCACTAGATCTTTTTATACTCAGGATGCCACTCCACAGGCCAAAGAATGTAGTCCCCCTTCCACCCATGTTTTTGCCAGGCGCAAGCTATACTTTCCGCACTAAATTGTAGGCCAAGGCCAAACAAAGAGTTTGTTTTCTGAGAGCCAAGTTAGCAACTATAACTTATAGTTCCTAACCATTTTAGGAATCTGTGCAATCAAATTTCAGACATCTCTCAGCTTTCCGTCTAAGATTAAGCGAAAGCCACAATAAATCTTAGTTACACGTTAATTACTTATGTTGTGTTTGGTTAGGGAAAATAAAATGAGCTAAAATAAAAGAGAACATGATAGGTAGAGGGAAGTTTTGAAAGGAAATAAGTTGGTGCAAAATTATTGTGATGAGATTTGACAGGAATCCCAAACTACACTAAGACATTTTGTCTTCAATTGTTTGCATATATGTGCAGATATAATGCTAGGAAGCGTGTCTTTATTTGTTACATTAATATAGATCATAAAACTTGGTCATCATTCCAATTATATATTGATTATAGATTGTATCTTTAGAAATGTTGAACAAGAACCATTTCAGGATGGACTGATGCAAACCCATGATGAAGAAACTCGGAGTTACTTCAAGCACTCTGCAGTGCAAGTCCTACTCTGCCCTCGTGTTGCTGGAAAGCGACATAGTTGGGTTAAAAAGAAGGTATGTTGCATATAACTTTGACATTTTACAATATTTACAAAATCTTTCACGATCATCTGTTTACTTTAGAGCAATACATTATAGTAATATTGTTATCGCAATTGATGAATTGAAGTTATATAGCAACAAAAGCTTAAGAATTTGCGCTGGGTAATGCCTGCGTGAACTTTTTAATTTTTTCAATATGTAAAGTTATATCAACAATTCATGTAGGGAGGACTAACCTTTCTTCATCTTTAAGTGTTTTCTAAAGAAGTTTGCAATTGTCATTTTCTTTTAAGTCTTGTTCAGTTTCCCACGTCAAGAAGATTGCACACTATAATAAAGGTTTTATGTAATTTTGAGATCAGGAAGTGGGAACAATTTATACACACCATCAGAAGACTGTAATAGTTGATACTGATGCTGGAGACAATAAGAGAAAAATTATAGCTTTTCTCGGAGGACTTGATCTATGTGATGGGAGATATGATACTCCACACCACCCTATTTTCAGCACATTACAGACTGTGCATAAGGATGACTATCATAATCCTACCTTTGCGGTAATGCCATTGCTCTCATTTGTCCTTTGCACTCATTATCTTACCCTATTTAATCAACTGATTTTAGCAACCAAGAGAGCCATGGCATGACCTACACTGCAAAATTTCACAGGCAAAGGTTGCTGGGAGTCCAAGAGAGCCATGGCATGACCTGCACTGCAAGATTGATGGCCCAGCAGCCTATGATGTTCTGACCAACTTTGAGGAGCGGTGGCATAGGGCGGGAAAGCCTCATATCATCAAAACCCTGAAGATATCATATGATGATGCTTTACTTCGGTTAGATAGAATGCCTAACATACTGGGGATGTCTGATGCTCCGCATCTTGATGATAGTGATCCTAATGGTTGGCATGTTCAGGTATCTCATCATGAATTTGCTGTAAAAATTTAATGCATGCAACTAATCTGAATATGCATAATTGTAACATTTTACTTATTCTTTCAGATTTTTCGTTCAATCGACTCTAGTTCTGTTAAGGGATTCCCTAAAGACCCAAAAGAAGCCACGTACAAGGTATACAGAAACAAGTTACTTGGTCTATTTTCATGTTCCTTCTGGAATTTAATTAGTAACTTGTCTCAACAGAACTTGGTTTGTGGGAAGAATGTTCTTATTGATATGAGCATACATTCAGCGTATGTAAAGGCCATCCGTGCTGCCCAGCATTTTATCTATATTGAGAATCAGTACTTTATCGGCTCCTCATTTAATTGGACCTCTTACAAAGAGCTTGGTGAGCTGTTAAATTTTCACAAGTATAACTAGCATATATATTAATTTATCAAAGTAGTTTTTAAGTTTTGTTTTGTTTCAAGTGAACAAAAGCTTCTTTGCATACTTAGGCTTCACACTTTTTCATTAGCCTGATGATAGAAAACATAAGAAAACAAAGAGTTGAATATCAAAGTCGTCACTGAAGTGGATGTAATATATTACTTTCATCACCGATAACATTCAATAAAACTGTGTATACTTGTTTGATATTTATAATGATTTTAGTGATTCAAATGATACCCTGTTAAGACAGTGAGTAAAGTGACCACTCTGATATTTAATCATGAAAACAAATGAGTTAAATGTCTGATAGTTGTGTGAGTTCTTCTGTTTCTCACTTGAGTTGATGGTAAAAAAACATTGCACTAATCTAAAGGGGTGTATATTGTATATCTTTAGGTGCTAACAATTTGATTCCAATGGAGATTGCACTTAAAGTAGCGAACAAAATCAGAGCACATGAAAGGTTTGCAGTATACATTGTTATCCCAATGTGGCCAGAGGGGAATCCGACTAGCGCTCCCACTCAAGCAATATTGTTTTGGCAGGTACTTTGAGTGCTACAAGTCATGTTTAGTCCAAGAATAATACGTTGATGTAAATTATGACTTGATAATTCCTTTCTTGATATTACAGCACAAAACAATGCAAATGATGTATGAGACAATATACAAGGCTTTAGTGGAAGTCGGACTTGAAGATGCATTTTCACCACAAGATTACTTGAACTTCTACTGTCTAGGGAACAGGGAGGAATTCAGCGACGACGAATCAGCTGAGGGTCTTGGTGCTGGAACACCTCAGGTTCAAACTTCAGTTTTGTTCTGCTTCTCGAGATCTTTTCTGAACTATTATACAAGCATATATAAGCTAAATGCAAATTACACTTCTGTGAACTAATTTAGGGACTTTGTCGGAAGAGCAGAAGATTCATGATATATGTCCATTCAAAAGGCATGATAGTAGACGATGAGTACATTATTATGGGGTCTGCGAATATCAATCAACGTTCCTTAGAAGGCACTAGAGACACAGAGATTGCCATGGGAGCCTATCAACCATATCATACATGGGCAACAAGAACGTCTGGCCCCAGAGGACAGGTAAACACTAGATCTGATGTGATATTCTTGTTATTAATGTAAAACGGGCTCATTAACAATGAGCCAGACAGCTAATGAGTATCTGACTAAAACGTAAAACGGGCTCATTAACAATGAACCAGACAGCTAATCAGTATCTGACTAAAACGTAAAACGGGCTCATTAACAATGAACCAGACAGCTTCTGACTACGTTTGATATATGTAGATACACGGATACAGAATGTCATTGTGGGTAGAGCATCTGGGAGTGATGGAGGAGTGCTTTACGAGACCAGAATCTCTGGAATGCGCGAGAAGGGTGAGATTGATGGGGGAGTTGAACTGGAAGATATTTTCAGCAGATGAAGTAATAAGTATGAGGGGACATCTGATCAAGTATCCTGTTCAAGTAGAAAGAAAAGGGAAGGTCAAACCTCTGCATGGATGCGAGAGTTTTTTAGATGTAGGCGGGCGTATAGTGGGATCATTTATGGGCATTCAAGAAAACCTTACCATTTAATCACTAAATGCGCAGAATTCAGGATTTCTTTTCTTTTCTTCGTTTTGCCATATGCTAATGTCAGAGCTTACAACCTTCATATATATAGTGGGTGTTTGGCTGGGGCTTTTAAGCCCCGCTTCTGGAGTTTTAAGTTAGAAGCACTTTTTCGTACCGTTTGTGTAAAAAGTCGAGAAGCACTTATAAAAAGCTAGGATTCCTAGCTTTTGTTTCACGACTTCTACTTTTTTCCCAAACACTTTAATCACTTATAAGTCTTAACTAACTTCTAACTTATACTTCAATTTTTTATTTTAAGTAAGAAGCACTTATTTTAAGCTCACCCAAACGGCCCCATAGTGTCCTGTTGATTACAATATCCACCTGCTCAAAGCTCAACATAACATATGACTACTATACGACCCTCTTACAATATGTGTTTGCAACCTAATTAATTACACGCAAGTAGATATGATAAAAGGTCCTGAATTCACCAAAGGTTAAAGGACAAAATTATCACCTTTAGCCGATTTTATTCATGTAAATATCAGTTTGCATGTGAATGATCATAAATATCATCCTAATATATATTCTTAACTAGGATTTACAGGCTATGCATTCTCATAATGGGTAACAAAATAAATAATTTTTTTAACTTTTTCTCCTAAAAAACCTGTTACACATTCTAGGATTGGATATTACGTGTTACCGGTTGTGAGAATGGCTTGAAAATATTTTATATTATGCATTTCTGGACATTAAGTATTCCTATTCTGAGAATGAGTAACTAATCGAATAATTTTTATTTTTTTTATCTTATACAACATGCACGTATATCACCGTCAAACACCAACACGATTATCAACATCGTCAACTTATCATCAATTATCCCCTTATTAATTAGACTATAAATATTAATATACGTGATAATCCATTCTTAAAAGAGGTAAAAGATTGGTAATTTTTGTCATAATTTTGAAAAGTGGTATTATTGTATAAATATGTAAAAGTTCATTTTTCCAAAATAAATTTAGTTGAACCTGAACCGAATCGAGTTTAAAATATTAAATAAAGTGAAAAATTGACAAAAATATCATTTTTTGTATATAGTTGTACGAAAATACTCATTTTTTAATTATTGATCAGAAATACCATCCTATTACTTTTTTCGAGAATTGGTAATTCGATTTATCAACATTTGATGTATATAATTTCTCGACGAGAGAAAATTGATGACGATGTGGTGACATTAATGATTAGTGATTTTGAATAAACGATGTTATATGTGCAGAGGAGGGTGTCGTGTTGTTTATTATATGAATCTTAGAATAATAAAACACTAAATTTTAAGAGGGTTACCAATTTTGACAACATGTATCGGCATTTTCAATGTATATAACTATCAGAATGCCTTTCGGTCTTTCTAAAAATGAAAAAAAAATACTCCCTCCGTCCCTTTTTACATGTTCATTTTGACTTTTGACTAGTCAAATTGACTAGACTTTGACTGAACTTTACATGTATCAGATAATTGAGAAAAATAATAAAAATTATATCATTAGAAAGTATATTTAGTCTATTTTAATATGCAATTTTCAGATTTTAGAAATAATGAGTAGATAATTTGTAATGTGTAGTCAAAAATTGGTCAATTTGACCTTTTGAAAAGCAAAATGAACCTGTAAAAAGGGACGGAGGGAGTAATATACATGTTATACTCATTTCAAGGATGTGAATCTTGATATACTCATTTTAAAAACGCGTATCGGAGTGTTATTCTTGACCATCTACATAGAAAATGGTATTCTTGACCGTCTGACAAAAAAGGTTAAAAAAAGATATTTTTGTCATTTGCTCACATTAAAAAATAGAAAGCAGTTTCCTAATCATTATTTATAACAACAAAAGTTACCGGTTAATACATAATTAATCACTATTTCGTAAAATAAATCATTGATTTTTATTTGTCATATTTATGAAAATCTATCGATAATACTTATCTATACTCAATTACTCCCTCTGTTATGAATTAACAGTCGTTTAAGGTTTTTACACAATTCTTAAGAAAAAACAACTTTTCATGTGGGACTACAATTAATGCTGAATAAATTCTCTTTCATACCCCTGTGTGGTTACTTGAATTAATGTGAAATTAAAGCATTGAATAGGGTCAATACAGGAAGTGGAAGCAGTGTTTGGTATTGAAAAATGAGAACGACTGTTATTAAATGACAACTTAAGTTTTCTAAAACGTCCATTAAATCCAAACAGAGGGAGTATAATTTTACGATTTCCATAATGCTAGCAAGTGATGATAATAACTGTGTGGTGGTGAAAGATAATTATTAACTATGATGAATCATAAATAAGGGTGAGAAGCGACAATGACTAGCAATAACTGTAGACGGTAGTGATCGATCTTGACAAATTTTAATAACCGTATGGGGTGAAGATACAGTGATATATGTTTTTTTATATATGTTTTTATATTTGATTAATATATCATATATAATATAATGATTTTTGATATATAAATGAGTAGTTTATGCGGTTAAAAAATAAGATAAAAAGTTAGTCCGAAACTAGTTTTTTAGAATAATTTGAATTTTAGATGGCCGATGTCGAGTCAATGTGTTAGAATATGATCCTGATGAGCCCTCCTCTTAACACCTTAAGCTTTTAGCAGAACTGGCCACTTAACATAGTATCAGATTTTTTTTTTTTGAAACTAAGGAACTTCTTCATTCAATAAGGAAAATCATTCTTCAAAGTCTCCAATAATTGAGAAGGAGGAGACGTAAAAACATGAAAGCAATTGATTGAACAAGGAATTCTAGCTAGACTATGAGCTACCTTGTTAGCTTGCTTACGAATATGAGTAACCACAAATCCAAGAGCAGACTGAAGCAGCAATTTGCATTGTTCGACCACATGACCAACCTCAAGCAAATAGGACTTGTTGCCCTGCAGAGCTCTAACTGTGAGCAGAGAATCAGATTCTATTATAACACAATCATCGCCTCTCTGTATAGCCCAGGATAGGGCCTCCTTCACTCCAATACTTTCGGCTTCCATGACCGTAGCAGGACATGGTAACGCTATTACTTTGGCCTCGACAAACATGCCATTTTGATCTCTCATAACCATTCCTACCGAAAAAGTATCTGCCTCCGGAAAAATCGAAGCATCAACGTTGATCTTAAGCAAACCTGACGGGGGGGCGCTCCATTTTCGCTCCCTTGTTACATCTGACTGGAAAGTCTCTGTACCAGCAGGTTTCACTTTCGTTCTAGCCTTTCTCCATTCATTAACATTTTTGAAACTTAGCTCCATGGTTATCTCTGCAGTAACCGACTTGTCCTCCCAAACCTTCTTGTTGCGCCAGAACCAAATACCCCACAGAACAGTTGTCAGCTTTACACTCTCCGCCTGGTTCGATGTATCTAGCTTACTAAGTAGCCATTCTGGGGCTGAGTACACTTGAGACATGTCAAGAGAAAAACCTACAGCCTGCCAACAACTCTTTGCAAAAGGACAGTCAAAAAACACGTGGAGCAGGTGCTCTACGTCGATGCTGCACATTGGACATTGAATAGTGACAAGAACACCTTTACTTTTAAGGCGATGTCTTGCTGGAATATTATTCCTACAGAACCGCCATAAAAACACTTTCAACTTATGAGGCACTGTGAGTCTCCAAAGTTTATTCCAGCCCCCAGATCGAGTACATAAAGAGTTACAAACATGCCGATTATACCAAAAATGGTATCCAGTCTTCACATTATATATTCCATCAGTAGACATGGACCAAACTATTCTATCTTCAACAGAATGTTGCGGCACAGAGGTTGCCAGAATAGCTTTTGCATCAGCAATATTGAACTGCTCAAATACTTTATCTGAGTGCCATAATTTAGTACCTGGGTAAAAAAGAGAGGAAACAATTTCATTCCTACCTTCATAGCGCAAGTGATTCTCGACTCTGAAATCAATCTTTTTTGCTAACCAAGGATCCTTCGTTGCTTTGATACTATGACCGTCGCCAACTACCCATCTGAAGCCCTTACATAAAATTTCTTTAGCTTGCCACAAACCTTGCCAAATAAAACTGGAGCCTTGTCTCTGTGCAGCATTCAGAATATGGACCTCTGGGAAGTACCTCGCTTTTAAGATGCGAGAAACTAGCATATCAGGTAGGGGTGGCAATTTCGGGTAATGGGTCGGGTTCGTGCCGGGTTGAACCTACCTGGTTTTTTTTTAACTCAACCCGAACACGACTCGACCCGAATCGGGTACAAAAAATAAGACACGAACCCGACCTGTTGTGGGTTAAATTTACCCGAACCCGACCTGTTTTGACACGAGTAAAAAATGGGTCTTGTCTGACCCGAAACGACCCGACACGAACAGACACGAACCCGACCCAATAGCACCTTAAAAATCAAAAATTGTATATAAACAGCAGGGCTTGGAAATTAAATTGCATTCTTGCAAGAAATTTGTTACACAATAGTACTGGATAATTAAAGTGGTACAAAGTCACATTGCTTAATAAACAAATTTGATGATCAGTACTGAATAGTCAAAGTGTTACAAAGTTTAATTGCTTAAGATATAAAATTTGATCCGTTTCCATCTTGAGAGGCAAAATAAAAGAGCTGGCCATTTCTTCCACGTCCCTGCTACTCTGGCGCTCTACAACTGAAATCACACAATATAAATACTAGTATTTAAGCCCGCGCTGCTGGGCATCGACAAAATAAATATGTTTGTAATTGATAAAATTCTTAGTTTCTGCAATAATACTGCCAAGAGAGATATTGTGCCATATCCGATAAACACTTAAACTTGAAAATGATGAGTACATTTAAACCAAACGTAGCATGGTAAAGTCCCAAGTGTTAATACTTGAATATAGATTGCAAATGACATAAGAGTTACAGAGCTCTTCATACAGAGTTCTTAAAACAGATTTATAAAAACCTACGGCACCATTATTGTAAAGCATAATGTAACGTAACTGTAATTACGATAACTCAACACAACAAAAGACAGGAAACAATACGTAAGTATTATACAGGAATCTACAGGTTGGAGATTCGATACGAACAGACAAAGACAATCAAGATATCTGAGACGAGCATCTGTCCACTGAAAGAAGTTCATTAATATGTTCAAGCCTCAGTGAAGAATAAAGTTCAATGTGTCTGTTATCAAGATTGCCTGAAAAACAAGTATCAAAGACCAGAAGATTTCAGTATATTTAATTTGATTATTTATAATCAAATTTATCGAAGCAACATCTAACCCGGAATGACTGATCAAGTATGTTATCAAGCAAAGGATTCAAAGAATCATTTCAGTTCGAGTCGTTCGTGAACCAGACCAGTGCACAGGACGTCAGGACATACGAAAGTATTCAGTGGATTCGATCAACGGATTAATTGATCAAGTCAATCGAGCTGCTCCTGTATTCATTGCCAAAGGGACTTATTAATTAGATATATATATATATATATTAATTGTGAATTATTTGAATTTGAATAATTCAAGTAATTAATTAAAGACAATTAATTATATATATATGTATATTTAATTAGTATGCAAAATGGAAAGACATGAGAAATTGTCTAAGTACCAAGTTCATTACAGGAGGATATAAGTGCACTTGGAGCGCAAACTTTGACCAGTCAAAGTTTGCGACTCCAAGGTTTACTCACAGCATTTCTAATTATATTCTCTAAGTCATGGCTGTGTACAAAGCAGTGGCGCAAGGTTTGACCTCAAGTCAAAGCGCCAACTTTGACTTGAGTCAACCTCTTCTAAAACTGGCTAAGGCAACTCACTGTAGTTCAGTGGTGCCCAAGTGAGGCGCAACCTTTGACTCACAGTCAAAGTTTGCGCCACAATTCTCCAACCAAGTTCAAGCGCAACTTCAGTAAAATCTTCTAAGGCATATACATAGAAGCACTGTTGAGCGCAATCTTTGACCAGGAGGCGCCAAGTTTGACTATCACAATTGAAGGCACTGAAATATACATATATGTATATATGGAGCGCAACTTAGCTATACATATATTCATATATATATATGTATATGAAAGTGGCGCCAATCTCATGTGCTTTGGAGTTAGTTTTATTTTTATAAAACGAATCCGTCCAGGACGAACTCAAGTCGTCCAGGACGAACTCGTTAACCATGGTTAGATTTTGTAAAGTCTATAAATAGGGCTTTGTGTTTTCATTTGAAAACAACTACACACTTTGTAAGTGCACACACTATACACGTTCTCGAGAGTTAAATTAGAAGATCGTATTTATCGAGAGTTTGTAATAGAGTGATTGTAGTCTCTGCAGCCGACACTTGTGTTGGAATTTGTAGCACCCGAGGATTATTTCTAATACAAGAATATTCCCCGACTTGCTGGAGTTATTTATTTACGATTGATTTAACATGGACTGAAACAAAGATTATCCGCAATTAAATTAAATCGAAGAAAATTGGTACGACGTATTCAACCCCCCCCTTCTACGTCTGATTGGACCTAACAATTATCTTAAGAATAATACAAAGTTTTTAATCTGGCTTGCAAACCATACATGACATAAGATAAGTAAGACGATTGAATAATTGGAATAGCATGATGGAATGATGGAGGTAGTAGAATCCTCTTGTAGGTGTCTTTCATTTCCGAACATCAATGGAGACGCCAATTTGCCAATCTGTACCATTCAATCGGTTCACACTTATTTACAAAAACATGCATTACATAGGAGAATTTACTAACCTCAATGCATCTCTCAGATCCTCCACAGCTTCATGATGAAGATTTATGAAAAACCTAGTCGCAGGATAGTTTGTCAACTTCACCTCACCTAAAACATTTAGTTGACAATGTGTTTATAAAGATAGTAATAAACAGGAATGTATTTTTTTGAGGACTACCTTGGATCATGCGAGCTTTAACACTGGAGATGATAAGGATTACTGGATGCTGGCCAGCATTGTGGAGTTCCTGATCAAAAGATTGCGCCATTTCATCATAGAATATTACTTGCGCAGGACTGCTGTTAAGAGATATATACAAATATTCAGTGGGTCAACATGAAATAGTTCTATTAAAGCATAGATTTAAAAGTTTAACACAAACTTCATATCGTTGATGGTAAACTGAATGCTGTTTTTGAGCTGGTTATATTTGTTCCTGTAGGAAGTCATAGGCTGTACTTGTTGTAGAACGCCAACAACATCTACATAACAGAATAGGCAGTTACAAAAAACTACACTGGCTTTAAGGAACTCTTGTAGTAAACCAAAAGAACTGACCGATTAGAAAGTTGCTTTCCCTTGCAGCATCGATTATAGCTGATAAGTTAGTGAACTGAAACACATGACGCTGGATATAATCCACATCTTCAGCTACAAAGATGTTAGTCATATGATACAATTGGATGAAGAAATCATTTTCAAAGCATCTTTCAGTTTGCATGGCACCATATTGCCTAACAACAAAGTTATGCACATTATAGGTTTCTCCCTCCGTAATCAAACCCTGAAGTTGATTCATGTTTGCAGCAGCAATCCAGGCACGGATACGGCCTCCCTATTAGTGCAGAAATACCATTAGTAATCTAATAAACCCTAAGAATGAATAGTTGGTAGCTAAAGAATTGGTTTCACTTACCAATTCATCGACGAAAATACAGTTTATACCAACTGTATCTCCCTGCTGAGTAATGGCCTGCCAAATCCTCGTTACTCGGACTTTAAGCCTCCAAGCGGTTGTTATTTGAGGCCGTAGATTTGATATCATCTGGTATGGGATCTCAGCCATGTTTGTGTGAATATTTTCTTTGAAGCGGAGCTGGATTTAAAGGCACAGGTGATTGCACTTCTTTCCAAGTTTCACTTGTCCTCACAGTATTTTTGTTGGCTGGTAGCTATTATTGAAAGGAATCTTGTTACTTTACCTCAGGATTCCTGTTCATATATGCAGTCCAGTATGAGTGCCCTGCAAAGCCTATGCTACAAATTTAGCTTTTTCTATGGCACCTGCAGAATTCTATTAGAGTTTTTTGGCATATATATTTGGTGCTTTTCAACAGTCGAATGTGCACAATAAGAATCCCAAAAGATTTTTCACTTGATAATTTCTGAATAATAAAATTTCAGAAGGGTACAACTCCTTATACAGCAAGGTTAATTGTTCTTTGATGCTAACAGTAGGCCAAAAGTAATCAGTCTTTTGCATTAGGGGAAATTTACAGTTTGTGAAAATTGCAACTTTGCAGAGCAGCAGCATACAGCAGTGTGCATTTGTTAAACTGTTAAGCTGGAGTTTAAGTCCACAGTTGAGATTCCTTGATCATTGTCAGTTGATTCGGCTGCCTGTTATTATAAAAGTATGTTTATCGTCCATACTAATTGACAGGATGTTGAGTTGTATAAAAATATACCTGTGATGTTGGTGCACGACTACTGGAAGCACCTTCGTCTGCCTCTGCTGGAAGCTTGACAAAACCTCTGCAGATGTTAGTAGCCCAGTAATACTTGAACTTGTTCAAAACGTTTGCCTCCCTAATCTGGATCACTATACTGTATTCCTTATCTGTAATACCAAGCACACATCCCGGAAAGGCTTGCACACTGAAAATCTGGTGTGAAGAACTCTTAGTTTGATTTCTACAGTCAATTGAATACGTAAAAGATGACAAATACCTGATCAGCAAAATCAGAAGCTCTTCTCCCAGTTATTGCACGCACTTCTCTGTCTCGTAACACTACTGGCATCTGGCCGGTTTGGTCCTCAGCAACAACATGAATTTTAAACCTACATGCAAATGGTGGGTGACTATCATAAGGTACTGAACATATAATTGAGAAAATTTGTTAATGGAAGCACTAACTTTTTCTGGGGATACGGAACGTATCTGTTGCAAGCTTCACATATTGGACATGGATTTCCAACTGTGACCTCCATGTCACAACTTGTGCAAGCATTGTAAAACCAGCTAAAAGTTTCATCAATCTTAGTAATCTTCACATGTGCCATGAAAAATCCCTGAATAGATCATTTATATTATAAAGTTTAAATAGGAAAGATACTACACTCATGGTTTAAAGGTAATAGACAAAAGCTTCTAACTGGCTGAATTTAATAACCTCAATGTCATCTTTTCCCAGGTTTTCAAGTTCTTTAACTGTTGCCATAGCCATTGACTTGACTTTTGGTTTTCCTAAAGCCTTCTTGGCAAATTCAGGGTTTGTCAACCTAAACAAATGAGTTGTATGTGTTAGGTGGACATAAAGAGCAGCCAGTTATATGGAGATACAAAAGTTTAGAGTTTCACTTACAATTTCCTTAGTGTCACTACACTATGGTGCTTGTAGTTGAGATATACAGTTGTCGCTGTGTTGTTTGATATGTCTATCTCACCTGTAAGTCGATGTAAAATTACAGAAACCATATAAGGAGTGTTAATGATCATCATAGATAGTATAGTGTTTACCATTCCATTTCCCAACCCTGCATCCTGAAATGATGATAATAACTGGCTTTTCCAAACCACTTTTCATCAGCTTATCAAAGTTTTGGCCGAAATTATCCCAGAAAGTAACACTTATGTTTGAACTACAAATAAACAAAGAGATCAAAACAGGGCAACTGGGTAGGAGGAGTATAAAATTAGAATACACAGAAAAAAAATTTACTTTCCGTCGGTTATATAAAATTTTGCCTGCCTTTGACTCTGTCCATGTCTGTTTGTTAAATCTCTTATATTGTCATAGTCCTTAATGATTCCCACCACATCTGCATACCACAAAATGAGCTTGCATCAGATATCTTATTTTAAACACAACAGTCTCAAGAAATGTTAAATCACCTGCTAGGTAAGTAGTTTGTTTAGACAGTTCCTCCAGCTGGCTGTGATCGTAGAAGTCGAAAGCATTTGCTGGTATTGTGACACCATCATCTGCAAGCTGCTGGCAAATTGTGTCTTGATTAAACACCAGCTGAGTAGCATTCCTTAACACTCTGAACTTTTCAGTTTGCTTGTAAATTTGGACATCAAAGTTCTTAATACTGTACACTCTTCCAACAAACCGTATAAATTGAAATTCCTTACAATATCAGTGTCACAAAAAGTTTTCAGTTTCAGATACCATAAACATCATATCAAAAATACCTTCTGGTCTATGACAATGACATTGAAACTCTTGAATTCCTCTCCTGATTTTGTAGCTCCTCTCCATAAACGGATGACTCGGACCTTAATTTTGTACTGATCAACTCCAGGTTTTAACTTCTCAACTGCAGTATAGTGATTGCTTGCCATTGTTTTAACTTGCTGTGGTAAAATAAAGACTGCATGTGTGCTTATATACATCAGTTAATTCCTTGTTTGAATTAATTGTTTACACCTAACAGAATATGCATTTATGTGACAAACAGAACAGTAGTGCCAATAGAAGCATATAGTTCAAACATAACCCTGTAGTTGTGACAGCAACAAAAATATGTTCACAATAGTACAGACCTTAATAGTTAAAAATAAAAAGTACAGATAGTAACCAAATTAGTTTGTTCTAGTACATGAGCTGAACTGAAATAAACACAAAAGATGATGACCATCATTGAACTTGTTGGATGGCAACATTGATGACCGAGATTCTCATTTAGAAATCTGAAACAAAACAGAAGATTTGTTGTTGTTTTTTTTTGCATTGAAAAAAATCATTACTAAATGGCCAGCTAGGCATACCTTCTCCACTTTAATTTTCTTCACCAGAGGAGAAACGGATGCATCAGTAGGATTGAAAGCCAAAGATTCGGAAATATTTCGTGGTCTCGTTTTCATGTTGGTTGACTTCTCAGTGTTTGGAGTTTCATTTGCATTTTGCTCCGTCCCAGATTCCTAAAAAAACACGTCTCATATTACAATATTTAGTTTTAAATTTGACAATACTATAATTAGTGACATACATTGACCAAGGAAATATCTCCGATTTCAACCACAGTTGCACTATTCGGATCAAAGCTGTCCCCTTTTTCCTGTGCCTGCAGAATTTCCTTTGCATGGAAAACAGTCGAACCTTTTTCAACATTTTCCAGGTTGATAGAAAGGTTGATGGTATATTTCTGCTTGAGGAACATGTTCAGAATTTCTGGAAATTTTTCCTCCTCGGCTTCCTATGTACAACACTTTCAAGTTAATAATAATAAAACAGGGGGACATTATTTACCAAATAATTAGAGCAATGGAAGAATTACGAACATCACTACAATCAGCATGTAGGTCAATCACTGTTTTATCAATCAGTTTTGTAATCTCGTGATCTGGGAAGATAATTGCAACCGAACCACTTTCGTCTGAGCATAGAGTGCACAACCGGAACCTAACAAATGTTGATTTTAGACATGTATTAGTAAAAGGAACATCATAAATTCATTTTGTAGCAGTTGGTAAGATTTATGTGCAAAAGGTAGACCTCTTATCTGGGTATGGGATTATTCGACCACAACCATTAGGACGTGAACATATGAATTTTCCATGCTCAAGTTCCAGTTCTAAGTCACAGCCTGTACACTTCCTGAAGTACCAATTTTTGTTATCAGTAATCCTTTTGACCGTGACTTCACAAAAGATGCTATCCTGTAAAAACAACACTGCATTTGTAAATACGGCTTAAATAGTTTTTTTCCATTTATATAAAAAAAATTAAAGAAAGACAACCTCTCGAAATCTTTAGGCAAGGATTTTATATCCTTAACTTTGAATATTTTCCTTGGCATTTCAACAACGACCTCCTCCTCCTCTGGTATCTCAACCATCTCAACCACAACAGGTTCATTTTTTTTCTCAGAAATACTATAATGCATTGAAATGTGTTATACTTTTGGAAAAAGAATATATTCTATATTTATTTAAATAAAATACATAACTATAAATCAAGTTACCACCTTCTTTTCAACTCATTTATGCAATAGTGTTTAGGATTGATATAAACTCTTGTGGCAGGGTAGTTGGACAAATGTGGCAGACCTGTGCATTTGAATAATATCAAGTATGGTGAACTGCATTAAGGAGCTGAAATAGTACTTATTCCAATTTAGACAGAACCTTCATAGCGACCAACTTTCGCACAGGATATTATAACATAAAGATTCCTGCGGTCCGCGTTGCCAAAATCCTTCTCCGCTAATTCTCCAAACTGATCAAAAAAGGTTACGTGCACAGTAGAGCTGTAACAGTAGAAGAACATTCAGTTGATCTTCGAATTAGCAATGAGCTGCCTAGTAGTCATTACTGTTTAAATTATTTTTACCTTCCATTGGAGATTTGAAACTTGAAGAGAGTTTTTTCTTCATCATTTTTTTTGATTTTGATTAGGTCTTGCACATTTATCACCTTGCCAGCCATATCTGCTAAGAAAAGGCTTTGTTACTAAATAAGGTTGACATATTTTTGTGTGAATATGTGACTCGGAAAATGTATTACCAATTAAAAACCGATTGTCGTCTGCAAGCTTTTCAATTGCATCATAATGGAATAAGTCAAAAGCATACAACTCAATTGGTAGTCCAACATCTGTGGCTTTCTTGAAGAGTGTGTGAGGAGTAAAAAAAATATGTTTTTTGCTGCGTACAGCTCTGTATTTCTCATCTCCCAAATAATCTTTTACTTTAAAATTGGAGATAACATAAATTTCTCCTTCTTTTATCTCCTTCAGCAAGTCACCACAGTATTTGGAATTGGCAAAAGCATGAACTCTACCATTCTATATTCACAAAGCAAGTCAAATTTTTAAAATCAGATACACAAATATTTTCTATATAAAGTATTATGAAATAGGCACATATTTAGAGGACTGTACCGAGTCATCAATTAGTAGCATGTTAACTCCCCAAAATTCCTGTTTCTCTCTGCTCAGGCTCTTCCAGAATGATTGCACTCTTACTCTCAGTTTCCAGTCATAAGTTGTTGTGTCGACAGTGTCTATAGGACTGTAGGGGCTCAAATCATTCATAATAAACTGCAGGTAGGAATATATTTATTACATAACAGATAGGTTTACAGTTACAGAATCATTCAATACACTTAGTTGAACAAAGGGAGTGAATTATAACTTACAGAGGAAGTTGTTTTCTCCGACATGGTCTTCAATTTGAGAGTAGTTGGACTGTGAGGAGAAGTTAAAGTTCAGAGTACTTCGTTTCTCTAAGGCGGCTTCTTCTTAATCGAGTAGTGGAGAGCTTTGCTTGCATCGAGATGAGTGTGTGGTTTGAGATTCAGACACGGATTTTGTCTTAAGGGTTTAGATTGAGTTGCCTAGCTGTAGTCCTTTGTTCACAGTAAAAGAAGACGCGAACTTTACACGCGCCATTTCGAGAAGTTATTGTCTTGCAGAATCAAAATGCAGTGGCCAGTTTCTCGATACATCCGTTAAATCTTTGATATATGAGAATTTTTTATTTGCCGAGGAATACGTAGTAAACGATTTTGCAATACTGTTTAGTAAATTATCTACAAAATAAATATATCATCAGTCCGGTATATATCATTATATTATGAACTGAGGCAAAAATATTATTACAATGAGTTTGGTATAATTGTAAATTGCCACTGTATAGAACAGAAAAATTATAAAGAAGATTATTAATTGATAAGTACTCCCTCCGTTCGAACAGATTCTTTACGTTATTTTTTGGCAAGCTTTTTATAGTATGATGAAGTATACTTACATTTTATATATAAATTTAAAAAAAATGTTGAAAAAAAGATTGATGTCTATACTTTTATTCAGAAAGGATTTTTTTTTAAAAACATAAGTTTGATGTCTAAACTTTTATTTAGAACAACAATAATTTAGAGAAATATTATTGAACTATCTTTTGCAAGAATCTGAAAATGCGTGCAAACAGTGAACGTAAACAACCTGGTGGGACGGAAGGGAAATTTTAGTATTTAAAAATTAAAAAAAGTCAAGAGAGCAACAGATTTTTTTAAATTTAATTAACCTATCATTAAATAAAGTTTTAGCAACTTAAGAAGAAGATTTTTGACACACAATTTTAAGTATATTCACCGGAAAGTTAAAAGAATTACAATTAAGAATTTTCTTTTTCTGATTAATAATATATAATCAAATTTTGTATTCTAGGAAAAAAAAATCGAAACAATAATTATTTTTACAACCAAGTCAAAATACTTAAGAGTAAGTATTAAAATAAAATTTTTTAGGAAAAAAAAGTACAATATTCTACTCCGTTTCAAATTTAAAGAATCCGGACACAACATATTAGCACGGAGGATAGTGTTCCTTAATTTTATGCAGTTAGTCCATATGGTATCTCTCATAAGAATATGCTATTCTTCTCAAATTCTCAGGTTAGGATTCATATGATTTTTTAATCAACTTTCATTACTTTTATGAAAGAGTTAGAAAAAAACATATATTCATATGACAACAATAATAATGACCTAATAATTTTTTTATCATTTTAGAAATAATATATAATATTTAAAGTATATTATTACTCTAAATTAGAACTTAAAAGAAGATAATTTTTTCTAAAATACAGATATGAAGTTAACACATCAATAGGTATTTTTTTTAATTTAAGTCTACACAACATTTTTTGTGATCTATACGTTTGTACTTATAATACAGCAAACAACGTTTGTAATTAAGAAGAAGATTTTTGACACCCAATTTTAAGTGTATTGAGCGGAAAGTCCAAAAAAAAAATCAGAATTTTCTTTTTCTGATTAATAATATATAATCAAATTTTGTATTCAGGGAAAAAATTTTCAAAACAATAATTTTTTTTACAACCGAGTCAAAATACTTAAGAGTAAGTGTTAAAATAAAATTTGTGAGAAAAAAAAAGTACAATATTCTACTCCGTTTCAGATTTAAAGAATTCGGACACAACATATTCGCACGGCGGATAGTGTTCCTTAATTTTATGAGGTTAGTCCATATGGTATCTTTCATAAGAATATGCTATTCTTCTCAAATTGTCAAGTTAGGATTCGTATGATTTTTGAATCAACTATTATTACTTTTATGAAAGAGTTAGAAAAAAACTTATATTGATATGACAACAATAATAATTACCTAATAATTTTTTTATCATTTTAGAAATAATATATAATATGTAAAGTATATATTATTAATTTAAATTAGAACTTAAAATAAGATAATTTTTTCTAAAATACATATATGAAGTTAACACATTAATAGGGATTTTTTTTTTTTATTTAAGTGTACACAACATTTTTGGTGATCTATACGTTTGTACTTATAATATAGCAAACAACGTATAGAAGAGAAGTAAGCAATTATCGTATTCTCCTTCGTTTCCATTTACAAAATTCAAATTGTATGTAAAAAGTCAAGGTGCCTTATATAAAGGACCAGAGGGAGTATTATAGAAAAGTTATTGTTTTATAAATAGAGAAGAATTAAGATAAGAGTGTGTTTAAGTTGTAAAATGAAATGTAGCTTCAATTAATATTCTAATTGCAAATAATATTACTTGATGTCGGAATCACATATTAATTTGTCTATGCAAACACATTTGAACTGATGCGGGCTTAATTATCATTTAGTTTACAATTACACCACAAACTTGACTTTTTTGACTCTGTAATGAAACATATATATTACTAAGCAGCTGAAACGTCTTCTTGGTGCTTCCACTGTTCTTGCAAGAGAGAAAAAAGTGATTTCCCAAAGCTGTCAAAACCCTAAACTCGACCTTCAACAACAACTGATCAAGGTATGAAATCTCGACTTTGTAGCCTTAACTATTATGCATGTTTACCACAACTGATTGCACTTGCCTTTGATTTCACAGGATGTCTATTCCGAGTAAGAAAGGTGAGAGCTCTTTTCAGTCCATATTCTTTGTACATTGATGCTATCTACTCGGAATGCCATTGATGTATTATTGTTTACAGCCTCTATTCCATTGACCAAATCAAAGGATGAAAAGGTGTTCCTTTGCCGTCTTGTGGAAGGAAGAAATCAGAATGGTGTTCTGGTATGATATATCTCTCTATATCTCTCTAAATTATATGTTGTACTGCCTTTCAAGAGAATACATAATATAGATAGATTTATCATGTGTTCTGTATCAATGTTTAACAGAAAATTCCCTCTGCATTTGCTGCCTTTTTTGCTTCACTGAACTCGAATATTGTTGGCCTGCATTTACCTTTTAATAAGACATGGCTTGGTCGTTACGTTAGTGACTCTGAAACAATTGAAGGAATCGAGAGTTTAATGGAGTACTTTGATGTGAATCCTTGCTATTCGTTTTCACTTGAGTATATTGGTGGTACTGAATTTAAAGTTGAGATCTTTAGTGAGTATGCTGTTGAAATCGAGTACTCACGTCGAATCATGAGAGGCGTTGATAGGGATCCGGTGTTTCATCAGAGTGAATTAGACAAAGATAAAATTAGATCAGCTTACTCCTATAGCTCTGCATGTGAGTTTGAAAGGGAATTTGACTTTGTCATCACTGACAAACATTTGGAGCGCAAGAGATGGATCAAGGTATATTTAAACTCCATGAGAACTTTAATATAATTTCTATATCTGCAATGTATGCTTACTCTGGATTGCTTGTATAGGTTCTGCCAAAGGACGAAGCATTGGACGTTGGTTTGGATCCCGAAATGAAATGGTTTCATCTGGGATTTCAGAAAATCACATGGAGAATTCATTTGAAGTGGACTGAAGATGAAATTTTATTTGACAGTGAATGGAATGAGTTAACAAAAGCATGTAAGTTGGCTGTGGGCGACAGATGTGTCTTCATATGTACATTCTCCTGTCAAAGGTTCAAGCTAGCTGTGTTCCACAAAGATCAGGCGATGAATACTTACAAACACGGTATGTTTGCCCTCACTATGTCTACTTCTTAATGTTTTTCTTTTCACTGTATATAAAAACTTTATCTTCATACTGTAATGTGTCAAAATAGATGTGACATTTACTCTGTAAATGAATAGGGGCGGAGGAAGGGAAGGGTTATCTGAAATGGTTCAAAGTTTTGCACTGGATGAATTTGCTCACTGGAGAAGTGGTAAACACTCAAATAATATAGTTTCTATGTTTGATTATTATATATAGTATTTATTGGGCATCTTATAATATCAACTGTATAACGCGAATTAGGACATTCCAACTGTATTTGCTGAGAAGTACGGGTCTGGTTTTAAGGACTCTGGTACAATTTATACACCTGATGGCATGGTGTACAGCTGTTACTTGTCCAAGACATCTAAATTACTGTATGGTATTAAGGATTTGATGGCCAAGTACACTATTCGGGCGGATAGTACAGTTTTCTTCGAATACATTGGCAATTCAGTCTTCTATGCAACGATCTTTGATGAACATGGTCTGGAAATATTTAACGACTTGCCATTAAAGTTGATTTTAAGTTCTGTGGTAGATTATATGACTGCAGATCTTTATGTGATATCAGACAGCGACTCGGAAATAGGTATGCTCACCTTCTCTTATATTATCTCTTCAAATGTTCTTACAAACCAAACTTGTAGCAAATATCTTCAAAATTGCAGGAATAGCAGCTGTGGGAGTTGAACACACAACTCGAAACAATTTAACATCTGGACAAAGCTCTGGTATTTCTAACGCAAAAAAGTTATAAACTGTTTGGATTTTATTATGACATGTGATCGGAAACTGAAGCAAATATTATAAATATGCAGGAGTAGCAGAGGTGGGACGTGAACAAACAACTTATGCAATCTCAACATCTGGACTGTACTCTGGTATTGATCAGAAACAAATACTATAAACTGTATTAGCGAATTTGTAATACTCTTGTTCATATGGGTTTAAGTCTTCTGAAACATAATACGTAATTGATTCAAATACTATAAATTTCCACTCGTAGCAGATGTGGTGGGCGGGCACACAATGGGAAACAATTTAGCAAATGAAGCTACCTCTGGTATTGGTGAATTTAAGAAAAAATTAAATTGAATCTGCTAGATTGTAAAGTAATTAAATTTATGTGATTTGTTGTTGCAGTAATAGCAGACGAAACAGAGCAACATGGTCAGACCTCTGCAGATAATATTAGTTTCACTATCAAGCTCTTGAGGTCATGAAAGGCATATGTTCAGCCTATTTGTATTTAAAGAGGTACAACTCAATTCAGATAAGAAAGCTCAGTAAATAGCAAGTCAACGGAATCCGTACGAATAACGTCAAATGATTTATGGGAATTATATGTCAGATAAATTCCAGGATGCTGCTGCACACCACTGAAAGAAGTTCATTAATATGTTCAAGCCTCAGTGCACAAATAATCTTTTGTGGCACGTCCAGGATTTCAGAAGACATAAAGTTTCTATACTTTATTTTATCAGAAGATTCCAGTTAATGAAGAAGTACTTACAAGACGAAGACTCGACGAACAAATCAAATTCTTAATGTTTATTTGACAAAGAATATTTGAGTTAACTAGATACAGATGAACCAGACAGTGCATCTGTGTATCAGTTATTCAAATTGAATATTTGAAGTCAAGCAGAGTTGGTGGTTCGTTCGTTCGACTGATCAAGACGGAGTTATTAATGTTTAAAGAAGACGGGAAGCAATTCTACTGAAGAATGGGTGATTTAATATTTAATAGATTATTATTTCACTTCTCAAATAATTAAATTAATTATGTAATTTATTTGTTAAATTAATTCAATCTCGAATTAATTTAATTTATGAATTTATATGATTAAATTAATTAAGTGGATAATTTTCTATTTAAATATAATCTACAAATTACAATCAATCATCCACTCAAGCTCAGCAAGACAATCAAAATTGTCTTACCGAATATTTCAGCTGTCAAGACAATCAAGATTGTCTGACCGAATGATTGTCTGGAAGACAATGGCTGTGGCTTCCAAGACAATCTAAGATTGTCTGACCGAATGGTTCTCAGCAAGACAATCAAGATTGTCTGCCCGAGAATGCTCTGCCAAGACAATCTTATATTGTCTGACCGAATGCAATCTGCCAAGACAATTAGGCATTGTCTGACCGAGATAAATTGTCTGCAAGACATTCTGTGACTTCCCAGACAATCAAAGATTGTCTGACCGAATGAAGATCAGCAAGACAATCTGAGATTGTCTGACCGAATGGAAATTGTCTGACCGAGCTCTGTATTGTCTTGCTAGCCTTAAAATTGTCTTTCTGCCATGCTTTTGGCTTGCTAGGCAATTGTAATTGTCTTGCCCTTGCTAGATTGTCTTTTCTACTTGCAATTGTCTTGTCTTTCAATTGTCTTACAAGTACAAATGCTTTGCCTATAAATATGGCATTGCATCCTTCATTTTTAGTGTTCATTCACTTTGTAATCAAAGCATTTGTAAAGCTTTCAAGTTGTTCGTAACTTGCTTGATCGTTATATCCACAGTTTTCTGTGCTTTGATAACCCGGTTGTTTTAATCACTAAATCTAGAATATAACCTGTCGAATTTATTCTACGAACTTTAGTGGACATTAAAACTGAACCATTTTAATTATATAACGACTTCAAACATTGTTATATTAATTAATTAAAATCTGATTAACAAATCATATTCAATCAGATTCACTTCCGCGACGATTTGGTACTGATTGTATTCAACCCCCCCCCCCACCTCTTCTACAATCATATCTGGACCTAACAATTGGCATCAGAGCGGTTGATACCATTTTTCCGTATTAGATCCTATACACACTCTGTAACGTCCAAATATTTTTTATTCGAATTAATTTTATTCCAAAAATTAATTTTGATTAAAAATATTTTTCTTTCAAAAATCTAAATCTCTCCAATTACTATTCACTTCAAATCCTTAAACATGAGTACACAAAAGATCAGTAGCATCAAAATCCCACCGTTCAGCCAGGAACACTTTGGCCTATGGAAGAGGCACATGTTCCTATTCCTCCGCACTGCGAACAGAAAATACATTGGGATTTTAGACAAGGGTGTTACTACTCCGATGAAGGTCATATTAGCACACGAAGAGGATGGTGTGTTGATACCTCATCAGGTAATTCCGAAAGAACTTTCTGAGTACACAGATGAAGAGAGTGATCAGATGAACTTAGATGATGCTCTTCAACTAATCTTGGTTGAATCTCTAAATCCAGTGATGTACAATGCTGTTGTAAATTGTACGAACGCCAAGCAAATCTGGGATACATTAGAGATTATCAATGAAGGCTCAGAGGAAGTTAGGGAAAACAAGAAAGAGATACTGATGGCTCAGTATGAACAGTTTGGTTCCCATCCCGGTGAAGGGATTTCAGAAGTATTTATCAGACTTAATAATTTGATAAATAATTTAAATCTGAATGGGAAATTCTACGACAAGAAAGAGGTCAACATGAAGTTTCTCTTAACCCTTCCTGAACATCTGGAACACAGAATCACTACCATCAGGGAAAGCAGAGATCTAAATGAGATTTCTCTGGAAAGACTCTACGGAGTTTTGAAAACTTATGAACTGGAGCAAGTTCAGAGTAAACAGAGATATGGCTGGGGTAAAACACAGAACCATTCGAGAGCTCTAGTTGTTGAGTCACCTGTACTGGAAGAAAAGAAGAAGGATGTTGTTGTTCCTTCTGAGACTACTCAGGAATTTGTTGTACCTGAGATGGGTCAGACTGCTTCTACCAGTGGTGACGAAGAGTTCTATACAATGGAAGAGCTTGAACAGATAGAAGATCAATCTCTATCACTGTTTGCCAAGAAGTTTGGAAACATGAGATTCCGGAAGAACCCTTCCTATAAATACAAACCTACTGTTAGTAAGTTTCAGAAGGGAGGCTATTCATCTTCTACAAGCAAAGGAGGATACAAGACTGGGATGGTGGACAGAAGCAAGTTCAAATGCTTCAATTGTGGTGAACCTGGACACTTTGCAACTGAATGCAAACAGCCCAAGGTTCAAGGAAAAAGAAAAGATTCGTATGATGAGCTGAAGCAGAAGTATGATGCACTGGTTAGAAAGCATCATGGTACTTCTGGAAGTCAAAGTTTCAAAAGCAAGTCTTATCTGGCAGAAGGCAAAAGCTGGGATGATACAGATAGTGATGAAGAGGAGCAGCTAGGGAATGTTGCTTTCATGGCTACTACTGGATCATCTTCACCTCCTCCTGCTGGAAGCTTTCAGGTAGATCCTACATGCCCTAAACTGTTTATGCAATTAGGACTTGAAAGAGATGATGCTATTAAAAGGATGAAAGCTGCTAATCTTAAAATCGATACTTTAGTCTTAGAAATTCATGCTTATAAAATGAATGAGATGAAAGTATTAAAACCTAAAATAGAACAATTGACTATGGACTTAGGATTACAATGTGCTAAAGTCAAAGTTCTAGAGAAAGGTGAGATTGCTTTAAGACTTCAGCTAGACGAAGAGAAAGTGAAATGCAAAGCCTTTAAGGATGCCTCCTTGATAGTCAAAGAACTTAATGATAAACAAGAGATCAAGAGAACTGTTGGAATAGGCTTTGACTATAACAAATCTGTAGGTAAGGCTAGTAACATTACTCCTTTTAAGAAGAGTGCTGAAGAGAGAGGGATTCCTTTTGTTTTGAAAGATTCCCTTAAACCTTTGTTTAAAACCTCAGAAGCTGAACCTCTTTTAGAGACTCCTGTTGTCATTAGATATGAACTAAAACAGGAAGACCTTAAAATGAAAGAGAGTAATGAGATGAGAGATGAGATTCTGACAAACCTGAAACCAATTAAAGTGAAAGGCAATGTTAGGTTGCCTAAAGCTGGTTTAGGTGTCAACTCTGAGAGAACTAAATTCAACAAGCCCAATAATTTTGTTAATAGTAAGAACAAGAACAATAGGTGTCATGCTACTGAAAACTTTAAATCTGATAACAAGGTTAGAGTAGAATCTATTGATGTTCCTACTACTATGACTGATACTTCTGTTGTTCCTGCTTTTGATGCATGTCATAAATCTTGTAGTGTTGATAATTGTATGACTTGTGCTTTCAAGTTGATGTCTGCTTATTTTAAAAATTTGCATGCTAAAAATGAAAACACATCACCTAGACAACACACAAACAACAAGCATGCTAGATCAAAGACTGCTAGTCCTACTCATGTTAGGAAGGAGACTTATGTTCCAAAGCCTAAAACTAAGGTTTATAAGGCTGTTGTTAAGGAAGTAAGTTCAGTCAAGTCTGAACCAAGTATCAGTCCAAGAGGCTTTGTTGTATTACCTAATAGAAATCAGTTCTTTAAGACTGCCGGACCCAATCAAGTATGGGTCCCAAAGACTGTCTAATCAAGTTGTCTTTTACAGGGTGCCAGTGGATTTGTTCGTGTTACCTGGGTGCTTGACAGTGGAGCGTCAATGCACATGACTGGCAATAAATCCCTGCTAGAGGACATAAGAGAAGGAGCTGGCCCTACAGTCAGTTTTGCTGATAATAGCAAAGGTCGTACTGTGGGATATGGCAAGTACAAAATTGGAAGGATCATCATAGAAGATATTGCAATAGTTGAAGGACTTCAACATAATCTCCTGAGTGTCAGTCAATTCTGTGACAAAGGTTATTATGTTCATTTTGAAAAAGAGATATGTATCATTAAACATATCAAGGATAAGCGTCCTTCACTATGTGGCATAAGGAAAGGCAATATATTCGTAGCTGATTTGTCTTCAGGACCAGGAAACGAAGTTCACTGTTTCTACGCCAAAGCGTCAGCTGAAGATAGTTGGTTATGGCATAAGAAGCTCTCACACCTCAACTTCAAAACCATGAACTCTCTAGTCAAGAGAGATCTAGTAAGAGGGTTGCCTTCCCTGGAATTCTCAACTGATGATCTTTGTGAAGCTTGTCAGAAAGGAAAAGCGAAGAGAGCATCTCACAAAGGCAAAACCATCAATACCATTACAGATCCACTTCATTTGTTGCATATGGATTTGTTTGGCCCCGTGAATGTTGCATCTATTGATGGAGGAAGATATGCCTTAGTCATTGTGGATGACTTCTCTAAATTTACTTGGGTTTACTTCCTGGCTTCTAAGGATGAAACTCCCCTGACAGTAATTGATCATATCAAGTTGGTTGAGTTGGAAAAAGGTGTTCCTGTAAAAGCTGTAAGATCAGACAATGGAACTGAGTTCAAAAATCAAACTCTAATCAACTTTTACTCTGAAAAGGGAATTAGAAGGCAGTATTCAGCACCAAGGACTCCTCAGCAGAATGGAGTCGTCGAAAGAAAGAATCGTACACTGATTGAAGCTGCAAGGACAATGATTGCTGAAGCAAAGCTTCCTCTGTATTTTTGGGCTGAAGCTGTGTCTACTGCCTGCTATACCCAGAATAGAACTTTGATCAACAAGGATCATATGAAAACTCCATTTCATTTGTATAACAACAAGAAACCTTATGTCAAACATCTTCATGTCTTTGGAGCCAAGTGTTTTGTTCTCAAGGATGGTGAAGAGAACTTGAACAAGTTTGAGCCAAAGGCTTCTGAAGCAATTTTTGTTGGTTATACAAATAATGCTTATAGAGTTTTTATAATTGATACTCTGTCAGTGAAAGTTAGTGTCAATGTTACATTTGATGACACTAAACTTCCAAGTATACAATCTGCTGATTCATCTGAGTCTCTGAAGTTTGACAACTATCCAGACTCTGATTCAGATGATGATATTCCACCTGAGGTTGCAACAGGAGATGACAACAATGTTAATGATCCAGGCAATGGTGGAGGAAATGGCAATAATGCTGGAGATACCACTGATGCCAGTGGTGGATCATCAAGTCAACCTGGCAACATCTCAGGGGGAGCTGATGGATCAACTAGTCACACATTTCAGCTTAATGATAATACTGCTGAATCATCAAGGACACAACTTCCAAGGGAAAGGATTTGGAGCAGAGATCATCCCTTTGATCTGATTATTGGTGATCCTGATGTTGGTGTAAGGACTAGAAGTGCTACGACAAATGAATGTCTATTCTCTGGGTTTCTATCTCAACTAGAACCAAAGAAAATAGAAGAAGCACTTGCTGATCCTGATTGGGTTCTTGCCATGCAAGAAGAACTCAATCAATTTGAGAGACAAGAAGTCTGGGCCCTGGTTCCAAGACCAAAAGGAAAATCTACAATTGGAGCTAGATGGGTCTTCCGTAACAAGTTAGATGGTGATGGCATTGTTGTGAGAAACAAAGCCAGACTGGTTGCAAAAGGTTATTCTCAGGAAGAAGGAATTGATTACGATGAAACCTATGCTCCAGTTGCTCGTCTTGAAGCCATCAGAATATTTCTTGCATTTGCTGCACACTCCAACTTCAAGGTATACCAAATGGATGTGAAAAGTGCATTTCTGAATGGAAAGCTAGAAGAAGAAGTATATCTGGAACAGCCCCCTGGCTTTGAAAATCCAGAGTTTGCTGATTTTGTATACTTTCTATTCAAAGCTGTCTATGGACTCAAGCAGTCACCAAGGACATGGTATGACACTCTCTCTGAGTTTTTAATTGAAAACAATTTTACTAGAGGTGTCATAGACAAAACTCTCTTTTACAAATTGCATGATAAGGATATGATATTTGTACAAATATATGTTGATGATATTATATTTGGTTCTACTAACGATAACTTGTGCAAGAGATTTGCTAAGTTAATGCAGAGTAATTATGAGATGAGTATGATGGGTGAACTGTCTTACTTCCTTGGTCTTCAAGTAAGCCAAAAGGAAGATGGAATATTCATTTGCCAATCCAAGTATGTCAGAGATCTTCTTCGAAAGTTCAATCTAGAAGACTCTTCACCGGCAAAGACACCCATGGCCACTGCCACAAAGCTTGACCAGGATAAATCTGGTAAGAAAGTTGATATCACAAGCTATCGAGGTATGATTGGCTCTCTACTTTATCTTACTGCAAGTAGACCAGATATCATGTTTGCAACATGTTTGTGTGCTAGGTTCCAAGCTGATCCTAAGGAATCACATCTTATAGCCGTCAAAAGAATCTTTAGATATCTTAAGGGTACACCTGGTTTAGGTATTTGGTACCCTAAGAATACTGGTTTTGACTTAACCGGCTATACAGATTCTGATTATGCAGGATGCAGGATTGATAGGAAGAGTACGTCGGGAAGCTGTCAATTTCTAGGACGTCGGTTGGTTTCCTGGTATAGCAAGAAGCAGCACTCAGTGTCTACCTCTACTGCTGAAGCTGAGTATATAGCTGCTGGTAGCTGCTGTGCTCAGATCTTGTGGATCAAGAACCAACTGAATGATTATGGTGTTGTAGTAAACAAAATTCCTATATTTTGTGATAATACAAGTGCCATAGCCATTTCCAACAATCCGGTTCAACATTCAAGAACCAAGCACATTGATATCAGGTATCATTTCATTCGAGAACATGTCATGAATGGTACAGTGGTGTTACATTTTGTACCCACGACTGAGCAAATTGCTGACATCTTCACTAAACCACTGGATGAATCCACTTTCTCTAAGCTGGTTTGTGAGTTAGGGATGTTAAATATGACATAGTTCTCTTGTATATATTTTTCATATGCATTATATGTTTTTATATATTTTTGTGAATTCTCTGTATAATTATATCTATATTATTAGATTTTATGTGATTTTCTGTATATTATCTGATAAAATTCTGAGTAATTATGCATGTTTGTATTTTAGTCTGTAATTTTCTAAGTGCTCATACACTCCCCTGTATTATTCCCTAAGCATTTAGATAATTATTTGTAATTATTTTGTATTTTTCAAAATTAATTAAGCATAAATATTTGATTTTAAGTTAATTCATCTTTTTGAATTAGAGTTAAAGTCATAAGTATTTATATTTAATTAAAGTTGAAATTTACAAAAAATTTGTGTAATTAATAGTATTGTTCTTATTGTAGATTTTTGATTTTAATTGCAAAAAGTTTTATCTTTTAAATTAATCAAAAATCATATTATTATTATTATTATTTGTTTTTCTTTTAGACAATTATATTGTCTACTGATTGGCTCGGCAAGACAATCTCACATTGTCTTGCTGAACCGGTTTCTCAGTTTATTTCTATTAAATCAAACAAAAACTCGGCAAGACAATTATTTTTTCTTACCGAGCCTATCCCTTTATTCGCCTTTTTGTATCTGTAAGACAATTATAATTGTCTTACAGACACGTGACTTGTCTGCCTAGATAAATCTCGGCAAGACAATCTTACATTGTCTTACCGAGACTTAATTCACGTTTGTCTTGCTGGTTGTATATATTTGTCTCAAGACAATTCGAGCAAGACAATCTCGTTTGTCTTGCCCGTTGCCTTCATCTTCTCCATCACGCATATACACACAATACACACACTCTTTCGACCTCGTTTTTCAAGTTTTAGAGATAAAAACTTGCTCGGTTTCGTGTTTCAAGCCTTTGTTGCTTGCTGTGTTACTCGACTTTCGTTGAATCGTGTCGAAGCTCTGCCAAAATCAAACTGGGTTTGTGTGTTCTTGAGTAACTCGATCGTTTTGGTTGATTTGATTCTGGGTTTGATCGACTTACTGGACCATATATCTGTATTCGGCTGTTGAATCCGTAAATCGAAAGTATCCGTGGTTGATTTAGGGTTCTTGGAGTGATTTGGGGCTTTTCTAATTTAAGGGCTTGTTTGGCTTGTGTTAATTTGAATTTGAGGTGTTTAATCTTAAGGCTGCGTTTGGCTAATCTAAATTATCTGGGACGTAAGGCCGTGTTTGGAATTCTAGCTTGTGGAGTTTAATTGTTTAGTGCCATTTAAGTTAATTAACTTTTAATTCGATAATATTTTAATATTTCGAATTATTAATTAATTAATCAAGTTTAATTATAAGTTGAAATTTGCGAGACATTTGAGAATTCACATTTAATTTGAAAAAAATTCTCGCTTAATTCAATTTTTAATTATTAAAAAATGGCCGGAGAATTCGTGGTTGCTGAGACTAACTACTGTGCCAGCCTTAATCCCGATGACTGTTCTGATAGATTCCGGACTTGGGTCAGATTTCTTTCGAGACAGAGTTTAGTCAGTACAGCAATGACAACAGATATTCCGATTAAGCTGCAACCTCTTTTTGACTTCTACTCAAATGCTGTCAATTCTACAACCCTGGAAAACTACAAGATAATAGGGGATCTACCTAACCGGAAGAGGATTGTAATCACTGTAGATGATGTAAACCGGATCTTAGGACTTCCAAGGGACAATTTTGAGCCAGATCCCTCTGAGGATGAATTGAGACAGTTCTTTCAGGATATTCACTATCAAGGTCAGATCTTTCTCCCGAAGATGTCAAAGGGAAATCTGAAAGCTGAATGGGATGTGTTCTTTGACACCCTTGCCAAGGTGTTTGCTCCCACAAATAGAAAGAATTTTGGAAATATATCTTCAATGCTGCAGATCTTTGGATTCAGCATAGCTTACAACCGTCGAATCAATTTTGGGAAGATATTGCTGAGGGAGATTATCAGGAAGATGGGGTCTGTTTCACAGAGATCAATTCAGAAGAATGACAAAGTTGAATGCTTCTACCCCAGATTCCTGATGTTGTTTATGAATGATAAGATGAATGCTGATGATAGGCACTTGTACATCGATTCTCCTGTTGTTCCTATTCAGAGGACATGTGCCAAGATCCAAACTAGGCTGGTCAACAAGAAAAAGCATGATAATGTACCACTGGTAGTGACTCCATTCATGCTCGAACAATTCAGTGTTCCTTTTCAGCCTGTACAAGTTCCAGAACCACTACAACAGCAACAATATCAATCACAACAACAACAAGCTCAACAACAAGAACAACCGCAACAACAATCACCTCCACGTATCAATCAACCACTTCAACTCCTCCAAGACTATCAATCATCCAGCCAATCCTCACATTACTCTCCCTACAACCCTCCTTACAATTCACCACAACAATCACCTCACCAATCTGATTACAATTCTCCTCACCAATCTCAACATCAATCCCCTCCACAATACAACTTCTTTCCAGACCAACAAGCCTCCATTCTTCCCTCTCAATCTGAACCAATACCTTCACCTACACATACACATACCATTCCTCAACCACAATCAACTTCTCAGCCACTGCCTGCTGATTCTGCTGTCAATCCAGAGCTATAGGACTTCAGGACAGATTTACAGGTAGCTCAGGTACTTTCTAATCTCACTGATACCTTTAATATTGATATTGCAGATTTTGATTGTGATATTGGATTTGATTTCCAGACTCCCAGCATTGAACCTGTCAACACCCAGGTTCATATCCAAGCTGATGTTTCCACTTCAACTACTGATTCTTCTTCAAACACTTCAAACAACACTACTTCTACACCAGTTGTTCGAAAGGTAGCCCGGAAACGGAGTGGGAGTGCAATTCTGAGAGAACCCGCAGCTCTGTCTCATAAGAAGCAAAGGGTGGCAGAACCGGAGACAACTGCAGCCACATCCATTTCCTCCCAAAAGGATTTGGACACTGACATGGTAAATATACAGTCTCTAGATTCATTCTCTCCACAGAATGCATTTATTGAAATTGGCCGTCCGACCGCGGTATCCTGTAAAGAGTCAAGCACACAACTAGCACTCACGCTAGTAAACACTGCACCTGTGTCTTTTGATTCTTCACTTAGAGAGAGCACAGAATTTCAAAATATGTTATATGAAAATCTTTCTGATCACTCTTTCTTTTTGGATCAGGATCTACTTGGCAACCTGCAAGTACATCCGCCTTCACAGGCATTCGGAGGACAATTTGTTTCTTCACCTCCTACAGTTCCATCTCAGGGAACTATGGTTGTATATACAGGTACTGGTGACGGTGTGACAAACACGAGTGAAATCAGGCAAACACCGAGCGAAACACATGCACGAGAGGATAGTGAAAAATCTTTGAGTGTTCGTGAGGTGAGTGCACACACCAACACAGATCTGCTACAGGAACAAATGGCTGCTCTGAGAGCTGAGATTGCAAGGTTAAATGCTGAGAATGCCAGATTCAAATGTGGAGAGTTGGTGACTCTAAAAGAAAAGGCTGGTGATCCTTCTTTCTCTTCCCTCAAACAGGAATTAGATGCTCATGTCAAGGGTATTCACTCTAGGATGGACAAATTTGATACAACTCAGGAGCTCTGTTTGACGAAGCTTGACAACTTGGAGCAAACTTTGGCTCAAGTTGTTCAACACTTAAAGATCAATCCGTCAACATCTCAGTCTACTCCAGAGGATCCCTCAACTAAGGGGGAGAAGGATAAGGATGACAAAGATAAGGATGACAGCAATGTTGGTGGTGGTGGCAATGGTGGTGACAAGGGTGGTGATACTGATAGGGGTGATAAGGGTGGAGTAGGAGCAAGTGAAAAGGACTCTTCTGCAGCTAGCAAGTCTAAAGGCAAAATGCCTGAAACTGAGAACATCTTCACTAATCAGGATTATGACAACATTCCTGAGGATGTTGATGATGATGATGCATTTGACTCTGCTTATTTTGAAGCTGAGGAAGAAGGTCGTTTCGAGGAAGGCTTTCTTTTCAATGAAGATCAGTCTGTAGATCCTGAGCACATGGAAAAGGTCAAGATGTTCAAAGCTCAACATGAAGCTAGCAAAGCAAAGCTTCAGGAACTACAGAAACTGGTAGATGAAAAGAGGACAACTGATGAGTTGGTCAAGCTGGAGAAACAGAAATTGTGGGATGCTAAGTGCAAGGAAAAGAGAGAGGATATCTCCAGAAAAGTTGGTGAAAGCTGGGATATTGCAAGGCAAATCCTCTCTGGACCTCAAAGGGAACCTTTCAATGATGGTAAATTCAAATCCTTCATTTATGACCTGAGAGAGGCTAACCCTAATGAAGATATGTTTATGCGTGCTCTTGCTCTCGAGTTAGAATATATAACTATTGGTGTCAAGAATCTTCTCAATGAATGGGAGATCATTATTTCTACTCAGAGAAACGGAACATTCAGGGTTTCAATTGATTTATTCAAGTTTCTATCTCTAACTGAAATCTGGGTGATTCGTAACAAGATCAGACGCAGTTCAAATCTGAATGAACTCCTTCGTGACAAACTTATGGATTGTGCTATTCATAACAGTCCACAAGTTGTCAGAAAGCCTTACTGTGTCAAGTTCATTCACGAGAGAAAATTTGGAACCTTCTACCTGGACCACCAACATCTTCTTAAGTATGATGTGAGTCAGTTGGTTCTTGTATCTACAATTCTACGTACCAAGGGCTTCGCTACTAAGGCCAAAGCTGATGCTGATACTGAGATTGTGAACTACTGCACAAGGAGAAATATTCAACAATACTTCAGGAAGATGAAGTATATCAACCAATCTCATCCAGCAGATTTCATCGAAGACCCTGTGGATATTGAGGTTCAATATTATCTCTCATTGGCTCGTGAAAGAAAGAAGCGTGGAGAATCCACTGCAGCTGAAGAGCCTACTCAGAATGAGCCTTCTACTCCAATCATTCACTGTTCAGATGCAGAGGAAGGAGAAGTCACTCGTTCTGAGTGAATAGATTGATTAGGATATTTTGTTAGATATGTTCAAGGAACATCCTTTTGTAATCTATTATGAATATGGTTTAATGTTCAATGCAAGCCATAAACTTTTGCTATTTACATTCCATTGTTTAAATCTTTGTCTTATCTGTTAGTTGAGTTATCCTCTAGGAAATTTGCATGTTATGTTAACAAACAAATAGGGGGAGATTGAAAGGCATATGTTCAGCCTATTTGTATTTAAAGAGGTACAACTCAATTCAGATAAGAAAGCTCAGTAAATAGCAAGTCAACGGAATCCGTACGAATAACGTCAAATGATTTATGGGAATTATATGTCAGATAAATTCCAGGATGCTGCTGCACACCACTGAAAGAAGTTCATTAATATGTTCAAGCCTCAGTGCACAAATAATCTTTTGTGGCACGTCCAGGATTTCAGAAGACATAAAGTTTCTATACTTTATTTTATCAGAAGATTCCAGTTAATGAAGAAGTACTTACAAGACGAAGACTCGACGAACAAATCAAATTCTTAATGTTTATTTGACAAAGAATATTTGAGTTAACTAGATACAGATGAACCAGACAGTGCATCTGTGTATCAGTTATTCAAATTGAATATTTGAAGTCAAGCAGAGTTGGTGGTTCGTTCGTTCGACTGATCAAGACGGAGTTATTAATGTTTAAAGAAGACGGGAAGCAATTCTACTGAAGAATGGGTGATTTAATATTTAATAGATTATTATTTCACTTCTCAAATAATTAAATTAATTATGTAATTTATTTGTTAAATTAATTCAATCTCGAATTAATTTAATTTATGAATTTATATGATTAAATTAATTAAGTGGATAATTTTCTATTTAAATATAATTACAAATTACAATCAATCATCCACTCAAGCTCAGCAAGACAATCAAAATTGTCTTACCGAATATTTCAGCTGTCAAGACAATCAAGATTGTCTGACCGAATGATTGTCTGGAAGACAATGGCTGTGGCTTCCAAGACAATCTAAGATTGTCTGACCGAATGGTTCTCAGCAAGACAATCAAGATTGTCTGCCCGAGAATGCTCTGCCAAGACAATCTTATATTGTCTGACCGAATGCAATCTGCCAAGACAATTAGGCATTGTCTGACCGAGATAAATTGTCTGCAAGACATTCTGTGACTTCCCAGACAATCAAAGATTGTCTGACCGAATGAAGATCAGCAAGACAATCTGAGATTGTCTGACCGAATGGAAATTGTCTGACCGAGCTCTGTATTGTCTTGCTAGCCTTAAAATTGTCTTTCTTCCATGCTTTTGGCTTGCTAGGCAATTGTAATTGTCTTGCCCTTGCTAGATTGTCTTTTCTACTTGCAATTGTCTTGTCTTTCAATTGTCTTACAAGTACAAATGCTTTGCCTATAAATATGGCATTGCATCCTTCATTTTTAGTGTTCATTCACTTTGTAATCAAAGCATTTGTAAAGCTTTCAAGTTGTTCGTAACTTGCTTGATCGTTATATCCACAGTTTTCTGTGCTTTGATAACCCGGTTGTTTTAATCACTAAATCTAGAATATACCCTGTCGAATTTATTCTACGAACTTTAGTGGACATTAAAACTGAACCATTTTAATTATATAACGACTTCAAACATTGTTATATTAATTAATTAAAATCTGATTAACAAATCATATTCAATCAGATTCACTTCCGCGACGATTTGGTACTGATTGTATTCAACCCCCCCCCCCCTTCTACAATCATATCTGGACCTAACAGGTCACATGTCGATCAGCACTACCATGGAGTGGTTAGTTGCGTTTTTAAGTCTCTTTACTAAGGTGGTATTATGCATAAACGACTCTGACTCCTTCTTGTTTTGGATTTAGTTTCTTCCCAGGTTTTTGTTTGAAACATATAAAAAGTGGAAGAAAGGAACAATTGTAACACTAATCATGGATTCAAAGTCTTACAGAATGGGCATTCTGAGGACGAAGAAGACATGTCGCCTCGGAGTTGGCTGGAATGAGTTCACCCTCAAGAACAAATTGTATGAGGGTCAGAATTTGGTCTTCACTTACGATGGGAATGAAACATTTCAAGTGACGGAAACCGTGTAGTTCTAATTAATCTCGATTGTCGCCTATTACTTGATTACGTATCAATATCTTGGCTGAATCTTTAAAATTGTTACTGACTTTTGTTAAATGGTTAGCTTTGGATGTCAATGACTGTAATCTTTTGCTTTTGTAAGAATCTTCAACTTGGCAGTATTTGGTAATGGATTATTTCCAAACAGTTACCTATTGCATTCCTAAGTACTTTGTTTATTGCTGATCTAATATACATAGATAGCTACATTCACATGAAGTAAAAATGAACTATGCATCATTTTGAAATTTAACTGGTGAACAAAATAGCTGCCTCATTGAATAATTCACTACCAATGATATAACTTCAATGGCAGGAGAAATTTGGTGTGTACTGTAGTAGTTCTACTGAAAAAGTCCATTCTTTCTTAAGTCATGAACGATAAACATGGACTGATATCTACGTCCTCTTAACTGCAAATCATATCACAGTACTAACCAACAACCTTAAGAATACTATGGGTTAAAAAGCTGAGAAATGTATAATGATAGTAAACACAATATTTTCAATGAAAAGAGTAGTTAACAAAAGACGGGATCACATTGCCTTGACAGTCTAATTGAAAATAAATTAAACCATACTGCATTCCTGTGTATGCACAGAGCAATCTAAAGTTCTACCTAGGCAGCGCATAGAAGACTTCTTTGTACACTACATTTTGGGTAATATTAGTTGGAAAACCACGGTCGTCATCAATAAAAATCTTTAAACCTCCAGGAGATGTCACACGACTAATAGCAACATAGAACTGACCATGTGTGAAGACAGGTTTTGGAAGAAATAGACCAACTGTTTTTAAGGATTGTCCCTGAGATTTGTTTATAGTCATAGCATAGCAAATTTGCAGGGGCATTTGCTTCCTTACCAGCTTGAAAGGCAGTACAGAATCACTTGGACATAACTCCATTCTAGGAATAAAGTGCCTTGTTCCGATGAAGGTGCCAGATATCACTTCACACTCTACACAATATTTCAAACACTTGGTCACAATCATTCTAGTTCCATTGCAAAGTCCAAGTGTCTGATTCAAATTCCTCATCAGCATCACAACTACACCAACCTTCAACTTCAAATCATGAGCAGGCATACCTGGAATGCTAAGAGAGTTAAGATACTCAATAGGAAATGCAGACTGTAAATCATCCTCTGTGCCGGCAAATTCTTCTGCATTATCAACACTATAATAAGTCACTGCGTCGCCAGGTATCATATCCACAATGAGAGAATTTAGGTGACCAACAGTTTGGTTAGTAGGAGTCAAAATGGCCCTATCACTCAAATACTTTGCATTGCTTGAATTCTCAACAAAATCTGGATATATGCTGCGAATCATGTTCTCGACAGAGTTGTCATTTTCCAAATCACAAAATTTCATAGGCACCTGAATACCGTCCTCCTTAAAAGATTTTTCAGCTTCCTCACCACCTTCCAAATTTCCATCTCCTACTTGAAGCACCCATTTGGCAAATTCATTGACTTCATCAATTTCAGACTGAGACGTCCTTTTATTCAGTCGCATGTTTCTTTTTAGAATGAAGATTTTACATATATTCCAAAGTCTTGACCTGGTTATACACGCTCCCAAAATCTCAGCCCTGTCTCCATGAGGTATGACTGGAAGAATTTGCCGAAAATCTCCTCCAAGTACTACTGTGATTCCTCCAAAAGGTAGAGCTGCGCGCGCTGGGTCAGATTCATAATATCTCTGAGTGAGCGATCCAAACATTCAAAAGCAAACCTGTGTTGCATCGGAGCCTCATCCCAGATAATAAGTTTTGTATGCCTAATCAACTCCGCAATGTCTGATTTATTTCCTATAGCACAAACAGATAATTCGTCAAGCACAATAGGAATCTTAAACCTCGAATGCGCAGTTCGACCTCCTGGCATAAGTGTGGCAGCAATCCCCGAAGAAGCAACTGGAAGAACAATGTCACCTTGTGACCTTAACTTGGAAATCAAAGTTCTCCAAAGGAAGGTCTTGCCACAACCGCCGCTGCCATGAACAAAATACAGACCACCTTCATTCTTCCCCACAGAATCTAAAATTGCATTGTACACGTTTAATTGTTCCTCATTCATGGTAGACAGCAATTTCTGGTTCTCTCTTTCCATTTCAGTAATATTGTAGTTGGTTTCTTCTAGAATCAGATTATTAGTTCCATGGTTGAGATAGTTCTCTGGTGGTTGGGGCAGTTGAGGAAAATTTTTTAATGACTTGCCTATGGAACGGAGCAAATCATCAATCTCTGCAAAACAAACATAGTTCAAACTGTAATGTCATGCTAACATGCTCCTGTTAATCATAAATTAAATGAATTTATAATTTATAAAGAACTGGAAATAATTAAAAATGAATAAGAGCTCTACTACCTGCAAGGGTATAAAATTGCAGCTGCTTGTCATCCAGCATCAAACTATCATCATTATTTAAACGCCTCCTTTTTAAAACGATATCATCGACCATTTGCTTCCAGTGCATACTCCACAATTCAGATAAATCAGTGACCTTGCAGTTGACAATAATGTGAACAAAAAGCTGCCTGATTTGAGGAGGTAAGCCACCAGACGAACATTGATTTAACACCTCATGCCATTCCCTGTCATCATCAAGCAATCCATACTCTTTGCAAGCATCACGAAAAGAATCATACTCTTTTCCATTGACAGTCCTAAGACTTTTGAAAGAAGTTGGACCACGTACTTTGGTGAGCAAAAGCCGCATAAACCACACTTCACCACTGCTATGATGTGTGTAGGAAAGTCGCCCAATTTGAAATCCTCTCTTCCTTGGATTCCATTTCCTCTGGCCATCATCCCAAACGAAATGCTCGGGTATTTCTTGATACGTATATTGCTGAGCAGCCACATTAACAGTGCATAACTCGAAAAATGCTTCCAACTTGCCGAGCCTATTCTTCTCACGATCAACAACCTTGTCTAATGGCTGGCTAGAATGGAATGTGCAGTTTTTTTGACCTGGTAAATGGAATGGCAGTCGCTCAACAGATATTGTGCGATGGTGTATAGGAAAACCAAAAATCCGGTAAGCCGACTCTGCACCACAGATGTAGCGACCATCAAAGTATGCATCAATTTCATCTAGGCTTTCACCGGGATTCTGGACTGAGCTTCTCTTCTTCCTTCCAGTGACATGTACAGTTGCAGTATCGTGGCCCTTTAGGCAATACTTAAAGAGGTATTTCAGACTCCGAGCATGGCAGCAAATCTCAATGTTCATGTGGCATTGATACTTGACCAACAAATCTCGATTGTAAGGGACGACCCATTGGTTATCCAACTCTGCATTACGAACTTTAACAGTTATGTTCTGTCTTCGCCTCCGGTAAATAGGAAACCCACTTTCATCAAATGTCGTCCTGGCAGCGTACCTAATACCAAAAAAAAATTATTACATATGAAAAAAAGAACATTAGAAAACCGGAAAATTAAAAAATGATCCACTACTCACTTCTTAGGGAAATGCCTGATACATTTCAGACCTTTCATGCAGGGAGATTTAGTGTTTTGCAGTCCGCATGGCCCATGAATCATAAAAGCTTTCACTGCAGCATATCCAACAGGATCTTTAACAGGATCAGGTATCTCCGCAGACACGAATTTGTCAACATTGTTTTTCAGATAAATCTTGGATTTACTGTCGAGCCAAATTAGCATATGCACATGGGGAAGACCTCGTTTCTGAAACTCTACAACGTACATAACTGTCGAAACTGTGATTAGAAAGGTAGCTAAATAAATTATCCATATTATCAAGACAAAGGTAAAAAAATAGTACCTCCAACACAAACACCAAAATATGCTTTCTTCTTTATATCTGTGGTGAGCTGGTCTAGTTTTAAGCGAAACACTCGAGATATGATATCCGGTGAATTTTCAGACTTACAGCCCGGAAGGAACTGCATCATCTTTTGAATTTCATCCCACAATGGATTAGTTGTCATTGTCAGGAAGATATCAGGGTGACCGACATGGCGGCAGACAGCTAGCGCGTCCTGAAAGTTTTGTTGCATGTATCGTTTTGATCCAACAAATCCAGATGGTAAGATGACACCTTTGCCGACATTAGATGAAGCCAAATCTCCTTTGCGAACAGAATCACAAATATGACTGTATAGTTCATTGCGCAGAATTGTTTGATGCTTCCGAAACCACCATAAACGTGTTTGTTCAATGGAAGAAAAGGCATCAACAACATACTGCTGGAATAACCTCCCTCCTAAACGGTCTGTCAAAGCTACATATTTCATAGGCAACATTAAGTTATTAATCCATGGAATAAAGTTATAAAATTTAATACAATTACATGCAACAGAGCTGACACTTACACTGATTAGGCCTGACGTGGAACCGGTAAGCGTAATAATCTTTCATTGATATATAATCTCGCTCTTTAAGATTAGACAAATCAGCACTCTGAAATGGAATCTTGTCATGGTATCCGTCTTCACCATTTGGGAAAAGAAGAGGATATTGTAGTGCCATCAGTTTAGGATGAATGTAGGATACCCGTTGTAGCTTTCCAAACTTCGGCTCAATGATTATATCACGATCTGGAGTAGTGTTTGAGCTAGAACCAACCATAATGCCAGCAACTTCGTCGGAAGCAAATATATGGTTCTCCCTGCCATTCTCAGCATGACATACTTTAAGTTCAACTTTCAAATCGCAAATATCGTTATTCTCCCAACGATCACGTGCACTTCGGAACTTTTTCACCAATTCATTAGTATCATCAAGCATCCTAATCAATCCTTCAACAATCTCCGCATCCACAGGCTGTTGATCAGAAACATTCACCCAACGCAGACGATTATTAACCTCATTTGTTGTGTCATATATGTAGAGCTGACAGAATTTGGGAGTGTCCCCATCATCAGGAATTAAAGAACCAAAAACGTGGTGATTTTGGCCATTTAGACGATATATGTAGGTCCCCTTCCTTTGTTTATGGAATGGTCAACATTCCCACCAGCAGAAGTGAAGGCAAACATAGCATTGTAGATCCTGATGCTTCTTTGGAAATCTGGGCCTCTAGTTAAATCTTTATAAAGATTATTCAGATAGCTTGGAGTCGGCAATGGATCTGGTAATTTCACTTCTCCTTTTCTGCAACATATGGAGAACAGTGGTTTACCTTTTGTCACGTTCTTGTTCACACGCTCCTCATGCCACATCATAGCATTGCATGAGCTGCATACTTTTGAAGGGCCACCAAGGGTAGCATATTCCTCAGGTATAAGGTATTTGGAACCACGAGTACACCGCTTCTGGGATTTGGTTTCATTCGGATTGTTATTCTCTGCCAGGAAAAATTTATACACATGTCAAAAAGTAAACAGGTGTGTTTAAGAGGGTTCTGCTTACTATTTATTTACAGACCTGTATCATTTCCTACTTCACTCTCATCATCAAACAACTCATCTCCGTAATCAACTTCTGGCCACAGTAAATATAATTAGAAAGTCAGAATTGCATGAGCCAAAGTGTATAAGTATAAGCATATAAGTATAAGCAGTGCATACCGTGTGAACTTTCCAGGTCAGTCTCGGAATCATCCGATAAAATTTGTGCTTCATATCTAGTCTCTTCTACAATAAGATTACATATATAAATAGTTAATCAACTATATATTCATTACGTCATATGCTAAATAAGAGAGTGTTTACATAATCCACATGTTGTCACAAATCTATAAGAATCTGCAAGATATCTTACCCAAGTCCTCATCATATAAGACACTGTTACTGCTAGGATTAGTACTAAATTCCTCCTCAAACAGGTTTCGACTACACTCTTTTTGAGTTGCATCCTCCCAATTAACAGATTTGCCTTTCCCTTGCTCGCTTCCATTATTGCTCCCCATTTCTGCATTTTTCCCTTTCCCTTTAACTCTGTCATCTCTGGTATGTGATGTATTGCGTTGCACCATGTTGGTTATGTCAGCAAAGGGAGTTCTACTTGATCGATCATGTCTTTAGAATTTGCTATTGCAAGAATCACTTCTCCCTGCATCAATTGACAAATAAATCAATGATTAGTTGAGGAAGCTACAAAGATCAGACAAAAACATATTTTTATGTGAAGTTTGAGTTATTACACGTCTCGCGCGGAGATGTGATTGTAGACTTTGGTGTTGCAGATGGAATGTCCATATCTACTGCAGCTGACCCTAGCAATCCAGAGTTGTCTAAAATGCCAGTAGATGGACTATTAACATGGCGATTTGCTGCAATTTAGTCAGGTACTATATTGTTCATCAGATCACATAATTTGCAGTAAACAACATTAATCAATCGCTATTAGCAAATAGCAACAAATAAAAAAAAGCAGTCATCTTTTTTGAAGTGAAGACGAAGTTATTACACGTCTCGCGCACAGAAGTAATTGTAGACTTTGGAGTTGCATTTGTAATTTCCATATCTACTGCAGATGAACCTAATTCATTGAATTTGTGTATAATGCCGGCAGATGGACTATTAACCTGGTGTTCCTCTGCAATTGAATAAGAGTGCATATTGTATATAAGACCGTATACCTTTCTCTTTAAACAACATAAAATCAATCACAAATTGCATTACAAAAAATGATTAAATGAATGACACTCATTCAGATATTTCACAGTCAACAAAGTTTGACAACAACCATATAAAACCTACCTCAAAACGTGCATCAACAACTACACTAACACAGTTCATATTTCTTGACACAGCTGAAAAACAATATTCAATAATACAACACATCACAACTACCATCACAACTGACAAAAAAAAGTGAATGGACAAAAGCACTTACTTGTTCCCCTGACAGAAGACATGGTTGCTTCTCCAAGTGTTTCCGTGAACTGAAAATCTGCATGGTTCTTGACAATCCTAGCCTTCTTTCGTCTTTTAAGTGCTTTGTAACCTAAAACCAAGTAACATAGAGACATGAACCACAGCCAAGAGGAGAGACGCCATTTATCCATAAATTAAAACACTAAAAACATACATACCCTGCACCATGTCTTCAGAGGTGAACAATCTCCAGGAATTGTCTTGATCATCCTAGACACACACAAAACAGATTGAAAAATGTCAATATGAAGCTCAGCAAAGATATAATATCATAGAAGCTTGATAAATCCATCTAAAGTAACTAAACAAACATTGGACATTATGCACGTTAGGTAGAAAATACGGTGTTCCTTTCTAATTTTGACAAAATTAGAGAAGAAAGACTGTGGTGGTGAAATTAGAAAGCATACTCACTTTAGTTGAGTCGGGGAGAAGCTTTGTGCGGAGAACCCAGCTTGTCCGAGAAGCTGATTCAATTTCAATTGTATGTGTCTGTATGTCTCTGTAAGAGCAAGGACAGTACACAGTAGTAGCTAACGTGGCAAGCCAGGATAAAACGGTGGCATTTTTGCAATTAAGTGGAAAGCTGGGGTCATTTTCTCAGCGGGTATTTACTGTACAAAAGGCGCAGCAGAAACTATAATATAGAGAGAAGATTAGCTTTATAAAGAGAATCTGTGATGAGTTTCTATAGAATGCATAAACAATGTTATTAACTACCTGTTTCTATTCTCGTCGTTAAGATCCAAATTAAGAATATCTTCGCATAAATCTTCTATTTTCAGCTCAGCAGTTGCTGAATCAAAAACCAATACATAATATAAGCAAATATGTGGACAATAAGTCATGTATAAGTAGGAATTAAATACATGGAAATAAACTAAAATTATATACATTTGAACTTAGCTTGGCAGGAGATAAATGTAATCAGCATAACTACATATATTATGATTCGAAAGAGAGAAACACTTACCCGATTCTGAATCCAGTTTAAGATTGAGAGCTGAATTAAGAAGATCTGATACCGATCAAATCTGAGTGGTGGGCGTGGTTGCGAGTGTTTGAGGAGTTGAGTCTTGAGTGTAGAGTCTGTCGACTACTCGACTGTAGAGAGGAGAAGAAGGACTAAAGGAGGCGAGAGGCGATAGTTTTAGACTTTTAGGGTTAGATTAGAATCAAAAGCCGGGTTCGGTAAAGTGGGCTGAGGATTGGGCCCAAACTATATATCTGTAGTCTGTAATGTATACCGCTTATATTATATATATATTATATATTTATATAAAATGATAAAATTAAAACAGGTCGGGTTCGGGTAATTCGGGTCTACCCGAAAATGACCCGAAAATTTCGGGTACAAATTTAACCGACCCGAAATACGAAAACCCCGACCCTAATTCGTATTTTTTCGAGTCGGGTTCGTGTCCGGTTTCGGGTCGTGTCTGTTTTTGCCACCTCTAGAACTATGCACTTCCATATGTGTTTCCCTAGCAAAGCAATATTAAAACCATACAAGCTCTTAAAACCCATCCCTCCTCGGCTTTTCGACATACTCATACCCTCCCAAGACAGCCAGTTCACACCCTTAGTCTGAGTCGAACCCGACCTCCACCAGTAGCCGTTGAACAGTCTCTCAATCTCCTGAGACAATGTCTTAGGAATTAAAAAACACGACATACTATAAGCCGGGATTGTTTGAGCCACGTTTTTAATCAAGATCGATTTCCCAGCTCTAGAGATCGGCTTAGAATTCCATCCTTGAATACGTTTCACCACTTTATCTTTCACATACCCAAAAACTCTTTTCTTTGATCGACCCACCAAAGACGGGAGACCCAAGTAATGACTGCTAGTAATGTCTTTGTGCACACCTAAAACTGCAGATAGTTGGAGTTGTTTATCCATCCGAACATTCGAACTAAACATGATTCCTGACTTCTGATAGTTAACCACTTGACCTGACATCTCTGCATAAGTCTCCAGAATCTCTTTAATGCATGAAGCTTCCGCAAGAGATGCTCTGAAGTAGGGCTGAGCATTCGGTCGGTTCGGTCTAAAACCGAACCGAACCGAAATAACTGAAAACCGAAATGTAACTTTTTTATTAAACCGAACCGAACCGAATTATCTATTAAACCGAACCGAAACCGAACCGAAATAATTCGGTTAATTCGGTTTCGGTTATGAGAAAACCGAATTTTCCTGAAAAACAAGCAAAAACAGGATCTGCTATGCGGCCACCATCTGAAAAACAAGAAAAAAAAAACAAAAAAAATTTAGTCCGCATTAGTCATGTACAGGCAGGAGCCAGAAGATTTTGTTTTGTTCAAATGCAATCAATCGCACTACATTATATCACTCATAGTTTATTAAAAATCGATCAACATACGGTATATAAGATACAATACCTTTGAATCTTTGATTTGAGTCTTGAATACTAGACATGGATTCTTGAAATCGGCGAGCGGCAGCTAGTGACTGAGTACCAGGGGAGAGGCGGATGCGTGGAATTAGGTTAGAAATGTGTTGGTATGAGACTCTCTGGGTAAGTATGTTATATTATTCCATAAACTATTTCTATATTATACATATATATTATAATTTAAAAATAATACATATATAATTCGGTTATTTCGGTTATAACCGTATTTATAATTTTAATAACCGAACCGAACCGAATTGTTATTCGGTTAATAACCGAAAACCGAATTAACCGAAATTTTCAGAAAAATAAAAACCGAACCTAACCAGAATTGTACGGTTCGGTTCGGTTCGGTTATTCGGTTTCGGTTCGGTTTTGCTCAGCCCTACTCTGAAGAACAAAAAAGAGTCATCGGCAAACAAGAGATGGGACACCACAGGGGCATTAGGGCCAATCTTACACCCGTGGATCCTACCCTCCTCTTCAGCAGTATCTAACAGGTTCGATAGCCCCTCTACGCAGAATAAAAAGAGATAAGGAGAGAGAGGATCTCCTTGACGGAGACCTCTCTTGGGGGTGATAGGGCCAACAGTCAACCCGTTCAAATTAATATCATAAGAGACCGTGGAAACACATCTCATAATCCAGCCAATCCATTCATCACAGAAACCAAGGGATTGCATGCGATTTTTCAGATACTCCCAGCTCACTTTGTCATAGGCTTTACTGATATCCAGTTTAAGAGCAACCTCACCTTGGTTACCACCTCGACCCCTTCTCATATGGTTCACGACTTCAAACGCAACAATATGGTTTGAGTATCAGATTTGATCCTGATAAGCCCTCCTCCTAACAACTTGAGATTTTAGAAAAATTGGTCACTTAACACAATGTCAAGTTAAAGAGTTCGAGTCAAATATATTTAAAATTCGGCCTAAGCTAGTTAGTCGTGAAATATATTTTTTTTTGTGTTTAAAGTCAGCATAGTTAATACTCAAACCATAACCACAACACTTGAACAAGTTCGTAACAAATCAGAGTTTTATCCGTGTACCTATTTAAACGAGTTCGTAAGGAGTCAAACTCAAGTAATTGAATTTTGTTCGTAACACTATGTCCACTTGCCCTAGCATCTATTCCATCAAACATGCATGGGAGGTGTAAAGCTCGGCAGTCGGCAGCAATTGAAGAGGGAATAAAGGTGTCCTTTATTCGGTATGCATTGTGAACTCTTAACCAGAGAAAGATTAAAGGCATCTTTTATTTGGTCTGCATTGTGAAATTATATTAACCCAAATTTCGTCACATTTTATAAAACAAAATTCGTCATAAACAGTTTTAAATGAACACTTAAAGCCATCAAGTCTCGTTAAAAAAAAAAAAAAAAAAACCGCCATGTTGGTGTTTATATTGAGATGCTGCATCGGTGGAAAAAGCAAAAATTAAATAGTCGATTAAGATATGGAAGAAAAGCTTGAGAACAGACTGAACAGTCACTGCAGCTTCCAACTTGAATGACTGCCATCTTCTACATCTCCTCATTTAAGATATCATGTCTCAGTTATTGCTAGTGGTCCTCACTCCTCATAACTGATCACCCTTCAGCCGGATCTATAGATATAACTCCTGTTCCATGGCCACGAATACACGACTATTTTTAACTGATCGTACACCATTAATAGCATAGTTAGATGAACATGAGATTAAAAGCCAGAGCCTGCCTTTAACATGAGATTTGTAGCTATATTTACACCATTAGCTGAAAATCTAAAAACAAAATAGACTCTTCAGGCTCCAGTACTTGATTAGGTGCTCTTGGAAGTGAATTGGGGAGTACACACCTACCGTATATCTACAGGTAAATGAATATTTGAAAATGCTTAAAATTTTATATTATCTTTTTAAAAATATTGAATAAAGCTAATATAGTATGTATTATGTAGTATTACTCTATCTCACATTATACATTATAACCCAAAAGAATCGCATATATATTATGAAGATGAGCTGCTCCTTACAATATCACGAAAACTAAAGGTAAACTGGGGCTTTTGAAAATGAAGCAAGCTACTAACTATATAGAAAGTTCTTCACCATAGATGCTTGACTTCACCCAGCAAATAGCTCAATGTACAATAAGGCCAACGGACCTGCATTCTCTGCACAGAAATAATGAGGTAGATGAATCCAATAGCTTTCATCTCCTTTTTCTTTGGGGGGGGGGGGGGGGGGGGGGGTATGGTTTCAAATCTATTTTTTATATAAACTACTTAAAAAAATTGCATTCACCTGTGGGGGTGGGGGGTTATGGTCCAGAAATAAAAATTTAGGTTATATTGATATGGTCGCAGAAATGTCATTGGGTAAATGTTTAAGTTTAAAGTCAATGATTCAACAGTTGGTGCATCAGGCTTTCTTCCAACAGATTATAGCTATAGTGTTATGTATTAGCCCGTTATAATGGTAGCATGAGCTTGGGTGATCCCAAACATATATGGATAATAATTGTATATTTACACAATTATTTTAAAAGGTATGTCTTAGGTCACAAAATATGGGAAGGATTGTTTGGTAGTAATCTAATATGAATTGAATTCCGATTTGAGTTAGATTTCAGAATTGGATTCTAATTGGAGTTAAGTATTTCAGAATTAGATTCTAGTTTAGCTAAGTTTGAGATGGTTATATATACCTAGTCATATTAGGTGTGCTCAAGATGCGGACTTGGGTATCGTTTGAGAGCAGATGCTTGAGTATCCAAGTTTGAGTGATTGTACTATTGACAATGGTTTTTCACTGGGTAATTGTATTTCTGGGACTATATCAATATAACTTGAATACAAGTTGGGACGTGGGTTTCCTGCGTCATATATTTTTGTTTTTGTGTGTGGGCTTTGCATTAGAAGTTGAATCTTGTATGTTTTTACCATATAAAACATAAATGGTAAATTACCATATGCATAAACTAACTCACCTCACTGTAGCACAAGAGAAAATTCCTCAAAGTTTGATGGTTTAGCAAGCCAGTTGTTCAGAAGTGGACTCCCTTTAACAATCTTAGATGCTGAACGGTAATCTTGAGCCCCTTCCTGCAAAAACAATCGATGATTAAAATTAGAGTACATCAGTAAGAATAGGTTCATGTTCTGGTTATAATTAACTCTTTAAGCCCAAAAGTATAGGTCAATGGTATATCCATGGCCCAAATCCAAATACCTCTGGTTTTAGGAAAGATGGTCACCTCACATATCCTTGCACCCATGGCGATAACATTTATACCAGCCCCATATATATTTATGTATTTATGTTATAAAAATCGGAAATGTCATACACTTGTACTTGCTTCTGTCGTTAAAATTCGAGTAATTGTCCAAATTTCTGAGTACTCATTTTCAACATCCAGGTACTCGGTTAGTTCTGATTCGGACATCCTCCAATTTCAGAGAACTTCTGTGACTTGACCAATTATTATAACACTAATAAATTATTGATGAGACTAGTTTTAAGTGAAAATTATCAGTAAATATATACACATATACATGCATACAGTAGAATATGTAGAACTCATAGATGGCAAGCTACAGTGCATCAAAAACATTAGAAGATGAGAGCAAAATAAGTACTGTAACAAAGTTTGGTTCATAAACATTAATATAATATATGGGAGCATAGACTTCAAATACACATGCATGACACAGTTTCTTTTAAAAAATTCTATATCTAAGTGTTGGAATTTTGTTTTCAAATTTTTAATCAAAGAAAGTAATATGTTAATACGTATTAATACTCTCAACTCACCTTCAAATTAATAATATTTCTAAAACAGAATTAATTTTAAATTATAGACATAATGTGATATTAAAACATAAGTGATTCATCCCATCATCATTCCACCAAACACCACTAGTCACAAAAAGTAGTAATAGATACATCTATGAAATCTGAAGTAACCTTGAGTTTTTGATATGAAATCTTGCTGCTAAAGTATCTGGTTAAGCATTCATGCCTTAATGACAGAAACAGCTCGAATAATCGTTTCCTGGCACAAGGATAAGGTTATGTTACAGATAATGTAAATTACAAAGCAATATCCACAGAAAATCTATAGAGATGTTAAAGGGATTAAATATAGATGTTTGATAGCTTTACTTGCATAAAGCTGACTCGCTGGATGGAAATTCTGATCCTTTTTTGGAGGTGCCTTGTTTTCTTCCAGTAGTTCCAAGAATGACTTCATGATAGCCTGACTTGTCCCAGCCAATTGAATACCTGTGGTACAAAGCATAATCCTTCTGTAAGAGAATTACTCTAGTCAATTATTATAGAGCATACTGAATTAATTTGTTCATCCAGACCAATATTTAAGAGAGTGTACCCGCATGTTAAAGTGGATGAAGCAGTTTCAGAGTGCTGGAACTCCTTTAATGGTGTTGACGCCACTGAAAATACTGGCTATCAATTGCAACCAGAAAATATAATTAGTCCACCCCGTGCCTGTTTGAGTAATCTTCACCACCACCCGAGAAACACACAAATGACTTCATCAATATATGATAAAGACAAAAAATTAAAAGGAAAGACATTCTGCACCTTACAACCTTATTAACTTGGAAGGGACTCGTCAGCTTGTCAGAAAGTGGCAGAATCCGATCATATAAAGATCTTTTTAATTGATCTTCCACTTCACTGATTTCAAATTTATGAAGAGGCTGCCCAACAGTTACAGTAGATAGGTAAACTGGCTGAAGAAAATAGGAGAGCAAAGCTCCTGCAGCAAGAGAAAGAGACGACTTTATAGGCAAGTTGGTGGGGAAGAGGTGAAATCCCACGGCATATAACATTCAATTGGAAGTAACAGAACCACAAAGTAAGTATGAAGAAAAGATAAAGGTGAAATGAAGAACTCTATGTTGTTTATAAGGAAATAAGAAAGTGATTGCCTTCTCGTATCATAAACCTGCTATTATAACCAACGCCAAGATGTAAGCATTCGACTGTCCTGATTTAGTTATGAGTTTGTACTGGATCAAAACTATCTGACATAGTAAGTCTACAGGTTACAGATGACATCTGTGCTTATCATATTTATTACTCTTCAAGAATTCAATATTAACAAGGATATGAAATGAAATTGTATAGATACCTTGAACTCCAACAACATTCCAACGTGCAATCTTGTCAGAACAGCTAACTGACAAGGTTGCCTCTCCACGGCCTGGCTTTCTTTGAACGGTACCAATTACTTGTGAGCAATCACCTAGAACATGACGGGGTAACTTAATAACCAAGAAACATAGAGAAACCAAGATACACAAACTCCTAAGCATCTATATTATATCAAATGAACATAGAGAAACTATTAAGATATTTAATCAGCAGTAGAAGTCCAGGTTGTGAAAGTGTATGACATGCAGGAAGAACCGAAGATAGCACTACTTCATAATCAGACACGATTTACTAGACACAGGCTATATATGGATTGTCAATCAGGCTTTTTCATAAATGAATTAAAAGTAGAGAGAGCTAAAGGGACTGGAGGGACCAAAGATTACCATCTGTCTTAACAGATGACTCCAGAAATTCTTCCATAAGATCATTAAGTTTTTGCGTAGAGGAACGTGAATCCCCTTCTCTCAGTGAACTACTTAAACAAGGAAAAAGTTGTGAACACAATGAGGCGTCCCCACCTACAACATATAACAGACACAATATAACGATTCGATACAGAATTACTAACGTAATCCCACTAAGAAACACTCAAAACATGGACACTTACAAGGCAACTGTGATATGTAAAGATGTAATTTCCAGCCAGGCCTCAATTTGTATTTTCCTCCGCCAAACCCATCTGCCTCCAATTGGAAAAGGAAATCATCACTTGCAAATTTACTGCTTCCATTACTGAGCTTATTATTGTTTATATGGGATTGAAGCTCTACGTAGAAGTACCTAGCAGTGGAAGTCAAACATGAACTATTGATATGTACAAATTTTAATGACTTGAATAGGCAAAAAGGGTGTAGTCACCAGTCCAATCTGTCGTACCAAAGTTTGGGCGTAAAAATACTCCCTCTGTTTTGAAATATAGGTCGTTTGACTTTTTGACACGCACTTTTAATTCCTAATGATTTTAAATATGTGCCAAAACGTCAAGCAACCTATATTTCAAAAGGAGGGAGTAAAATATATATGCCACCCTAGGAGTTCAGTGAAGATATCATAAGCTTAAGCAATGAGAGAATAAAACTAGTTGATAACATGACGGCCATTCAAAATCCAAAATTTAATTTGACAGAAAGAGAAGGGACAGAAGGGTTGTTTCATTTGCTCCTAATTCCATCCATGCTTTCTCAAGCCTCTACCATAGTAGCGAGGCTGGGCTGCAAGTAGAGTAAGCTAGATGTGCTAATGTGAGCCATGCAAACTCAAGAAAGAGGACAACCTCGTTCTTTATTCCACCTTAACAAAACTAAAGGTTAATCGGATCCAAAAAGTATTAACTGGTTAAAAGCATTTATTACTCCAACGCTAGATAAACAACACAACTAGGGTCTGTTTGGTTTGATGGAAAAGAATGGACTAGGAAAATGGAATTCAAAGGAAAAACAAACTCCTGGGTGTTTATACATGGATTTTGTACCAGTCTACATTACATTCAATAACTTTAGGGCAATACATTACTTCCTTTTTACAAGTGAGTGCTCACTCCTTCCACCTACATATATCATTCACTAGACGTACTATAAGAATGTTACACTCCTAGCATTTTCCTCACTCTCCCCTTGTCCCTCCTTTTCTTTCTCCATTCCCTTCCACCCAACCAAAAGGAGTATAATAAGGATCATCTTCTCTTTTTTTATCACAGCCTAAATAGCAATCAGGAATAACAAATAAAAGTGCGTAGCAGATGGAATGTCCAACCATAAGGATATAAAGTTCAAATAACATTTCTACATTTGAACACAGTGTTATTCCATGGTTTATATATTCTCTTATGTTTCTCGTGAGGCAAAAAGTGAGTAATGTTTCTCACTTTCTTGTGATAGCATGCATTTAGGGGCAGAACACAGAGAGTACATATATAATATATCTAATGATAGGTCGACTACTATGGTACTTCCATTTAGTAACATATGAGATTAAATAATTATACAAAACCACTTCCACTTAAAACTTAAAACTGAGATTGGTCAACCCCCCAAAAAATAAATGTCAATGCATTAAACACAGCAGAAACAAGTATAAAAGTTAACATTATAGACTAGATTAGTCTAATTTCTCTGGTTTCAGCACTAATCAAATTCAAATAACATCAACTTTATTTAAATGCCATTGCATTGAAAAGCATTTAGACTAATAAAGCTTAAGAAACTGATGTTGAAGCATTCAACACACCAAAACAATCATTTATATATGAAAATATATTAATAGACTAGTGCAGTACAACTAAATTTTTAGCAAAAATAATCAAATCTAATTAAAAGGCAAATTTTGACAATGCAGATACACAAAAATCGAACCAACAGAGTAATTTGCAAACTAAATACCTCAAAAGAGCTCTTCTAGCTACAACTTCAGCATGTGAATCATTCACCACATCACCATTCAAACTAAGCCGCGACCGTCCAATGCACTTAGTTCCGGTCCCCAATGCAACAACTTTTAATTCTAATCACACAGAGCAAACAACCAGATCACCCCTTTGAAAACAAAATCAAATACGATTTCACACAATCACATCAAACCAAAGCCAAAGATTCCAAAACTGTATTATATATTATTACACTTAAATTAACATCATAATAAAATAAGATTACAAAATTACATCAACTGCAAAACATATACTTTAAAATTACAATGTTATAAGGTGATTGTTTCAATGCACTTAGTTCCAGCATCCAATGCAACTAAGACGATCATCCAATGCACATTGTTCAAAGCAACTAAGCAGATCGTCAAATGCACTCAGTTCCATCAAATGGAATCATTTAAAATATAATGGTATTCAAAAAGTGATGAATCTCTTTGGACTTTGTTAGATGATGAATTCTAAGGGATTTGTAACGTACTTTTACATATCTCCAAATTTAATGTGATTTTAAAGGATTTGTGCTTAAAGACTAAAGACTCTCGATCAATTCGAGATTTTATGCCATGAAAAATCATAATCAACTATAATCTATCAAAATCCATAGATTATGATTAGTCCTGTTAAAATATCAGAATCTGAATTTAATACACTCCTTAAGTTTCAATTCACCAATCATGTCACATCAATTCCAATCGCACAAACTATCACAAAATCACATTAAAGAGGAGTGTGTTCAATCCAGAGTTTAAAGGATTTTTTTTTCATTCATGAAATCTAAGTATTTAAATTAAGATTTAAAAAATGCATTATAATCTTAACGCGTTCGATTAGGATTTTAAGTTATCATCAAAAATCTGATGGTATTTAATCAGAATATTAAATTACGCTTAAGAACCTGGTAGTATTTAATTGGGATAATTTCTAGTAAAATATGATGGTATTAAAAGACTGTTTTTTTATAACTTTATAAAATGATGGATTTGTGAGATTTGTTAGTGTATTTTATATTTTTAAAAATCTCTGCCCAATTCATGAAATTTAAGAAGATTGTGCATAAATTTTAAAAACTGTACATCAAGTGTAAAATATTTTACCTCAACTCCGCAAAATCATCAAAATACGCTACAATCCATTAAAATCCATAAATTATTACTATTAATCCATTAATAAATCAACTGAATACAAGTCAAACACATTCTTTAACCAAATTACATGTAACACACTTTCCACGAAAATACGTATCAAGGGCAAAACTTTACAAGTTAAATGTCCTACACTTGATGACACTCAAATTAAAACTAAAAACACAATCCTACCTCAAAATTATCCACAATTTTGGCAAACCACATCTTATCAAACGCACACACTTCGAAATGAATGTTGTAGGATTGATTAATCACACACCAAAACAATATCTAAATCACGCCTTAAAAACAACTCTGCAATCCAATTAAACACGATTCCCACCAAATCAAACACAAATAACTCAATCACTGAACATACGAACTCAATTAACAACAAAACACACAATTCAACCTCAAAATCAACCACAAATTACAGAAAACACACCAAATCAAACGCAATCACTTAGCGAAGCAAATGTGGTAGGGTTAAGTAACAGAATTGGCAACCTTGAGAGGGAGAAGAGACGATAAAGGCGGCGAGAACGGAGACCTCGCGACCTTGAGGCTTTCCTTTCTTAGGCAGAGAGTTGTACTTTGATATGACAGCTTGCGAGACCTTGTCTCCCCACGACGGCGGCGAAGACGAGGTGGTTGTGGTGGTGAATGTTGATGAACGGGACGCCATTTTTGGAGAGCTCCGGTGAGATGAGCTCACTGGTGCGAGAGAGATAGGAGGGAGTGGATAATTCAGATTTCTCACTTTTTTTCTGTTATATAACTTTCCTTTTTTTCTTTTCTCCAAAACGTTTTACAACTTATATTTGTAAATCAATTATATAATTATTTAGGTAGAGTTAAGTTCTATGAAGTACATAAAAACATTGGAGTATTCGAGTACAAATCATAATTTTTTAGTTTAATCATAAATAATATCTATGATTACCCAAATTTATATATAATTTATCATTTATATGTAGTATTAAACATAATTGTCAATTAATCATTAATATCTTTCAACATTAACAAGCATTAAGATTCTTGTTCTATTTATAAGTTATATTGCAGAACATAACGTCCTACGATTTATAAAAGTCACTGTTTTATCTTTTGATTACAATGTTTATGTTGTAGAACATAATCTGCAGGTTGTTGATGTTTACAAATATTATAGAACAAAAAAAATAAGATTTAAGTGACTAGATTATATTGTATCAATTTTGTACTCCAATACTCCAATATTTTTTGTACTCCATAGAACTTGACTCTATTTAGGTAATCATAAAAATTAATATATACTTATCACTTATTTTTAATAAATTAATATCTGATAAATAATTTCTTAAATTAAAATTTAATAAAAAGATTTTATTCGGATCACTTGCTTGTAATCCAAAATTTAGATTACGTTTAAGCAAGTGTTTTTACTCAACTTTTATAAATAAATTTTGAATCATAAATTGGGATTTAAACTAACTTCTTACCTGTTAATAAGTCTAAAACAATCAATTTCATTCATGACTTAATCGCATAAAATTGATTTACACAAATTAGTTTCTTATGCAGTAACACACCTTTAATTAATCATCCTTTAAATTATAAATCCTGAAACTTTTTGCCCGCATATTTTACACCCCTAACCCAAGACTTCATACTTATTTACAAAAAATATGTCATTCCAAAATGCTTGAATGGTTTGTTAGAAATCTTTTTACAATGTACACATTTCTCCACATTAGTAAAAAAACAAAAAGACTTCACTTGCTTTCTTGACTCCCGTTAAAGCATATACCATCTTCTTGATAATCACGTATGATAGAAACAATTCCAGTATTGTCGAATCCTATTTTCATATCTTCCATCTATGCTTCTCTTTTTCAAAAACAAACGACACCGAGGTTTTGTTCTCTCACCCAATACCATCTGCTTTACTACCTAATCGGTAAATGATTTCTGCTCTGTTTTGAATTATAATTCAAATTCATATTAAACCATGTCTTCATTTGTGCAGCACAACTAATTGTTTTTCTTATATTGTACAATCTTTAGACTAAACCTTATTTTTCAGAGTTGAAAGAGCTTTGTTTGGTTTGTCTGTTGTTGACATTTTTGTAGCTTGAATCGTCTTGTGTCTAACTTTTCTACGTGTCTTTATAAATTTCTAGGTAGCATATTGTTGTGCCATAAAATCTCCCTGGGCTTATTTTATAGCTCATTATATTATCTGGGCTTTATTTGAGCTTATTGGAGCTATTTGATAAACGATATTGGGCTCCACCGTGGCTGGGTGAACCATTGAAGGCATACAAGCAGGTTCTTGGGATTGCATTGGAGGTGCAATGGAGGCTGCCAATGAGATGGGGTTGTACCTAAAGGCGTTTTAGGAGTTACCTCTGCTAGGGGTTATCGCTAATTGCATCCTGGGCTGTAGCTGTGAGGCTGCAGTTAGGGGATGCCGCTGGCAGGGCTTCCGCCGCCTGGGCAGAATTGCAGGCAGACTCCAAGCAGGACTCTTCTTCCTTATTTCTAGGAGGACGAATTGGAGGTGGATTAGGAGTGTATCAGCTGTTATTTATCCACGAATTAGAGGATAATCATGCTTGTTTAGAGATAATTACAACATATATATAAATCTAGTGCAAATATTCGGATATACATTGAAGATGAAGACTTCAAGTGACCTACCACTACTAGAAAATCAGCATTAGACATCACAGATTAGACATCAGTCAAAAAAATCACCGATGTTAAACGCTTTTTGCACATCACCGAGAAAATAAGTGATGTCTTTTTAGTCATTGTCTGCGAAGGTTGAAAAGGCTGTAGAAGTCCTCCAGCTCTCCAAGACTAAAGTAGCTGATTAAAAGGCATATCATCCTAGTTAATTATCTACTTAAGGTTATATTGTTATATAGATGTTCTTCTAGAGGTTGAGCTTCTGAATGATGGTTTTTTTAGATAATTACAATGCGGGAAACAATCTGCTTTTTTTTTCTCTTTCAATACTTATGTAGACTATATATAGTTCAAAACTAAAACATTTTGAATATTGTTTGCATTTTGGGCTATTGAAATAGGGTATTCATGAATAAATTTTGGGCAATTGATTGGATGAACTGATGTCAAAAGCAAGCACACATATCAGCTAACAAGAAAAAGACCAATGTAAAACTATATAATAGATATCACAAAATAAAAAAACTGATGGAAAAAATAAACAAAGACATCGATTTTATAAAAAAAAAAGAGAAGTACCACATCGCTCTTGGTAAAAGACTGATGTAAAATATTAAGCTGCACATCAGTTTCACAAGTTTTTCGATGTTAATGTATCGTTTTATTGTATATGTGATAAGTTTAAAATGATATATATGGCATACGAATGAAGAACTGAAATCATATGAAGGTATATATTGAAGAAAAATACATTAGATATTAAAAGAAAATGATGTTAAAACTGTTTATAAACATCAGCTAAAAAGTTATGTGTAAAGCACATACTTTTCTCATCGCACGCGAAGACATCGCTCAGATTTTTAATAGACATCGCTTATTAGCCGATGTCTATTAACAAATTTCTAGTAGTGTACTTGGAGTGGGATTCCGCTGGATAACAACTAAAGAAGGCTGATTTATCCCAAACTAGAGGGGATAAGAGCTTATCTTTTACCAACGCTTATCAAGAACTACATTGGGCTTGATCCCTATAAATAAGGTATGTAGGTGCAAAGGGACGATTCGAAATCACAAGTTCTACACTCTAAAGAGAGGCACGTGTAACCTTCGTGACGTATTTTTCCGAGCAACTGCGGGACGGAATTCCATAATTCCGGCCTCTTTGTTTGGTCCTTTGCGAGCTCAGCCCCTAAACACACTTGTTTATCTATATTTTGTATTAACGGTAGCCCCTACAAGCTAGCCGTGATTCGAAATCATTTGAACGTTATTTAATCACCGAGACCTAAACTCTTTAATGAATTTCTTCTAATGACTTATAGTTTGCTTGGCTAGCTGATCCTGTATCATTTGATCTTCATTTTGTACATTGTCGTGTCATACTTATTATCATCTCTTGTCTTAATTATCGTGTTGAGTTAATGCTAATACATATTATGTTACATTATGTTTTATGAACTTCCAACCAAACATCAACAACAATCAACAATTCATATAATCAACCCATATTATATTTACAAACTATAAGTACAGATCAACAACAACAACAACAACAACAACAACAACAATAATAATAATAATAATAAATCTAATTATTTTATCATCCTTATGACTATGAGGTTGAACGAAGAGGCTGGTGATGCTATAACGAGGCGACATGGGTGATGATGGGGTGGGGGCTGGCGATGAATCAGGGTAGGGATGAGCGTGGTTCGGTTTGGTTCGGTTTCGACCGAAAACCAAACCGTAACCATATTTATTCGATTTTTAAAATCAGAAACCAAAACCAAACCAAAATACCGTTGGTGCGGTTTCGGTTTTTAATCATGGTTTCGGTTTGAAATTGGTTTGATTTCGGTTTTAAACCAAACGAAAAATTTTCTTATATTGTTTTTCTAATTAAAAATTTTTCTTGTTATCTTTTTAATAATAGATGATGTTAGAATTTGAGTACAAGAAAGTAAGATGCAACCAATAAATAAATGAATAAGCTTTACCAAATTGATAAAGATTTAACAGTACAAAATGAGGGAGAATAAAGCAGACTTAAAAATATTAGCAAGTATGATTGTTTGGCTTAGCATATGTAAAAACATATGTACAGAATTTAAAAGATTAGCAGATTACATAAACCTTGAGTAAAGTAAGTTCCAGAACAGATTAAGATCCAGTAGATCAACAACTAAAAGCAAAGAATAGAACAGCAGACTCCAAGGATCAGAAATAAAAGCATAGAACAGAACAGTAGACAAACACTAGCCGGAAACATAAATGAAAAAATTATAATATAATTTATAAAATTAAATTAAGATATTATTATTATATATATAATTTAATATATATATATATATATAATTCTATTCGGTTTGGTTCGGTTTATATTCGGTTTTAAAAAATTTAAAACCAAACCGTAACCATATTATTGGTTCGGTTTTTAATGGTGCGGTTTTGTTCGGTTTTTTATGGTTTCGGTTTCGGTTTCGGTTTTTGGTTCGGTTTTGCTCATCCCTAAATCAGGGTATGGTTCACAGTAGATGCTGCTGGGTTTAGCAATGGATAAGATGTGAGTGATTATCACTAAATATAATTGCTGCAATTAATGAAATTTCTAATTTATAATTTAATTTTGTTTTCATTTGACTCAAATACAAATTATTAAAATAAAAACTAAAAGCAAAGCAAGAGAAAACGTCATTAAATGACATAATTCACCCTTACATGACATCACACATCCAGACTCTATTAGCCCCACCTAGGTCACATATAGACCCGTCTCAGGTCTATCTTCGGATCTCACAATGCTTTTCATTCTCTATAATTATATTAATTATATTTAATTTTTATTTTATTAATTCTTACTGGAGCAAATTATATGTGTGTGTGTGTGTTTTATATAGATAGAAAAAATTTAGCCTTGGAAAATAGAAAGTAATGGTTTCAATTCCGTAATATGATTAGTTTAGAGCTGTAAACATTCCTAAATATAATCAATATTATGAGTTGACCAAATTTTGGTGAAGAAAAATATACCAATTAATTTGAAAGATTTATTTCTTTTATTTTTAATATTTTTTTTATCACACATTTACTTTTAGCTTATCCAAGATGTATGGGAAAATGAATAGTGAAATAGTGGAGATATGCATAAAATAGAAAGTGATTTGTAATTTTCAAATTAAATTTAGTTAGTTAATTTTCATGTAGTGATTGGTTTAAACAGATTGAAATATTTTGGGTGATGTATAATATATTTTCCGAATAGAGATAAAGTATAATTTAATATAAAATTGTCCAAAGTTAAAAAATAGGGAATTTGGAAAAAATATCCCCTTTTAACATATTAATTGCAAATATAGTTGTCTATTTTCTTGCATAAATACAGTTACATTAAAAAATCAATTAAAACGCTTGTAAAAATACGTGCCGGTTGTTCTCACAGCTCAGGAGAGGGTTTATCATCATCTTCATCTCTTCGATTGTCACGTTCTCTTTCTTCTGTTTTGATCGAAGCTCTTCGATCGTCACATTCTCTTTTTTTCCACCGAGATCAATTTAGCCTACTCTTTCTTTCGAATATGATATCTTTTGTACTGATTTATTAGCTGAGTTTAATTTCATTATAAGTTGCTTCTGTTTCGATTCAATTTCTTAATTGTAGTATGCAAAAATCCTAGCATTTGATTGTTAATTTCTTAGTTGGTGTTTGGGCGTGGTTGGTGGGAAAGAGAGGATAAAGAATTTGGTATGTTATCTCTCCAATTAGATGTTCCTTTTCAAAATTAGTGAGTTGAGTTACTGTCTCGACCTTTTTCACCGCTTTCATATCAATTCCAAAACGGGAGATGTGATTAGGAATGAGCAGATGTTGGATGTCATCACACTCAATTCAGTTGTTTTTAGTTGATTTAGTGATTTGCTTTTAATTGATTTTCTAATTGCTTTTAGTTGATTTTCTAGTTACTTTTGTGATATTAGTATTCATCCCACAGGGACACTTTATTACCTTTGCAATCACTTGCAACTCATCATGCAACTAAATGTAATTTTCAACAGATTTTTGAAAGTTGCATTTGTGCTTGCGTATATGGTTGCAGATATGATTGTGAATGCAAACTCCGTATTTTGTAAAATATATTTCGAAAAAATAGTATTTTTCCAATTTTTTTTAAAAAAATGACAATATTTTTGCAAAAATTCTCTTAGGTTTGAATATTTATGAAAAAATCCCTGAAAACAATAGGTAAAGTTTTTTTCCTATCAAACAATGTGTGTATGCTTCTTTATTAAGTGCAATAATGTCAATACTCGTACTCTAAAGTTAGTTAAGTAAAGAAGTGGATTATATATGATAAGTAGATTATGGACATGTTTGGCATAACAACTTCTTTAAACAATTCAAGATTTATTTTTATAAGTCACAATAACTTATTCATATCGTTTGTTTAACGAATTTATAAGTCAATATTTGATTTACAAAGTCAGATTATGAGAATTTGAAAGTTTTAACTTTTTTAATGACTTATTTTTGTTTTGGAATTTGATTTTACAAATATGCATAGGACTATTTTAAAAGATAATTTACGATAATTTTTTTATCGTATTACTAACTTTAATACTCAATAAGTTGTAAACACCAAAAAATAGAGCCTCTTTTTTTATAAATAACCAAGTTTAAAATAATTTTTGCAAAAATATTGTCACTTTTTAAAATAAATTGAAAAAATACTATATTCTTTAAAAATATTTACAAAAATACGTTGGTTGCATATGCAACCATATCCACAACTGCTAGCAACCATATATGCAACAAGATATGCAACTTTGAAAAAATCGGTTGAAAATTATATTTAGTTGCATAATAAGTTGCAAATTGTTGCAAAGGAAGAAAAACACCCTACGAGGCCAATCTAATATCAACATTGCAATCTAAAAAAAAACAAAAAAACAGCAACTAGAAATCAACTCAAAAGCAAACTTCATAATCCCCTTCTTATAATCCTCATAGCACCCCATATCTAAACTAAACTTCTAGTTTCAATAATCCCATTAATACCGTTCTATTTCCTTCTTTTTTGTGATGCAATACTGTGTATACACACATCAGATGCTGTGCGAGAAAGACGATCCTCCAAAGGGATATGTGTTGTAATGTTTAGTGCCTATAGTAAATGACAACCTTTCTGGACAGACGAAGCTCAGGGAAATAATAAATGTTCAAGCTAAATCGGAGAAGCTCAAGCGATCTGAGGCATCGGGAAATGCGAAGAGAGAGTTCTATATTTGCAAATAAGATTCAAAAGATAGTTTATTTGAAAGATTTTAGTGAATGTAGTATATTTGAAACTAAGATCCAAAAAGCAGTATACTTGGTAAATTCCCAGAAATTTATCCAAGCATATAAAATAAAAATTAATTCTCGATTATAATTAACTTCTTATTTTTAAGTAATAAACACATCTCTCAAGTTACGCTAAACGCCCCTTATACTTTATAATTTATTAAATGTCCGTATAATATGACTTATAAATTGTTTTAGTGTTTAAATAATATGATTGTAACTTATTTAAGTGTTTAAATAATTTTAATTAGAATAAGAATCGATTTTTGTGCGGGTGCGTATAAGTATTTTTTTCTGTCATAAAACTTTCACGTCAGTGAATTGTACCGAAAGGATCGGAAAGTTTCATTCATTTATAAAAACTTTCATCTAACCAAAGGGCATGTCGAAAATCCCCACAAAAATCAGATAAAAATTTGATGTCCGAAAAAAAAACTCAAAAGAAAAGCGAAATCCGCGGAACTAAGAAGAAAGGAGAACTTTCATTCAAAAACGTTTACCGACTAATAAAAATTCATGCAGAGATGGCCCTGGAAATTTAGTCAATAAAACTTAATAATTGAAAAGAAAACCCAGATGATTAAAGACAAAAATCCACGGAAAGGAAGAAAATAAAGAGGGAGAGAAAAAAGGAGGAAAGAAAGAAAGAATCAAGCACGAAAAATTATGTCAGGCACCGAAACAAAGTCATCTAAAATGACACAATCAATATACTTATATAAAGGAGAAGCGTGGGTCGTGTAGGTGGCACCTCTCACATCGCTCCGTTATATTTTTCTAATTTTCTGGAATTTTTGGATGAAAAATATCAAAAATTAGAAGTACCTTTTTTAGTTTCGGATATATTAGAAGCAAGTTTCAAAATCTGATTTTGTTTCAGATTATTTATGGAATATAGTAGCTTGAAGGGGTTTAAATCTGATGCGAGGGGCGTGTAGGTGGCGCCTCTCACATCGTTCCGTTCTATTTTTCTAATTTTCTAGAATTTTTCTAATTTTCTGAAATTTTGGGATGAAAAATATCAAAAATTAGAACTACCTTTTTTAGTTTCGGCTATATTAGAAGCAAGTTTCAGAATCTGATTTTGTTTTATATTATTTATGAATATAGTAGCTTGAAAGTTTTAATCTGATGTGAGGGGCGTGTAGGTGGCGTCTCTCACATCGTTCCGTTCTATTTTTCTAATTTTCTAGAATTTTCGGATGAAAAATATCAAAAATTAGAATTGCCTTTTTTAGTTTCGGATATATTAGAAGCAAGTTTCAGATTCTGATTTTGTTTTAGATTATTTATGGAATATAGCAGCTTGAAAGTTTTAATCTGATTTTGTTTCAGATTATTTAATTATGGGAAGGAAGCACCTATAAATACCCCTATAGGTTGTAGGGTTTTGGATCATCTAAACACAAGCTACTCTCTTTCAATACCACAACCCTACCTCTGTCTGGTGATAGTTCTCTTGCTCGATTTCTAACTCGGTGGTGCTTTTCTTCTGCAACGATAAGTGAAGGCTGTTTATATAGTATTAAAAAAAATAAAGGTTGTTACAAGCAAAGATAGTTATAAACCGCTATGTGGGAGTCGACAAATTCAAACACGGGAGAGGAATACAGTCTTGACATGATATTGATGGATGATATCAATAAATTAACTCTTAGTGATGTATGTTTGTTGGTTATTCTTTTATAATATTTGTTTTGTTCATTGGACATATTTGTTGTTGTTAATTTTTATATGATTTAATTTGTATACCGGAAAAAATTGTTCATGCATTATCTGTTTGCTCCGTTCAAAAAACTTTTAAGTGCAGATTGTTCATATAGTATCAAAAAATAAAAGTTGTTACAAGCAAGGGTAGTTATAGACTGCTATCTCACGGATATAAGTTATATGTCTTTGTACATAATCAATCCAAAAAAATTGGAGGAAGGTGACAATGTAAGAACATGATTACTTTTAAAAAAAACAAAAAAAAAATTAAGATTTGTCGTGCTTTAAATTGTTAATTACGTGTAGAAATTTATTTTCATTTTTTCAACATGAATTATAATCTAATTTTTCAATTTTATATATTAGTATTGGTATTACATCAAGTTTTTTATAATATAAAATTTATTTTATCCTACAAATATTAATTTGTAATCATTAATATACTTTTTATAAACAGCCACAAAATTATTGCATTCTACAAATATTAATATTGAATCATTAATATAATTTTTATAGGCCGCCGCAACGCGCGACTTCTCAACTACTCGTTAATAAACGACAAACAAAATCGCAATATACGATCAAAAAGCCATCAACTATGATACACCCTCGGAAGGAACACAATAATTAAAATTAAAGATACAACAAGTCTTATAAATCTAGTTATAAATGAATCACAAAATTCAATTATGTAATATATAACCAATTACAAAGGACATATAAGACAAAATACATTTAAAAGCACTAAGATAAAAGAGTTTGAAATCATACCATTATCGTGGGGTCACACTATACCATAGATTGCATTTAGCAACCAGCGAAAATAGTTGTTATATTATGAAAAATCATTGCAATAGAGTCTATGGCAATGATTTTCAAAAAATTGACCGTTAACTTTGCCCTCGTTGCCATAGGGCCCTTTATGCAATGAATTAACACATGTATTGCAACAAGTTCAAATCATTGCCAAAGCCACATATTGCAACAACTTTTCCTCTATAGCAATGATATTTAAGTCATTGCTGTTGTTTGTTCTTTTATTGCAACAAAAATTTGCAACACATTTTTTTAATTAAACATTGCCATATAGGATCTGTGGCAACAATTTTTTGTCCCAAATGCAATATAATTTAGAGTATTTACAATAGCAAAAGCAATATCTAAGGCAACATTATAAGCATATATTGCAACGGCTTGTTAAAAATTTGACATGACCATTTCGAAAATACATTAATCCACCTTCAAAGGTTCATTACAAGAACATCCCAAAACAATACTAAGACTATTACCAACTACACGTCTAGAACAATCAAGAAAATAGGCAAAAGTATCACACTATACCATAGATTGCATTTAGCAACCCCTGAAAATAGTTGCTATATTATAAAAAATCATTGCAATAGCGTCTATTGCAATGATTTTCAAAAAATCGACCGTTAGCTTTGCCCATATTGCAACAACTTTTCTTCTATAGCAATGATATTTAAGTCATTGCTGTTGTTTGTTCTTTTATTGCAACAAAAATTTGCAACATTTTTTCTTTAATTAAACATTCCCATATAGGACTTGTGGCAACAAATTTTGGTCCCAATATGCATTGTATTCAAATGATTTACAATAACAAAAGTAACCTCTAAGGCAACATTATAATCATATACTGCAACAATATGAATAAAAAAAATTGACATGACTATTTCGAAATTATATTAATCTGCCATTAAAGGTTCATTACAAGAACATCCTAAAAAAAGGTAAGAATGTTACCCACCACAAATCTAACCATGCCCACACAACCACAACCAAGAGCAGTTACAATCCTAAGTCTAGATTATTACACCAAAATTTTGATCAACAAAAAATGAGTAACAATAGACTTGACATATCAGGCCCATTGTGATTGATTATTCCAAGAGCACGATGTGCTGGGGCATCTCTAGAAATCAACAAAGCACCCTCAATTAGATTGTTAAGAGCCTGATGCAGAGCAAGTTCCTCAACAACAATTTCAGTGGATTGTGCAAGTTCATATAGGTCTACAGAGCGTTATTGCTTTTGAGACAAAGGCTTCAAAGCCCCAGCCAAATCTGGTAGCACATCCGCACCATTACATGGTCTTTCCTAACACAAAGTAATAGAAAATGTCAAGATTGACAAACTGTATAATCAACCATGACACTATACACATGTAAAGTTCTATATAACTCAATGATGGTAAAGTGAAAACAGAGCACATTACAACTAAAGAACAATCTGTAACATAATTCGCCTCATTTCAAAAGTTACTGACACAACAACTGTCATATTATGTTTTAAAAGTGATGTTCATGTAGGGTCCCTTGTGCCAGTAATCCAATTAAGGAGATCTTCTATCTGCTTGCACTTGATTAATTTCCATCCGTATAGGTGGAATTGATCCTCCCTAAAAGAATGATACAACATTAGGCACCCTTGTTACGTTTCAGGTCTTAGAAACCAACATGTCCAGGCATGTAACATTTTCCATTTCGTTTTTTGTCCACAAAAATCAAACAAATAAGGCCATCAAATACTGCAGATGCCCTTAAAAAACCAAAGATAAATGAAAGCCAATTTCTAATCATCAGACAATATATATCAAAAGGAATCATCAAAAAAATATATCAAGAGGACCACCTATATAGCTTACCATTTGCACGACAACAGGCTAATGGTACGCAAAGCAGGTAATCAGAGCAGATAAATTACTCCATTACCATGGGTGAGTAATTACTCCATAGCTTAGGCCATAAATTAAACCCCTAAAATAACCAACAAGCAAAACCCACAAATTATGAACTCCTAATTTAACAAAACTAAGACCTAATTAAGAACATAAACCCTTAATTTAACAAACCTAATGCCAAATTAACAACATATAATCGATTAAACGCTTGAACAAATTCAATTAGAAACATGTACAAACTCAATTAAACACAAATCTAAATCATGAGATACTTCAAGTTATTAGGGAAAGAAGATTGATCCCTCCGTTACCAGCTTTCTTCGATCAGTCTCTCTCTCTCTCTCTCTCTCTCTCTCTCTCTCTCTCTCTCGCCTTCTTCGATCTTTTATCTCTGTCACCTTCTGTTTTCTCTCTCTCCATTGCCCGCTTTTAGTCGACTGTCTGTTTACGAGTCTTCTTTTTTCTCTATCGGCTTTATTTTGATTAACCCGGCAAAAATATTTTATTTATCCCGCTTTTGAAATTTCACTGGCCCGCCAATTTTTTTTGCCCAAAAAATAACATCTATTGCAATGATATTTAACAACATTGCAATAGAATATTCATTCTGAAATTTATAACGAAATTTTGATTCTGTTGTAACGATTTTTTCGGCATTGCAATATACTGATTTTATTTTTTCAATCGCAACGATTTTGAGGAAATTTTCTCTTGAGTGGTTGCGATATCCAATCTATGGTATAGTGTCAATACACCAATTTTTCAACATCTAATTTGCTAAAAATTGTTACTAATCAAGCACACATTATGGGGATATAGCAGGTAAAAACATGTGCTTTATAACATCCTTTTCAAAATCATCGAGCTCGTTTTCCATCTATCAGAGCCTGCTGAATTCTTTTGAATATAGACTTTTCTGCTTACTCCTAAAATTTTGCTTGTGGCCTGGATTTTTCTTTCTTCACCTTCTCAAATCTTTTCTCAATCTGCATTTCTTGTAAACATTATAGTTAATTTAGTTTTATTAGCATAACTTAGAGTATAGCTTAAGTAGTAGATATAATCACTACACCATAAAAGGCTTATAGTAACGCGGAGAAACCATTGCCCAAAGTGCTATATATGTTGCAATAGGTTCTATAGCAACAAAAGTGCCAAATTTTGGCGTTGCATCTGACCGCGTTGCAATTGGTGGATATAGCAACAAATATATCCCCATACAGCAATGAAATTATTTTATTGCAATAAATCGATATAGCAACAAATGTTTGTCTACAGCAACGCATTCCTTGTATTGCATTAGCTTAATTTTGTTTCATTTGTTATGACTTTAAGGCAACAAATATTAGACCAATTGCAATGATTTTTAATCAAGATATAGCAATGATTTCGCCTATATTGCAATAATTTTATACATTTTTTGCAACAGATTTTGATGTAATAGCAACAAATTTTTTTAAAAAAATAAAAATGTCATTGCTGCAAATACAAATAGCTAGGCATATATAGCCACAGATTTCAATCGTCTATTCAGAATCCCAATTAGTATCAAGTAGCCAACAATCCAAAAGCGGTACCATGACCGTTACAAAGTTTTACAAACCTTTCCAAATTTAAGTCGCATACATAAATTAGTCAATAAAGTTTAAGGCAGAATCTAAATAAAAGTATGTACTCTAGACGGAGATAATTAAAACTAATTAAGTCAAGAAGACTGTCATCCTTGTATTTATTTTTCTTCAAATTTCTAGAACATAACACTATTATTCTTTTCTTCGTTCTCATATATGCATGCTTTCTAGTCAGTCTTTGTTGCTGGGATTCTACGAAACCTTTGAAATTCCAGGCTGTGCTACTGGGATTCAACTGCGACCAATGTAGTTGCAGCTGATGTTTTTACCCTACTATTATGATGTTTCCTTTAAGGTCCTGCATATCACGAAAATCAAAAATGAGATGGGCAAGACATGAAGCAACTTGTGTTTGTAACAAATAAATGCATATTTACCAATCTCTATCACAAGTTATATCACTTATAAGTTATATCACTGATTAAAAACATAAAAACAACCAAATAAATGCATATTTATCAATCTCTATCACAAGTCCAATCACGGATTACCATATAGTTTTTCATTCTTTAAAAGATTGCACGACTGGTCAATGCATCACTAATGATAACACTGAGTCATGGTTTAGTAAGGACAATATCAGAAGCACTACGTGCTGCATCAGTTGCATCAGCCGCAACAATTCCAATATCAACCTTTTTAAGAGCAGGAACATCATTTACTCCATCACCAGTCATTCCACGGATGTGTTTCCTAGCTTACAAGCGCTTCACTATCTCATTTTTGTGCTCTGAAAAATTAATTAATAAAACTGTGAGAGCACTTCAGAAACCAACGCAAGCATAAATTTTCAGTTTTCCTAGCATATAAATAAAATTCAAGAAAACAAGAAATGGATGTAAAGGAGTCCAACAGAGCAGACATTTATATATGGTTAAACTTTTCTGGTCAGGAACCATATCTAAGTACAATAGTAACTTTGTTCAGGAACGATGGCCAAGTACAATAATAAATGTTAAATTTACCTCACTATGGTATAACAAATATAGTGTAGTAATTGTTTTAGATTGCTACTTGTTCTTTTTAGCATGTGATTGCAAAAATTTAATCTTAACTATGGTATAACAAAAATAGAATTCTAACCTTGAAATGAGGAGAGAGAATCAATAAAGAAAGATTATATCGGGAGTTAAATGTTTTATACAATTACAAGTATATGAATTAGCACTAACAGTGGAAAAGAACTAAAAAGTATGCAAGGAATAAATAAAAATTGAAGCCAAGGGAATAGATTGGTAATTATCTTCATATGTAAACCTGTATCTGCTTGTTTTTTCATACCCAAACTTATATTAAAGCTTGGAATCTCAAACACACCATCATGGTACAAAGCTGATGGATAAGAGTACTTCACTTGAAACACTCTCTTGTTTTCAATTTGATCTTTATTGGTTGGGCTGACCGAAGTTGGTGGGTAGACCTACAAAAACCAGGGTATGTAAAGACTAACCCTTTCTTTCTAGAAACAAGCTCACAGGAGAAAGGTGACTGGTCAAAACTAGCTTGGTTCCTAGAAGACTCTTTATCTGTTCAAGTAGAATGCATCAATTTCAAAATACAACATATAATATCATTCAGATAAAAAATAATACTTGGATAAAACAGCTACAAATAAGAAAAACATATGGATATTATTTATGGACTTCAATTTACTTGCATACTGTAAACAAACAACTGAACCTTAATAATGCATATATCATTTATCCTTACAAAAAAAATGCATATATCATTTATCCTTACCAAAAAAAATGCATATATCATTTATGTTTTTCTTATTCTTTTAAGGACCTCTACAAGCATATGATGAGATAATACTCACAAAATGCGCAGCAGACAACCGTGGTCCAAGATCCTACATCAAAATAGCAAATCCGATCAGTCATCAAAGATCTACACTTATTAACCATAGAAGCACTTTAAACAAGTCTCGATTCATAGGTTGAAGCTTTCTATTGATTCTGCGGTGAACAAAAATTGAGTAGGGAATAAAGATGGAATGAGCAGAGTTATGTAGTAGATTTTGCAAACAATATTATTCAGACATTCTATCAAACACTTGAAGAGCAATGTATATATTTCACATTTATTAAAATCAAAGATTAAAAATCAAACATATACAAAGTTAAAGTTGAATACTCATAACAAAAGGCGTACGAAACAAGCAAATGCAATCGACTGGGACATAACAAGAGAACTTACAACAGTGTCCAGTCAATGAGATGTATCTCAACACAATCACAATTGAATCCCTAATTAATTTAAAAGCTAATCGAAGCCCGAATCTTAAAATGCCCAATTCAAAAGTTTCGACAAAATCACAATTGTAGCCCTAATGAAACACCCATTTTCATTTACCAACAAATAAAAAATAATTGGAGGAAGAAAATTGATTTGGGAAAGAAAATCTATTATAAAGTTTAGTTATTTACCTCTGAGCTTGTTGTCCGAGCTTGATTGGTTTTTCCAGGTTGAATCTTAGAGCTCGAGAGTTTCTTGAGCTTAAATATGAATCTCCTGCCTAGCGCCTCTCTCTCGGATTAGGGCAGAGTAGTGTATTTTTTAGATAGATACTGTGTGTTGACTGGGATGGAAAGCCCGGGCAAAAGAAAATACAAGGAAGACCGCTTCTTTTAAGGACCCGGGAATTTTTTGGGCCCAAAATTTTAAACCCTACCGCAACGGTCATACAAACTCGTTGCAAATTCTTATTGATTTTGTAAAACTTATACTCATTTGCAACGGTTTATAAAAATATTGCAACAGCTATAGGTCTGTCAAAATTTGTTAAGAAACAGCAACGATTTATGGGGAAAATTCAGACTTGGCGTTGCTATAGCCCTTTTATGGTGTAGTGAATCTTACAATAAATGATAATATAAAATATAAAAGATAATAAATAAATGAGTTTCTGTGTGAGGGTGGAAGGGTTGGAGTCACCGAGAGCATGTAAAATCTTGAAAGATATAACAAGGAGTGATTGACTGGAAGAGTGCTCAAAAGACATAGAGAAACATATTACCGGCTTATCACTACACCATAGATGGCATATGGCAACCCCTTGAAAATGTTGCCAAATGGTGTAAAACCATTGCAGTAGAGTCTATTGCAATGTTTTAATAAAAAATGACCGTTAACTTTGCTCCCGTTACGATAGGGCGATATTGCAACAAATATAGTAACATATAGCAACGACTAAAGTAGTTGCAAAAAGTGTCATATGGCAATGGTTTTGAGTCTACAGCAACATATTTTAACCCTTGCAATATCCTATTGCAACATAATTTAACCCTTGCAATAGCCTATTGTCAACCATTGCAATATGTCGGTTATAGCAATGAATTAAACCATATTTGGCAACAAAATAGGTGCAACAGCAATGCCTATAGAATTAAAGGGAGAACAAATGGCAACATATTTCAGGTTACAGCAATGTTTTAATTACCAAAAAAGAACTAATGGCAACAATTTATAAGATATAGCAATGTTTTTACTAAAACATATCACTCACAATAGCAACAGTTTTATAGGATATAGCAATGGATTTCAGTAAACAAATTGGCATGACATGTTTGTTTCCATTACAATCCACCAAATAACTTGGTATACAAAACAAAAACCAACCAAGCTAGCCATCAACCATTGGCACATAACCACCAACTCAAAATGGACTATCCCATCAACATACTGACAACCACTAAAGTTCTAAAGTTTTGGTGCAAAGCAAAATAACAATCACTTAATAAGTACAGAGAAAGTCTACTTAATTAGTTCACAAATTCATCCAGAAATCTGAAACAAAAGTACTGCATAAGATCTGAAGCTATCATGTAGCTCCCTCGGCTTCATTTCCATCCAACTCCGCTTCAGCCCCATGATCAGTGTTGTCATCAGCCAATAGTTCGTCAATGTCAATTTGTAAAGAAGTCATTTGAACAATCTTCTCCAAAATATTTTTCAGCTTTCTGTTCATCTTCTCCTCCATTTCACAAGAAAGTTCTTCTCTTAGCTTTATCAGTTCTTCAGATCTGTTCTTTTCTCTTTTCTGCATCTTATCTAGCATTGTTTTCCTTGTCCTTCCACTTCTGCCAAGAAGCCAATTAGGCGCATGATTATCAAAGTCTAGTTCCACCGAATCATGATCACTGACTTCTTCCTCTAAATTGTCACCAGCTTTTTTCTAAAACAATGAAAATAGCAATAGTTAAGAAATGACAGATAACACATTATGTGATAATACTAATATAAAACAAGAACTTTTTACCTTCGGAAACTTGCGAGTTTTAGGGTAAATTTTCCCCTTTGATGGTGATTTAGGCAGGTTCTTCTTCTTTTTCTAGCATAAAATAAAGAATACATCAAGAAAAAAAACGACGACGTTAGTAAAATCAACATATGTTTGAATAATAGAACTTAACTGAACTTCTATGTACTATATATATGTGGTGCACGCACAATTTCGTTGCCAATCTGAGCAAAACTTTTACGGCCAGCCTTGTGTTTATCTTTAACTTTTTGCCGATTTACTACATTTTTTCTTGCCTTCTCCTTCACAAACTCATCACCCCAATATGCTATCAATGACTTGAATTGTTCTAGTGAAATATGTTGAGGCCTATTTTTTAGCCGATCCTCATCAGTATCATATTTGGTATAATAGTGTGCCTTGAATCGACTTTTGTACACCCTCCAAGACTCATCAATAGTCTTCATAATCCAATCTTTACCTTCCTCGGGAATGATGTACTTTTGCTAAATAAAATAAAAAAATTGTATGGAGTTAGTTGTAGAATATTTGAAGTATCCTAATTTAAATGTACTAAAAGTAAACAACTGTACAAGTAATAGATGTGTCATTTTTACCTTGATAAACTCCCACCAGCTATTTTTTTCCTCAGCAGGAATTTGTTTCCAGTTAACATAATCAAGTGGCACACACTCCCGTGACAATTTCCCCAGAAAACTGCTAAATTCAGCTCTTATTTTGCTATCATCGGACACCGGCTGCAGCTCATGATTGAGGTAAAGCTCTGGTCTTTCATCCAGTCTCCGGGTGAAAACCGAACTCATTTTCGTAGGTCCTCTCCTCCTTTTGATTTTAGGCTCATCTATAAAATTGAAAATATATTTGTTATCGGCGCAATATTTTCATAGTTATGAAATGTACAAGTTTAATAAATACCTTCTTGAACCACATTGGTGCCCTCTTGGTTCTCACCAGCCTTAGCATTATTCATCAACTCAATTTCCCTTTCTTTTTCTTCTTCTTCCCTTCTCTTTATGGATTCTTGCAGTTTAGTGTACGCCGCCATGCAACCAACTCCTTCGTTCACATTCATCTTTTTTATATGCTTTAAATGCTGGAGATTAGTTGGCAATGGCGGGGGAGGCGGTACAAGTTCTCCATTAGCAACCTCATGAAAAGAATGACAAAATCAGAACATAATTGAAAGAAGCATTAACATTCATGAAATGTATAATTTGTTTAAAATGCTATAAAGTGCACGAAAAAGAAATTGATTTCTTCACATTATATTGATATACATACCTTGCTCCATTTTTCAATTGGTGGTGCTGGAGAAGATAAAGTATCTGCATGATCAGGTTCCTGAAAAATGGAGCAAAATTATAATATGAAATGCACTGTTTTTATAATATAGTAACTTAAACTAAAAAATAACACAACAGTTTTACACTAATATAATTTATACCTCTACTCGCACACCTTCACTTGCTGTTTTAGACCGAGTCATTGGTCTCCTTTGCACAACTGGCTTTACAGTTTTCTTGGGCTTTAAACAAATTAATTTGAGTTATTAAACTGTGCTATATGTACTCGACTAGATAAATAATTTTTGTGAGAATAGTACAAAATTTGTACCTTCAAGACAACTTCCTCCTCTTCACCTTCACTTAGGCTATCGTCTCCCGGAACATACTCCCTATCAAAAGACAATTCTAGATCAGACAATTCCACAACTCGTTTCTTTTTTTTTGGATTTTGTAGTTACAAGTCCAAACGCTAAAGACCTCAAACCGAGCTCTTTAACACGCCGCTCATTTTCTTCAATTCTCTTCCTTCTCTGATCTTCATAGGCTTTAGCATCAACCTACATAATCATAAATTAAAATAAAGTCAGCCAAATTTGATAAAGGTATAGTAAAAGATTTTTTAATAAATTAAGTTATCTGCAGATATATATGAGCTACCCCTTGACTTGCAATCCGGTCACGCTCCTTGGATTGTTTCGGATCATTAGTAGCAGAATGCTCTACTTGCAACTGGTTATCAATATTTTTTGATTTTTTCTTTTGTTTTTGCTCTTGCTCTTGCTGAAGGTTTTGTAGAGTCACATACTTGCGCTTCACTTGGAAATCAGCAGCTAGGTACAATGATATCAATAACACAACAAAGTCAGTAACTAATATAATTAATGATCTTATACACATACCTAAAATTAGTTAAGGTTTACCTTCGAAAAAAGTAGTCCTTGGTCTGACAATTACATGTGGTTGCAACTGCTCAGCGGGTTCTATCGCTTTGTCAACAACCGTATCGATATAAAGGTCTAGCACAGATCCTTGTGGTAAGGCGTTAACAAGCTCACAAACTAACTTGTCACTATCCAGTAATTTCCAGCCCCCTCCAGCTTTCTTTACATAAACTCCACCTATTTCAGTGTATCCCACATCATCCTTCACATACTCCATTAGAACAGAGTATGAGAATTTCTCAGGGTCCATAGCAGTTGGAACTTTAAGACAACTACCACCATGATACTTGGTTTTTAGGAATTGCCCCTTGTGGGAGACCCTCAGAAAAAAATATTTTTCTTCCATCCTGAAATATATTGGAAACAAAATAAATAATGAGATAATGATTTTAGCGAACACAAGTATCATGTAAAGGCAATAAATATCTAAACATGTAATTACAATTATGTGAAAATATAATTAACATTAATGAGGATAAAATCAAAAACATAATTATCAAGAGAATTCATTACATTATAACAAAACAAGGATGCATTCTGGAATACATAATTGTCAAATCCAAACAATGCATTTTAACAAAATCAAATACATAATATCAAGAGAATTCTAGAATATGGGATTTGCAGGGTCCTCATCATTTTCTTCTTCTCCTTCAACTGGCACAAGAATTTGTTGCCTTGGAAGATCATCTCTTAACCAGTTACCATCTTCATTTTCTATTTGAAAGCGTACTTCAACATCATGCATTGTTGGTCCACTGACTTCTTCAAGTGCACCATCTCCCTGCTCCGCATCATTCTGATCCTTTGGCGATTTCTTAACAACAAAATACAAATTTGTCTCAGTACAATCCTGAATGTAGAATATTTGTTGTACTTGTGAGGCTAGAACAAATGGATCATTTTTCTGCAATATTTTCTTCATATTAATTCTTGTCAGCCCACAACAATCCTTATCTTTTTTATACCAAGAACACTTAAACAAAACTACACTTAAAATTCCCCAATAATCGACCTCAATAATTTCATCAATCGCTCCAAAGTAATTAACTTCAGAAACTATCGGGTTTCGATCTTTTGAACTTGCATAACTACTAGTAAGGGCTGACAGGAAGACACCGCTGTTTTGTGTCGTACACCTAGCATCTCTTTGCTTGGTATGAAATCTAAATCCATTTATTGCATAACCACTATACTTTTTCGCAGATCTTAGAGGTCCCTTGGCCAAACTAAACAATTCTGCAGAACATTGTAATTTTTTTTCAACTTCCTGTCTCAACCAATTGTGGAAATCTTCATGATGTGTTCTTTCTCTTTTGTACATGTTTGGATTTTCATTATTATCATACAACCTATGATGCTCCCTGGAATTTAATAGATAAAACAAATTAAAAATTTCTAGGCATAATATTAGTAAAACTAACTCTAGATGCAGTCAAATACTAGAAGAAGAAAGACATACTCGATTAGCTTCTCAATTTCCAAGTTTCCACAGTTAAAGAGAACGTATCGATGCGCATTAATCCACACTTTATCCGACAAGTCAACTGATCTTCCATCATTGTTTCTCCTTGAACCGATAGGGTATCCAACATTTGTATTCTGCTGTTCTTCTGTCTTTTTTTTCCAATTCATCACTTAAGAATCTGGAACAAAATGTTAGACATTCTTCAACCAAATACCCTTCAGCCATGCAACCTTCCGGTTTGCTTCTGTTTCGAACATAACCTTTTAATCTAGCTAAATATCGTTCAATTCCGAACATCCACCTTAGGTGCACTGGCCCCCCAATTTGAATTTCTTTACACAAGTGCAGCGGCAGGTGAACCATGATATCAAAGAATGCTGGTGGAAAGATAGTTTCAAGTTGGCATAGTATTTCGATAATTTCATCTTGCAACTTCTGCACATCCTCCAACTCGACTACTTTCCCACATATGCCCCTGAAGAATGCACCCAGCCTTATCAATGGTATTGCGACCTCTGGTTTTAAGGTCTTTATAACAGAAAATTGTAGCAAATACTGGAGAATAAAATGTGCATCATGGCTTTTGTATCCAAATATTTTTCTCTCTTCCAAGTGCACACAACGGCTGATATTAGAAGCACATCCATATGGTAGTTTGGCATTCATCAAGACTGAGCAGAAGTTCTCCTTCTCTTTCTTAGTCATATTGAAACTAGCTGGATTGATTACATAGTGCTTGTTATCAGCTGATTTTACGGGATGAAGGCTGTTACGAATGCCCATTTCTTGCAAATCTAGGCGAGCGTTTAGATGATCTTTCGTCTTTCCACCTATATTTAACAAAGTCCCTATTATTTTATCACAAATGTTTTTTTCAATGTGCATGACATCGAGATTGTGTCTAAGTATATTACCACTCCAGTATGGTAATTCAAAGAAAATGGATTTCTTTTTCCAGGGACAATCAGTAGCCTTTTTCTTTTTCCTTAACTTTCCAAAATTGTTTTCATAGTTATGTAACAGTTCTTCAATGTCCTTTCCAGTTAATGGTGGTGGACAAAGATTGGTTTCCACTTGACCATTGAATCTCCTCTTATCAGACCTAAGTTTGTGGTCAGGTGGGAGGAATTTCCTATGGTTCATGTAAACCACTTTACGGCTATGCTTCAAGTAGGATGAAGACGTGCAGTAGTGACATACAGGGCAAGCAAGTTTACCATTTGTGCTCCAACCCGATAAAACAGCGTACCCCGGAAAATCACTAATCGTCCACAAGAGCCCCGCGCGTAACGTGAATGTTTTGTCATGGTAAGCATCATAGGTTTCTGTACCTACATCCCACAACTCTTTTAACTCAGCAATCAGGGGCTGCATATACACATCTATCTCGTCACCAGGGGATGCAGGTCCAGGAATTATCGTTGACAAAGTCAAATTTTCTGATTTCATAATGAGCCATGGGGGCAGATTATAATTGACCAGAACAATTGACCAAGTGCTGTGCGATAGACCCATTGTACGATATGGATTAAATCCATCCGAAGCTAAACCTAACCTAACATTTCGAGGTTCTACAGCAAAATTTGGAAATCTATCATCCATGGACTGCCATCCCTCAGCATCGGCAGGATGTCTAAGTTTCCCGTCTTTGGTTCGTTTCACTGAATGCCATGCCATGAGTTCTGAATATTCCTTGCACATAAACAAGCGTTGCAGCCTTGGTTTCAAGGGAAAGTATCTCATTACCTTTGCAGGGATTTTATGAGTACTTTCTTTGATTTTCTCAATGGAATTAGGTCCACCAGTTTGTGGTGTTTTCCATCTTGAAACCCCGCAAACTTTAAAGTTAGTTTCATTCTCATTTTCAGCCCAATATAGCATGCAGTCATTAGGACATACATGTATCTTTTGGTAATCAAGACCCAACTCCCTAATCATATTTTTAGCTTCGTTAAAAGATGGAGGCAAATTTACATCAGGGAAGGCCTCCTTTATTAATTCTAGAATACCACTAAAGGCAGACTCGCTAAATCCATGTGTGCACTTCAATCCGTATAGTTTGATTATAAAACTTAAACGAGTAAATTTTATAGACCCCAGATATAAAGGCTGTTTTCCCTCCGCCACTAGATGATAAAATTTCTTGGCATCACTATTCATTCCAGTTTTGGCATTATTACGGATCATCTCATCAAAGTCCTCGCCTAAGCCAAACCCCATACCACAATCATCACTAACTTTTCGGTACTTTGGTTTTGAAATTTCATATATCCAATTGACAAATTCTGGATACGGGCCCTTAAGTACTAGATGATCATATACATTATCTATTGAGTGCCAAAAACGATTAGCACAATTTAGACACGGGCACTTCAGTTCAGCACCAACCCCAAAATTAGCAAACCCATTTGAAACAAAATCTTGTACCCCCTTACGATACTCATCAGTACACCTAGGACGCAGAACCCAAATCATCTCGACAATACTACACACAATGAAATATAACAAACAAGGAAAACATATAAATACATTAATTTTAAACAGGGCATACTCTTGAAAACCACAAGCTGAAAACAGGGCATTTAAATACAATTTTCAGTCATACATTTTAATAATCTAAAATCAAACACACAAAACTCAAACAATCAAAAAACAGAAGCTTACATAATTAAACCAAATGAACATAATTAACCCAGATAAACCCTAATTAAAAAACAAAAACACAAAACTTAATTAACCCAGATAAACCCTAATTAACACTGCATGTAAAATGTAAAAGAGACCCAAATAAATCTTAATTAGCACACATCATGTATAAACAAAAACGAATCCCAAAAATAAACCCAGATGAACCCTAATTAACAAATCATATGTTTAAAGGAGAGAGATTTGGGGCGTACCCTCTAAGCTTTTCGTCCTCGGATGTTGATTCTCTGTAGATTTTGTTTGCTTTAACCTCCTCCCAGCTTTGTTAATCTCCTCCCAGCTTTAAACTTCTCCTTCTTCGCAAATCTCCTCAATCGCGCGAGCTCCCTCCCAGCTTTCTCCACTGAGCTCTCTCTTTCTTTCCTCGACTCAGCTTTCTATTTTTATTACTTTGACTTGTTTTATTTTGTTTGTCTGTTTTATTACATATAGCCGCGGAAAGTTTTATAGAAAGCCCGCTCAAAAATTTCAATAGCCCGCCTAAATTTTGGGCCCAAAAATCTAATCTACTGCAACGTTTATCTAAACCATTGCATTATTCAATTACTTTTACTTCAATTGCAATGCTTTTAGAAATCATTGCAATTTATATGAACTCGTCTCTGAATAACAACGTTTTTCGATTAATTTTTTGAAATCTCGTTGCGATATCCAATCTATGGTGTAGTGTATTGTATTTTCATCCAAAGCAAAGAACATAGTAAGATCATATATATTCACTCTTCTAACTACCACAAGCTATTGATGAAGCTCATATATAGTCAGGTCAGGCTCATATGTAACCAGTTTCCTACACCAGATCTATTTAGCACTTACTGTCCAAGGGGCAAATTTAGACATATATTCAACAAGAAATCCAGCAGAAAATAATGTGTGCCATAATAGGTACAATTACATCAAATTAATGCAAATGTCACTTTTATATTTAATAAAGAGTGATTGACACTTTGCACCCCTTATGTTTAGGCGCTTTTTCGATTTGGTCTCAAACAATTTTTTTTGGCAGTATGCACCCCAAAGTTTGAAAAGCGCTTCGCTTTGCACCCCTTTGACCAATCTCCGTTAATTGACCGTTAAAGTTAACAGATTTCAGGTTTTCACTTTGCACCCCACAGTTTTAAATTTTTTTTCATAAGTGTTCTGAAATATTTTTTTTCAAGAAAAAATATTTTCCTCAAGACTGAAAAAAAATATTTCAAAACCTAAGCGTCCTGAGATTACTTAAAGGTTGAAGAGAGAACAGCTCCCAAGAATTTTTCACCTTTTGTAGCATCAGACAACTGAGATTCGCAAATATGCAGAAGAAGCCGCCTGAGAATTGTTGCGGATGGTACTTGCTTTGTAGCTACAAGGTATGCAGGTCTGGGAATCCCAGATGCTCGTTAAAGTGAACATCATCAGTCTCTGCATCTATTCGTAAGAATTTTCGGGAATGATAATTGTCATTAGAAGTCAAGTCCTATGATTTGCATGTTACTTGTAAAAATGCATATTCGGGATCTGTGAAAGCTATGGATCTTGCTACGTCTCTGATGATGTCGTGAACTTTAGTAATTCATTATCTTTTCCAGAGTCGAGCAACAAAGAAGATGCCTTGAGATAGTGAACCATAGCAAGCACTCTGGATTCCACATCTGGTTTACTAGTGCATCCCAGAGCTTCCCATATGTCCCCTTTCTGGACTGAAAGTCCTCGAACGTGGTCCCAGGTTTTGGTACATTTTTAACCTCCGGAAGGTATGCAATCCCTCCAGTTAGATGTTCCTTTCCGAAATTGATGCGTTGAGTTACTGCCTCGGCCTTCTTCACCGCATTCCTAACAATTCGAAAACGGGAGATGGGATTAGGAATAGACAGATGCTGGATGCAACTGCATGAAGGTGAAAACTCTTCAGCAGCACTCTTTTAGATCTCTTCCACATCGGTCTCCCATTTTGATACATAGTCTTCGATTGTCTTCCCATTAGCTTTTTCTTCCCTAACTTTCCTGGACATCTTTTCCTTCTCGATGTTAAGTTTCTCAATTTCAGAATTGAGATTGTTAACAAGAGTTTGATAAATGATAACAGAACATGTAGTGCAAACCTCGAAACACTGCATCAACTGTATATTCAGATACTTTCTCCACAAACTTTCCCATGATTGGAATGTCTGCTAATCCCACCATGATCATTGCTTATTTTTCAGAAAGAATAAGAATAATGATTATTGGCCAAGACAAGGAAACAAGGAGGCATTTCAGTCTTGAGGAAAATATTTTTTTTTGAAAAAAAATATTTCAAAACACTCATGAAAAAAAATTAAAATTGTGGGGTGCAAAGTGAAAACGTGAAATCTGTTAACTTTAACGGTCAAATAACGAAGATTGGTCAAAGGGGTGCAAAGCGAAGCGCTTTTCAAATTTTGAGGTGCATACTGCCAAAAAAAATTGTTTGAGACCAAATCGAAAAAGCGCCTAAACATAAGGGGTGCAAAGTGTCAATCACTCTTTAATAAATTAAAGATATTCCTGTCCTAGAACCTGTTGTTCAAAGTGCAGATGCTCTCTTTAAGTTGTTCTGGTTTTCAGATGAGTTGCTCCAGTTCTAAATTCCTCAGACTGTTCAACCCTCATTTTATGATTTCCAGGCACCCACAATCTCAATCAGCAAGTGGAGAGAATAGAGCATACACACATAAAGAACAGAATAGGCATAAACACACACACACACATATACACATGAATCTCAATTAAAGTTCCAAACAGACAATCTATTTAATGATATACACAGGACATAAACACATACATATATACATGAAATCAAGGAGAGGATGTACCTTGAACTGTAGAAGCACAAGATGAGAAATTCAATTAAACCCCAAAGCAACCAAATTAGCCCTGAAACAAAGAATGAACTTCAATTAAACCCTGATAGAGAATTTAGTGAAAAACCAAAACCCCGAATTCATACTAAAAAATCCTAGTTTTGATAAAAGTCCCAATTTTGTTCAATCATCCCATCTTGATTGATTTGTAAAAGTTAGCCCAAATATGTTCTGATGCACTTTGTGCCGCCTTCTTCATCTCTCGAGCTCTTTATATCGCCTTCATTTTCACTCATTATCTTTTTCTTTTTCTTCAGTCGAGTGTGTGCAAGGGGAGGTGAGGGATTGTTGATGAGTGTGAGTGTTATTTTTATCTTTTCGTTTTGTTTTGAGTGACCCGGCAAAAATATTTCATTATCCCGCCTCCGATATTTTAACTGGCCCGCCAATTTTTTGGCAAAAATTATAACATATATTGCAACATTGTTTAATAACATTGCAATAGACTATTCATTTTATATTCATTCCGAAATTTATAACGAATTTTTAAGTTTATTGTAACGATTTTATAGACGTTGCAATATACTAAATTTATTTTCTCAATTGCAACGATATTGAGCAAATATTTTTTTGAGTCGTTGCTAAATGCAATATATGGTATAGTGTCAATTCACATTATTCTTACCTTATCAAATATAAATACGGTCTTTTTAATGTGTGCCCAAGGGCACACAATAAGCACCAACTTTTATGAAAATAGCTTGTTTTGATTGATGAAATTGATGTGAATGCAGGGGGGGCATTTACATTTATTATCCATCCACCAATCAAAAGCTAGTATTCTCATGAATGTTAGTGACTATTGTGTGCCCTTGGGCACACCATAGAAAATTCGATATAAATATATGTAGACACAAGATATGGCTAAAACTGAATCGCAATCGCTTAATGACCTCATCCCAAATCATTTATCACCAAATCAAAATCTTGAAAATGAGTATATCTAATATCTAGGAACAAATCTGATGGGAAGTATTATTGAGAAAATAAGAACAAACTAAGAGAAATAATTCGGAGCCTTACAAGTAGTTCTATTGAATGATCCCTAGACAAATTTGTGACAGATTCAATGATCTTTAAAATGAATCGGAAATGTAAAAAGTACATTCATATTTACCGCATTAAACAAACTCTTACATTATCCGATAAGTCTGACAATAAAAATTTATTCCACGACTATATTAGAAAAAAATTTGACCATCTTTAGTTGAACTCTATCCAATATGACGTTTTATTTGAAAACACATGACCAAAATAGCAAGAAATGATCACATAAAAAATCTCCGGATTTTGCTCCGACAATATATGCATCACAATTTCTGTTTTGATAGCACCTAAATTTAAGCTACTACGTACTTTCCTATCCCTATATTTCATTAAATCTTTTCTAAACCATGGAAACTCAAGATGCACCGCCCCATAATAATGAAAATCCGGCAGAACTTGCTCCGGCGACGGCAAGCCATGATGGCCAAGGTAATAATATATCTCTATGTCTTTGCCACCTCTTAAACGACACTTTATTTGTATATATATTTAGGAATAAAATTAAGGGGTCGTTTGGTTCATGGGTATGTGGAATCACGTATGGGGTTTGTCTATTCCAAACCCATACCTGGTGTTTGGTTGGTGAAAATATAATCTCAAACCCATATAAGGTATGAGTTTTTGATACCTAGGTGAGAAGGTGGGTATGAGATGGAGGTATGAGTATCCATTCATTTTTTATTTTTTTGTCTCTATTAAGGTAATCTAGGTAATCAAATATTAATGTTTTATACAAAATTAAATCAATGATGCAAAAATATATAACACTAATAATTTTATTAATTTTTTCAATTAATATAAATTAATAACTTATTTTTTACAAATATTGCATATATTGATTCCAGCACTCAACCAAACACATGATATCAGATATGATACCACAAACCCATACCAGCTTAACCCGATTCCTCATTCCAACCCGATACCACTCTTCGAACCAAACGACCCCTAAGTTTTATTTCTTGATTCTTGATTTTTATGCATGATATTACACTTGCATGATAGCTTGTGCAGGACAGATAGGAGAGTCTTTTTGATAAAAATATGTGAGTTCAGTTTATGATAAATAGTTTGTTATTTGAAAATTTACATGCCGGGGATTTCCTACTAGTGGATTTTGTTACACTGAGCATTCTAGAACGTAAATACTTGACTTATTTTTCAAGAATAAACGAGGAACTAGAGGAATTAGGCCGAGTCCTCGCTCAACTTTGAAAATCTAAAAATGTCTTATATGTTATTGTAAGGAGATGCTAATGTTGAGGGGCTGTCGATCCAAATCCACACGAAAAGATAAGACTTGTATTCAATATAAGCAGCCTAGTGAGGGTTTGGTTATGGTCCTAAGCAGACAATATCATACTAATGTGGAGTTCATGGGTGTTAATCGGCCGAACAAGTAGTATTATTGATGATCAAGAAGTTGATGCTGGAGTAGAGGGCTGTAGTTGTGTGATGTGGGAGGGTCTTCGAAACTGTGATCGAAAATCTTGAACGGTTTGTGTCGAAAGTCTTCCCGACGACTAAGGTGGTTGGGTGGCATGTCCCGCAAGATGAGGAACATAAATGAGTAGCGGCGGTATAAGGGTCATAACATTGATGGTTTTTGGATTGAGGGGAGATTGTTGAGCGGGTGTCAACCAAGTCTCACATCAGAAAGATAAAAAAGATTTATTTTGAATATATATAACTGAACAACTCCATTACTATTAGTATGAGGCTTTTTGGGAGGAATCAAAAAATAAATTATTTTAAGTATATCAATCATGTAGAAGGGAAGGAGAATTGTTACCAGGCTATCAACATTTATTTAGCTTTGTTGATATACTTCATAGTAAACTTATTATAATGATTATATAAACATAAAGTTATTTAATTTTTTAAGTAATGGTACAATATCTTGGTCAAGATAATATGCTTCGGCTTTTAATTTTTCAATTGTTGCTGCTTTGTGCTTTTGTCTTTAATGGATTCCCACAGATGAGCTTGCATTCTGCACTTGTATGCTATACAGCTTCAGTTTCAACTTTTCAGTTTTTACAGAAGCTAGCATTCTTTCTGCATGGACTCTTAAGTATGTGTAATTCAATGCCTCTGAGAACTATTGCTGTCCGCATCGGTGGTGAGTGTTTAAAAGCTCATCCCAAAAAATTCAGGGCCCCAAAATTTCGGAATCATCTATATATAAATTTGAATAACTGAGTATATACAAATTAGGGCAATGTAAACCAACTTTGATTAGGCCCTTTGAGGCCGCCCCTGGCTGTGTGCACAGGGGCGGAGCCACAGCAAAGGCTGTGTGGGCTCCAACCGAGGACAAAAATATAATATTTTAAAATTTTCTATTATGGCTTTTTTGAAGGTAGCCCAGGATGAATTAGACCCAGCCCATCTTTTTAATATAAAAATTGAGAGTTAGGGAAGAAAATAAATAAAAAAAATTTGAAAACAAAACTCTAGTTAGGTTTTCAAGCAAGGAAGGGAGGAGATTAGAGATTTAAAAATAATTAACAACAAGATTAAGTAAGATTTCTTTCAAAAAAAAAACAAGATTAAGTAAAATTTGTCTTTTGGCAAAGAAATTTTTTCCAAAATTAGCCTAGATGAAATTTTTTTCCTGGCTCCGCCCTTGCGCACTCAGGAATGTCAACTTAACATTAATAACCTATGTGTGTCTTATAGAGTGCACCTCAAATGAACTGTGACAACATTGTTGTCTTGTTTGATTATTGTTCACTTTCCTTCCTGCTTGATTTCTTGTTCTGTACTGTATTAACTTCATAATACGATTGTATGGTGAAGGAATTTTGTAAAAATCAACTGCTTTGTGAAATATAATTTGTTTCTGATATGTCTTTGAGGAGAATATGTCGCCTTTTTGACAAACCTGTAAATGCTCTGATTGCTGGAAGATGCTTTCTGTTTTGCATAGTTACTCATGTAGAGCCACTTTAACTTGCTTTGAAGATGCCATTCTCTTTACAATCTATATGTCTCCAACAGAATGAAACTTAAATAGTAAAGCAAAGAAAAGAATTAGTCGGTTTTTTGTTTATATAAAAGATTGCGTTTACAGTACGAGACCTGTGTAGAATAAGAAAGCTCTTCCTGTCAGTTGATACCTGTTCATAGTAGCATCTATAGCCAGAACAACAGGCATGAGTCACTTTATCAAAGGTAACGCAAAAGCTTGTATAAACTGCGGCAGTCTAACTTATATGATTTCTGAAGTGTTTGGCAGCTGAGTAGTTAAGTTACTTTGCACTATTTATTTCATACTCATGGGTCAAGTAAGAATTATAGTCTGAAACACAATAGTAGTTATTCTGCAAGTACACATTCAATGTAAGATCATGTTATCACGAGTCCCTCTGTTCACAAATACACAATTTCTCATTAGGTTTCCCATGGCCCGGGAGTCATTTATCATATTCAGTAATAGTAGTCGGTAGTATATTTTCTGTTGTGTTTATGCAACTCAAATCTTGATGCCATATTCCTGTCATATTTGCCAGAAAATTCAGATCTTGCAGAAAAGAAAAGTTCCAAGGAGTTTAATGAAGGAGGTACGTGTTCTGAGTAAATTGAATGGAGATCGCCTTCTCTTTCTCTAATCTACCAAATCCATGTTGTAAACTGATATAAAATTAGCAGGACATATTATTCGCCCCTTAATTACAGCAAGGATATATAAAATACATATAAAGATTTGTTTGTGGTTGCAGACGGAATTCATCCTATCTAAATCTTACTCTCATTTCCTCTCAATTTTCAGAGAACAAAGTGCTTACGAATAACAAGTCTCACAGGGGATCTTATGACAGAGGTATGTGATAAGGATCAGCTCTGCTTTCTCTTTCTTATTTCGATATATAATAGTTTACCAAATTCATGTTATGAAATAAAGGAATGGCAATGGGAAATATACATTCTGAAAGCATCTGACGAGATGAGCTCTGCAGTTAGTAATATGGCTGGCATAGTGCAGAATGTCTTTATTGTTAGCTCAAAAAGAACTGAATGAAATCCTGTTCAATTTAAGGGCCTATTACTTGTTATTCTTAAGGTTTCTAGTTGTTTAATTTGACCATAAAAACATTATAAATGTAACAACTAATTACTTTGAATTTGTCTTCAGATATTGCTCTTTCAGAGTTGGATAAAGAAAAGACATTATCCTTTATAAATGCTTGGGAGCATAATCAGAAGGCAAAGGTTGAAAACAAGTAAGTCCTGATGTCCTATACACTTCCAGCTTCTCTTAAGTTTCTTGTGTTGAAACCATCAATGTGCACAGTTACAGATTGTTCCGCCAAATAGCCCATTTATACTATCCTAGCAATATAGTTTTCTCTTCTTCCTTACATGAGCCGAGAATATTCTTCTAGCAATAAGTTTAACGCTAATATATAAAATATTTCCGCAGATATACCAAAATATTATGCTAATCTTATCTGTATATGTTTGAACAAATGAACAGGAGCCAGAAGAAACTTGCTAATGTCAACTCATGGGAGAATAACCAGAAAGCTAAACTTGAAGCAAAACTGAAAAGAGTTGAGGTAATATATAACTTGATTTATCTTATAACTTGGTTTTTACTGATACTGTCAGATGTAATTAATAATATTGGTTCATGAAGAACCGGATTTTAACTCTTACTACGGACATAATAACTCCAAAGAAGAAATTCGGCCCTTCCAATAAAATGGAATTAAGATAAATTATTGAAGACAAGTGAAATGCATTTATCTTCCAGTTAGTACCTCTATATAACTTTTCATTAGTATGATCTGTCGATATGTAAATATAGAGGTTGGTGTCTGATTTTACAAGAGAAAAGGGTTCCTCGAATGAATACTATGAATGTTTTTTGGTAACGTATTCTGTATGTGCAGCAAGCACTGGAGAACAAGAAAGCAGAATATGCAGAGAAGACGAGAAACAAGCAGGCTTCAATTCACAAGGAGGCAGAAGAAAAGAGAGCCATGATTGAAGCCAAACGAGGTGAAGACATTCTAAAGACAGAAGAGATGGCTGCTAAGCATCGTGCAACAGGTCATGTGCCAAAGAAGAGTTATGGGTGCTTTGGGAGTTATAAATGAGTCATTGCTCGTGTGTGTTTGAGTGTGCATGTGCTGCATTTTCTTTCTTTTGTTGCGTTTTTTCATTTATTTTCTGTAGTATTATGTTGGTTTCTTCTATAGATGAAGCAATATGAATAAAGTGTTGGCTTTCTTATATATGCATTACAGAATTTGTATACAAAACTTTATAGATTTAATCATGAGTCCTTACGTAACTGGTGAATCATAAGAAGGATTTGATCTTTGGTATCCTCACCGAATTGTTTTAAGTGTCTGCAAATGAGAAGCCCTTTTATTCATCATATTTTATACGTAAAAGACATGACAATGTCTTACATGTCTGATAGAATCAGAACCGGACTTACATAGTTCATTACTGTTGTTTTAACAAAGCCAGAAAAATATGAATACAAGGGAAGTAGTAGAGTAAACAAGTGATGATAAGTACCAGAAAGCCAAGTCCAAGAAACAGGCTGTTGTAAGAGTGATCGTTGATATTTGATAGCTGGGACAGGGCATCTTTGTCCAGAAACCATGTCAAGTTTCCTTCAGGATACACCATTTCAACAGGTAGAGGAATAAAGTTAGACTCTCGAGAAGCCAAAGCCACTTTCACTGCATAAGCTACTTGTTTCCCTGTGACGACAAGTGCACATTCTGAAGATGAGTTTATCACCGGAAAGGTCATTGTAATTCTTGATGAGGGTGGTTTTGGTGAGTCTTTGACAAAAGTCACCCAACGCTCCTCTTCATATCGTTGATAAAGCCAAGGAAATAGAGAGGCTACATGTCCGTCTGGTCCCATGCCAAGTAGTACCAGATCAAATTTTGGAAAACCAGTACAACTTGACAGGCCTATGGTTCTGTTGTCAACAAGAACTCTCAGACGGGCCTCGTATTCCTCAGCTGCTTCCTCTGTTGATAATTCATCATCGATGGCAAATATATTGCCATCGGGGATTGGTACCTCACAAAATTAAGAACATCAACTGATGAGAATGGAAGATCAAAATCAAGCACTATCTTGCAACGTGGAAGTAGATCGTAATTCAATAGCAAACATTTGTTTGGCACTGACTCACACTGGAAAAAGTATTATTCCTGACAAGGAAACATCTAAATATGCATAACTCTTGGAAAAACATATATAACACACCCTACAGATATATAATGGTCAAAAAAGTTCTCAAATATTTTTCTAGAGACTTGACCTTGACAAATTTATAAGAACAATGTGTGTGATATCAAACTGCAGTTCTTGAATATCTTATGTTAAAGGAAAGTAAAATGGTTGTGAGATTATACCTTGGAAAGGAAACCATCATAAGCCAGTTTATAATTGCTGTCAGGGTCCTCCAGAGAAACAACCCTTTCATCCAACCAAAAAACAAACCACTTTGACCAATCAACGCAGTCAGCGTTTGGCTTCTCCACTAATTTCCTGAAATGTCGAAAAACATTATCAAGGACTAAACACGGTACATGGAATGTAAAAATAAATGCTGATTACCTCATTGTATGGATCAGAGTTCCTCCTGATAGAACAACAGTGAAAGAGTCTTTAGCCTTGATACATTTGTCGGACAGGTATATAACATACTGCGCCAATTCCACAGAAACTTCTTCCTCGGAGAGCAACTTCTTTTGTATCACATTATTAGTTCTCATCTTAGCTGTTGAGTACTGCACTTCTGCAAAGTTGCCAGGTTTTCCGAAAAGACGCCTGCTCATGGAAGTTCAGTAATCATGGATATATACACCCTATTAATGTGCAGAATTGGGTTCCTGACAAAATTTTACCTGCTAAAGTTGCACTTTTATGTGCAGTGAAGCAATGAATCAGCTTCATTCTATTCTCAACATACAAGCAAGGGACAAGTATGTCATAATAACAGTAAAACCAAATTAATAGAGACCCACACGTTTCAAATGTTGCCAACTGCTGACAGATATAATAAAATTAGAAATTATAGGACTATACTTTTGGTCAACTGATTTCTTGCTTATTGATCAATCTAATACTAGCACTTCACCAAAAGATAACACAGGGGCGTACAAAATGCTAAATGCACAAGATAAGAAAATCCCAGGATCTGCTAAAAACAGAACAGTAACATACTAAATATGTGTTTCTTCCTGTTTGCGGAATGCCAACGTAGCTGTATAACCGTGGGGAAGGAGAGGCATGGATGCAGATATATAAACAAGTGGTATCTATGCAAGGACAAGCAGCAACGGAATAGCACACGTACTTGAATGTTCATGTGAACCCAATATCGCAAAATCAGATCATAAATGCACAAATTCTATCTGACAGGTTCTGAGTAGCAGCTAAGTATTGGGTTACAAAAATAACATAATACTATGAGAAACAGTGACAACCACTGAATCTAATATGTACAAGATCACGGATTTCACTTTATGTAAAAAGTCACAGAGAGGTAATGAAAAACCTTACAACAGATCAAAACAACTTACATTACAAAATTATCTGGGAAATTACAAAATGCAATGATAAGCTTATGTTGCCCAGGGGAAACTCAACATAAGGATGATAAGCTAAAGCTTAGAAGCTGCTTCCTTATCCAAGAACCAAGCCAGCTCACCTTCAGGTGAGACCAACTGAACAGGTAGCAAATCAGGATTCTGACCATCGCCAACAGCTACATGAACTGGGTGAGCTTTACTAGCCCCAGCAGCCACGACTGCAATGTGCGCAGAGGCGTTTATTACTGGAAATGTGAAAGTGATCCTTTCTGGAGGTGGTTTTGGGGAGTTCTCTATTGAAGCAACCCACTGTTTGTTCTCCTGGACAAGTGGATGACCAGGAAATAACGATGCCACATGTCCATCTGGACCCATGCCCATAAGTATGAGGTCAAATTTCGGGAATCCGCTCTCAGAGACAGCAAGTGTTTGATTCTGGACCAAATGTTTAAGACATGTCTCATAATCATCAGCAGCACCCTTGGCTGAGAGGGCATCATTGATAGCGTAGACATTGCCAGGATGAAGTGGAATCTGTCAAAGTTGGAGGAAAAGGGTAAATGGATTGCACATAAAGAATGAAACATATATCTGAACTTATAGGACCTTTAAAGTTCAAACTTTGTCTTCATAATGCACCAAAAGTTATGTAAAAAGTACTATTAAGCCTTCAAAATCCTATCTTCGCTGATTACAATCTTTTTCTCATTATAATTCTTTACAGTCCATGCTTTAATCTGTGTATCCTTGTTAGAAGGTTACTGAATTTGCAGGCTGTCCTTGAAGATATGAAGTTGAGCAAGACATGAAAATGTCAATCTACCTAATAATTTAGCTCAAGCGACACTCTGACAGGAACACTCATTTCCAGAATTTTGGCCATTTCTACCCACCTGATACCTGTTTCTCATCTGGGTATCCCAAAAAATGTTGTGTTCTTAATTTTTTCGAGAGAATTTGTTGTTTATCAGAAAAAATTGGGTGCAACACCTGCTTCTCATTCAGGTATCAAAGAAATATCGTTTTCTTATTTTTCTCCGGGGAACTTATTATTTTACCAAAACAAAATTGGAAAAATTGGGCAGGATACCCACTTCCAGAATGGGTATGGCCGGATACCCCGTCCTCAAAGGCATCAGTGGATACCGAGTCCCCAAAAGCGTATCACAACTCCATAGAATAAAATAAAAAACCGGTGAGATGCCCAGTCATGGATTGGGTATCAAGGCCGGATACCCATTCCTCAAGTGGGTATCCCGTCAATATTTTCGGCCAAAATTCTGAAAATAGGTATTCTGTTACTTTATTTGAAACATCAGGTATTTTTGGCTATCACCCGCAAGACATTGGTTTCTATCAGCTCCAAAAATTTGCAAAGAAATCTTTAAGGACCATTAACGCAAGGTCTTTAATGTACACTCTTATCCACCATTGGGGAACTTGACATAGCAATACTTCAGAGAGTAAATGATAAGGGGAAAAAAAATAAAATTAAGAATAAGCAGCAACTCATGTCCACAAATGAAATTTCAATTTTGTAACAATAAAAGTAAAAAATACATTGAGAACAAACTGTACCTTGGATAAGAGTCCATCACAGGCAAGCAAATAATTGCTGTCTGGGTGATCCTTGGGGACTACTCTCTCATCCACCCAGAACACATGCCATTTCTCCCAATCAACTGAACTCAAGTGGGGTAGATCGACCAACTTCCTGATACACAATTTTTTTATATTAAACGTTAAAACCATTCACCATACATTTTGTTAGGCGCTTGTACATCTCCCACATGGACTCATCTACAAATTCAAAGGGACTATAAATACAAACAAGCAGAATATAGAAATGTTTTTGCATACCTAAGTGACTTTATTAAAGAACCTCCGGAAAGAGCAACAGTAAAAGCGCCTCTCTCTTTTGCAAATTTATCTGATATGTTAGCAATGTATTTTGCCAGTGACACTGCAAGATCTTCTTCAGAATCAAACACTTTAATGTCACCTTTGCCCTTATCAGTCACCACCCCAGTCATTGATGCTTTCCTCTTTAAAACAAGCCTCGCAGGATTCAGGTGGTTTGTCAATGAGGATACACCTGTGGATCTTAATGCGCTAATAGGATGCTTACAAACGAATAACTTAGAGGTCAGTGGAGTAGACAATGATATAGGTCGTAGCAATGGGACTTGAGCAGGGAGTGTGCGTACAGTGCTGAGGAAGGCAGTAGAAGAAAATGCCATGTCTTGACAATATGCAGTATAGCACCCCTTTCATGGAAAAAAATCACACATTCACAATAAAAAATTGAAGTCATTTCTTGGATTAGAACATCATACTCTACACTTATTGCATTGAGATTAAAAGAAAGAAAAGGCTTTCTAACTTTAAGACTCCAAATAAACTACCTCTATCCCAGCTTATGTGAACCTTTGACTATTATCGCACTTGAACATGTGTAGAAAACATATTTATATGAAACTTTTATAGATTTTATATTTAAGATAACTTTAGAATTATAAGCTTTTAACAAAGTCAAGACCTTCACAAAATATTATGCACAAATTCATTTTGTATATGCCTTCAAGTAGGTCAGAGGTTTGAACCCTTAGTATAATGGCAAGACTAATAAAATGTCACTCTTATGCTTCGATTCTTAAAATAAAAAAACTTACTTGTAAATTAAAATGAATACTTCAAATGGAACCTTATCTCTTACTTGGAATCTTATCTGTTAATGTAAAAGTCCCACTTATTGGCTTTCTCCAACAAGTTCAACTTTTGGGATAGCTGATCATGTATCCGGTAATACACCAGAAAAAGTCTTCTGTGCAAATCCTACTTGCCCCAATGTTCTAAAATTGCATATGACATCGACATACATATATATATATATATATATATATATATATATATATATATATATATATAGAGAGAGAGAGAGAGAGAGAGAGAGAGAGAGAGTTTTACTCCAATAGAAACCTCCTTATCCTAGAAACTAAAAACCAAGCTCAAATATCACTAAATCCTAAAACAAATACCACTAAATTTTTAAACAACCCCATCTCCACCTCCATCTCCATCTTCACCGAACCCACCTCCATCTTCACCAACCCCACCTTCACTACCACCACCTCCGTCGTCGCCTCCTTCATAACCACTACCACCTCTATGCCGCCCGCCCCCTCCATAACCACCACCTCCACCTCTATTATTTCTCTAACAACACAACCTCCACACCTCCATCTTCACCAACCTCATCTTAATCGATGCTTCAACCTACTTCAACCCCGTTCATACTTCTTTCTCCACCTCGACTCAACTTCAAACGCAGAGCCGCCACTATTCCGGCAACGCTCCAATCCCCCACTTCAAGCCGCCCAAACATCCGCTACAATCATCCTTCCTCCATCTCCACCTTCACCTCCACCATCTCCACCACTATTACCACCATCTGAATCGAAAACATGAACAGATTTGAAGTTCTAAGCTGGAACATATCTGAAGATTAAGTTTTCACTAATTCCTGCAACGCATATCACTAAATTCTAAAGAGAATATCACTAAATTGTACTGAGAATATCACTAACTTGTATTGGTTTCTAGTTTTTATTTTAAGATTGGTTTCTATTTGATCATGAGCCTATATATATATATGTTTTTCAGTTGTGATTGTTATGGTGATCCACTCTCTACCCATAACAGGCTGTCAGTTTTCAAATGACGGGAAGTGAAATGTATATGATCTCATATTTGAAGCTTTAATAGTCGGTGCACTACTAACTATTATACTCTAAATTCATATCATTATTATGACACGGACTTAATTCAAGTCATCTTCTTCGTAGTTCACTTCCATTGGATTTCATACCTAGTAGAAGGTGGTATTCTAAATCACCCAAAATGAGCTAGAAAGTGACAATAACATGTTCACGGGATCAAATGCTATAAAATGAATAATATTAATATATAGCGAATGGAAATTATAGTCCTCGGAAACAAACATAATCTAAACATTCATGACTTGCTCATCGACCATTCTTCCGAGCTTCAATTTTAACGGGAATAAAGGGTACGGAAATGGGCATTCTTCGGCATCCTGAGTTACCGGATTAATCGAAAGCAACCAAAACCCCTCTTATTCCCCAGAGTTAATTGCAAAACGCATCCTATTAAGTATCAACCCCTTTGGCCCGAGTAGACAAATAAAAAATTTGTGAATAGTTTAGACTCCAGCTACGAAGCTAATGAATTGAGGAATGCAAAAACAAAAACAAATTTGTGGCAAGAATCACAGCATAAAAGCTAAGTAGTCAAATGAAAAGAATTAACATATATAAAGCAAAGCAGTTTAGTTGCAAACATATAACTGGGCAAACATACATACATATACATATACATGATTGGAAAAGAGAGGATGATGAAAAGAGTTGTACCTCGATTTACACGGAAAAAATGGTGGTTTGGTTTATCACTCTTTAGTCTTTATGCATCAGCTCTGCTGTTGCTTGCTGTGTCTGTCGTTATATTCGAGATTTAGCACCGAATTAGAGCATGTCCACGGCCGACTTCTCTTGAAATTTGATATCAGAAAGTATGAGCTTAAATGAAAGTATGCGGTTAATTAATGAAAAACTATACTCCCTTCATTTCAAATCAGATGATGATCTAGTTGATTTTTGGCACGTAATTTAAGGTGCATTGACCGTCAAGTTTCGAAATTTATTTTTTTAATTTTTATTTTGTAAACGAAAATTTCATATTTAAATTTTTATTTGCAAAAATAAAATTTTAAAAATAAGCAATGTAGCTATGCGGTCAATGAACTTTAAAATATGTGCCCAAAGTCAACGAGCTCATCTAATTTGGGATGGAGGGAGTGTATTGTATCTAAATTTTAGATCAATAATATCCATTTTTAACATATTTTCTATTAAATTTTAACCGATATATTAATTTATACAAGTATATAATATAAGTTATCAATTAATATAATTTAATTATTATATCATGTAACCACCCCATTTTATTGTATTATCTCGAAGAACAATTATTTAAATTTTTATATTTATTAGTTATATTTTTATATATTAAAACATTATTCAAAAATAATAATTCACATGTTACTTCTTGTTAGGGCTGTAAACGAACCGAGTCGAGTCGAGTTTTTGCTTATCAAGTTCGAGTTTTTGCTTAATGAGTCGAGTCTGATCGTTAAGCTTATCGAACAATTTTGGTTGTTCGAACTCAAGTTCGTTAAGAACCGAGTCGAGTTCGAGTTGTTCGCGAACAAGTCGAGTCGAGTTGTTTGTGAATTTTTCTTTTTTTGAAAATTTAATTAATTTTTAAAAAGTTTTTGAAATATTCCTTGAAGATCCAAGCGCACAAATGTTGAGATATACTCATTTTAATGATGTTACAAAAATATCACAAAATAAAAAATATATTTGATGTGAAAATTTAATAATTAATTAGTGAAACAACTACTACTTTAAACATGCCTGATCCTAAACTGATATTTTATTTTATTTAACAAAATTTTTCATGAAATTCCAACCGTAGGGATGTTATGATCTACTTATATTAATCATATTACAGTAATATTAAAAATTAAAAAGTATATTTGAGGTGAAAATTTAATAGTCAGCTAGTAAAACTACTACTACTTCAAAGAAGGCTGGTAATGAATTGATGTTATATTTTGTTTTTAAGAAAAATTTATTGATAATCTACCATAAGGATGTTAAGATCTACTTATTTTAATAATGTTATGGTATCAAAAATGGGGAAGAAAAACATCATCCATATTTTATAAACATTAAAAATTAAAAACACCATATATATTTTGTTTAACGAGTCGAGTCGAGTTTGAGTTTAACGAGTCGAGTCGAACACCAGTAAAACTCGACTCAGCTCGAGTTTCTTAACAAACAATTTTTTTTTTTCGAACTCGAGCTTGAAAACGAACCGAACCGAGTCAAGTTTTAAACAAGTCGAGTCGAGCTCAGCTTGTTCGCGAACAGCTCGACTTGTTTGCAGCTCTACTTCCTGTCGATCAATAATCTTTGAATAGTGATTGTAAATTCACTGAGATAATACCTGATGATTGTAAATTCACTGAGATAATACCTACATCATTCTTATATAAATGAATTATTTGTTATATTCTTTTAAGAAAGGAAGCCAAGAAAAGGTTTTACCCCACTGTTTCTTCTTTTCTTTTTTTCAAATAAATAACCATTTCTATTAAACAGAAGCATCAAACGAAGAAGCCTCCACCAAATCATACGGGAGACGTAAGATCAATTACATTTGACATGCCTTCGAACATGTTTGATAATAACCTCTGGTGATACTTAGAATATTATTTGATAATAACCTCCGGTAATACTTAGAATATTATTTTACAGTGATCGATAACATGACCTACTTCTGGACCATTTATCACGTTAGTATCTCTTCAATAGGACCGCAAAAATAACATAGAAAAACGAAATACAAACCTAAAATATGATATTTGATATTTATATATAATTCAAATTGTTTTTGCTCTGTATTTGAAATTAGTATTTCTAATTTTTTTAAAATTATAAATATTTGATATAACTTTGTGTAAAGTATGCAGTTAATTGTTAAGCTGAATGAAACAATATGCATTACTGAACTAGTGAAAGACAAGATACTGATATATCACTAACAGAAAGAGCATGGGTCTGAAAACTAAAAATTCATATATAAGTACAATAATGTTTATTAATATTCAAGCACTAAATTTTTATCAACATATGTTCTCAAAGATAATATTACGCTCATAATTTCTAGATATTGGAATGAGATATACGACAATCATTAATAATAAATAAGATAACAGCGATAATATTTACTATTAAAACAAGGCATACAAATTTGGTAAACAAGGCGCCCTGTTTCCCAACGAAATATTCCGTTGGTAAATTTTAGTTGGTAGTCCGTTGGTAATCTGTTGTTGATGGTTTGACCTCCTCCTGCACAAAAAATGGTCAGTATTCCGTTGGAAAATTGTAACGGAACTGTTTCCGTTGGGAAATTTGGTTGGTGATTTCGGGATTTCTTGTAGTGTTAAGTTGGCGAGTTTATTCTTAAAATATTAAAACAAATCACCAGTGGCCCTTCAGAGAAATTTGGGCCAAATAACCCATTATATATGTATTATTCAAGATTTTACATTCCTATTTTATGTACTTCAATTGCATAAGTTTTAAGATATTGTATAGGGGAGTGTGTTTAGTTTATGAATTGTGAAACATAATCAATTTTCCAAGAGGATGGGGGAAGATGACACACAAACAAACATCCACAAAGTTGTTAAACTAACAACTTAACCATAAAACATGGATAGTGCTTAAATTCACAAGTTGCTAAATCAAAATCTGTAACCAGAACATGATTTTGAATCCATTTTAAATAGTCCATGATAATTATTATCATGCCACACAAACTCAATTATCTTCAGTGAAATCCTTTATGAATCATCCTTGATATTGCATTGCCTTCACCAAATCAAACCAACCCTGCCTTCACCAAATCGAACCAACCCAAATACAGTGTCAGAAAAACCAACCTTTTATCATTTTTGAAAGTTTTAGAAGTTCTGAAAGGAACTGTGATCTCAACAACACACCTTCTGATAAATCAAAACTTAATTTCCACCACAAAGTCCGTCGCCCCCCCTCCCCGCCCACACACAAAAAAGAGCAGAGGGGGTAACATCTTCTCTCTTCATCCCCGCATTTTTAATCTTACTCGATAAAAAATGCAGAGATTTGATTTTTACATAATTGACCAACTCGATTATAAAACAATGATAACTGTGCTAACTCAGCTTCTTGCATTCAATACTAAAGAGGCCTGGCCCTTGTGTTGGAAAGCTCTGTTGTACTTACCAAAGGTGACTCAAAGATGCAAGGATACACAGGAGCACTGACAACTAAGACTTGGTGATCAGAAATGCTATCTACCCGATAAAGGAGAGCGAGCCCAACCGGAGTTTTTTCATGTGTATCCAAAATATATTGAAACCAAATAATTAAAATGACTTCAAGTTGAACCGCCCTTTACAGCATAGTCCGGAACTTTCAAACCCAAGACATTTGATTAAGTCGAGCCCATATCTATGAAGACTCAAGAGTGTAAATTCACAACAAATAAAAGCACAATTGCTTGCTAACAAGATCAAGGTTGGTCAGAGAAAAACTATCCGGCCAAACTGTATTCAATCGTCTACATGCAGCGCCAAACATGTGGTAGTGCAATCATTGTTTTCACTAAAGTTCATAACTCTGATCTTAGTCATGCAAAACTAAGTTAAATCATATTAAATGACGAGATCAAAATAGTCTTTCTTCAATTCTTTCTCAATCGAAGAATATCCAGAGGTTCTTGAAGCCACAACCATTTTATTGACTAGCCAGATTTACATCTGCAATTGTGTCTGCGAAGAGACTAACGTACTGATTCCTAGAATTTCTTCCACCATTCTACAAATCTAAAGTGATCTACTGCTAATAAAGGCACTAGCATCAATTACTAGGCAGATGGATGAAAAATGTGATCATAACGCATCCTAAATTGTGAAGGGAATACGCAATCAAGAAATCGCTAAAATATTAAACCATGAAAAACATGGTCATAATTTTAAATCTACTTGGACCTTTGAGCACAATATAAGAGGTCAAGCTCACAACCAAAACAAGAAAGGAGTTTCATACATTTGCTGAACTGTGCCATCATACACTCATGTTGTCGGTGTTAAAAGCGGAGCCAGTTATCTATCACAAATCACTGGCAATAAATGGCCTGATCTATCTGTGGGGGAATTTGCTTTATCTCGATCCCAAGTTCTTGTTCAATCCTATATCTGTGAGAAAACAAAGGCCACATAAAAAAGGGCAAGGACCTTGGATGTATAAATAAATGCATTGGTTCAGAAAATGAAAACATATGAGCAGTAACATACAAATTAAACCGGTCTTCATAAGTGATCAGATTCACTGCTAAACCAAGGTGTCAAAATCTCCCAGATCGACCAACCTGAATAGAATATGCAAAGGGAACTACATAAAGGTAAACAACCGGCAATGGCAAGAGTATTTTCATACATACCCTATGAAGATAAGTTTCGGTGCTTTTCAGAAAATCAAAGTTGATAACAATTTGACAGCTTGAATATCTATCCCTCTTGTAAATAGATCTGAAAAGATGATTCCATATAAGCATACAAAACAATGAACAAAAAAACTGGGTTATGTATAAACTGGTATCACCAGGACAAACTTAGAAGACCAAAAGACAAACCATAATAGCAACAAGAGTTTAAGATACCTACGCCAGGTTTGTTTGAAAGGATTATAATTCCCGGACAACTACCCTCTTTTCACTAAATTTAAAGAATTATAATCACATGAGATTGTATTAAAATTACTTCTATAATTTATTTCTATGGATTCTAATACCTTCATGATTGAAATATGAATTGATAGGATTATAATCCTTTACATTTGAGACATTTAAGGTAATAATCCGGGAATTATAATCCTTCCAATAAAACAACCTTAAATGTTTATAAAGCAATAAACAATGCTCCATATTTGCAGTTCAATAGTATTTCAGAAAATTGTACATAACAACCAAAAAAATGTATTCATGTCTAATTGGGTATAGACTACAAAACATTCAGTAAGTGGAGTTAAATGTTTTTGTGCCCAATATGGTACAAGTGTTGCCAACTTACATTCTTTGCATGGCTAAAATAAACAACACTGAAAACGCACTCATTAATTTTTTTTATATACAAGAGAATCTGACTTTCCATCATTTACATCATATATTGGCAGAGCAGCCATATGTAAAATGCTGAGGTGGTACCAATAAGCCAACAAATAAGAGAAATCTAACATTGAAACCAACCTGATCTAAAATCAAACGAAAGTCCCATTGAATAAGCCTAGAAGACCCAAACCAAAGTTTTCTTAAATTCATTTGGGACGACTTATCAGTCTCTCGAAACAATGGACTAAATAATTTGGGGCTTTGTAAACCTAATCTAACAAGGAGTCAGAGAGGAGTTCATTAACTTCAATCGATGGCATATATGGAAGAGAGCAGATAAATTGATGATGTAATAAAGACAAGAACATCGAAGAATTCAAAGCTAGGGCTGCGAACAAGTATAGAGTTGGCTAAGCAAGATTGAGCTCCATTTTTTTCTCTAGCCATCACATGCTTGCTAGTCAAAAAGATATTTGTGTCAACCTCAAGCTCACTAATAAACGAGCCCAGATAGAGCTCTTTACGAGTCGAACCAAATTGAGCTGTTCACTAACACTTCTATTTTATATACAAAGTTTTAAAATTCAGGATGATTCGTTAGTATTAATATGCATATACAGGATTTTATATAGATAATTATAGTTATGCATACATACACATGCACAGACACACTTATCTATATATATACATTGGCAGAGCTAAACAAGCTGAGTAGAACAAATGTATATCTTGAATTGCTTGGTTCCGGTCTTAAATATAGCTTTGTTTCGTTTATACCTAAGAATATAAATACATTCTAAGGAGCCAAAACAACTGTGCTACAAGCTTTTATATGGCATGGTCCAATTATGAAAAGGAGATGTCATTAATGGGTCGAGGAATTTTGCTTGTGGCAGTTAGTAAACCATAAGCCTGAATGAGAAGGGAGACAAAAAAAATACAGTAGATATAGTTGAAAACATGAGTAAAACAGGAACATGTCAAATGCAAGTAGAACTAGAATCTATTGCACATTTACCATTTCCATTGTTTGTAAAAAAAAATCCCCTTGCGGCGACTAATAAGGCTGTAACCCCTAAACTATGTTTTTTATCCTGAACATGTAGGAATCAGCAGAGAAGAAGTAGAGAGGAGGCACGGGCTCCCCTATGAGTAATATGTCAAACAACAGCAAAAATATCTATAATTATAAAAGATACCAGGTAATGAGTCAAAAAAAAAAAATACCAGATAACTAACAATAAAGAGAAAAGAAAAGCTCGACTATGTAAGATCAAAGCTAACCCATGTCCAATGGTAAAATTATATATACTTCCTTTTTATGCATAAGACCAAAGTGGAAAAGTAATAAAGAAAGCAGTAGGTCGTAAAAGAATCTAACTGTAGTATATATCAATATTGGAAACAAATAAAAAAAATAAATTAAATACTAGTATACTTAATAAAGTAGCAAGATGCAACTATATTTAACAATACCAGTGCAAACAAGATTTCTGCATGCTCCATTACGGAAATCATGGAACACTCTGTTTCGGTGGTCTTGAAGCATCTTTGCGTGAATATAGAAGCAAGAGTAACCAAGCTCTGTAATTTTCCTAGCCAGAAGCTCCACACAGATCACAGAATTGCAGAAAATGATTGACTGATTGATCTTAAGCTGAGGTAGATATAATAGCAATACTTACATAGAGCATCAGCAATCAACCTACACAATGAAATTACATAATGTTCAGGTTGAGATCAAACCTTTGAAAAGAGAGTGTTGAGCTAGTGGACTTTCTGCCTTTCTTCAACGAAGGCATAGAATTGGGTTATTCCTTTCAAAGTAAGCTCGTCCATAAGGTTAATAACATAGGGCTTCTGTAAATATTTATCCTTGAAATCCTTGACTGTCACGGGAAATGTGGCTGAAAACATCAAAATTTGACGATTCGTAGGCAAAAAGCTAATGAGATGTTCTATGGAAGGCTGGAACTCCGGGGACAAGAGCTTATTAGCCTGACATATCATTAAATAAAACATAATATAACTAAAAAATAATAAAATCAAGCATAAATGATAATGGCACAGGTTAGTTAACTAAGTACAACTTATAATTTAGCCCCGTTATCTTGTCATGCAAAAGAATTATGTAGAAGTATTTCTTCACCCATGAACCCTAAGCACCAAAGACAATAACACATACAACAAATTAACAGATACCTCGTCCATAACAAGCATAGCACAATTCTGCAAATTGCATATTCCCTTCTTTGCAAGATCTAGAATTCTTCCGTGAGTACCAACTAGTAAATGAACTGGCTGATATAAACGCATGATACCATCTTTTAAGCTGGTTCCACCAGTAGTAACCATGACTTCAATTTTCAAGTTCTTTCCAAGCTCCTTGAAAACTTGTGAAGTCTGAAGAGCCAACTCTCTTGTAGGAACAAGTAAACAACTGCAGCATAAGTTAGCCATGAACATGCAAAATTGATGCCAACAAGCTATCACATATGGGATGTAGACATATTTATTAAATTGCTTGAAATACCACACATAGATTGTTGTCCATTACTGATACTGATTCAGTTAGATTTTAATATAAATTAATGTAGATAAATATAGTTTCTTTATTTGAGAATCACAATGAAATCACCAAGTCTTATTGTCCCACTAAACTGAGTTGACTACATGTCCTGAAGATTAAGCAGGCCAACAACAAAACACCATTTTCATGTAAAATATATCCATATACACAGAGTGCAGCTACTGTAGCTATCTTTACAGAAAAAGCTTCATGATCACAGATTCTTGTCACAGAAATAACAAAACATTGATCAACTAGAGTTTCATACCTGTAATCAGTGCTATATAAGTATTAAATAAAAATGGTTTCTGTCCTAAGGAAAGAATCTACTGTTGGACAAACCTTTATTGAAGTCCTTGTCTTGCAAACCATAACTATACGAGCTAGTTAGAGAGGAAGTGAGCAAAAAAGAAATGCGGCAAAGAGATGCAAAGGAAGATAAGAAAATGCCAGCTTGCTCGACTGGCACGTGGACCCCGGGCTGATACTAAATGCTCCAAATAAGACCTCTCCAGAGAATGATGATCAAACGAGATACTCCTCAACAGTGCGTCGAAAGACTTATGCGCACCGAGGTGCGATACTACCTTGAGCCTAGGGTGAGGCGCGCGCTTCTTAAAATCTGGACACACATCTTTGCATCATGCATAATGTGTCCTCCAATCAAGATGAATAACAATTCATACACACATTCATAATTTATACGAGTGCAGTATATTGTAAGCTCTAGCCATCGTCAAGTGTGAATACACGTTCTATAACATATATACTTATAATGGACTGCAGAGCAGTGATACATTTTTAGATTCAGAAGATATATGTTTAAAAATAATAATTTATGGTCTCCATACACACAGTCAGAACCTTCGCTATAGAAGCAACATAAAGAATTTAGCACGATAAATGGTCGAGATAAATCCTCAAATTATTTTTGTTATTTGCCTTGAATCACATTGTTATCTTGATCAATCCTTTCTAATGCTGGAATGCAAAAGGCAGCTGTTTTTCCAGTACCATTTTTAGCTCTAGCAAGAATATCACTACCTGTCAAAGCAATGGGAATGCTTTCCTCTTGAATTGGAGATGGCCTTTCAAAGCCTTTCTCATATATTCCCATAAGGAGCTCACGTTTCAGAAAATAGTCTTCAAATTCATTTTCTTTGGTAGCAGTCACATCCTGGAAATAAATTTAGAGCAAGAGTAATTAAGATTGCGAGGTAAGATAGGCCGATCACATAAATAATAAAATTCGTGTAACAATAAAATAGAGAATGTCATCTTCACTGTTTTCCATTCCAAGGAATTTCCTAAGCCTGGTGAAATTCTAAAACAATATATCTGTTTAGTTTTTAGCAAAAATGACAAGACTTCCATAGTTGACCAACAAAGCATTGTTTAAGTTTATTTTATAGAGTAAAACAAGTAATTTTTCAGCAGTAAACTATAATACAATATTAAATTTATTATATATTATTATTAAACTTAAACAAATACATAATACTCAATGCACGGAATTTAAAAAATGCAGCAAATAAAAACATACACACACACACATTCTTCTTAGGTATGACCTGGAATTTGAATCACTGGATGTTATACATATGCATATAAACAAAGCAGGATCTTGTTAAATTGGTCCTTGGTAATTCTTTATTGAGGACTCCATGGCATAACAAATCATATAAATTTTAATCAAGTAATAATTGCAAGTATGCAATCCTATTGATCTTTTGAGTAGGTTTTGCATGGGATGATACGCAAACAAAAGAGACGGTCAATGGAAGACGAGAGAAAATAAAAAGGCAACGGTGAAAATGTTCTGAACATTAAAGTGTACATATCAGGTCTGCGTCTGCCCCCAGAACATCCAGGTTTCCCAATTTACAAGACAGCTGCATTAAAAGACATACAACCATTGAAAGAATTACATGATTTTTGCAAAATGCCTTAATAGTATTATGTATGTCAGAAGACAAATCTGGAAGACAAATATTTAACGGTTTTTCTATGGTGTGCCCAAGGGCACACACTAAGCACTAAAACTTATAAATTTGGGAGATTTTGATTGGCTTACACTCTTTAATAATGATGGCCCCCCTTGCATTTACAACAACCACACCAATCAAATCCCTCCAATTTTATAAATGTTAGTGCTTAGCATGTGCCCTTGGGCACACACTTGACAAACCCAATGTTTAATAGTTCAAATCATGAATAAATCAGAATTTCCTAGCAGTAGTCATGACCAATTTTCAACAATGTGCAGTGCTTTGAACAGCACACATTAATTTAATAAGGGTTTGTCTAGTGTGTGCCCATGGGCACATGTTAAGCACTAAAATTTATAGAATTGGAGGGTTTTGATTGGTGTGGTTGGTGTAAATGCAGGGGGTGCATCATTATTAAAGAAGGTTAAGCCAATAGAAACCATCCAAATTCATCAATTTTTGTGCTTAATGTGTGCCCATGGGCACACCACAGAAAAACCGATTTAATAATGTTACTGATTTGCATTTCATCATTGCATAAGCCTTTTAGCGATAACTTCCAGATGTCAGAGACTTGTAAAAAGATCTTTTGTTGCATCACATATCGACATGATGATGTCAAATACTTGTAAGAAGATCTTTTGCTGCATCACATATCAACAATTGTGCAGCAGCAGTACCAAGCAATTTAATGCTATTACAATATTTTTGCAACCAATATGCAGCATGCATATTGTTTTTCTCCTTTTTGCTCATTCTTTTCTATAGAACTACTGTAGAAGTTCTACGAACTAGGTGAATTTTATTTCTTTCTACCCGATTTTCCTAGAGAATTACAACTGAAAATTGTGTGGACAGCTTAATATACTAGGTAAATGGAATGTGCACATACAAACATCATATTTAATATTTACCAAAATAACTCAATCTTCTAAAATAACATAGAGCAAAATAGTAATTACTATTCTAACTAAAACACATTATCTTTTTTAGATTTTCTAACTTAAAAAGACAGATCTTCTACAATTAACACGGGCGACACATACATAAACCTATAATATTATTATATATAATTATTAATAAATAACCGATGATATATTTCAATTAAAAACATTAACATTATTTTTAAATACTCTAATGGTCTCACTTGAAAAGTAATATTATAAATCTATATTATACTTATATTATTGTATCACTGAAGTCGAAATAGGAAAAGTTCTGTTGGTCGGTCAGTCGAGTTTGGCGAGCCGGTTGGTATTCGACCCTAGACCTCTTTAATTTATAACATTTATAACATATTATAATATATTTTTTATTTTTCATTAGACTAAAATATTGTAAATTAGATTAGTATGATGGGTCGATATTTGGATTTATGCGTCTCTTTAACTTATAATATGTTCTATACGATATTATTAATCATTAATAACGAAATATTGATTGGTTGATATATAGCTGGGTTTTTAGGTTTTCTTAAATTATAATATATAAAAAAATATATTTTAACATCCTCATTAATATATCTATGTTCGACGTAATTTTTAATTAGCTATTTGACAGACTTAACTACTAAGAATTTATTCGGCTGTTAAATAAAATTTTTATTTAATAATATTATTCTATTATAATTTTATTTTCAAACTAAAATTAGTTGAATTTAAAATACATACAGTAAAATAACAAATATTATAACCGACTGTGCGTTGCACGGGTTATAAGCTAGTAATAATAATACTGATAAAAATAAATTTTACTTATAAATAATTTTTACGGATAATAATAAATATTTTTTAAATTAAATCATTTTACAAACCTAAATCATTTGCAAATCATTTTTCAGTTCACGTGCAGTGTAAACATGGCTGTGTCTCACTTTTTCAACAAACCTGTAAGAAAGAAAGGAATGAACGGAGGAGCTGACACGTGCAGTATACGGTATTCATTAGTACAACAGTGGCAAGCTTTGTAAATACGGCCCCACTCAGGAGGACCTATTAGTAATTAACCTGTTAAAAAGCCTTCAGGCTTTATATACTACGGTGATATAATGAACATATATTTGATCTTATAAATGATAAAATCCAGTAGCAAAATTACTAAAATTGTAGGAACAATTGGACCTTGGCCCTGCGTTTTATGATACTAATTGAAAGTTCGAATAGAATATTAACCTCAATCGCTACGGCGCAAGCGATTCAAATCCACGTCTTCTACTGTATTCCTTGATTCTCCTTGGACGAAGTGTGACCTTCGATCTCCCAAGGTGTGCCTCTCCTTAAAGCTCCGAAAACCCAAAACCCTAGCTGTCTCCTTGAGAAAAACGTCTACCTCTCTCAAACTTTAGGATGAATTCGTTTTGGTGTATCTCTCGGCTTTAGGAGAACGAGAATATATATAGGCTACAGTAGGGATCATGGACCATTAGGTCAGGCCTTCCAATGACATTCCGGGCCAGGCCCAATGTCATTAAATATTAATTCAATCCACTAAAGAATTAATATTTGCACTACCTTTCCTAATTCCGTAAATTAATTATTTAATTCGGCTCCCATATTAATTGCTTATAAATTCCCCATGTTTAAGATATCGCATGTCCATTAATTAAATTAATTTCTGACAATTAATTTAATCAATATCTTTTATCCTTGATCAGCCACTCAACCTTATAATTATGCAAGAACAAATCTGCCTGCAGGACTAAAGCATAATTATCTTTATGAGCTTTCAAGAGGACATCATCACCCGAATATATTTTTCGGACACGGTTTCCTTCTATAGTCAATATCCCACTCTGTATATAATGTCATTGCCCAATACTTAAATTTGTAATTTAAAATAAATTACTTAACTTATGAGTCAAGGCATGTGCATTAAATACAAGTGTCAATCACTATATCCGGATTAAGAACTTAAGCATTAATAACATCATAGAATCTTAGTTCTTTATTGTCAGAATTAAAGAAACAATTATTCTACTATTTTGATCCCGTTCAATATACACAAAGTATATAAGTATTATTCAATAGTCAAGATAAACTATTTCCAAATAATACTTCAGTCGTTCCAATGGTTTGTCTAACACCATTTAGACTGTGAACCTTTATTATATTATATAAGGAACTCGACAATCTAATCTTCTACTATCCCATTTGATACTAGATTGTCTACAATATATAATATATAGACAATGTGAAAACATGCATTCAAGATTCTCAAATAATTGTTATATACTTCAAACGAATATTTCAGTATAACCCTAACAATCTCCCACTTATACTCAAGATATTCTTTGAGTATATCAGTGTTTATTACAAGCAATCCACTACCAACTATAATAATTATGTGACCAAGAATCTGACTCCTATCGCTTCCATGTGCTCCTGAAAAGCCTTAGCTGGTAAGCTCTTCGTGAAAGGATCTGCCCGGTTATCCTTCAATGCTATGTCAGCCACAATGATATCTCCTCGCTTAACGAACTGTCGTATGAGGTGATACTTACGCTCTATGTGTTTCGCTGCCTTATGGGCCCGTGGTTCCTTGGTATTCGCCACAGCACCAGTGTTATCACAATAAATCGTGATTTGCTGTGGCAGATTAGGAACCACATCCAAATCCAGCAGGAAGTTTCGGAACCATATAGCCTCTTTGGCTGCCTCAGAGGCTGCCACATATTCGGCTTCCATGGTTGAGTCTGCGATGCATTTCTGCTTCACACTCCTCCATATTACGGCTCCACGTCCCAAAGTAAAAACACATCTCGAGGTGGACTTTCTCTTATCCTTCTCTGTCTGGAAATCCGAATCAGTATATCCAGAGGCAATAAATCAGAGGACTTGTAAACCAACATATACTCCTTAGTCCTTCGAAGGTTCTTGAGTATTGCCTTTACAGCACTCCAATGTTCCTGTCCTGGGTTCAACTGGTATCTGCTAACCATGCCCACGGCAAAGCAGATATCAGGCCTCGTACATAACATTGCATACATTAGGCTCCCACATGCCGAAGCATAAGGAACTGCCTTCATGTTCTCTATCTCCTTAGGTGTCGAAGGACACTGCCTCTTTGATAGAGTAACTCCATGTCTGAAGGGTAAATTACCCTTCTTGGAGTCCTGCATGTTAAAACGACCTAATACGTCATCTATGTAGGGCTCCTGAGATAAAGCCAACATCCTTTTCTTGCGATCCCTTATAAGTTTGATCCCAACGATGTATGCTGCTTCACCTAAGTCCTTCATTTCAAATTGTTTGAACAACCATGCCTTTATTGAAGACAACATCTTAACATTGTTTCCAATGAGTAAAATGTCATCAACATAAAGCACTAGAAAAACCACTGCATTTCCCTCACATCTCTTATACACGCATGCTTCGCTTGGACATTGATCAAATCCATACGACTGGACTGCCTGATCAAAGCGAATGTTCCAATACCTAGAAGCTTGTTTAAGTCCATAAATAGACCTTTTCAGCTTACATACAAGATGCTCTTGGCCTTCTTTAATGAATCCCTTTGGTTGCTGCATATAGATGGTTTCCTCAAGATTTCCATTAAGGAAAGCTGTCTTGACATCCATTTGCGAAATCTCATAATCGAGATGAGCTGCTATAGACAAAAGAATACGGATTGACTTAAGCATGACTACTGGCGAAAAGATTTCCTCATAATCGATACCTTCTTTCTGAGTGTACCCTTTCGCAACAAGTCTTGCTTTCCAGGCTTTCACCTTTTTGTCTGATCCCCTCTTTTTCTTGTAGACCCACTTACATCCAATAGGTTTTACACCTTTGGGTGGTTCCACGAGCTCCCAGACCTGATTAGAATACATTGATTCCATCTCAGAATCCATTGCCTTTTGCCAAAGACTTGCATCTTTGTCTTGTATTGCCTCTTCGTATGTCCGGGGATCATCATCATGTTGACCAGAGACCAAGTCCGAAGACTCTCCCAAAAACATGAATCTGTCGGGCTGTCGAACAACCCTCCCACTACGACGAGGAACTGGTGCGGTATTAGTGACCGGTTGCACAGTCTGCTGTGGTTGTTCTACTTGTACTACAGGTTCATTATTCGCCCCTCCCACTAGTTCCTCTAAAACGATACTACTCTTGGGTTTGTGAGGTATTATATAGTCTTCCTCTAAGAATCTTGCATTGGTGCTAACAGTGACATCCCGATCCTTAGGACTATAAAATAAATAACCTTTTGTTCCCATGGGGTAGCCTACAAACAGCTTTACTTCAGTACGAGATTCTAGCTTAGTCGCGTTCTTGTTCAGCACATGTGCTGGACAACCCCATATCCGAATGTGTCTCAGACTCGGTTTGTCCCCGGTCCACAATTCTAAAGGGGTTTTAGGAACCGACTTAGAAGGTACTAAGTTCATAAGATAAGCTGTTGTCTCTAAGGCATGTCCCCAAAATGACTTGGGTAAATCCGAATAACTCATCATCGATCTAACACTCTCTAAAAGAGTCTGGTTCCTTCTCTCTGCTACACTGTTCTGCTAGGGTGTGCCTGGTGCAGTCAACTGGGATTCTATCCCATTTTCTGATAAATATTCCCTGAATTCTCCAAGCAAGTATTCGCCACCACGATCAGATCATAGTGACTTGATACTTTTATTATGTCGCTTCTCCGTTTTAGCTTTGTACTCTTTGAATTTCTCAAAGCACTCAGACTTACGACGCAACAAATAAACGTACCCATATCTAGAATAATCGTCAATAAAAGTGACAAAATACTCATAACCACCTTTTGCTTGGATATTCATAGGTCCACATAAATCAGAGTGAACCAATCCTAACACTTCTTTGGCTCTATTCCCCTTTGCCTTAAAAGGCCTATTGGTCATTTTACCTTCCAAGCAGGATTCACAAACTGGAAATGGCTCCACTGCCAATGAGCCTAAAGGCTCGTCTACTACCAGTCTTTCAATCCTCCTCAAGTTAATATGACCTAATCTCAAGTGCCAAAGATATGTTTGGTTCAAACTAGGAGGTTCCTTTCTTTTATTAGAGGTAGAAGATGTGTTGTTCAATACCCTATGTTGTAGTTGCAGTGCGGGTTGACTAGGATTAATTATATACAAATTGTCTTGCAATGTACCAGAACATATATTCCGTTTATTCATCATAATAGAAACATTACGATCCAAACAAACATTATAACCATCCATAGCAAGTTTAGAAACCGAAATCAAATTCCTTCTAAAAAAGGTACATAAAGACAATTGTTCAAAACCAAAATCCTATCAGAACCAAAAGATAAATGAATAACTCCTACTGCAACTACTGCTACTTTCGTAGCATCTCCCATGAACACGTAGATCTCACCATCTCTAAGCATTCTGGATTGCTGGAACCCCTGCATAGAGTTACAAACATGATCAGTGGCTCTAGTATCTACACACCAAGTGCTCGTAGATATAGCCGCTACAAATGTTTCTATAACTAGAGAAAGAGACATACCAGTATCGTTTGTCTTCTTAGGAAGAGGACAATCCTTTTTCCAGTGACCCGACTGCTTGCACATGTAGCACTTCCCCTTAGGCTTTTTCACACCACCTTGAACTCCCACTGCCTTCACAGCTTTCTGTGTCTGAGCCTTTTTCTTCTTCTTATTGCCTTTCGGCTTAGAGGAAGAACCTTTCTCAGCCACATTCACTTGAACACTCTGGCGAAATAATCCTTCAGTTGCCTGAAGTTCTGTCAGCAGTTCCGCAAGACTATACTGCCTCTTGTTCATGTTGTAATTCAAGCAGAACTGCTCAAAACTCTTGGGCAAGCTCATAAGGATAATGTCAATCTGGGTTTCCCCGTCAAGCTCTGCACCAAGGATCTCTATCTCATTCAGATGTGACATCATCTTGAGAACATGATCCCTTACAGGTGTACCTTCAGCCATCTGAGTGTTCATTAAAGCCTTCTTGGCTACTTGCCTAGCAGCCCTATTCTGATCTCCAAAAAGTTCCTTGAGATTAAAGAGCATATCCGAAGCAGTGGCCATAGCCTGATGCTGATGCTGCAAAACACCCGACATTGCTGCCAGAATGTAACATCGCGACATCTCATCAGCCTTTATCCACCGCTTATAATACTCTTTCTCCTCATCAGGAGCATTAGCAGCGGGCTGCTCAGGCTTGGGTTCATAAGTGCAAAACTTGTACTACTCAGCAGTCAACACAATGTCCAAATTACATTTCCATTTAATATAGTTAGGTCCGGTAAGTTTGTTATCCTTAAGTATGGTGAACAGTGGATTAAAGCCCATTTTATCCTGAGAATCATGCATGAAAAAATCACATTACACATAAAGAAGGGTGCATTAAAAATTAAGACCTATTGTTTCCTCTAACAATTATTAAAATTAAATGCACTAACGTTTAAACACCATAAGTTTCTGGTATGTCACGATGGGTGACATGTATACCACCTAAATTTGTTTAAACGTTACTTCGGTCCTATTACTAAACAATAAGCCACGTTGGGGTGGTCTATATTATTTTTCATAGCTAAGTGTATACCATCATCAAATCTTAAATTATCCGAAACCTATGGAACTTGGTACGCCACGATGGGCGGCATGTATACCTTCCAATATTCCTTGAATAGAATACTTCAATTCAATATTCGTTTCTGGTTTGATTTCTAGGCAGTGGAGGAGTCACATCGGTCTCACTTAATACCCATAAGCCTTAGAAATCGCCCCAAATCATAGATAATGAAAATTCGTATCCATTCGTATTAATTTAAGAAGTTTGTTCCAGTAATATCTATAACATTCTAGACACCATAAATTACATGCCACGATGGGTGACGTATACATAATTTATATTCGTCTTTATGTTAAATTACATACAAACAATGATGGAGACCATGGGATTTAATATCATATTAACTCCCTCTCCCACTTAGAATTTACTATGAGGATTTTAATCTATATGCATCGCCCTATGTTAGTTCTTCGAAGTCCACATGCATACTATCATGATCATAGCAACACAAAGAACACATAACATGGCAGCATACTATCATGATTAAAGCATTAATGAAAAACATCCCTATGTCCATGTCATTCTAGCATGCGAAGGGTTAGTATCACATGGCATAACAACAAAGACAAGAAACACATAACAACAACAATCAAGTATTATGTAAATCATAATAAAACACGTCCACCATTATGGCCCCGGAAAAATCAGCTCCGAATTCATCCTTCGGAAGATTCCAGAAAACTTCGAGAGCCCGTTTGGAGGCCTAAACGGCCTCAGAATGCCTCGAAAAGTTCTGAAAACAGCCTCGAAAACACCTCAACCAAGGTGTCCCGAGTTGTAGCTAGCTCCGTCTCGTTCTGCCGTCTCCGAAAAGTGCTCGTTCGCCCATATCGGACATCGTATGCAAAAGTTACGGCCAAAACAGTGCAGCACCCCCAAAACCCTAATCGCAGCAGCGGAAGATCCTTGTTTCTTGCAGCCCCGTTGATCAAACAATTACATACAAATTGTACAGACGAACCAGCCTATTCTATTACATCAGATCTAATCTAAAACAATTACAAATTGAATTACAAGATCAAAACTATCACGATCAACCCTCGTGATTTACAACAGCCACGATAAACCACGTGGAATCCAAACATAACTGAATAACCACGATAAACCACGTGGGATCCAAAACACATAATTAAAACATGGCCATAATAGTGGATAACAACTTGCATCACGAACCCACTATATACATGCATATATATAATCATGACATGGACTACATATCATAAAACGCAGAACCGCAACCTCGCTCTGATGCCATTGTAGGAACAATCGGACCTTGGCCCTGTGTTTTATGATACTAATTGAAAGTTCGAACAGAATATTAACCTCAATCGCTATGGCACAAGCGATTCAAATCCACGTCTTCTACTGTATTCCTTGATTCTCCTTGGACGAAGTGTGGCCTTCGATCTCCCAAGGTATGCCTCTCCTTAAAGCTCCGAAAACCCAAAACCCTAGCTGTCTCCTTGAGAAAAACGTCTACCTCTCTCAAACTTTAGGATGAATTCGTTTTGGTGTGTCTCTCAGCTTTAGGAGAACGAGAATATATATAGGCTACAGTAGGGATCATGGACCATTAGGTCAGGCCTTCCAATGACATTCCGGGCCAGACCCAATGTCATTAAATATTAATTCAATCCACTAAAGAATTAATATTTGCACTACCTTTCCTAATTCCGTAAATTAATTATTTAATTCGGCTCCCATATTAATTGCTTATAAATTCCTCATGTTTAAGATATCGCATGTCCATTAATTAAATTAATTTCTGACAATTAATTTAATCAATATCTTTTATCCTTGATCATCCACTCAACCTTATAATTATGCAAGAACAAATCTGCCTGCAGGACTAAAGCATAATTATCTTTATGAGCTTTCAAGAGGACATCATCACCCGAATATATTTTTCGGACACGGTTTCCTTCTATAGTCAATATCCCACTCTGTATATAATGTCATTGCCCAATACTTAAATTCGTAATTTAAAATAAATTACTTAACTTATGAGTCAAGGCATGTGCATTAAATACAAGTGTCAATCACTATATCCGGATTAAGAACTTAAGCATTAATAACATCATAGAATCTTAGTTCTTTATTGTCAGAATTAAAGAAACAATTATTCTACTATTTTGATCTCGTTCAATATACACAAAGTATATAAGTATTATTCAATAGTCAAGATAAACTATTTCCAAATAATACTTCAGTCGTTCCAATGGTTTGTCTAACACCATTTAGACTGTGAACCTTTATTATATTATATAAGGAACTCGACAATCTAATCTTCTACTATCCCATTTGATACTAGATTGTCTACAATATATAATATACAGACAATGTGAAAATATGCATTCAAGATTCTCAAATAATTGTTATATACTTCAAACGAATATTTCAGTATAACCCTAACAAAAATAACATTGTGAATTGAATCAAATACATGATATAAGCATCCAAAGCACAAGAATTTATGTCAACTCATTTTTTTCTGTGGAAAAAAAAGAAATTTATTCACAATTTTTTAAGTATCCAAGTGTACCCAAGAATCCAAGTATCCGATATAGGGGTGCATGAGGATACGGGGATCTGTTGGTCTACCAATAATCCCTAGTTCCTAGTTCATAATAAATTCAGACACGCAATAAACACCGCAGTAATATTTATGCATATATAAACACGAGAAATGTAACTACCAAAAAACCTAACATGACAAGAAATGCAGCAGAAACAAAAATGCTGCAGTAATGTTTCATTCAAAATTCAATCACATTACATATATATCTACACTAATATAAAAGCTTTAGACTGTCCGGATTTTTGGACTTTTCAACACTCAAAAACTATGTTAAAACCACTTTACATTCCGACCAAAACTAATTACTTCAGAAAACGCAATACATTCCAAGGAAATGCTACAATAGTACTAACATTCAAAGACTGAAAGTGAAACATATCAAAAAGAAAATACAAATAAACTAAAAACTTGATAACAAGCCCAACGAAACCGAAGACGATACCTAGAATCAGCGGCTTCAGACTGGACAGTTTTCTTGACTTCTGCGACACTGGAATCAACACCTCCGCTTTGATTCCTCCTCAGCCACTGCTGTTGTTGCTGAAATTGCTGATTACTCTGCACGTAGTTCCTCTGACCGTACTGCTGTTGCTGCTGATAATTAGGGCTCGGACCGATATTTCCGCTGTGATTCCCGCCCATTCCCGACTGATATCTTCCTCACGAGTTCATTACAGAGAGTGTTAGGTCCTGGAACGATTGTAGAAGGGGGGGTTGAATACAATCGTCACTTAAAAATAATCGCGGCGGAATAAATCTGATTGGAATGAAACTTGTTAATCAGATTAAGATTAATTAATATAACAATGTTTTAAGTCGTTATAAAATTAATATGGTTCGTTTTAATGTCCACTAGTTCGTAGAATAAATTTGACAGAAAGTATTCTAACTCAGCGGAACAAAACAACCGAATGATCAAAGCACTGTAAACTGCGGATTTAACGAATAGCAAGTTTAGCACAACTTGAAAGCTTACAAGCACTTTGAACACTTTGAAATGAATGAGAATGAGCCATATTTATAGGCAAATCTCAAGAACTAGGCAAGACAATGGTGGCAAAGACAATCTAGTGGTTGCTAAGACAATTAAGCACTTTGTCTTGCCAAAACAAGCAAGGCAAGACAATCTAAGCTAAGGCAAGACAATGAAATGGGAAGGTAAGACAATCTAATGGGAAGGTAAGACAATCAAATGGCTTGTCTTGGAAGCTAAGGATTAGACAATCTAATGGGAAGGTTCACTTAGACAATCAAATGGATTGTCTTTCCTTGTGATCCAACAAGACAATACTTTATATCCTTTAATTAATTAACCAATTAATATCCACTTAATTATATTAAATGCATAAATTCATAAATTAAATTAATTCGAGATAGAATTAATTTAATAAATAAATTACACATCACATATAATTATTTTGAGAAGTGGATTAAATAATTAGATAATCAATTATCCCTTTTCTTTTTCTTCAGAGTCTTCTGTAAACAATTAAGATCTTCGACTTGAATGAACGACCACTTTTTTTTGACGTAGAATATTTAATCTGATGAGCTGATACACAAATGTACTGTCTGGTTCATCTGTAACTAGCTCAATTAAATATTCCTTGTCATTTAAACAATTAAGCTGTGACTTGTTCGTCGATTCTTCGTCTTCTTAGTTCTTCTTCATTTGTAGACACAATAATGGAATCTTCTGAATAAATAAAGTATTTAAACTTTATACCTTCTGATCTTCTGGACGTGCTACAAAAGATTATTTGTACACTGAGGCTTGATCATATTAATGAGCTTCTTCCAGTGGTTTGCAGTAGCATCCTGAAATTCTTCTGACATAAAATCTTCAATAAATCAATTGACGTTCTTCGTACGGATTCCGGATAACAGTACTTGCTATTTAATTGCTTTCTTATCAGAGTTGAGTTGATTCCTCTTAAATACAAATAGGCTTAACATATGCCTTTCAGAGAGATCGGGTCAATACCGAAGGATTAAAACCCTAGGTTTTGAACAAGATTGTATTTGTTGTATGTATATGTTTTGGGACAAGTTGCACTGTACACACTGCTAACTGAAAAAAATTAATTGTCGCTAAATAAACAACATAATTACTTTGAACAAAGTTCCACGTGGTCCACATATTTACTGCAGTACTGTAGACCACGTATGTTCTGCAACTATAGAATGGCATAAAAACATTGCAAAATGTGTTATTTTGCAAATCATGTTCTATAAATATCATTATTTTGTTAAAAATTTTGACAATCATAAACATTCTACAAGTTAAATGGTGAAAAACACATTATTCTGCAAAACATGTTAAGTTTGCAGAACATATTTACATATTACAGAACATATGTGTTCTACTTGTCGAACATAAATGATTTTCAATATTTTTCATGAAATAGTGATATTTATAGAATGTATTTCACAAAATAACAAGTTTCATACATTTTGCAATGTTTTTATGTCATTCTATAGTTGCAGAACATACGTGGTCTACGGTACTACAGTAAATATATTGACTAATGGAACTTAACTCTAATTACTTTCCTTGTTAAAGTTAGAAATACCTTCATTAATTAGTAACCACCCTGTGTGGTACACCATTAAATGAGATTCACGTCATTAATATTTACCTAACAATGTCCTAACAAGTGACTTTTTTTTGTCAGGACTAACAAGTGACTTTTAAATATAATAAAAATTAGTGTGCCAGTGATTTAGCAGGATATCATCTTAATATATCAATTTCAACAATATGTCTTATTATTATCCCTTATTATTAAAATAAAAATATATTTGAATTATTGTTGGAGGAAAATGAAAAGGAGAGAGGAGAGAAATGTGTTGAAATGAGAGAAAGCTAAATTTTAGAGTATCTCCGGCAGATTACCTATACCTTGTCCAAAGCTAAAATTTTGAGAAATATGGATAAAAATTCTCCTGCAGAGTCCCTACCCATTCCCTAAATTTTAGAATCCACTTTTCATTCCTCATAAATAGGTAAAACCTAACTCATTTGTTATTTGTTTTTAATGATTAAATATTCAACTCTCACTTTTTGGACACTCTTTCCCATTTTTTTCTTATTATCTTTTTGTTAAAAGAAATTGAATTTAATAGTATATAATAACAGGGAACACAAATAGTGTTAGGAATATGTGATGCTTGATGTTACAAAGTTACTTCAATTTTGTACTTAGAGAAATTTTTATTGTAGCTGATCAACGGCTAGCATACTTATGTAGAAGCAGTTGATCAACTTACCCATCAACTGCTGATGCGGTGCTGCGACAAAACAGTAGTACCTTAGCAGTTGATAGATAAATTCTATGATCTTTAGATTAACAGTTGTTCTATCAATGGATGAATAGATAGGGATACATAATTGTAAATATTTGAAGTCATGTAATCTATTCAAGTGAAGTGAAGATCAATGGCTAGTCAAAAAGCATCGATGGCTAAATAAACAAGCTATCAACTGCTACATCAATCTTATTAATGGCTAATCAAGATATGCTATCAATCGGTAACTTAAATACTATCAAGGGCTGAATTCTTCTAGCAGTTGATGACTACCAATTGACAGCTACAAGTCAAGTAAAGGACAAAAAGCACATGGGTTGATGTGAAATGTGATGCACCAGTTTTTGAAGCTAAACTAAAAGCAGTTTAGTCAAATATTAAGAACCTCGAAACCTACCATTTCTGGAAAAACAACAAGAATTTCAAGCTGCCAAATGTACTATCAAGTCCGAGAAATTCTATATTTATAATTGCTAAAAAAGGTGTAGGACTACGCTTTTACAGGCTACCCTAGTTTGTATTGGTATATATTCACATTGTAATTTTCATTTCAATGTATCTAAACACTGAGAACTCAAGAACTGTCAACGGCTGAATTCTTCTAGCAGTTGATGACTACCAATTGACAGCTACAAGTCAAGTAAAGGACAAAAAGCACATGGGTTGATGTGAAAGGTGTTGCACCAGTTTTGGAAGCTAAACTAAAAGCCGTTTAGTCAAATATTGAGAACCTCGAAGCCTACCATTTCTGGAAAAACAACAAGAATTTCAAGCTGCCAAATGTACTATCAAGTCCAAGAAATTCTATATATATATAATTGCTAGAAAAGGTGTATGACTATTCTTTTACAAGCTACCTTAGTTTGTATTAGTATGTATTCACATTTTAATTTTCATTTCAATGTATCCAAACATTGAGAACTGAAGAGCAAAGCAGTAGAGATAACAAGTAAGTAATTGTAAGCTTCTGCTCTTCATTCTTTTGTAAGCAGCTAAGCATTTTGCTTGGAAGGTTCTTAATATAAAAATCTCTCAGGTGGATCAAACAATCCACCTGAAATTTTTAAGATCCTTGTTCTTCTTTAATTTTTGTTTAGAGTTAATTATGTCATGTGTATTGAATATAATCTGTTAAAGAAAATTAGTTCAAAATTTTTGTGGAATGTATTCAACCCCCCCCCCCCCTCTTCACAATCTAACTTACTGTTTGCATTGTCAAATAACATATAGAGATTACTGTTGGAGTTGTCAATCAATATAGGATCCCTATTTTTTAGAATTTGAAATGTTTATTGTATATTTAGGGAACCTACTTGGGATACTACTGGAGATGCTCTTTTTGATAGAAATGGTTAGGACATGTATAGTGCTGCCTCAGAAAGGCTTTTGTTAGATGTTCTAGTGTGTCCTAAAATAGTGTCCTAGAGTAAAATTTAAGGCTTTTGGGACAAAAATTTAATCCAAGAGTGTCCTGGTGGTGCCTTAAAACACTAGAACACACAACATGTGCCTCATTAATAAGGCACTATCACACTTGTCCTAAACAATTTTAATCCATAAAATATTCACTTCCCACCTTTTTCACACCTTTTCACACTTGTCTTAAATATAGTTGCATTCAAATATATTAATATTTTAATATTAGGCCATGAAGATAAGGTATGTTTTTGGAGTAGATGTATGTGTATAGTGTCCTTAATCACTTGGACATTATATTTTTATTATATATTTAAGGCTTCTACTTGGACACTCATAGAGGCACCACTAGGACATTGTTGGAGCACTCATTTGCTTCAAATGCCTTAGATTTTGATCAAGGACATCAATTAGGCCACTCTTAAACTTGCTCTTATGACCTGTGCCAAGCACGGAATTAAATAATTTCATTTTTTAATTTATTATAGTTATAATATTTTTTATTTGATTATATTATCATTTTCTTAATAAATTTATTTACATTAAACATCATGTGCACCCTCTATCGAAAGTTAGGGTTTGGAGAGCCGCCTCTGGTCCTTTATCTTCGTCTTTTTTCAAGTTAGTCGACGGGTTTCCACTAGTTTTTCTACGGTGGAAAACCCCAACCGCTTTGTTTTCTTTCATTTTCATTGATTTTCTTTGAATAAAACCTTATTTTTTAGGTGTTCGTGTGTCTCTCGTTTTGAAGTGGTTGTTTTGTCTCTCCTTTTGGAGTTTTTTTTTTTTGCAGAATCCTTTTGGAGTATTTTGTTATTTTTTTTAATTATGTTTGGAGTTATTCGATGTTGGATTTGTTAATAATGGTTTTATTGAGACTTTTAGGAATTCGGAAAAGCCCCCGTTAAATCTTTGCCGGTGGTGGTAATTATCGCAAAAGCTCACCTTTCACAGCCAAAGATTGTTCATCCGTTACGGCTTTACACTTTTGGCATGTTTATAGTTGTTATCTGGCATATAGATAGCTGGGGTGCCACTTCTCCAGTCTCAGTTTATGCGATTAGGGTGTCTGAACGCTAGTATAACAATGGCTATTATGTGATAAGGTCAATTATGATTTTGCTACTTTCTGTTTAGGTGTAAAATATTCTATTGTCACCTGATCATGCTTTAAATTTTGAATTTTCTTAAAATTATTACATGTCATGATAAGAATTTATTACAGAATAAAAGATTTGATTTTAATAAAATCATTATATTATTATGATTTTGAAAGAGATGAAAAAAATATCCAGGAGTGATAAAATATAGATTGGATTGTAAGTTTTTTAATCCTTAAATAAATTTAAATTTTTTAATTCATAAATATTTAGAAGTCTAATAAATATATTATGTGCAATGTGAGGTGAAGTTCTTATTAATCCAGCAGTGATAGTTGTTTTCAATAGTTATTTGACAATTTAGTACAGAAATCTAAAAGAATCTTATATTTTATATAAAGGAGGTTCCTCAGAGCTGACGTGGCACGCTCCACAGCTCTCCTTCACTGTTTCACGCTCCCTGGCCCTCTTCCGTCATTCCTCTCCAAGACTATATTATATGTGCCTTTAATTTAATTTAAAAGGTTCCTCAGAGCTGACGTGGCACGCTCCACAGCTCTCCTTCACTGTTTCACGCTCCCTGGCCCTCTTCCGTCATTCCTCTCCAAGACTATATTATATGTGCCTTTAATTTAATTTAAATTTAAATTATAAGATTGAGTTATTTCGTATGAAAATATGTACACGGTAGATAAGAGGGGTGGAGTTTTTAGGGTGGGGAGTTGAAGAGCCTGTGCAGTTACCACCATTCCGGTAACGGCTGACCTATCGGCTGCCCAGCTGAGATGCTATAAATTATCACATCTCGCGCTAATGGCTCTACCTGGATTCGCTGCTCATTTGCGTTTGCAAAGAACGAGGTTTGCTCCGGTATGTTATTCCATCAATTCGGTCGGTTGATTGCTTGTGCACAACTATGTCTCTTTGTTTATGGCTCCTGACCTGCTTCTTTCTATTTGAAATGCAGTTGCACAAGCAATCAACCGACCGAATTGATGGAATAACATACCGGAGCAAACCTCGTTCTTTGCAAACGCAAATGAGCAGCGAATCCAGGTAGAGCCATTAGCGCGAGATGTGATAATTTATAGCATCTCAGCTGGGCAGCCGATAGGTCAGCCGTTACCGGAATGGTGGTAACTGCACAGGCTCTTCAACTCCCCACCCTAAAAACTCCACCCCTCTTATCTACCGTGTACATATTTTCATACGAAATAACTCAATCTTATAATTTAAATTTAAATTAAATTAAAGGCACATATAATATAGTCTTGGAGAGGAATGACGGAAGAGGGCCAGGGAGCGTGAAACAGTGAAGGAGAGCTGTGGAGCGTGCCACGTCAGCTCTGAGGAACCTTTTAAATTAAATTAAAGGCACATATAATATAGTCTTGGAGAGGAATGACGGAAGAGGGCCAGGGAGCGTGAAACAGTGAAGGAGAGCTGTGGAGCGTGCCACGTCAGCTCTGAGGAACCTCCTTTATATAAAATATAAGACTAGATGACCATACAGAAGATTGGATGATCAAGGTCCGTGTTTGTAGAAAATGGGAGTCAGTCAACACGAAGGACGGGAATTTGATAAGCCTTGATATGATACTCATTGATGAGAAGGTCAGTTCTTTGCCAAAAAAATTAGTACCTATCGTTACTTCTACATATTTGTTCACTCCGTATCTTCTTTTTCGAATCCTCAGGAGAATCTTATGCATGCTTCTGTGCGCAAGCATTTGGTTCCTCGCTATGCGGATCGTGTGCTTGAGGGGAGGGTATATAGCCTCAGGAATTTGAAGGTCACAACAAACATGTACCCGTACAGGCCTCTTGCAAGCGATGTCAAACTCCTTTTTCTCGCAACAACTGCTGTCCAAGAATTGCAGGAGAGTGATGTTAGCATCGGGCGATATGGCTTTGAATTTGTGAATCAGACTGTGCTGCAAAGTCGAGCTAATGACCCAACTGTCCTCTCAGGTATCACACTATTTTCCTTTTTTAAGTGTTCCCGGCCATTTTATAAATTTTATAAATTGCCAACGTTGAGGTTGCTCCTCTTCTTTTATACGTATATATGTAAGATTCACAACAGCTGTGGCTTAGTGTCCGGTTTGAGTTAATTCTGTTGAGTTGATTGCATAATTTATAATTTCTTGCTCAAAATAATGGCACCGGTTTGACTGAGTTCTGTTGAGTTGATTGCATGATTTATAGTTTCTGCCTGAAACTAATGCCAGCTTTAGTGCCCTTGATTTCACTTACTTCATAATCTCTTCGTTTTCAGTTTTTGTTGTTATTTAGGATAGGTTACTTTCCCTCTTCGTGCTATTGCACTCTGTAGTCCAAACTATCCCATTTATATAAACTCGGAATATAAACCTCCTTATGGTCTGTTTTGAAAAAGATTAAAATTTTAATATTTCCAGGTGCAGACCCTATTAATGCGTGCTTTTTTGAATTTGCCACGTCAAATGACTAACTTTTTCAAGTGCACAACTCTTCCCTTTGTTTTGTCATATAACTCTCGGTTTTTTCAATATGCCTGAGGAGCATTTTGGGGTTGTGGCTATACAGATATTGTAGGTTGCTTTACTGGTTTTGAGGGGATTGAAACTGTTAGGAGCGGCTCCAAAAAAAGGGATATCCAGATTTTAACAGACTAGTAAGTCGGCTTTTTTCAACATTTTCTCATCTCACTGGCTGCGTTCATACACTTTTCTGTGAAACAAAAATTCAAACTCAATTTCAATATCTCTGATGTTATTCATCCTCATATATTAATGACCATTGATCTTTTATTAGTTCGGTCAATAGCACAGTCACTCTCTGGGGAAAACTTGGGGAAGAATTTGATCCTGCCTTGTACACACAGGATTCCGGCCCTTATGTTATCGTGGTCTCTTCAGTGACAGTTAAACGCTTTCGTCAAGGTTTGGGTTATGATGTGCTCCCTATTATGGCTTTCCGAATTTGTGGGTAGCTTCTAATATTATGTGTTATTTAACAAACAATGTGCCTGAAACAATTAGCTTAAATGTGTCAGGTTCACTCACTTTTTCTACAACTAGCGCTAGCAAGGTCTACATAAACCCAGAGGTTGACCACGTTACCTCCATAAAGGAGCGATTTTCCGCGCTCTCAATTCAAGCTAAACCTATTCAGGGCACCTCTGCTGCAAAGTTAACCCCTGAGGAAGAAATGTTTATCAACCGTATGACTGTGGATGCACTTGTGAAGGCTACTGGCGCAGGAGAGATGAAGGTATATATGAACACTTCTTTTGACTTACAACTGTCAAGTACTATGCCCTGGACCCTAGATTCACTATAAAATTGGAACTCTCGCAGGAATCTGTTGTCACCTTGAAGGCGACGATAACAGGCATAAATTCTGGCCAGGGCTGGTACTATATTGCTTGCAGATCATGTGTGAAAAAAGCTGAATTCGAAAATGGGGTTTATGTCTGTCGTTCTTGTGGGACACTAGAATACCCTCTCGCTCTGTAAGGCATCAAATATTAATATTGCACCTCCTCTTTTTGTCTCCTGGAACCGGTTGAATCTCATTGAAGTTTATATATATCTATTATGCTTCCTAGGACTTTCCTAACATATTTAATACATGCGAGCTAACTAAGGTTGCTTCATTGGATGTGATTATTAAATTGTGAGGCATCACAGATTAATATGATTAGCCAAGTTTAGAGGGATGACTCTTCGTTTTGTTTGGTAAATTATACTCTTGCTTACACCTTTCTATCCAGGTATCGTGTCAAAGCTGAGGTACAGGATCGTACTGGTACTACAACTGTGGTCATGTTCAATTATCCTGCCGAAAATTTGCTAGACACATCAGCGAAGAAGCTGCTAGGAAAAATGAAGCCTGGTGATGACTCAGTTCCCAAAGAGCTGAATACCCTGTTAGGCAAAGAATTGGTCTTCAAGCTCAAACTGGACAAGTATAATTTGATTGAGGGTCTCCAGGATTACAGAGTCTCGACAGTTTTCACCCCAGTGGAGGGATTAGAGGCTGTGTATGCACAAAAAGAGGCTAGAAAAGTGAGTGTGCTTACTTCACACTCCCATGAATGCCTGTGTCACCCTCCAATCTTTACAAACATTCATAGCACATACCTTTTCAGATTAGTTTTATGATTTATGTTGACACCTCGCAAGTCTTTAGCTATTAATTTCTTAATCCTATCATCCAGGAAAATGCTTGTCAGTCAGGCCCTGCAACTAGTAGCAATACTGTGCTGACAACCGAGGATAAAAAGAAAAGGAAGCGATCCTCCTGTGAAGAAGATGCATCCCAGGAACTTGGTGAAGATGGAAGCCAGGAACTCAATGAAGCCCAATAACAATGTGATCTTGACATCTAAGTGCTGAGAACGTACTTACATTTTCAGAAGTTCTATCTCTTTCTTGCTTGCAAGCTTGCAACTCTTTTTGACTAGATTATGAACAAATTCTTAGTAATGAATTGCATGCAAGTCTGCTGTCTAGACATTGAATGAATACAAGAACCAGCTCTTTTTGGTTATTGTTTTGCGCATATTTATCTTTGTTGTATATTATTTTAGTATTTCAGCTTGAAATATTATTTGTGGCCTAGATTATTTATTTGTGAAAAACCTGATTAATATGTTAGGTGACACTAAATTTAATTTAACATAGGAAGAAAAAGTAGATATACAGAGGAAAAATTGTGCCTTCAACTTGATAGAGAAAAAATTTGATCCTCTGAATATAAGATATATAATACTACTCGACAGATTACATATTCCTGTATCTCGTATTTATTTTAGAAGAAGCTTTTAAACAAATAAATATTGGACAATGGCTTTTTAATATTGATGCTACGAGTCTGTTACAAAAATGATTACTGTTTATCGCAAGAATAATATATTCATATATTTATGCAACAACTTCACATGAAGTTTTTAGTGAAAAATACTGAAATAATTTTGAAAATTATTATTATGCCTCCATTTCGACAACAAAAAATCTCTAACCAGTTGGTCAAAAACCTATTCATATATATACTTATATTTCGTATTTGCCTCCAAACAAATTTTGCAAAAAATAAATATCAACTTAAGTATTTTTTATATCAATATTATGAGTTTAGTGCCTCAATATTGTTTTTTTACTCGTATAAAATATCTGATTAATATATTAAGTGGAGGCAGAACAATGGATAGGGAGAAAATTGTTGAGGCTTACTTTTCAGGAGAAAATTTCATTCTGTGAACCATCAATCTTGAACAAATCTTTTCAGTCTTATCCAATATAATTTTAACATTAACATTATCAAATTTTTAAGCTTATATATATGATAATAATTACTTAATATTAAATCTTACATAATATAAACTGTGTGTCCCCGACATCATAAAATAAAAAACTAAAAATTAGCATAAAACCCATCATATGACAGATATGAATGTTTCTATTCTGCTAACTGCAGGCTTTTAGTCTTCCTTTCTTCGATTGCATTACAAATATTGCTCCTGGTATGCCAAGTCAGACAAGCAGGTTGTCTCCCTAATTACATACCCTTCCAAGCCCTGAAATTAGAATGCTTTCTTCAGAACATATATAACTAGCCACGTTTAATTTGCAGGGCAAGAAATGGAACAGTCTGAAAACGATTTGTTGCCTCCTGAGGTCCACATGGAGCCCCCATGGTTCAGGCGTTGCCTATCTGTACAGGCGCGCCGGGCAAGAGCTCTTAAACTTCAGCTAAAACGTCGCACTTCTGTAAATGAACACTGCAACAACTATATGTTCCTGGCCAAGCTGAAAAAAAAAATAGCAAAGCATTCTCGAATGAGACGGAGGCTTATTATGCTAGGTAGACGGCTGCAGAGAGGCGAACACCAACAAGTAGCCTCCTCTGTTCTGCAAAGTTTGCACATTCTAATGCAAGATACCCCCAGGACAATTTACTCCTCAACAACATTATCATTCATTAACAGTGATGTGTCTTTTACACCTGCCACGCCTTCCAGTGTTGACAAAAATGGAGCAAGTGATGTTGCCTTGGCAATAAATCTTGGACAGGCCAGGAAACCACTTGCACATGCCATTCATCTACAAACAGGTACTTTTACGCACAGTTAGGAAATTGCATTTTATGTAGTTTTCTTTTCAGTGACCCATGCACCATGTACATATCAACACTCTGCAAACAGTAATATGTAATGGTAAAAGTTACATACATTTTGTATATTCTGACATATACATGGCCGGGCCTTGCTTTATTTGGTCATTAATTTGCTTGATTTCTTCTAATATTTTGATTCATATCTACCTAACTACATGGTTCAGGATTAGGTTATCGATATTTTTATGTATAATTGTAATATTTGGCAAATATTTGATTAGGAAGTCCCTGGTTTATTTGGTAAAATAATATGCCGGTGTTAAAGTGTGAGTACTTTTTGGTTTTTACCACTACGTTATCAGAGGTCATCCTTCTACGCTTTAATTTCATAATACTTCAGCATATATGACTAATATGTGTTTGGTCATGTGATTGATTATAGATCCACAGGGCAGCCAACAAAGAGTGCCCACCACAGCTAAATGTGTCACTGGCAGATCCCTCTTGATTGATGTCGAAGACGGAAACAAATCCACTGCAAATATACCTACAGGTTCAGGTAAGTTATCATATATTAGATCTCACTTCATCGCCACATAAATTATTAAGAAAAAAAAAGGGGCCTATTGCTGATATGGTTTCATTCCTCACATGTTGCAGTTTCATGCACAGGCACATCATATTTAGGCCGTCCTACCCACACATGCAAGCATTGTCATGCGATACTATGGTTTGAGGAACGCACCAGAAGAAACAAGCAAACCTCGAACCCCCAATTCACATTTTGTTGCATGGAAGGCCGTGTCAAATTACCACTCCTGAAAGAACCACCACCTGTGCTCAAACATCTTCTAGGCCCAGAATCTGGACAGCGGGGAAATGAATTTCGACGCAATATCAGGCCTTACAACTCCATGTTTGCATTCGCATCATTGGGTGTCCAGGTTGATAAACTAATTAACAAAAGCAAAGGTCCTTATGTCTTTCGTGCCGGTGGCCAGGTTTATCACAACACGAGCTCATTGCTCCCACCAACAGGAAAGAAACCACAATTCGCACAGCTATACATATATGACACTGATCATGAGGTTAATAATAGAATAAGCACACTCAAGAAGGCGGACAAAATTGACCACAGCATTGTCCAGGATTTAACTCAAATGCTAGATCAACACAACAATCTGGTCAAATCTTTTAGAAGGGCAAGAGACATGTTCAAGGCACAACCAACAACTACTTTCCACTTGCGTATGCCAGAAACCAGATCCACTGATGGAAGACAGTACAACATACCAAGTGTGTCCGAGGTAGCTGGTTTAATAGTAGGTGATCTCTCTAAAAAAAAATTTGAGCGCGATATTATTGTGCGTCACCGTGCTAAAGGGGTTACACACATTAATGAGTTGCACCCGAGCTACATGGCTATGGTCTATCCGTTAATTCACCCTCACGGTGAGGATGGCTACAGACTTGGGATACCGTTAGAAGATAAAGGCTCCCGGACTTATAAAAGGCAGCAACTATCAATGTGCCAGTACTACTGCTTCAGGTTCCAGCAAAGGCTCAACGAGGGTCATGCTCTCCTTCAAGCAGGTAGGCTCCTTCAACAATATATGGTTGATGCCTACATGGCAGTTGAGCAGGAGAGGTTTAGATGGATACAAACTCATCAGAAAGAGCTGCGGACAGAGCTTTACTCAGGACTGATGGATGCTGTGCAGCGCGGGGATTCAGATTGTTCAATAATTGGAAAATCAATTATTTTGCCATCTTCACATACCGGAGGACCACGATACAGAGCTCAGAATTATCAGGATGCAATGGCAATATGTCGATGGATTGGATACCCTGATTTATTTATCACATTTACGTGTAACCCAAAGTGGCCAGAAATAAATGACATGCTAAACATGATAGGACAAAGAGATGACCCTAACAGAATCGATGTTGTCTGCCGGGTTTTTCAGATCAAGTTGCAAGAACTAATTCAGTATCTCAAAAAGGAACAACCATTTGGCATAATAATGGCATGTAAGTTTCTTAGCTCTTCCGGTTCCTGAAATTAACAGAACAACCTATGATCCTTTTTTAATGGTCTGATAATATTAACTCTTTTTTTTGTGGATTATCTCACAATATTAACTCTTTTTTTTAGGGATTGTCTCACAATATTAGCTCTTTCTTTTTTGGATTGTCCTGCAATATTAACTCTTTTTCCTTTTCGATTGTCTCGCAATATTGCTGCAGGTATGTACACTATTGAGTTCCAAAAACGGGGCCTCCCTCATGCGCACATACTTCTGTTCTTGCATCCATCGATGAAGAACCCTTCGGCCGATTATATAGACACAATAATTAGTGCGGAAATACCAGATCCTAATACTGACCCTGAAGCCTACAACGCAGTGAAGAGGTCAATGCTCCATGGGCCATGTGGTCAGGCAAACAAAAGCTCTCCTTGTATGTTTCAAGGAAAATGTTCCAAACATTTTCCTAAAAAGTTTACTGAGCGCACCACAATCGGGGAGGATGGATTTCCAATTTACAGGAGAAGGAATACCGGCATTCAGGTGCAGAAAGGAAATACACTATTAGATAATCGGTATGTGGTGCCTTACAACAGAAATTTGCTTGTCAAATTTGATGCTCATATCAATGTTGAACTCTGCAATAGTGCAAGATCTATAAAATATTTGTTCAAGTATATCAATAAGGGTCCCGATAGAGCAACCGCAGTTGTGGAAAATATTGAAGAAAAGGATGAGATTAAAACATATCTTGATTGTAGATATATATCAGCAAATGAGGCCTGTTGGAGGATATTTCAGTTCAGCATTAATTACAGGTATCCGGCAGTTGAAAGACTACCCTTTCACTTGCCCGGCGAGCATACCGTGGTGTTCGAAGAAGATAAATGTGTGGAAAATGTTCTCAGTGTTCCTGGTGTGGCCAAGACCAAGTTCACTGAATGGTTGGAGACAAATAAGCGTCACGAGGATGCACGCAGTCTTACTTACTCTGAATTTCCGAGGGAATGGGTTTGGAATGCTAAGGATAAAATATGGACTAGGAGGAAAAAAGGTGTTGTAGTTGGTAGAATATATTTCGCACATCCTGCAAGTGGGGAACGCTTTTACATGCGCATGCTTCTTAATTTTGTCAAAGGGAGCACTTCTTTTGAAAGTATACGCACTGTAAATGGAGTGACTTATCCAAATTACAAGGCAGCATGCTATGCTCTAGGATTGCTAGACGATGATAAGGAATGGACGGATTGCTTATCTGAGGCTGCAGTTTGGGCCACCGGAAATGAGCTACGCAATCTCTTTGTCACAATTCTCATACATTGTCAAGTTTCTGATGTTAGGCAACTTTGGATAACACATTCAGGCACACTCTCGGAAGACATTCTATTGTTGCAGAGGAAGAGATTCAGGGTGCCTGAACTCCAGCTAACGCCACAACAGATTGAAACTTATACATTGCTTGAGATCGAGGAGCTTATGCAAAAGTTAGGAAAAAGTATAAAAGATATAGATGGGATGCCACAGCTAGATTCATCACTTACAAGAGATACGGGGAATAGATTGTTTAACGAGGAGCTAGATTATGATCGAGTGGCGTTGAAAGCACTGCACGGGAAATTATTAGGTAAATTAAATATTTACCAAAAGGAGGCATATGACTCGATTGTTCATTCTGTGGAGCATGATCAAGGTAAATTGTTTTTCATAAGTGGCCATGGTGGGACCGGTAAAACCTTCTTATGGAATACAATTATTTCTAAATTCAGATCAGAATCAATGATAGTGCTTCCTGTTGCAACAACAGCAATAGCAGCTTTGCTCATGCCAAATGGTCGAACAGCACACTCTCGCTTCCGTATTCCATTAAATCTTTCTGAAGAATCTACATGCGAAATTAAGCATGGTACACAGCTGGCCAAACTACTTCAAAAAACAGCTCTCATTATTTGGGACGAGGCACCTATGGCTAACAAATACGCATTTGAAGCCCTCGACAAGAGTTTAAGAGATATACTTTGTACTAGGTATGAAGACAGTCGAGCAAGGCCATTTGGAGGGATCACAATCGTGTGTGGTGGAGACTACCGTCAAATTTTACCTGTTATCCCAAAAGGCGACCGAGATGACATAGTTCAGGCCTCACTTAATTCATCATATTTGTGGCCGTACTTTGAAACTTACGAGCTTAAACAGAATATGAGGCTGCATCGAGAAGGTTTGGACCCGGAAGAGGCTAAAAGGATAGCGTTATTTGATAAATGGTTGCTACAGATTGGGGATGGTACTCTGTACGAGGATGCTGAACAAGAAACTATTAGATTGCCTACAGACCTATGCAGACCAACAGGAATTGAGCCAATGGAGGATATCATTGATGCCATCTACCCGGCACTCCTGCAAAATTACATGAATCGAGAATACCTTAAAGAGCGTGCTATACTTACACCAAAAAATGACGTGGTTCATGAGTTAAATGGCTACCTAATGAACATGATGCCAGGAGATGGGAGGACATATCTAAGCTCCGACAGTGTATGTAAGGCAAGCATTAAAAATGACGATGATGACATCTTGTACCCATCAGAGTTTCTAAATAAGTTGAAATTTAGCGGCATCCCAAATCATGATATCCGACTTAAAGAGGGATTGCCCATCATGCTCCTTAGAAATCTTAACCAATCTGAGGGTCTTTGTAATGGCACGCGGTTGATTGTCACTTGCTTAGGTAAATGGTCAATTCGAGCTGACATCATATCTGGAACAAATATAGGTAAAAATGTTACTATACCCAGGATAATAATGGCGCCAAATGAGTCACGGTTGCCGTTTAAACTCAATAGGCGACAACTGCCAGTGTCGCCATGTTTCGCCATGACAATAAATAAAAGTCAGGGCCAGACTTTGAAACATGTTGGCCTTTATTTGCCAAATCAGGCATTCACTCATGGCCAGGTATATGTGGCATTGTCAAGGGCCAGCAGCCGAGAGGGACTGGTGGTTGTTAACGCTGATCAGGAGATGAAGGAACACACACTTATCAAGAACATTGTTTACAGGGAGGTTTTCAGCAACATAATTGGTAGATGATGTTGCATCTCAAGCTACTTATATGTCAGTGCTTAGTGTGCGTCTGAGATTATTGTCTTTCTTATTGTAATAATGGTGGATTGATTTAAAAGGAACCGCTGTAAACTCCTAAAATTCCAGCAACAAATAGTATACTCTTGCCAGTTTGTTCATATCAAATCATGCTAATGATTGTTTTCATTTCGCCAAACTTAAGCTTTAATGTCATATTTGATCTGCGCAATATCAGCTACTCCATTCACTCAAGCCTTCCTGCTGTTCGGATCAGGAATACAAAATTATATGAATCAGTTGTGCATAAAACAGTTACTGTCATTTTAGCGGAAAAGGATAAAAAATATATTCCTAGATAAATTATTAAATCTGTTGTGCTTGGTATCATATAAATCACAGCTCCTTCGACCTCTGGATAGTAGACCTTTTGGTGGATTTTTTTATGTTATTAAAGTTTAGTTTTTCTCATTTTTTGGTTGTCTCAGTCTATTTTCGCACCGGGTATTTTTTGGTTATGCCTGAAATTTGACTTCTAGGGGGGCTGCTAAGGGTGATCACTCATCACTGTCGAATGAGGCCCGGCTACTTCGGATAACTGTTTCCATGAATATAAGGTACTTGAATCCTGTATAATGTGCGTCAAATTTTCAATGCAAATGTCGAATTCGGTATGTTTCTATACAAGGATTGGTCTTGCAATTTATGCTTTGATGACAGATTCATCTTAGGATTAAACACTTTCTTCAACTGCTGAAGCTTTACCGTTTAAAAGTCTGCTATGACGTTATCAGCAAGTAGTTAGTAATATATTATCTCCTTTAGAGGATTGCATAATTTATGTACAGTTCCTACTTGCGGCAATTTTGTCTTAGTTTGCAAGTATCCCACTGGGAAACATATGAGCAGGTGTTCTTTGTTCCAACTACAAACTTTTGATTAAGATATAGAAACATACATATGGCATGATCTTGGTGATATGAGAGGCTGCTGACTTTTTCAGTTTTCCTTTCTAACAGACACTGCCGCCGGACAATTTGAGGTTAATTGCATACAGATCATTTCTAACTTCAAATGATCCCAAAAGAGTTGTGGACTCTAGGTAATTGGAGGACAAGCTTTGAGCAACCAACACTCCTGAGGAATCTGGCTCAAATGTTTCATCTTTTCTGGCCATTCTCTGCTTCACCATTTTCTTTCGTATTTATATAAAATTACTGATTCCGGTATTCTCAAGACTTATTCATTACTGCTGTATTAGTTACCAGATTTTTGGTTTCCACTTCACATGTCTCTTGCTCTTCAAGTTTACTGCCTCTACGGATTGTCCGTGTCTGGCACATCCATCAGCTAAAATCTAAACAATGGAAGAAAGGAAACATAAAGAACCAACGCTCTTCTGGAGCTACTGCTTTATGCTCCCTTATAAAATTCCAAAACATAAAACAGGGTATATACAAAGAAAATGCCTCAAAAGATTTTCAATCGCGCGGAGCGCGTTTTCATCTCTAGTTTTAAATTAAATTGATAACAAAATAATTTCAAATTAAAGTAACAGTGCAGGGAGAGTTTGCATTTGTTGTGTCAGTATTACAACCTTTCCATATTATAATGTAGTTTCGCTTATTAGTAAAGGGTATTAATTTCAAACTTTGTTCCGTCTCTGACAATAATAAAATAATCAACATTTTCATATTATCATTTAACTCTTGATATTTTTTCATGTTATATATTATTACGTAACAAATTCAAAATTTTCACATTATAACTATTTATAAAAATTAATTATAAATATATATTATGGGCATTTTTGGCCATTGTTCAAGTTTCTTTTAAGCCCTTGTATTGCTCCTACTTATTGTGCATTGTTCGATAGAAGAAGCTGGGCTTTTGAAACCAAAAGCTTTTGAAGCCATAAGTTAAAAGCGAGAAATACTAGCTTCTTTTGGCCTTTTTTTAATTTTCATTTTATTATGAAGTTTTTAAATTTTTAATGTGTAATAAATTTTATTTATAAATAAATTTCTTATAATATGATAATGTGATTTTTTTTAAATCTATAATTTAGATTCATACAATCGATTGACTTATAAATAAAATTATCCAAACACAATTAATAATTTAAACATCAAATTCAATTATTATTTATAATAATCCACTTATTCACTTTAACGCTCTGCTCGCGAGTTATAAATAGAGAGGAAAACAAGTGAAGGGGAAGTAAAATTATACAATTTTCACCCTTATTTCTGATCCTGAATTTTTTTAGAAGGACGAAAACAAGTAAAAATAGATGTAATTACAACATAATTTTACTCCAAAACTTTAATTTCAAAACTGAAAATGAAAATGTAAACAACTAGTATTCAACATTATTTTTATACGTAACATTCAGAATTGGTTCAGAGGAATTGTGATGTTCTTAAAGCAACTTCTTATTCTACATTTCTATAGTTATCAATTGTAACAGGCACATAAACAATTTCAGGAAGTTGATTATCAATCTTTGTGTTCGTGGTTCTATCTTCGGGCGGGGAGTTTATGGTGCTATATGAGTATTTGTCAACCAGCGTATCAATCAGATGCGATCGTGCTTCACGATAATGGAACGGGAAGAGGAGTGCTGGTGATTCTTTACCAACAAACATGATACACACGTATTCTAATCGTCGTGTCAGGGCTCATCTACGGATCTACATGTTTCGACATTCAAAAACAAATGTGTACTTTTTCTGATTTTTAATTTACATGTTTATGTGATTATTTGTTTTCTTAGTATATTCAATATTATATGTTTTTAAAAGTGTTGATGTAAAATTTGGATTTCTCTTTAAGTAAGTATTTGTGCGCGATTATCAATTGTTGTAGGTGTTGTTTTATGTCATAATTTTGTCTTTTTTTGATTTATTTGATTGATGAGAATGTTAGTGAAGTGTAGTCAAACTTATTATGTATATTACGTGCTTAATATGTTGTCTTTTTATCGATTTTGAGTCACAAGTTTTATTTGCAATTGTGTTTTATGATCTTCTAAGGTTAGAATTTGTTCTTCGCTGTTGTTAGTGACATGAAGAGATATGGTGATTGTTGGTGATGATAAGATGGTAGTATGATTTTGAAAATTATTATTCATTAATTTTCTTGCATGATTAAAGGCTTTGCTTTGTAAAATAAGTAAGCTTCTTGCCCTCTTTTATTATATTGAATTGGCTTTAATAGTAGTTATTGCAGTTTTAAATTTTAGCTATTTTAAATGGTAAGTTGACTCACTTGATTGGTGTTAATCTTTGAATTTTATTTTTCTCGAATAATTGCTTGTTTATATATGCTCTAAATGCTTTAATTCTCATTTATTAGAGTTTAATGCAATATGTTAACTGGTGTATATTTACTTGCAGTCTTGATTAATGGCTTTTATTTGTACAATTTATGGGTGACCATGATTGATGGCGTATATTTTTGGCCTAATAAACGGCAATTCGGTGCCATTTTGTTGGCTTGTTTATTACATTTTATTTAATATGTTACTTAATATTGTAGATATTTTTTAAAGATTACAGTTTTATATTTTAATACTTTTATCCTTAATTATTCTTAGTAATTATTTATTTTGTTATATATTTAGCCGAAGGGTCTCCCTTTGGTTAGATATTTTTTTTTCTTGTTTTCTTTCTTATATTATCTTTTTTTGTCGAATTATTTTTATATTTATCATTTCATTCACTTTTACCATCTTTTGATAAACTATACTGATTTTAGTTATTAAATTTATTATATTTTCTTGTTATTAATGAATCGTATTTGTTTCAGGTAGCGTGGTATTACAAGTTGGGACGTTTTCTTTTTGGAAATTAAGGTCTTATTGTCTAAACTTCAGGAGACATTTTCATGTCTTTCAATTAGATGATAAGCTTTTTTGAATGAAAAAAACTCTTCGGAGTATTGGCGTATATCGATACGAGCAAGTGTATTTTTTGTCAAAGAAAAAAAATGAAATGAAAATGAAAGTTCATTTAATTTCACAATTTCACTTACATTGGCATGAAAAAAAACTCGGGAATAGGATGTAAGCAAACAAAAAACGTTTTTTAAATTCAACCAAAATGTCACCCTTTTTTAAAGCCTAAAATAAGCATAAACAAAAGAAGATTAATACTCCATTCGTCCCATTTTAACTGACCTTTATTTTTTTTTGGACGTCCCAAAAAGAATGAACTTAGACTTATAATTTTGAGCACTACTTTTCATTATTACACTCACTATTTCTTTATTTTATACTCTCTTTTTCACTGCTCGACACGCACTTCAATGCTATTATAAAATATAGTTATGTAACTTATTTCCAATATTTTCTTTTTCTGAATAAAAATATAACATACAAACTTTTATTCAGAAAAGAAAAATCTTAAAAATAAGTTAAGCATCTATAACGGGGTTGGCTATAATCGTTGGCTAAATTGGACCTGTAAGACATTATGTAGAATTTGCCGAACCTGTGAGACATTGTGCTTCAATGTTATTGGCTATATTGGTTGGCTATAATTTAAAATTAGTAAGTTATTAATATTTTAGATTGTTAAAATAGAATATATCAGTTCAATATAGTAATAAATGATGTGTAATTTTCCAATAGAGTTCTTACAGATGTGTAGCAGATCGACAAATATAACCATCCATATAGCTAAAATTATAGACAACAAATGGATGTGGTTGGAGTGGTATATTTTTTAACAAGTTGGCTAAATTTTTTATATTTGGCATACAAATTCATATTTTAGCTAAGGATATTGTATGGTTGGAGATGACCGAGATGCTCTCATAGAACTATACTTTGCGTCTATGTCTCCATGTATATAAACCAGGGGCACGAAGGGAGTATTATACTAACTAGGGCTGAGCAGAACCGAACCGAAACCGAAAAACCGGACCGGACCGAATAATTTCGGTCCGGTCCGGTCCTAATTTTCTAAAAGTTCGGTCCGTTCGGGTATTTCGGTCCGGACCGAAATAAAATACGATCCGGTCCGATCCCCATCGAAAAACTTCGGTCCTGAACCGAACCGACCGAACTTTTATATATAATATAAATAATATTTTTATTTTATATATTAAATAACATATTATACTTATACACTTATATTATATTTTCTAATATCTATATTCACCGACTCTGTACGGCTATACCTGGAGACTTGGAGGCAGGACAAGTAATTACACAGTCAAGATTGAAAGAGCTGGAAGAAGCTAAGGCTGTTTCGACTAGCTGAACTCAGAGGCTAATACATGCAGTGATTTTATTTTTGATCAACTAGCACTCTAGCAGACTAATGTCAATTGTCAGTGTTTTAATTTTTAAAATTTGTAAACTTAATGTTATTTTGGAGTGGTGTTTGAATGTTACTTGGCTTTCTAAATCATGTGTTGGTCGCTGCATTTTTTTACATTAATTATGCTTGATATTTCCTTTATAACACAGATTAATTTAAATTTTTCAAAAAAAGTTCGGTTCTGGCGGACCGGACCGGACCGACCGAACTATTTCGGTTCGGTTCCGGTTCGGTCCATATACAAACTTCGGTCCGATCCGATCCAAAAATTTTCAGAAGTTCGGTCTTCGGTCCGTTCGGTCCGGTCCGATTCTGGACCGAACCGACCCGACCGAATGCTCAACCCTAATACTAACTAACTTCCTATACTCTCTCAAATCTATTTTTAAAATTTTGATAGATGACACGATTTTAACCACTTTTCAATCTATTTTTAAAATTTTGATAGACATCATTTTATCCACTTTTCAATCAAATTTACTCATTTTTGCTATCGTTCTCTTAATCTCCGCAGAAGTCAGCTCAATGTTTTTGTACTGAGGAAGTATAAATTTTGACCCAATAAACACCCCACGGATGGATAAACATCAACCAGTGCAGCCGAAGAAGACAGTAAAAATGGACGTTTCACATGCTTCACCTGTATGTATATCCCTCATCACTTCTTATTATCCTCTTCAATTACTGTTAATTATCAATCTATACTGTTGATGCTGGCTGTTTATTATTTTATTTTGCTGTAATTTGTTATGTTTTATATGTATTAATGGCTATTGAAAGGATTCTGGTACGGAAGAAGTAGAGATTCACAATTGTGTGGTTAGGAAGGTTAGTTAATTGCACGATATGCTGTTTATGAATTGCGTGTGTAAGAAGGGCTGAAGGTTTTGTTGAATGCAGAGAGTGAATCCTCGAAAGCGCAAGGACAAGGTTTATGTTGGCTGCGGTGCTGGTTTTGGAGGTGATCGACCATTGGCAGCTCTCAGGTTACTGCAACGCGTCGAAGAGTTGAATTATCTCGTGCTTGAATGCCTAGCAGAGCGTACTTTGTTAGACCGCTACCAGGCAATCAAGTCCGGTGGTGTTGGTTATGATCCTCGTAGTATGTTACTATGTTATTTTTGGACGACGTTGCATCTAGAAATTGGCATTTCAGTTGTTTAAATTAATAGTGTGATCTAGATAATTGGTTTAAATAAATTGTGCTTCACATGTGCACTAGCTGATGCTACTGCAATAATTAGTGGACTAGTCATTATATCTGTTCGATTGTCAAATCCGACTCTGAACCGGATTATTTGTCTCTGTTGGCAGTTGAAGAGTGGATGCATTTGCTACTGCCCCTAGCAGTTGAAAGAGGGGTTTGCATAATCACCAATATGGGTGCAAGTAAGCAGCTAAATATTATCTACAACAACCGCCACATTACTTATGAGCATTATTCTCCTTTGCTGTTTTTTGTTTGTCAAAGGATGTCTGTTTGATCTATTATTTAATTCCAGACGATGCGTGTGCTGCGCAGAAAAAGGTTTTAGAAACAGCAAGCACATTGGGAATTAGTATTACTGTTGGTGTGGCTTATCAAGTTGAGGTCTCAAAAGCAGGTAAAATGCTTATCAAAGGATTGAAAAGAGATATATCTTTCAAGTTGGTCTTAAGTGTCATAGTACTTGTACTAAAAAGGTAATTTGTACCTGTTGTTTTTACGTCACGTGTAATTTTTCTTTCTCCTTTATGTATATAGGGAATACCATCAAGGCTTATTGTATTATTGTTTTCATATATATATATTCAGGTGTGGATCATCAGATGGAATCTTTTAATGATGTAAGAACTCAGCACTTACACTTAATTTTTTGGATCCACACATCTCTGTGACATGCTTCCCAGAGTCATCTGTAGATATCACAATGTCATTTACATTATTATCATCTCTATAGATAGTGATGGCATGTCTTTACTAACGTTGTCAAGACATTGCATACTATTTAAGTAACACATTAATTATTAGTGACTCTCTTTCGATATGTGTTACAGAAATTTGGTGTGTTATATCTCCTCTTTGGTTTTGGTAATAGGGTACTGTCTAACCTGTGCAGGGAGTTAGTGTGTATCTGGGGGCGGCTCCAATTGTTGAGTGTCTAGAGAAGTACAGACCAAATGTTATAATTACCTCTCGAGTTGCCGATGCTGCTTTATTCTTAGCTCCAATGGTATTAACTGAGCATTAATTGCCTCGACTAACTTAGTGGTGTTTTTACAACGCAAGGAGGTCCATTTCATTTTCTTATCAAAGCGTGTGTGTTTTATGTTTTACTATTCAATGAACTATTCTGATACCAGATGTGATTGTACATCCTAGTTTTTGTCAAAATTTGGTTAATAGTTCATACAGTATAGAAGTTATGAATTTTGTTGTTATTCTTCGCTGACAAGTTCTAAGCTTGTCGAGTGACAACGTCGAACCACAGAAGGATAATTCACTACAAATTTTTTATTGTAGGGTTAAGAGATTGAAGTTGATTTCCTTTTCAAATGTCTAATTTCTTTAATTGTACACTGATTTTGTCCAAACCAGTCTGAACTCTGAAGTAATACATATTGAATGATTAGGTTTATGAACTAGGTTGGAACTGGGACGAGTTGCAGCTGCTGGCACAAGGATCTTTGGCTGGTCACTTGCTTGAGTGTGGCTGTCAGCTCACAGGAGGATATTTTATGCATCCTGGTAAATAATGTCTTGAACTTCTTTCATCATTTTTTCTGAAAGACTTGAAAAGTGGAGACAAAACTGCAGGTTGCTTATAATGGCCTCTGCGCATGTGATTTTTTTTTTACATGTTTGTTTGTTCTCATTGCAGGAGATAGATTTCGAGATATACCTTTTTCAGACCTTCTTGATTTGTCACTTCCTTTTGCTGAAGTTGGTTATGATGGTGAAGTATGTGTAGCAAAAGCAGATGGGAGTGGTGGGGTGTTAAATTTTAGCACCTGTGCCGAGCAGCTTCTTTACGAGGTCGGAGATCCGGGTGCTTATGTTACCCCAGATGTAGTAAGTTAGTCACTCAAGAATAATTTTTAAATCATTATCCATATTCATATACAGATGAAAGGCATTAGACAAAGTGTATATATTATCTTCATGTGAAGCAGGTGATAGAATTACGAGATGTTTCATTCTGTTCATTAACAAAAGATAAAGTTATTTGCTCTGGAGCCAAACCAGCGGCTGTATTGGTACCTGACAAGCTCCTTCTGTTGGTCCCAAAGGTAATTTATGATGCACATGTTCAACTAAGGTCAACTCCAGTTCCGAGCAAGCCCAAGAGTGTCCTAAACTAGAATTTTAGGCATTTTATATTAATGAGTGTTCCAACAATGTCCTAGTAGTGCCTTAAAACACTAGGACATCCATCAAGTGCCTCATTTTTAAGGCATCACTAAGCATGCCCTATTTTAATTCTATTAATAAACGGATTTCTTTCCCTCCCGTTTTATACATCTCTTCTTTCCCATCTTTTCCCTTCCCTCAAATTGTAATTCAAAATATAATATTATATTAATCATAAGGCACAATTATAAGGCATATTGTTGGAGTTAATATACAAAATCATGCCTTGAATCACTAGGACATTATATTTTATTATATTTGCAAGGCATCTAATAGGACATTGTTGGACTTGCTCTAGTATCATTATCCTAGTGCCCAAATATTATATTATGCACATATTCAACTGACATCATAATAATTCCACAGTTTCTAATATCACTGCATACCAGTTACTTTCTTCAAATTCCTGTTCCTAAGTTCCTTTTCTATATATTTTCATTTAATAGGCTTGCAGCCTGTATAAATAAAATTAGAAGATCCGGTTTACTGTTTTTGACACATAGGATATGAAACCATGTCGCCTTTTTTTTACATATGCATGTTATTATCTCCATTCTGCTTACCCAGTCATACTGTTCTGCTTTTCAGGATTCAGGATGGAAAGGGTGGGGAGAGATTTCGTATGGGGGATGTGAATGTATAAAACGAGCTAGAGCTGCTGAATTTTTGGTATAGCCTGTAGCCTATATAATATTAACTGTTTGTATTGTACGTGGTATATATATATCTCAATATGCTTGATGAGTTGGTATTTTTAAGCTCTTAAGGCGATAATCAAGTATATTAAATTTGTTGTACAGTGATTGAGCGTTTCTGTTTATATGCAATTGTTTTGGTGATTCTCTCGTCCTACATTGTATATTTGCTTCAGACATTATACTTCTATTATTTAGTTTAGTCATGCAATTAAGAAATACATAATGGTCATAACGACAGTTCATTTCTTACTAGTGCTTTTGTTACATCAGGTAAAATCATGGTTGGAGGAAATATATCCTGGTGTTAGCAACCATATAATTTCCTATATAATTGGACTGGATAGTCTAAAGACAAGTCACATTGATGATAGAATGGCGTTGGAAAGGTCAAGTTCAGATATTAGATTAAGAATGGATGGGCTGTTTAAGCAAGAGGATCATGCTATCCAGTTTACCAAGGAGTTTATGGCTTTATACACAAATGGGCCAGCTGGTGGTGGTGGCATCAGGTCCGATTTTCAATAGATGTTGCTTTAACATTTTATGTTAGAGTAAAGCTATATGCACATAAACCCCTACATAATTTTTACACAGAATGACGTGGTAGCGCCAGCTGTGCATAACACAAATGAGTCTTGTCGTTGCCGGCCACTATTTTTGTACACATACTTTTATATTTCATTTCTTATCTTAAAATTGAATTTGATGTTCTAGTTAACTTACAAAATATTATATTTAGTTTTTACTTTTCTCACACTTTTCACTTTTTTTATTATTTATATCTTTTTATATTTAATACTTGTATAATTTTTTATATTATTTACTTTTCACTTATATTATTTATTTTTTACATTTAATACTTTTTGATTTTTTATGTCTGACTTTTTAAATCAAGTTCACAATTTTTATTTTTTTTTACTTTTGTCGGTCACTATGCTTGTACACATATATTCTATTTTCATTTTCTTATCCAAAAATTGAAATTGATTTGATGTTTAGTGCACTTACAAAAAAGTTATTTTTATTTTTTCAACTTCTTATACTTTTCACTTTTTTTATTATTTATCTTTTTTATATTATTTATTTTTTATATTTAACACTTGTGTAATTTCCGGGAGCTCAAACATCAGAAGTTAGAAAGACATTTTACTAGCTTCTTTACAAGTGTTAAATATAAAAAGTAAATAATATAAAAAAGATATAAATAATAAAAAAAAGTGAAAAGTATAAGAAGTTGAAAGAATAAAAATAACTTTTTTGTGAGTACACTAAACATCAAATCAATTTTAATTTTCGCATAAGAAAATGAAAATAATATATATGTGTACAAGGATAGTGGCCGAAAAAAGTAAACATATTTTTTTTTTGTGAATTTGATATAGAAAGTCAGACATAAAAATCAACAAGTATTAAATGACAAAATAAATAATATAAGTAAAAAGTAAATAATATAAAAAATTATACAAGTATTAAATATAAAAAGATATAAATAATAAAAAAAGTGAAAAGTGTAAGAAAAGTAAAAACTAAATATAATATTTTGTAAGTGAACCAGAACATCAATTTCAATTTCAAGATAAGAAAATGAAAAAGAAAATATGTGTACAAAAATAGTGGCCGACAAGACTCATTAGTGTTATTATGAATCTTATGATTGCATTTGCCTTAACATTAGTATCTAAATTAGTTTTTCCTTTCATTAGGTGTGTCACATTCAGTAATATGTCAATGGCTAAAATATTTTGACATTCAAAGATATGTTAGTCTGTTAGATTAAATTTTGATCTCGGTGTCTGATATCTGTTGTTTCTCTTATTTATGATGGATATGTGAATCTGCTGTATCTATAATTGCTTCTGCTCATATATGCAGGCTAACTACTATCATAGTTACTTTCTGGAGGCTTAGTGTGCCAGTTTAGTAACTAAAATTAGTATTTGCACTTGCATTAAAATTCAAGCTGTTAATTCGATTGGGGTTTAATAAAATTACTGATTTAGCCTTGTGAGTGAGGAATGATAAACAGGCAGACAAGCTAGATTTCAAAGAAAGTCAATGATGTTGTAACCCAATTGATATACTTCGTCGGTCAAATAAGAAATATATATAATGCACTGTGCCAATTTATGTGATTATAGTTAAATACAGTGCCGAATGTTTAACACTTCTTGTTTCTTCATGTCTGCAGTATTGGCCATAAGAAAGAGTCTTCTCTTGAAAAAGCATTGGTGAGTCTTCTTATAATCTCTCTCTGTAAAAACAAATACACCAACACCACTTACGGATGTCTAATTTCTCTTTGGTAATCTTTTTTTCTATTATTTATTTACACAGTTGAACCTTTGCTGATTATATACCGAAATTGCAATCATGAGCCGTTCTCATCATCATTACAATGATATAATGTGCAGACAAACTGAATCTGGGAATGTTTATTTAATCATTCAGGTCAGTCGGGAGCATGTTTATTGGCAAATTGCTGCAGAAAACATATCAGTGAATTTAAATAATCAGATACCGTGTCTTCAAGAATTCAAACAAGACCATGCCAAAAAGAATTCAATCTCGATCTCAATCCAGAAGGAAACTATATCTCGATCTAGTGAGCAACTTTCATTATCCGAAATTTTATCCTCTCCTGCCCTATCAGGTCAACCTATTCCTTTATACAGTGTCGCCCATAGCAGGGCTGGAGACAAAGGGAACAACCTGAACTTTTCCATAATCCCACATTTTCCCCCAGATATTGTCAGGCTGAAAAGTATTTTAACTCCAAAATGGGTGAAGGAAGTTATCTCAACACTTGTAAATCCTTCATCTTTTCCCACTACAGATGATATTGAAAGGAGAGACAAATGGGTCAATGAACACATTGCAGTTGAAATCTATGAAGTTGGGGGAATTAAGTCTCTAAATGTGGTGGTTAGGGATATATTAGATGGTGGTGTAAACTGCTCTCGGAGGATTGACAGGCATGGAAAGACCATTTCAGATCTCATACTAGCTCAGGTGGTGGTGTTGCCCCCAGAGTCCATATAATAATGTTTCAGGTTCCAATTTGCAACACCCTCCCCCGAAAGCATCCAGTCACTATCTTTCAGGCATACGTTTCTCTACTTGATTTACTACATCAATTGCTCCAGAATAGGCATCAAGCCTGGGTCTTTGATGTTGCATACAGTTTTGGTGTCGTGTTCCTTCGATGAAGCATAGTGACAGTGCAGAATGAAAAAGTAATCTGAATTGACCTGAACTTTGTAACCTGTCACCTTGGGAACTGACTGAGTTGCATACTCTGAATTCTTAACTTTGTAACCTAAGCGACCTAGGGAAGCATACTCTGAATTCTGAACTTTGTAACCTAAGCCACCTAGGGAAGAAGACTCTGAATTCTGAACTTTGTAACCTAAGCCACCTTGGGAAACTGACCTTGCGTACTCTGAGTTCTGAACTTTGTAACCTAGGCCACCTCGGGAAACTGACGGAGTTGCATACTGACGGAAGCATATGAAGCAAATGCTCTTTCGGGGCCTGAACCCATCTTCGATGTATATTAGCAATGTCCTCTAAAATGTGTAAGCAGTGTAATATTTCTCCCCTCTGTTCATTAAAAACTATGTGTTGTGCTGATCATTGCCAACTTTTGTCATGAGTTAGATGTGTACACCATCAGGTCTAAATTTATACACATTTAAGTCATGCGTATTGCCTCGTTCCAGGTGAATAAGATGAGGATACTGGATAAGTATCAAATTCATCGCTTGCTAGGTGAGAATGTATTAAATTAGTCATTCATTAACGAGGTCACTCAGCCAGGTCAGTAATTTAAAATTTTGTTCTCAAATGTCTCACTCGACTCATCCTCGTGAGCCCGTACTTGTTTAAACAATCTAAATTGTCATTCATCTCACTTTGTTAAATTTCTCTAATTATAAAATTGACAAAATCAATACACTGAATTTCAAATTATTCTCGTTTTTATATTTTATCGGTCAAATATGTATCTTACAAGTTACAAGTGTTATATGACCTTCATTATCGTATCTTATATTAGTTTTTGCAAAAAATTTAATAACATATACAATGACTTAAAAAAATTTAATAACATATATAATGACTTAAGTGGTTAAAACAAGTCTGCGTTCAGAATGCTGATGAAAGTGAGATATTTGAGTGAACGGGTGAGTCGAGTGAGACATTTGAGGGTAAATGAATATCACATTGATATAAACCCATTTATTTGATACAAATTTTCAAGCTCATCGAGTCACTCCAATTTTATATATTTAAATCATACGAGTGATGATTTTATAATTAATCTGAAAACTTATCGCGAGTTTTTTTCTTGATGATCCTACTTCATAATATCAAATTGAAAACTACAGAACTTCTAATTTGTTAAACAATATTAGGAATATCGAAGTCTTGCCTAAATCTTTTTTATTTATCAGGTTTTCTTACGGAAAAGGCATCTTTAACACGTTTTACTTGTCAAAAACATGTTCCCCATTTTTTTCACCAAATGAAGGACACTATCTTCAAATATATGTGCATAATTTATATATCTATGAATCATCTGATACGAACCAAAATTAATAAAAGGCAAGATAAAAATAACACAAACCGTAAAAATATTGAGTTAATTGCCCTTTATTCCTCACCTCATATTCTTGCACAGAATAAGTCAAAACATTAGCCTTTTTTTACTCATCCGATGTTTACTGCATCAACATTACATAACTTACCTAATTATAATCCTTTCATGTCCAAACATCTGTAATTCTATTAATTTCTAAAGATGACAAAACTTTTTTGTAGTATCTTTTTCACAAAAAGATGATGCAGAATTATCATTTACTTGTAGTTTCCATATCAAAGTAGTTGAAAACCAAAAAAATTGATTCCATATTTTTCTAGCAAGAAAAAATGTCATTTACCGGAACTACTGATAAATGCACTGTTTGTGACAAGACCGTGTATTTTTTGGATTTGTTATCTGTTGATGGAGTAACATATCATAAGTCTTGCTTCAAATGCAGCCACTGTAAAGGAACTCTTACGGTAAATTTTAATCATAATTTTGCCTTTTATTATCTGTGCATATCTCATTTTTATCTTCCCATGTTGTTTGAATGAGAATAAAATATCATTCTATTGTATTATACATATTGTGCTATCATAATTCGTATTCTGGGTACAAAATTTCCGCATCAGTATCGATAGAAATCTCGCTTATCTGTAAATCATTTTCCTGAAATTATCCATATTAAGTTTATCATACATGCATGTCTAGGATTCTTTCACTTGCATTACCTTTGTTGTGTATTCCATAAATGGAAGAAGATACAATTTTTTATAATGTGATGCTTATGATTTTGGGACACACACACACACACACACACACACACACAGAGATAGTAGATCGGCTAATCAAGTCAATTTACATGGCAGATGAGCAACTACTCATCCATGGATGGCACCCTTTACTGCAAGCCTCATTTTGAACAACTTTTCAAGGAATCTGGGAATTTCAGCAAGAATTTCCATACATGTGAGAAAACATTAATTAAGTTGATAATATATTTACTTTCTTATAATTTCAATTAAACAGTTTAAATTTGATTAGTATAATCCTTCTTGAATAAATTTACTAATTGTTTGTGCATGATGCTAATGACTTGTTCTCACAGCCAAGCCTGAGAGAGAAAATTCAATGGTAAATGTCTAGACTGCATAATTCTTTATTATTTTGGTATGTCATAACAATTTATTCAGTTTTCGTTTCTATGTGTAGACCAGGGCTCCTAGCAAGCTTTCTTCCTTGTTCTCTGGAACCCAGGATAAGTGTGCAGCTTGTCAGAAAACTGTTTATCCATTTGAGAAGGTTCGTGATCAAACATTTTTAGATTATATATTTCATGAAATATGAAATTCCGATGTTTGTATGATAGTAACAAGGGCTATATACAAATGAATGAAGAATAAGTTTAAGGCTATATTACTAGCTCAAATCTGAAAACAATCTTTGTATGAAAAATAAGATTATGGCTACTCTTGCTACCGCTAGACTAAGGATTTCATAAATCTTAACTAGACTATGGGTTTGTTCGGCAGTGCCGTTAAAAACTGTTGTGCTGTTAGAAAAAGTATTGGCAAAAAAAGTGTTGTTGGGAAATTCAGATAACTATTTGGTAATTTTTTTATATTTGCGTATTTAAGCTATAATATAAAAAAAAAAAAATTTGGCGAGATTTGATACTAAAATTTATGATAGTTTCCTGCAAAAGCTAAAAAAACAGTTTTTTTCAAAAGCATGAGGACCTACTTTTCCTAAAAGCACGTTTTGATCTAGAAAAGTTAATTTTAGATTTAATAAACAGTTTTTTTACCTGCTTTTCAACAAAAAATTGTCACACAACAATGTCAAACGGAACCTACATATATGAGAATTTTGGGACAATCTATCGATACATGTCTAACTCACTCACTTTTTTCCTTGATAAGGTCATTAATTTTAATTTCATAAGCGCGGTAGTGCATGCTTAACAATAGTGCTTTAAAAACCGGCTTATTATTTAAAATTGCTAAATGTTGTTAATCCAAAATTAGATTACAATGGAGGGAGAATCATACCATAAGCCATGTTTCAAGTGTGCTCATGGAGGGTGTCCTCTTACACATTCATCTTATGCCGCACTTGATGGGATTCTCTACTGCAAACACCACTTTGCTCAACTCTTCTTGGAGAAGGGTAATTACCGCCACGTGTTGGAGGCCGCTAAGATTAAAAGCGCAGTAGTGCCTGTTGAACCAGAGGAGGAACATGCAGCAGAGGGCACGTCCGAGGAAAAGGCAGAAGAAGCACCAGCAGAAGAAGCACCAGCAGAAGAAGAAACTGATGAGCAGAAATCAGAGGAGTCCTAAATCACTACACTGCATATGCATTCACCAGTCATATATACTGGTTCAGTTAAATATTTGTTATATTATTTATCCTTTAAAATTTTGATCAAATTTCAACTTTGTAAACTTACACATATATGTATAATCACAAGTGATTTGTACACAACATGAATGCAGAGATGCACAATATACTTTGTTTTTGCTTCATCATTTAATAGTGTAATGTAACTCGTATATTTATTATTTTCTCGTACTTATTTTGGACTTTTTCGAATTTATGTTCTGAAAGTCACTAGGAGAACCAGGGGGTTGGATACATTCACGCTCTTAATCCGTAGATTGGGGATTAACTAAAAAATTAATCACAATATTATATGTTTGTATATATTAACTTTAAATTAGTATAATTATATACCATATGATAATTGTTTTATTTTTCATTATTAGTAGAGTATTTGACCGTTACAATTCATAATATATATTAGATAAATACTTGATACATACATCACTAAACAAATAAATATTTAACAACACATCTCTTCCACATATATAAAAGACAAATAAATAAATTTTGTTTTTTATTTTTTTGTAAGATATTCTGGGATCGATTTGGGGCATTTAATGCCGTCCAACACCTAATATACTTTGCTTTTGCTTCAAAAATCAAAATAGCTGTTAGCAAAAACTCTTGTCATCTGACATGGTTTGGTTTGTCATAAGTCCTTTAAGTTTAATACTCCCTTTTTTTTTTTTTTTATCATTTTGCCAATCATTGTCATGGATATGGTACAAAATATAAATGTTGTTTCATTGGAAGACGTGGAAGAAGGTGGACTTGAAATAGAAGAGCCATGGGAGTTGTGAATGGTTTGCAGGCTCAAGGTTTTGATCCTGGGTTGTGCGTGGTTAGTAGATTTATCTCAGTAGGAATGACTGATTTTATGGCTGCGTTATGGAAACCTGGAAGAGGCGTTTACATGGAAGAGTCAGATTTAACTTTTATCTGTTCCAATTTTACCACGAATTAGATGTCAAGAGGGTAATGGAGGGATGTCTGTGGTCTTTTAATAGACGTTTACTGGTTATGGCTCGCTTAAAAAATGGAGAAAACCCAAGAACAATATGAATTTATGGGTACAAGTGCATGATCTGAGCACTGGTTTCATGTCTGAGAAAATACTCAAAGGTATTGTAATTATGTTGGTGAATTTGTTGATTGTTTTTCTACCAATTTTGCTGGAGTTTGGAGGACTACATGAGAATTCGAGTATCCATCAACTTTGGAGTACCAACTAAAGTGTTGTATGTCGATCAAAATGGCAGGGGATGAGTGGTTCTAGGTAAATTTTAAGTACGAAAACGTACCAATGTTTTTTTTAAAAAAATAAAGGTGTTAATCTCAGAATAAAAAGCCACACGACATATACAGCAATGACCGAGTCAAACTAACAGCAAATTGTTATCGTCTGTTCTCATGAAGAGACAGTTAAATGATATTTTTAAGATAATGTATATACAAATTTAATTAGGTACCGGCTTCATTCATCTCGTTGAATTACTTGTACCCTCTTCATAATGCCTCGATGGAGCTACTGTTTGAGCTATCGACCAGGACTGTGATTCCATATAGAATTTAATCAAGACCACCACTTACAATAAAGATGAAAACATACCTCTCACCAGGGAGAGAAAACAACCTGAACATACAAGCCCAAGACCGAAATAAAAGAAAAGTGAAACAAATGAAAATAAAAAACTTAGGTCTGATAGTCGAAGTCACAAGATAGTCGACTAACTTTTAAATCTGATAAGCTCCGTTTGAATTGTAAAAAAAGTAAATCGGAGGCTCCGGTTTAAATCTGATAAGCTCCGTTTGAATTGTAAAAAAAGTAAATCGGAGGCTCCGGCATCGAAGGGTAAAAATCCTTCCCCGAAGAAGAAAATTATTGAAAAAAACAAATCAAATAAAAGAATTTGGGGTTTTCCACGGACGAAAACCAATGGAAACCCCTTTGATAATGCGTCTACTTCAAAATTGAGTGAATTTTAGTTTTTTGAGAGAGAATTTTTAGAGACCAACTTTGTTTTATTTGTGGTATTGTTGGCCACTCAGAGAAATTTTGCCAAAAGTTGTTTGAAGTATTTGAGGGTGACGTTGCCAAACCATATGGCTCTTGGAATGCGAGCCCCATTTAAGAATCAGGTTAAGCCAATAGGTGCTAAATGGTTGCATAACGGGGCATAACGGGACATATACTTATAGTTCAAACTCGACAACGGAGATGCATGGTGTTCTCAGGGAAAAAGACGGTGCTAATCAAGATTTTAAATTAATAATAATATTATTATATTAATATTTTGACATTGTAATTATACAATTATTTAAGATATTTATTATTAAAGTTGTACAATAATATTGAATAAAAACTATATGAATATACTACAGTCGTATAAATTGACAATATATAAACTTGAATTAATATATCCATCGTCTGAATGAGTTTTAGTTTTACACATGTTATTAGAGATTAAATTAGTGTTATTATTGTTATTAAAATATTAATAATAATAATAATATTTTATTATTCTTTACATTATAATTATATGTCATAAGTATGTAATTATTAAATTTATTCTTTATTATGGTTGTATAAAAATATTAAATTAAATTTATAGTAATATACTATATGCATAATATTGGCAATATATGTTCCTGAATTAAAAGGAACATCTCTGAAGGAATTATAGTTTTACATTATAGTTTTACACAAACTAATATCATATATTAAAATATTGTTATTATTTTGGACGATAATTCAAGTTAATAATATTAAAATATGATACATAATAGACATTAATTAATTATTAAAATTACTAAAATTTTAAATTTTAATTAAACTATTGTTTAAATTATTGCCAAGAATTTTTAAATTTGTAAAGTTGTAAGGAAGGATGGCTTCATTAAGATGATGAAATCATCCTCAATTATTGGATGCAATATAAGGAATTCATAATAGAGTAAAGTTCAGTGGAGACCCTAAATTAATCGGAGACTTGAAGACCACATCTTACACCATTCATTCAATTATGATCCAACCGTTCATCTTGTTTTATTTTTTAATTAAAATAAATCACATTAAAGAATTTACTTGTATCTTATACCAACTATGTATCACGACGAAAACAATATACTGTGCAATCACGTTGAGCCAGAAAGAGATGATGCAGAACAATATGCACAATAGTTTGTAAGATCGATGTGCGGAATAATATTTTGATGATGCAGAACATACAAGTTTCTTAGATATTTTCATCCTGCAACGAAGGGGATGGAAAGGAGTGTATAGAACATTTTGTCCCCCATATATAGTCTCTTGTTCTCAGTATTTGTCTCTGTAGATCTAGTACTGTGAGAAGTTTATATGTTCCATTATCGTGCAACGTATACTTAGTAGTGCATCTTTGATTAGTTATTAATTTAAGTGTATTGTTTAAACAAATATGCAGCAGACATACTCCTACTTTTTAAGATTTAATTGTTCTGCATTTTTTATCCTGCAATTCTGCGATCTAGTGAAGAATGAGTCACGAAAATGATAAGCGATTGAACTGAAGTACAACATTTTCTAGTTGAGTATTTGACTTGCTTCTATTTAATTCTTGAAAACTTGAGATTGCAGGACAACTTAATCCTAATTTTTATGAACAAATTAGGGTTCAAGAGATAAAGACTCATTAAATGCTAATACATGTAACTGCCAAGGCAGTCAGTTATGCACGTAAAAAATGCATACACATATAAATAAAAATACGAGTATTAATTATATGACAAAACTAAAAAAAACTGATCATTGGATGTTATCAAAATGAATGGTGGATGTTATGGTCTCCAATACTCCAAAGATTTATGGTCTTCATAGAATTTGACTACCATATGATAATTGTTTTATTTTTCATTATTAGTAGAGTATTTGACCGTTACAATTCATAATATATATTTGTTAAATACTTGATACATACATCAGGCGTTAAAAATTGCAACCACTACGACGAGGAGAACAAGAAAATATATATTGTGATTATACAAGGAGAGAGACAACCGCTGCGCACATTTACCGTCATCCTCAGGCGCCACTCTTGTAAGTGACAGTTACTACGGATATATACGGCTTATGACATATACGGAAGTAGTTGTACAATACACAATTAAGTTTTAATTTAATAATAAAATAGAAAAATCTCATACGTTGGATTAAATTGTATTGGAGGGCCAGGATTCAGGACTCCAATACTCCAACTAAACATGGTCTCCACATAACTTTGGCCCCAAAGTTATGTGGAGACCATGTTTAGTTGGAGTATTGGAGTCCTGAATCCTGGCCCTCCAATACAATTTAATCCAACGTATGAGATTTTTCTATTTTATTATTAAATTAAAACTTAATTGTGTATTGTACAACTACTTCCGTATATGTCATAAGCCGTATATATCTGTAGTAACTGTCACTTACAAGAGTGGCGCCTGAGGATGACGGTAAATGTGCGCAGCGGTTGTCTCTCTCCTTGTATAATCACAATATATATTTTCTTGTTCTCCTCGTCGTAGTGGTTGCAATTTTTAATTCGGACTTCCTTCGCGGTGATTACCTTCTTAGTTTATATATCTCCGATTGTTCTGCAAATGGTGATTCGCGAAGAACAGTCAGGTTTGTACAAGGTTCCTTTGTTCTTTATGTTTAATGTATGTTAGATGTTTAGTTCTCTGTTCCTGTTAATCGAATATTCCTGTTGTAGATTAGTATAGAAGTTCCTCTATTGTTTAGTTTAATTGAAATCAGATTTTTGCAATGCTTAGTGATCGATAGTACTTATAGTAAGTATATAAAGTGACACGTAGAAGAACATGTTTTATTTATTGTTTGTCTTTTTGAATCTCGTTCTGAGGCTGAATATGTTCTGAGAGTGTTTTAGGAAAGTGTTTTTTGTAATATGGCTGGTTCTAAGAATTTATGTCTCAAAACCCATTAACAAACAATCAAGTGAACAATTTCCGACTCAATTTTCATAGGCAGTAATGGTACATACAAAAGGAGTTCACTTCCTGTTCCTACATTTCTGTTATGCTTTTGTCATTGGTTTTCAGTTCAAAGCATAAGCAAGTGCGATCTCCTCTGATTCTTTGTATTTGTGCTTTTGATCTCCCTTGCTTATTTTTTTATTCTGCGTTCTAATTTTGTCATCCCGGGTTAAGGCATTGGCTTAACTTTTGTTCGACGGAGAATTTTTCAGTTGTTCTGTCAATGATTTTCTAATTTTTAATTTACTTCATATAAGTTTTGTTTGATTGTATGTATTATACAGCTTGATGCCTTGTTAAAACATCTCACACCATTATTTATTTCTCCCTCGGATCCTGCAGGTGATCATGTTGGTCCACATATTGAGAGTTATGAATCCGATGGCTCGTGTAGTGTCTCGATGGCTCGTGTAGTGTCTCAGCCGAAGAGAGTTTGCACGAGACAATGCCCGTACATGTCCTGAACCCAAAAAGACCAATGAATCATAAAATCTTTCATGTCAGCAATAATCTATTTGTGGTCATCTGTTTCGGCCGTATTTGATTGTAAATAATGACCTTACTTTCAGGTTTTGAGATTGATACTGCATGTGTTTGTGTTTTCAACTTTTAAACATTTTCCTCAATAATCTAAAACTCACTAGTTTTTGACCATCATTGATTATCTTCACTTATGTTTGTCATACCGTCTCTTTACAATATAGCGAGGTCAGTTTCAATTCTTTCATTAATAAACCATGCATGACTAAGAATCTAACATATTACTTTTTCCTAATTTCAATTAAAAATCTTCCACTATTTATTTAGTCCATACAGTAGTACTTGTGCAGGAAAAGTGTTTAGTCTGAACCATTGGACATGTCCAATAATCTATTTTAATGGCTCAAGTAAAAGAGTGTGCTATATAATGCAACTGTAGACCATGTATCGAATAGCAAAAAACGAGCTTTCAACATTTCTAAATTCAAACGCAATTTTTTATAAAAAAATAAATTCTTCAGGTCATTATGTTTTTCGTGACAAATCAAACCAAACACACTTTCATAAGATCCTTTAAACATCTCAAGGAATCAGTTTGCAAATTACTTGCTTGCCTACATTATATGTGAATTTTTTATGATTGACTATCCAACAACTTTCTTCCCTTTGGCCAGGTATGTTGCTCCGCTAGTCACCATCTTCTTCTTACTGTTTATAGATTGACTCTTTTATGTGCATAGAAGATTCGTAGCTTGTTCAGCACTGCCTTCTGGTTGTCCTGCAAAGGCATCTTACACAAAGTAAGTCAAGAGGGACAAATAAACAATAGGAAATAAATTTACCAGTCCTGAGAAATTTGTTTTCAAGACAAGTAAACAAGATAAAAGAGTCATTATTGAAGGAGAGAACTTCTTTTGTATATATCCATCGTTCAATCTAACCTTTTGTATTTTGGGATTTTTAGCAGGTGGACAGATTTTACTCCCTTCCGTCCGTTTAAACGGATATCTTAATATTGCAAGGTTCCCAACACCACCTATACTGAGCTTTATACTCTTTTTAGCAATAACTTTGTGTCCTGATCCTCTTTGACTACCCTCATCAATTGCAGCATCCATATTAGATTTCATTGTTCCCTGCACGACTACAGTTTTAAAGTTTGATTAATAGTTCTGAAAAAAACAGGCAAGGCATAAAATAATATTTTAATGTTAATTTTCATGTACCTCTGCTTGTCTAGTTCTTTTCTTAATTATCTTATCAGCTTTCTGACAAGCACCAAATGTAACCATCTTCTTCATATCTTCCGGTTCATGAGTCTGCAATCTAGAGTGTTTGCTCTTCCCAAATTGTTCAGCAGGGGCAACAAAGTCGTGTTCCTCGTCACTAAAAACATCATCTTGTCTTGTTTTCCCTATCACCCCCTCCGTTCTCAAATCCAAACTTTCAAGGGTCGTCCAACTTTCATTTCCTACTCCACTTCAAGTTTTGTTTACCGGATCCAGCGCCTGGTTCATTGAATTATGTTGTCCAGCAAATGATTCCTCCTCCTCATCAACTAAATTAACATAAATTGGAGCCTATTTGGGCTAGTTGTAGACCCAAGGACTCTCGATGAGTCTTGCGCTTCTCCGTCGTTCTGCAAATAGGTGAATGAAACAAGTTATAAATTAAAGACTTTAAAAAATTCATTTTAGTCATTCAGATTCAAATAAGCAAGGATGAGTTTTTTTGTTAATCCTTATAACCAATTACATTTTACTGGGCCTTGTTTTACTGGACCTCTCTACAACCAAATTAATAAGAACCAAAAACGCAGTAAACTATGATCTTATTTATCATAATTTGTAATTTTTCTATTCACAAACAGTTTTATAGGAGAATAAGTAACGAATATGAATTCATCACATTCTCACAACCACTACCCACCCCCCACCCCCCACCCCCCACCCGTTTTTAGGCATGCATCATCATTTAACGAACAATAACCCATTTCTGTCTTTCAAAAGGTTTTATGAAATTTTAGTAAACAAACAAGCAAAAGAATGCTGGCCACTTTTAAGAATTCGAATAGACATTCACAGGCCACTGTATCATCAATAGAATAGACATGAAAGAAGTAAGCAAGGAACAATTAAGAATGAAAACAAAGAGACAATCGAAACTCTGCAACACAATTGGATTACATATGCAGGTCCAGATATACATATCAAAGTGCATTGTGTAAAAAAACCTGAGCTCATGACTGTTGTTCCCCACCAATTTGCAAGACCTCGAGAACAATGCAAGCCCAATCAGCACAAACAATTAAACAAACGCACGGTCTCATCTAGTCTTGCTAAACTTGGCAGGAAATTCAAACTAAATAAACATAGCCCACAATCAACACAAAACATATATTTACCAAAAACATGGTTCCTCACCAATTTTCAGATAAACCCCAATCAGCAGACTAAGGGGTACTATAGTGCTTAAATTCATTCATTTTCTAATTTCATACACATACCTACCAAGTGAGGAATCTATTACTTGAATTGACACCAGTATCATAAACTAATCCAATTACTCCGTCCCCCGTATCAAGCCAAGAAACGATTAACAAAGAGACAATGAACAATTAAACAAACATTATCCACAAACAAATCGACCATACCATTGTCTACTATTACAGAAATCTCACCATGTTCACACTGTATAATGACTAGCAAGTACAATCTAAGCAAAATCAAAGCATAATAATGGTAAAATACACGAAAGATTAGCAGTTTACTACTTTCCAACTCAATTTGAAATACACTGACCTGAACTCATTTTTCGTTTTCGAAACAATCTCTGATGTGTAAACACTTATCAAAAGGATCCCGTTGTCCTCCTCACGCTTGCTTCTCAGCCGTGTCGATGGTTTTGATTTGGGGGACTGCGTTTAGGGGAACACTTGATTGGTAACTGTCACTGGAATGCCGATTTACACGATCCTACAATTTTGGATACATGCAGTTTATACGGTCTTGTACGAAAACGTATCTATCCAGCAGTTTCTCATTCAAAAAAAAAGTGACAGCTGTCCCCCAAATCTGCCGTTGATCTCTGTTTTAATCTAATGGTTGTAGATTAGGTCTCCAAGTACTCTAATTAAAAAAGACTCCAAAGAGCCTTACTTATTAATTACCTCAAATACAATTTGCATTTTAAATTTCTAAAGTTGTAAATAGGGATAGCTTCACTGTGATGCTAAAATCATCCCCAATTATTGGATGCAGTATAAGGAATTCATAATAAATATGTATCTTTTATGGGTTATAAAAACAATCTCTACGTATTGTTCTGGTATATGTAAACTTGTTTTAGGCCGCGGACATCAAAAGTGAACAGTGTGTAACAGCGTTGGAGTCTTAGAACGGACAACAAGTAGCGATGTCTTTAACATCAAAAGTCGGGAAACTACCCAAACTGCTGTTGCAGATCGAGGTGGGTGATATATTTCAGTTTGTTTAATGACTTTCATCACATTACGATTCTTGTAACATACAGCAGAGAAAGTTAAAGTCCCGGCTAGAAATTTTTTGGAACTGCACTATTTTTTTAGCAAAAGTTAGACCCGTCCAAGCTATGTTTTATAGCAGTGGGCATAAAAAAAATTGTTATTTGACCTATTGATATTATATACTACCTATTACCAATATTGTGCTAGATTTTTAATGCTTTTGTACATTTATGATGTCAACATATTGTATGCAGTTTGATCTGAAAACAAAACCCCTGCACATGTCTTTATAAAAACGGTTTTTCTATGGTGTACCCATGGGCACACAATAAGCACAAAATTTGATAGGTTTTCTTTGTTTTAATTGGTTTACACCTCTTTAATAATGATGGCCCTCCTGCATTCACACCAACCACACCAATCAAAACACACCAAATTTATGAGTTTCTGTACTTAGCATGTGTGGGCACATGCTAGACAAACCGTTATAAAAAATATAACTTTATAGTAGTTACATGACTAAGTGTCATTAAGTCTAATCTGGTCGTCTTAATTACTCATATGCTTATGCGCATGTTTGTGTGTATTACCTATTCTTTCTTGATCTTTACTCGTTATTCTGATTTTAGTATCCTACTCTCTTTAATGTCTGTGTTGGCCACCTGTATACAGTTTACTGCTGTCTTTGACCTCTTCATCAGCTCATTTCTTTGTATAAATAATTGTCATCTATCTAGAACTGTGTTTGGCAAATCTAATTTGTATTACGACTTAATATCTTATAATTGCATAACAGAATTGTAGTTTAAATGATTTGGAGCAGAACTTGAACCTGTATATGCATATGCTAGTGTTGCTTTTGATGTATCTAGAAAGACCAACACTGACTCCACATCCATCATCTACATTTTAAGTGGAATTGTTTGTAATGGTTGCTGCTAAACATTACATTGTAGGAGGTTTATTGTTGATTGCTTAGTTGAAGAAACAATTAACAAAATATTACTTGGCTTACATGCATCTCATGAACCGTTTCTGGATAGGCTCCCTTCTTCATATTTACATTTAGAGGGGTGTATTCGATTGGGATTTTAATGGATTGTTTTTAGTTTATGGATTTTAATGGATTGTATGGGATTTTGATTTTGTGCGGATTCTTGATAAAATGTCACAGAGTTTATGGGATTTAAGCACAATGCTTCAAAATCCCATGTATTTTGATGGGATTTCAAAAAACTTAAAATACACTGAAGAATGCCACAAAATCCATCAATTTATGAAGTCCAAAAAAATCCGTCAGCATTTGAATACCATCAGATTTTAATGGATTTTAAACAATCCGAATTGAATACCATCAGATTTTAATGGATTTTAAACAATCCCAATTGAATACCACCGGATTTTGTATCATAATTTAAAATCCCAATTGAATACTTCAAGATTTTAATGGATTTCAAACAATCCCAATCGAATACCCTCGGATTTCATGAATGAAATAAAATGCTTTAAAATCCCAATCCAATACACCCCTGTTAGTTAAGAGATGGATGTATCATAATCTTCTCTCATGTGCACTCTCACATGCCCCCTGCGAGATATTTAGGCGGTTTTTTCTTTCTGTTTTTTTATCCTAAAAAACATTTTACTGTTTTGTGTTATAAACACTATTTAACAAAAGATTTAGTTAAATTTTTTGGTTTGCTCTATATATTATGACTACGGACGCTTCTTAAACAAATTGAGAGCTAAGTACTAATTTGTAACATATATATATGTATGTATATATATATATATATATATATATATATATATATATATGAACTGTATATTATAGAGAGCTTAACAACAATATTGTTTTTGTTGTTTGTACCAGGACGCGAAAGCAAAATAACAGGTACATAAATTCGAGAAATCTTATACATATCTCACACTTAAAACTTTGTATAATGCTTTCTCAGTAGTATAATATATTGTTGATAGAGGAATTTGGTAATCAACAAAGATGAGGTTCATGACCGGAATCAAGATCTGTGACGGTGGTTTTGCTGCCGGAGTGCGGTGGTTGTGTGTTTTAGGGGGTGGCTGAGATTAGGGTTTTGAGTTGGTCTCACGTGCTCGCAACTCATGATCCCCAAATGTGCCTACATACCCCTATATTTATAGGGGATCAAGCCATACGTAGTTCTATTGAACCAAGACTCCTAGTTTGATCAGGACTAGGAATCTTGAGGATAAGACCAACCCTGAGGTGGTGACTTATCTCTTAGACGTCCAACGCCTTCAGAGTCCTACTCCAGTTAGAATTAAGCCTTGAGGCCAACTACCTCAGACTCCTAGTCCAAGTACATCACGGATACGGCATCATCTCCACTACGAGAGATGACACTAACCGCTACTTTTCGTAGCATGGAGGAGACGTCTGGTAGAGCCGTGACCAATTCCTTGAGGTGTAGGGACGCGCCCTTCCCCTTAGTGAAGGTTCTCACTAAGAGGTAAGACCATTGAGGAGCCAATTTGCACGATCGTCTCAGTCCCCCAATGAGGACTAACTCACCAGAATACAGGACCCAGACATATGATCGGTCTTCATGTCACCCCTGAGGGCCTTCAACAATCATGATCACCTCAAGCCCCCGCACGAGGACAATCCGGCAGATAGCAGGATTGAGGATTATAGATCACGCCTGGACGTAACCCGGGAACTACCAGATTAGCCTGATAACTACCAGATGAGCCCGGCACTAGTCTTCATGTCCCTCGGAAGGGTCGTCATATCCCCCGGAGGGGTAGGTCTTCAATATCCCCCTTAGGGGTGGTCTTCGTCTCCCTCGAAAGGGTAAGTCTTCGTATCCCTCAGAAGGGTCGTCACTGAGACTCACTCATCCTCTCACTCAATATATTTACATGTGGGCACGCCCTGAACTCCGCTGCCTCGTTCCATCAGTTGTCCCAACAATGGGTTAGACTTGTCTTCTAATATCTGAAGGCCGCGCCCACGGGATCGTCCCGCTAGAGGCGCGCCCTTGGTCTTCATCTCATGGTCAATTTCTTACAAGGGTCGCGCCCCTCGGTCACCTCCGAAGAGGGCGCGCCCTTTCATAGAGGTCAAGCATTTAGAGGGCTACGCCCTTCCATAGAGGTCAAGCCTCCAGAGGGTCGTACCTTTTTATATATACTCATAGTCAAATTTTGGGCATAACATATATGTGCAGCAAAGTTATCTATTATAAATTTGTTGTTTCATCACTGCAGATTCAAAAACAGGCAGCATCATCTCCAGTTTTGTTAACGGCAGAACAGAAAATTACACTTTTGGGTCAACCGTGAGTAATGATTTCGGCATCGTTATGGTTACTAATAAAGATAGTATATTTAAATCTAAAATTACTTATCTGTACTTTTCTCCGGAAATTAATCCTTATTTCTGAAAAATTAGGCTAACCAAACACCCTATACTCACATCTGCTAAAATATTTTCTGAGCCTTTTATATACATATATACATATATCAATATATCTTAATAAATTCAAATTTTAAAATTAATAAATTTATACTAAAAGAATAATAATTATTGATTGTTGCTTGGCAAATCAATAATTATTACTAATAGACGTGGAGGATGCGATTGATAGATTTTAATTTTCATAATTTTTTCCTGTCCCTGTGACATAAACATTATACAATAAAAAATGGTACATATTTAAACACCTAATTCATCAATTGTAATGAATCCTCGCAGATACTGTCGTCTACACGTTAAAATAGTCGAAAGTAGGGCTGTCAAACGGATAAAATAGATACGGATTTGCCCATATCCGTATCCGAATCAGCCTACTGAAAACCGTATCCGAATCCGGATTCGTATCTGCAAATTTTAGTATAAAAAGACATGTATTCGTATCCGCCGGATATTCTCCGTATCCGGATCCGTTTTCTCAAACATCACCACAATTGAAATAAACATTCTGAGGTCAATTAAAACACAGATTTTGACCCTTTCAACAGCACTCAGTCATAAATTGTTTGTTACCAACTTAAACATGAAAAAAAGAACATTATCTTCAACAATTTGCAGCACAGGGGGTTGATATCATGCCAACTGAATTTGATGATGTTGAACCAGAAGCATTTCCTATACACTATTAATCAAACATATCTTATTACGGTGTATGTGAGTCACGAGCCACGATTGTATTATCGTAATACTATTATGTCAATTGTATATTCTTTTTGTTTTTATTTTAATATTTTTTTTATTTTAAAATATTAATTATTGTATTAAATTTACATAATAAAATAAGAAAAATATAAATATATAATAAATTTATATAAGTTATATTATATATATATATATATATAATTCCGGATACAAATATTTTCGGATACGGATACGCCTATATCCATATCCGTATCCGCAATCCCTGGATTCGAATACGGATAATATCCGTTTTATTTCAGATACAGATTATATCCGCTTTTCCCGGATACGGTAACGGATTTTTCGAACGGATATCGGATTTTTCAGATTTTTTTGACAGCCCTAGTCGAAAGTAACATTCTCGGTAACATTAACCTCGTGTTTGCACCGGGTACCCACAGAGTTGAGAGTTCCATGATACGTTCGGCAAGCATCTTCCAGTACTTATCAACCTTACCTGCAAAGAAGGTATTGTATGTGAAGTCAAGTATATCCAAGTGCGCATGAGCATACACGGGATGGACTGTTAGGAATCAATAATTTTTGATGATAACATAAACATTTTGTAACATGTCTTACTTAGAATCTTTATCAAACTTCAGTTGTAATTGTTATATTTCTTGTCCTTGGGAATTATCAACGGATGGGTAGAATAGGATGGCTAATTGTAAATATCCAATGCCATGTAATTTTATCTAAGTGAAGGATATTCAACTGATGAGATGTAACTATTCAACTGATGAAGACTGGATGATGTTTCAACTGATGAAAATCAAGCATTCAACTGAAGACAAAGTGTTCAACTGATGATGCTGAGGAATTCAACTGATGAGACTGGAACAGCATTCAACTGATGGAGTTTGTAATTCATTCAACTGATGAGCCTAGCACTCAACTGATAAAGTCAAGAGAAGTTGAAAGCAACCAGAACTTTCAACTGATGAAGCAAAGATCAGTTGAAAGTGACTAGAGCTTAAGTCTGACAAATCACATGGATCGAATTACACTAAAATAGACATGGAAGCCTAATTAGGAAAATAAAGAAGAAGCAGAAACATACTTATCTCATGCAGTGCAATCTGGATCAAATCAAGATGATGGTCAAAGATGAAGACATCTCAGAAAGCATGCATAAGACAAAGTTGTGCAGCATTGTTTTTAGATTAGAGTGCATTTTGTAATCTAGCTAAAAGCTTTGTAAAACTTGGAGTATATAACCAAGTTAGAAGCATCAGTTGAACTTGTTCAAATTACTTGAGTGAAAAATCTGAGAGTTAGAACTTGTTTGAGTGATGAACCAGCAGCTGTGCGAATTGTAATCAATCCACAGATTCTTCTATATAAAATCTCACGGGTGGATCTTTCAATCCACCCGTATTTTTAAATACTTGGTGTTTTCTGTTTTACTGTGATTAAGTGTATTGCTTCTTGAATCTTTTAATTTGTAAAAGATTGTATTCAACCCCCCCTTGTACAATCTTTCTTATAGTTGGTGTAAAATAACAATTGGTATCAGAGCCAGGTTCCCAACAAACAGGGAAAAAGATCAACACTGCTAGAGAAAGATGGGAAAGAAGGATGCTGGAGTGAAGATTCCTGTTCTTGACAAAGACAACTATTTTCACTGGAAAGTGAGAATGCATCTGCATCTGTTGTCTATTGATGAAAGCTATGTGAACTGCATTGAAAAAGGACCTCATGTCCCCATGAAGGTCTGCACAAGTATGGGAGCTGATGGTGAAGACATGGTAGGTAAGATGATTCCAAAACCTATCCATGAATATTCTCAAGAAGATACTGAAGAAGTGCACAAGGACAAGAAAACCATGAACCTTCTGTTCAATGGTTTGGATCAAGAAATGATTGATAGTGTTATTAGTTGCACAAGTGCCAAAGAAGTTTGGGACACCATCAGGACCATCTGTGAAGGGAATGAGCAAGTAAGAGAGAACAAAATGCAGCTTCTGATTCAACAATATGAGTCATTCCATTTCAAGGCTGGTGAAAGTTTGAGTGATACATTTAACAGATTTCAAAAACTGTTAAATGGTCTAAAGCTCTTTGGAAGAGTATATCAAATTAAGGATTCAAACTTGAAATTCTTAAGAGCTCTTCCCAAAGAATGGAAACCCATGACAGTCTCTCTCAGAAATACACAAGAATTTAAAGACTATACTCTAGAGAGACTGTATGGAACCTTAAAGACTTATGAGCTTGAAATGGAGCAAGATGAAGAAATTGAGAAAAGCCAAAAGAAAGGGCATTCATCTGTGGCTCTAGTTGCATCTCTAGAGGATACTGTCAAGGACAAGGGAAAGTCTCAAGTTGAAGAAACTGAAAAGTTGGTCAAAGAGGAGAGCTCAGAGTCAAGCAAAGGAAAAAGGAAAGAGAAAGATGTAGTTGACTCTGGTGAAGAAAGTGATGGAATTGATGAGCATCTAGCCTTCCTGTCAAGAAGATTCTCCAAACTAAAATTCAAAAAGAATTTTAATTCTGCAAAATCATTTAAAAGCAATCCCAAGTCTGATAGAAGCATGGTAGACAGATCAAAATTCAAGTGCTTCAACTGTGGGAATGCAGGTCACTTTGCAAATGAGTGCAGAAAGCCTAAAGTTGAGAAGAAATCAAGTGAAAACATTAACTACAAAAAGAAATATTATGAACTTCTCAAACAAAAGGAAAGAGCATTCATCACAAAGGATGATTGGGCAGCTGGAGATGATTCTGATGAAGAGGAGGAGTTTGTCAATCTAGCTCTAATGGCCAACTCTACAGATCAAGAAGAAAACACTGGAAGCAGTAGTCAGGTATTCACTACAAACCTAGTTGAGTTAACTAAAGATGAATGCAATGCTACCATAAATGAAATGTCTACAGAATTGTATCATTTGCATGTTTCTTTAAAATCTCTCACTAAGGAAAATAGTAGGATTAAGGAAGCTAACACCTTTCTTAGTGATAGAAACAGTGCCTTAGAAGCTCAATTTATTGAGTTTGAGAAGCTGAAAATTGAGTGTCAGACAGCCAAGGATGATCTTTTGGTTGTTCTGAAGAGAGAAGAGATCATAAGAAAGCAGCTTGATCAGGAACAAGAGATTATTGCCAAATGGAAATCTGGAAGAGATGCTTCCACCAACATCATTAACATGTAAGGTAGAGAGACCTTTGTAGAAAATGAATGGAAGAGGAATAAGAAAGTGCTTGAGATATCTGAGAACAGTTCAAGTGATGAGAATACTGATGATGATCATCAGTTGAAAAGCAAAGTCTCAACTGATGAGAGTCATCAGTTGAACAAAAACTCATCAGTTGACAAGAATGTTCTCAAGAAGCTTAACAAGAAATATGGCTCTGTTAAAAAGAATTTTGTTAAAGGTGAGAATAATTCTTCTGAGACCAGTGATAGTGTTAATAACACTCTCAATTCCAGTAACAAGAACAAAAAGAAGTTGGATACTAGTGAGCATAAATCTGAGGAGACTAAAAAGAAGAAAGGAAATAGAAATGGCAAAATAGGAGTTAACAAGCACACCAATTACACTCCCAATGCTAGTGCTCTTAGGAAAACCTGCAGTAAGTGTGGTAGTGTAAATCATTTATCTGCTAATTGTAAAACTGTGATTGCTCCTAATTTATCTCTGCCTGTTTCTATGACATCTGTTCCTCACATGAACTTATCTGCTATGAATATGATGCCTGGTTTATTACCTCACAATCCTTATTCTCAGCCTAACATGCCATATATGTTCAATCCTTATTTTAATGCCTTCAACATGCCTCAATTTCATTCAAATTTGCATGGAATAAACAATGTATGCATGCCTCAAAGGCCTGTGTTTGAAAATAGAGTTGATATTCCAATTTCTCAACCAAAACCAAAGATTGAACCAATTCAATCCAAGGAAAAGGTTGAGAAAGTGGAAAAGGCTGTTAAGACTAACAAATCTGGACCCAAAGCAATTTGGGTACCAAAATCAACTTGATCTGTTTGTGAAATGTGTGCAGGGAAACCACAAGAAGAATTTTTGGTACTTGGATAGTGGATGCTCCAGGCACATGACTGGTGATTCCTCCCTTCTCACAAAGTTTGTGGAGAAAGCTGGCCCTAGCATTACCTTTGGAGATGACAGCAAAGGATATACTATGGGATATGGCTTGATTGCAAAAGAGAATGTCATCATTGATGAAGTTGCATTGGTGTCTGGTCTTAAGCACAACTTGCTTAGCATCAGTCAGCTCTGTGACAAAGGTTACAAAGTTAATTTCACTCCTGCAGCCTGTGTTGTCACCAAAGGAGATGACAACAATGTGGTTCTGATTAGACAAAGGAAAGGAAATGTGTATGTAGCTGACTTCAATTCTGTAAAGTCTGAATCTATCACTTGCCTTCTCATCAAAGCAAGCTCAGATGACAGTTGGCTATGGCATAAGAGATTGTCCCATCTAAATTTCAAAACCTTGAATGAGTTAGTAAAGAAGGACTTGGTAAGAGGTCTACCTAAGCTGGAATTCTCCAAAGATGGACTATGTGGAGCTTGTCAGCTAGGAAAGCAAAAGAGAAGCTCTTTCAAAAGCAAATCTCTTTCATCAATTGTGAAGCCCCTTCAGCTCTTGCATATGGATTTATTTGGACCAGTCAACATAATGTCCATTTCAAAGAAGAAATATTGCTTAGTGATTGTTGATGATTTTTCAAAATTTACTTGGACTTTCTTCCTGCATTCTAAGGATGAAGCTGGGAAAATCATCATCAATCATATCAAGGCATTAAACAACAATCCGGATGTCAAAGTTGGAAGGATAAGAAGTGACAATGGAACAGAATTCAAGAACTCTGTGATGAAAGAAGTTTGTGAGAAAGAGGGAATTATTCATGAGTTCTCTGCACCAAGAACTCCACAACAAAATGGTGTTGTTGAAAGGAAGAATAGAACTCTTATTGAGGCTGCAAGAACCATGATTAATGAAGCTCAACTTCCTACCTATTTTTGGGCTGAAGCTGTGAATACTGCTTGTTTCACTCAAAACATTTCACTAATTACCAAACCTCATAATCTAACTCCCTTCCAACTCTTCAAAGGAAAGAAGCCAACAATTAGCTTTCTTCATGTATTTGGATGCAAGTGTTATGTTCTAAGAAATCAAGGTGAAAATCTTGGAAAATTTGAGGCCAAGGCAGATGAAGCTATTTTTGTTGGATACTCTGATGGAAAATCATTTAGAGTGTATAATCTGAGAACCAACATTGTTATGGAATCAATCCATGTAGTTTTTGATGATAAGAAGATTCAAGGATTCTCTGATGAAGGATTTCATGATAATCTCATATTTGAGAATGAAGGTGAAGGTGATCTGTATGATAGTGATGATGACTGTGATGACATTATTCAGAATGTTGGAATTAATCCTGGAACTAATGTTCCAACTGATGACTCTCTAGTGCAAGAAACAACTGCTATTGGAAATTCAACTGAAGCATCAGTTGAAACTTCATTGGAGGGATCAGTTGAAACACCTCAAGGATCATCAGTTGAAAGAATGTCTCAAAGTTTCAATCAGTCTAGAAATAATGAGATGTCAAATTTAGGGGGAGCTTTCCAACATGGAAACCTGAACTTCAATAATGAAGCCACATCATCAAGACAATCACTTCCACCACAAAGAAAATGGACAAGGGATCATCCTTTTGAGCTAATTATTGGAGATGCAAATGCATCTGTACAAACAAGAAGAGCAACTCAAGATGAGTGTTTGTACAGTGCATTCCTTTCACAGGATGAACCTAAAGTCATAGAAGATGCTCTCAAAGATGCTGATTGGGTTCTTGCTATGCAAGAAGAATTAAATCAATTTGAGAGAAACAATGTATGGAAGCTGGTACCCAAACCTAACAACAGAACAATTGTTGGAACAAGGTGGGTATTCAGAAACAAGGTGGATGAGAATGGAGTTGTCACCAGGAACAAGGCAAGGCTTGTTGCTAAAGAATACTCTCAATCTGAAGGAATTGATTTTGATGAGACCTTTGCACCAGTTGCAAGACTGGAAGCTATAAGAATCTTCCTGGCCTATGCTGCTCATGCAAATTTTAAAGTTTATCAAATGGATGTCAAGAGTGCTTTTCTAAATGGTGAACTGGAAGAGGAGGTATATGTCAGTCAGCCTCCTGGTTTTGAAGATCCAGAATTTCCAGAGTATGTTTACTTTTTATTAAAAGCACTCTATGGACTAAAGCAAGCACCAAGGGCATGGTATGACACTCTGTCTCAATTCTTGTTAGATAATCATTTTTCCAGAGGAACTGTGGATAAAACACTATTTTACAGAAATGTAAATGGTGCCTTTATTCTGGTTCAAATTTATGTAGATGATATAATTTTTGGTTCTACAGATGAGAAACTTTGCAAGAAGTTTGCTAATCTAATGAAAAGTCAGTATGAAATGAGTATGATGGGAGAGCTCACCTACTTTCTTGGTTTACAAGTTAAACAAGTAAAGGAAGATATATTCATAAATCAAACCAAGTACATCTATGATCTACTTAAAAAGTTTGATTTATTGGATTGCAAAGAAGCTAAGACTCCCATGCCAACTGATAAGTGGTATTTATACACACTTATAGGCCTTCATTTCCACTTAAATTGGTTGGTTGTACTTAAGTGTTTAGTGTCTTTTGATGTGTTTTTATTGTTTTTCTGTGCAGGTCACGAGTTGAGGTGATGAAGTGATTTTCTATCATTTTAGGTTGGTTTTGGTGCATTATTTGCAAGAATAGAGAATTGTGGATTCACCGAGACTTGGGATTTTGTGGGTATATCTTCTACAAACCCTCACGAGAGCACACTCGTCCACTAGAGCTATCTAGGGGTTTAAAGGGCTTGTTGCATGTGCTAAATGCAACCGTGATCACCTACGGAAGTGGTACTAGAAGCGAGGAAGGACATGCACGCGAGAACGAGCGAGAAACGAAGAAACGGAGCTGCCAGTGCAGTCACTAGCGCGCCCGCGCTAAGTGATAGCGCGCCCGCGCTACTCACTGCATCACTAGCGCGCCCGCGCTAGAGTAGCGCGGTGGCGCCCCACTGAAGCTTCCCGGGCCGATTTTTACAGCTTTTATGATGGATTTTCGCAGCGGCCGAGGCCCGGTTGACTTAGTCAATGCATTTTATTTCTCGTGTGTAAAAACCCTAGCCTCATAGTGGTTAGAATATCGAACAATATCATAGCTAGTTTTCTTTGGTAAAAAAACACATTATCAGTTGTATTGGATCGTTCTTTGCGAGGAAGTGACAGTTTCGAGCAAGATCGTGAACATCAAATCTGTAACGTGTGATCCTTATTATTATTAATTCAAGCATTTTTATTCCGTTTAATTATTGTCTTGTCTTTATCATGTTTTCACTTGAACCCATGATGTCGATTAGTTCGATTATGAACTAACCGCCTTCATGGGATTCTAATGGATTTATCGATGTAATCTAGTATCGAATATTAATTACTTGATTTTGTGACGTACGTTGATTTCTTTGCATGAGCCGTGCTTATTCTTCTTAGAAGCGTAGCTAACTTCTAAGTTGTTTGTTAATTCTTTCTGAAGCGAGAGTGGATGATTGAAGTTAGAACTATGCCATGTAAACATAGGATTATGTGAATGAAACATAATTTGTGGTAGACTTGAACTATTTTTATCACCCTGTGTAATCACGATAGACGACTTGCTATTAAACCTCTCTGCTTACACTACCGCTATAGAGATATAGGGTCTGAGCTTTGTTGGTGTCCATGAGATTTCTGTCTTAATTGCGGATTTTGATTGGTATGATATGTGTGCAACGAGAGTTGGCATGTATTACTTTCGTGTTGTCTGATTAGGATCAACAGTCGCATGCTTATCAGTAATTTCAATTCTAGATGAATTCGATAATGAAGTTAGAATCCCATGTGTTTTCCTATTCTGAATTTGATTAGTAATTTAATTATTAGTATAAAAGAAACCAATCCTTGTTAATTGTCTTAGCAGTGATAATTGATCGTACATTGTTGCATAGGTGCGTATTCTTAATTCACCAGTCTCTGTGGGATCGAACTTAATATATTACTTGTGATCGCGTACGCTTGCGTGTAGATTTCACCGAACAAGTTTTTGGCGCCGCTGCCGGGGACTCGGTGTTAATTAATTAGTTTATGTACTTGTCATCAGTGTGCGTTAAAATTCACTGACTAGGATTCTATTCTCTTCTCACTTTTCTTCTTTTCTTTATTTCAGGTACTTGGATCGCGTTTATATTAACGAGTTCTCAAACCCGTAAGAAGCAATGAATTCATCTTTTTCTTCTGATTCTGGAACAATGGATTATGCTAGGACAGCAGTTGGTGAGGCGTCACATGAATTTTCTCGTTTGAACATCAATGATAATCAGGCTGACACAATTGAACCAGCAATATCAGCTAGTGGCATTCGTATCAAGCCATCAATCATTCTCAAGCTGCAAGATACTATTCAATTCAGGGGTTCTGTTCTCGAAGACCCAAATCTGCACCTAAGGAATTTCGAGAAATTCATTACTGCGTTGGATTTCAATATCGGACCTAAAGATCTAGTGAAGCTGAGACTCTTCCCATTCACGCTACGTGATGTAGCACGATCGTGGTTTATCTCTCTCTCGGCAAGCACTACTAATAGCTGGAACAAGTTAGAGAAAATATTCTGTACAAGGTTTTATCCTCTAATCAAAGTATCAGCTATCAAAAACACTGAAGGCAAATTCTCTCAATTCTCGGGAGAATATCTGTGCCTAGCGTGGGACCGATTCAAGAAGATTCTCGAAAATCTCAAGGAAGATGACATGCCTCCGGGAATGGCAATTAATTACTTCTACAGGGGTCTAAACAGTCAATGTAGAGCAGAGTTAGACGTGGCAGCTGGAGGAAGTTTGTGGAACAAAAGCTTCGATGATGCTTACGAACTGATAGAGAACCTAGCCGCTGCTGAGCACAAAGATCTAAGGTGGAAGATTCCAAAAGAGGAAGAATCGGAGGAGGATGAAGCGGTCGAAGTCACTCAGGAAGTCCAGATGACTAATTGGCACAGAATTAGAGCTCACTCAGACTCAAACTCTAATGCATGTGGAGACACCTGTCCTCTATTCTCTACCAGTGCGAGTAACCAATCTGTAATTCAATCACCTGCGGATTCAACATTGAATGAAGCACAGTACCGAAGAATAATCAGGCGTATTGACGCGTTGGAAGAACGAATTGGTCGCTTTGCTGATATACTAACGGACTCTCTTGCTGAAGCATTCTTGGCACTAGACGTCAATGTTACTTGGGATTCGTTTGGTTATGGAACGAGGTATCCTCCACAGGATACTTCATCGGAATCGGATTAATTCTGGACTTCACGTCGAGCTAACGACGTTAAAAAAGCGCTTCGTGGGAGGCAACCCACGCATTGGAACCACCATGTACCATTGTAAACCTCAAAAACACAAAAATCGAACAATTTCAGCCTCCGGCATCAGACACTAGCGCGCCCGCGCTAGTGTCAGGCGCGACCGCGCTAAGTTGCACGGCGCGCCCGCGCTATACTTAGCGCGGCCGCGCTACTTACTGCAGGATCAGCGGATTTTTCCCCCAAAAATAGTTTTTTTTTCGTTTTTAAAAGCCCACAATCCTAATTTTGCATGCCTAGCCCGAAATACATCCCATAAAACCCTAACTCAACTCTCCAATCCTTATATAAACACAAAACCCATATCCAAATCCCATTATAATTCTCTAAACCCTAACTATATATACACATCCATACACACAATCTCTACCAAATCTCTCAAACCCATTACACATAAACCTCTTGCAACTCTAAATCTCTGTCAATGGCACCCAAAAGAGCCCGTAGATCACAAGGAACTAGCTCACAAGCCCCCGCATCTAGCGATTCTTCCTCGATGGGTGAGGTTGAGTTCACCTCGGATGGTGCGCGAACCGAGTTTCAACGGCTTATGAATAAGTCGTTAGTTAAGGAGAGGGGATTCTTACCCACGGCGGAGGATGGTGAGCTTTTGAACATGGTTCAAGAGCGGGGTTGGGAGTCTTTTTGCGAGGCTCCAGAGGCGGTTCCCTTGGCTATCATTCGGGAGTTTTATGCTAATGCCAAGGAGAATCGAGATGGATTCACTGTGGTACGGGGAATCCGGGTGGATTATAGTGCGGATGCGATCCGCCGAGTTATTGGGGGGCGTGCTAGGCGCCGTAATGAAGAAGATTGGGTGGTTGAGAGGATTGGGCGTGCCAAACGCCGCTTTGATGACGATCCGGTGGATCTTGAGAGGTTGGTTTATGACATGTGTGTACCGGACACGCATTGGAAGATGACTGCACCTCCTCTGCCGGCACATGTATCTTTTCCTGCAGCCGCGTTGAACCGGTATGCGAAGGCATGGAACGCCTTCATATGTGCTAACATCATGCCATCTTCACATGGGCATGAGGTGACAGTGGAGAGAGCTATTCTGCTCTTTGGGATTGTCTCGGGCAAATACATTGATCTGGGACATGTTATTCATCAGGGGATGCTGAGGTTCTTGAAGGGAGGAACCACTGGTGCCATTCCATATGGCACAATTGTGACGAAGCTCTGTCGAACGAGCGGTGTTCGTTGGCCATCCAACGAGCAATTGCAGTTGCCAGGGACACCTATTGATCATTCGGCGATCAGTCGGATGACGGAGTGGGATGGAGGAGTTCCCCACCCTCGAGGCCTCGGGTACATATATGATGAGGTGCCAGGGGGACGACCAGAGTTTGTTAGGAGGGAGCAGCCTAGAGCTTCTGGGGCTGGTACTTCACAGACGGAGAGGAGCTCCGAACCGATGGGAGATGCTCATTATCGCCGCCTAGCTAGACGGATGGATACCATGCACGACATCCACCAGAGGTTTGCTTTTGATTTGACACAGGCTCTAGGCAGTGCTTTCCAGGCACAGGGGGTCACAGTTCAGTGGCCAGTATTCGGAGCAGGGATGCAGTATCCTCCGCCTGATTCACCTCCAGCAGAGGAGGGCGAGGACTCGGACTCCGAGTAGGTATGTGGGCGCTCTAGCCTTTTTATCACTTTCAATGGGGACATTGAAAATTTTAAGTTTGGGGGTGGTAATCTAAGGAAGAGCATATTATTAGATAGTTTTTTTTTATTATTTGAATGTGTTAGTTAGTTCATGTAGTTCACGTTTTTTTTTATTTATTTTGCTTTGATTATTTCTCATGTTTTCTTTCTAATACATGTTTAGTGGTAATTGTAGTAGTTAGTATCACGAGCATTTGCATGAATTATGAAGTTAAGCCAAGTTAATTGCCTATGATGAATTATGTGCGTAGTTCGTGATTAGTAGTTTCAATTGCAATGCTAGGTTAGTACTTGGAAATTGCTTGTGTTGGAAATTGTAATTCACATATGTTCTTGAGATAGGATTTAGACGAAATTCCATGAATTCTAGGATTGAATTGAGCACCCTTCAGCTTAGGTCTGTAAATCTTAAGTTTGGGGGAACTGAGGAGTAGATATACCTTTCTAAAAAAAAAAAAAAAAAAAAAAAAAAATTTAGAAAAGAAAAAAAAAAAATAGTAGTAAATAAATTCACTAAATAAAAAATAAGTGGTAGAATTAACTAGGTTGAGCTCATTAGTACTCGAGTAATTAAGTCTGAGGGGACTTTGTGCCTAACAACCTAAAGCCCTTCGTGGTTTGGGATTGTTGACCCAACGCTCGCTACATGGGTACTAGTGCATAAATCTTTAGGGATCTCAACCATTGCACGGTTAAATAAACCACTAGAATAAAGTGAATAATTGGTGTGTGAAGTCTTGTGGTGTTCGTAACGCATTTACACTGCGAAGCGCTCTGACCTTAGACCAAGCAATTAAACACCAATAAAAAGAAAAAAAAAATAATAGTGAATAAAATAGAAGGGTGTGGACATTCTTTGGGACCTTGGCTTTTAGTTGGACTTGAGTGACGGGGTGTTAGTTTTAAACTTTTACGATTCTTGATTGGGATTCTGTGGGAGTAGTAGTTTTTGTCTTGTCTCAATAAAAGAGCATGCTTGCACACACGGGCACTCCACACTGGTAAATAGAAGAGTGATTGACTTGGTAGCGAGAGAGATGAAAGTCGAGAACATTAGCACAATCTGAGGTATAAAAAAATTGACAAGGCAATGACTTCATAGTTTAATCATTCATCACGTAGTTGCATTCATGCATTGCATTGTACTATTGTATAGTGTCGTTGACGCTTGAGGACAAGCATCAGTTTAAGTTTGGGGGTGTGATAAGTGGTATTTATACACACTTATAGGCCTTCATTTCCACTTAAATTGGTTGGTTGTACTTAAGTGTTTAGTGTCTTTTGATGTGTTTTTATTGTTTTTCTGTGCAGGTCACGAGTTGAGGTGATGAAGTGATTTTCTATCATTTTAGGTTGGTTTTGGTGCATTATTTGCAAGAATAGAGAATTGTGGATTCACCGAGACTTGGGATTTTGTGGGTATATCTTCTACAAACCCTCACGAGAGCACACTCGTCCACTAGAGCTATCTAGGGGTTTAAAGGGCTTGTTGCATGTGCTAAATGCAACCGTGATCACCTACGGAAGTGGTACTAGAAGCGAGGAAGGACATGCACGCGAGAACGAGCGAGAAACGAAGAAACGGAGCTGCCAGTGCAGTCACTAGCGCGCCCGCGCTAAGTGATAGCGCGCCCGCGCTACTCACTGCATCACTAGCGCGCCCGCGCTAGAGTAGCGCGGTGGCGCCCCACTGAAGCTTCCCGGGCCGATTTTTACAGCTTTTATGATGGATTTTCGCAGCGGCCGAGGCCCGGTTGACTTAGTCAATGCATTTTATTTCTCGTGTGTAAAAACCCTAGCCTCATAGTGGTTAGAATATCGAACAATATCATAGCTAGTTTTCTTTGGTAAAAAAACACATTATCAGTTGTATTGGATCGTTCTTTGCGAGGAAGTGACAGTTTCGAGCAAGATCGTGAACATCAAATCTGTAACGTGTGATCCTTATTATTATTAATTCAAGCATTTTTATTCCGTTTAATTATTGTCTTGTCTTTATCATGTTTTCACTTGAACCCATGATGTCGATTAGTTCGATTATGAACTAACCGCCTTCATGGGATTCTAATGGATTTATCGATGTAATCTAGTATCGAATATTAATTACTTGATTTTGTGACGTACGTTGATTTCTTTGCATGAGCCGTGCTTATTCTTCTTAGAAGCGTAGCTAACTTCTAAGTTGTTTGTTAATTCTTTCTGAAGCGAGAGTGGATGATTGAATTTAGAACTATGCCATGTAAACATAGGATTATGTGAATGAAACATAATTTGTGGTAGACTTGAACTATTTTTATCACCCTGTGTAATCACGATAGACGACTTGCTATTAAACCTCTCTGCTTACACTACCGCTATAGAGATATAGGGTCTGAGCTTTGTTGGTGTCCATGAGATTTCTGTCTTAATTGCGGATTTTGATTGGTATGATATGTGTGCAACGAGAGTTGGCATGTATTACTTTCGTGTTGTCTGATTAGGATCAACAGTCGCATGCTTATCAGTAATTTCAATTCTAGATGAATTCGATAATGAAGTTAGAATCCCATGTGTTTTCCTATTCTGAATTTGATTAGTAATTTAATTATTAGTATAAAAGAAACCAATCCTTGTTAATTGTCTTAGCAGTGATAATTGATCGTACATTGTTGCATAGGTGCGTATTCTTAATTCACCAGTCTCTGTGGGATCGAACTTAATATATTACTTGTGATCGCGTACGCTTGCGTGTAGATTTCACCGAACACCAACAACCACCAAATTAGAGTTAAGCCCTAATGAGAAATCTGTGGACATCTCTAATTATAGAGGCATGGTTGGTTCTCTTTTATATTTGACAGCTAGTAGACCAGATATTATGTTTTCTACATGCCTCTGTGCTAGATTTCAATCTGATCCTAAAGAATCACATCTTATTGCTATAAAAAGAATATTCAGATATCTTAAGGGAACACCAAATCTTGGTATATGGTACCCTAAAGACTCTGGATTTGATCTAATTGGATATTCAGATGCTGATTTTGCAGGATGCAAAATTGATAGAAAAAGTACAACAGGCACCTGTCAATTTCTTGGTGACAGATTGATTTCTTGGTTTAGCAAAAAGCAAAATTCTGTATCAACCTCTACAGCTGAGGCTGAGTACATTGCAGCTGGAAGCTGTTGTGCACAATTATTGTGGATGAGAAATCAATTACTTGATTATGGATTAAATCTCTCAAAAATTCCAATATTTTGTGACAACACCAGTGCTATTGCTATAACTGAAAATCCAGTACAACACTCAAGAACCAAGCACATTGACATCAAATACCACTTCATAAGAGAACATGTGATGGCTGGTACTGTTGAAATGCATTTTGTTCCAAGTGAAGAACAGATTGCAGATATTTTCACCAAGCCTCTTGATGAATCCACATTCACAAGGTTGGTAAGTAAATTAGGTATGTTAAATTTCTCCTAATTTAGAGTGAATTTTTCTGTAATTTGGCAGCCAGAATTTGATTAATTTTGATTTATCAAAATTGAATTAGTTATAATTCTGGATAAAGTCCATAATATTTCAACTGATGAACTAGTGAAATTGTTTCAACTGATGTTTGAAACAATATCCTCTTGTTTTGTTTTTCATTCAACTGATGACACCAGTTGAAGACACCTTCAACTGATCTTCATCAGTTAAATAGGAAGTTTAAAGAGGCGCTTATTCCATCCGTTGAAAGCATTATCAGATCTGAGCCGTTGAAATTTCTTTTGTCTCTCTCCTACTTTATACACACGATCGTGTGTGTAATTTTTGTAGAGTTCAATAAGAGTAATTTCTTCTCAACGGTAATTTCTCAACCAATCACAGCAATTTTCTGAGAAAGTATTTAAGTGCTTTAATTTATTTTCATTTCTTTTCATCTCACTCTTTCGAATTCTCAAAGCTCTCTTCTCTCTCTGTGCAAAAGCAAGCTCTAATCTTTCTTCAAGTTTTCTCTGTAATTGCAATGGCACCAATGAAGAAGTACACTGCACCAAGTGGGTTTATTTATGAGAAGAACAACTTCGCATCATTTGTGGATACCAAGGCTGTAGAGGAGAAGGGGTATCACAAGATGATGGAGTTCATCAAGTCAAGCCAGCTCTCTTATGCTATGCTTGAAGCTCCTACCATCTACCATGAGATAGTGGAGGAGATGTGGACCTCTGCAGAGTTTAATAGTGAGCATGAAACTCTAACCTTCTCTGTCAATAATGAAATTCATTCTGTCAATGCTGATGTTATGAAAGCATGCTTTAAGATTCCTGAAGACACTGTTTTATCTTTGCCTAGTGATGTTCAGCTGGTTAATTTACTTTATGCCATGAATTATGTTTTGCCAACTGATGCCTTAGGTAAAATAGAAAGAAGAGGTCTTAGGAGAGAATGGAGTTATTTGTGTGATGCATTTATTAAGGCATTCTCTGGTAAAATTAGTAATTTCAATGCTCTTACTTCCCAGATTCTACAAATGCTTGACATGTACCTGACTAATGAATATTTCAACTTTGGTGGTTTGATGATCCAAGAAATTGGGGAGAAACTAGGTGATAAAACTGGTAGACCTAGGAATATTTATTATGTTAGATTTCTCATGATGCTAGCTAATCATCTTAATAAAAAGCTAGTTATCACTAACAAGGAAGCCAAGCTTCCCAGTTTTGTGCAGGAAAAGAGAGTCTTTAAAGACCTCTTTAGGATGAATCTATACCCCTCCTTGGAGGTGGTGTACCTGCCAATTATGGAGGCTGGAAAGGAAAAAGAGGTACATGGCTTTCCTAATACTCTTTCTCAACCCTCACCTTCTTTGCTTTCTGCCATCAGGGCTGTTGAAGAGGCCCATCAACAGTCCACACAAGTGGCAAAACCTTCTAAAACCAAATCTTCTAAACCAACCTCAGATGCCTCCCAAAAGGCATCTGTTGTAAAATCCAAGAAACACAAACCTGAGGGGAGTGTGATTGGAGGTTGTGAGGGGGAGGGAAAGGGTGAACATAAAAGAAGCCCTAAGAACAAGGATGGAGAGGTGAGTGTTGACCAGCCTGGCCACTCTGCAGTCTCCCAAAAGACTGCAGATGTTAATATGGAATTAAACTCATCCCTAGCAGCATCCTCCCAAAAGGATGTTGCTATTGAAAATAGTCCCCAACCAGGGACACAGCTAAAAAGGGGGAGGGACACCACTTCTTCACCAATCAAAGCTTATGGGAGAAAGAAGATGAGAAGTGACAAAGTTAAGCACACTGCACACACACAGGCATCCATTCTGGATTTTATGCCTGCAATTTCTCAAAGTCAGATTGATGTGACTTCAATAAATGTGGAGTCACAGCCCCCTTCTTCATCTCAACAAATCACCCATATTTATGATCTTACCATCTCTCCTACTCAAACACAATCCCCAACCTCTTCTGTGGATGTGGAATTAATTCACACCACACTTGTAAATTCTCCATCTTTGGATTTCATGGAGAAGCCCCCCTCTGAGATTGATCATCATCATTTTGATGATTTGTTGGATCTTTCTCTTCCATTTCCTTCTTCTGTGACAGTGTGTTCTGTGGATTTTCCTTTAAAATCAATCACCACAGACTCAACTATCACAGCCTCTAAACCTATTTCTTCATTTTCTTCAACTGATCTCCCTCATCAGTTGAATAGTGTTTGTCCTTCAGCTGATCTGCTTAACAGCTCTCATCAGTTGAATGCCTCCTCTACTCATGTTTCAACTGATGTCCCTCATCAGTTGACAACTGCTGCTACTTCAATTAATTTACCTTTTTCTACAGCAGTTGATCACATGGTAGCACAAACACTTCTAGGATTGAGTGGAGTGAGCTATGGAGTGGAGAGGCAGCCTAGTGAGCTGGCAAAAGGAGAGGGTGTGGAGGGTCTGGCATTTTCTTCTAGCCAGGAAAAAGGAGAGGAAAAGAGTGACCCTTTAGTAAGGGTAAGTGAGGGAGAGGTAAGTGGTGTGGTGAGCCAAGGGGAGCCCTTGATGCAAGAAAAGAGAGAAATTGAGAGAAATGCAGGTGTCAATGAAGGGTTTAGTGAACAAGATTTTCAAGCTGAATACAGATCCATATTGGATAGTGTTTCACTAGACCCTGAGACTTTTACTCATGGGATGTCTTCTATTCAAGATTTTGCCAGATTGGATAATCAAGCAGCTGAGAGGCACCTCAATCTGATTCACACTACATCTTCTATGATTAGAGCAAAGGAGGCACTTACAGCTCTGCCTGCCAATGCTGGAGATGATTTTCAGTATGATGATAGTGATGAAGACCTCAATGATGCTCTTGAGGAATCTCTTGTTGAACAACCCACAACTTTTCTACCTTCATGGCTCTCCATGCAGTCTGCCAATGCAATTGTTGTTAGCATGGAGCTGCAAAGGCAAGCTTCCACCATTCTTCAACCACAATCTGGAAGCTCATCCTCCTCTCCAGCCATCTCTGCCACTATTGCCAGTCAGGTTCTAGATAATCTCAAGCTTCACAAATATCAATATCTCCATTTTCAGCATGAGATAGAGCATCTCAATTCTCTCATTGCCTCTGTTAAAACTGATCTGACCAAGCAAATTGATGAAAAGCTTCCAGCTAAAGTCAAATCAGCTCTTTCTGAATCTGTGCAAAAGCAACTCCAATTGGAAAAGCAAGTGGAAGTTCTGGAAGGAAATGTCCATATCTTAAACTCTAGAATGGAAGAGATGTTGCAGCATCAAAGAATTCAGACTAGACTTCTTCAACATCTTCTTCTTGCCTCTGGTGTTTCTCTTCCCAGTCCATCCCCTACACTTGCTGCTAACAAAAAGGGGGAGAAAGAATTACCAACTCCTGCAGAATTGATCAGCCAAATTCCTCCTCCTTTCTACACTGAAAGGGAAAAGCAAAAGATTGAAAGGATGAAAGAATTAGACTCTATTGCAAAGAGAGTGGCTCAACTGGGCAAGAAATCTTCATCTTCTGCAGCCACCACAGCTCAAATTTCTTTTCCAACCTCAACTACAATTCTCAGGGTAATTACACCTGAGATTGTTATTCCTTCCAAGACAGAAAAGGGTGAGCCATCATTTTTGAATGAGTTCAAGGCCATTCTATCTCCAAGCAATTGTGGTTACTCCAAGCCTGGAAAAGACTCAAGCTCAATCTATTTTCCACTAGCCAGGCCTGACAAAAATGAATACAAGCTTTTGGGCCAAGAGATCAAAAGTTACAAAGACTGTACAGATGTGGCTTTAAAAGCTCATTTTGCCATCATCTACAGAGAAGGCCAGAAGCTGTTTATTGGAACTGGCCATCCTCACTACTCATTTGCAAAAGCTGAAGAGGTGGCCAGAGAATGTGAAAAAGAGGAGTTTGAATCTCAACTCTCTTTGAATCAAGAAATAGAGGTTGATGAAAGATATGCTATTGAGCTGGAAGAGGAGTTGGCAGCTGAGCTTCTAAATGAGAAAAGATTGCCTCTTGAATCTTCTCCAAAGAAAAAGAGAGTCAAATCTAAAACTAAGATGCCTGAGGCAGCCAAGAGAAGAGAAGAAGTGCCAGAAAAGCCTATCTCAAAGCCTTCCTATCCAATCAAGGACACCACAGTGGTACATCCAGATGTCAACTTCCATGATGAGCCAATAATGCCAAAGGAGGAGCCAATTGACTTGGAAGATATCCCAATTCCAGCTTTTCTTGTTCAAGAAACTTCCAAGCCTAAGAAGAAAGTCAAATCTGTGCCCAAGAGGATGGCTAACCCTCCTAAACCTCCAAAAGAACCTGAAAATCCTGATGACTATCTCATTATTGCTAACATTGAAGAAATTTCTGAGTTAGAGCTGGAGCTGGATGATCTTCAAGAAGTAAGAGGAATAGAAGCAACTTCAAAATTACCTGAAAGATTGGTATTCTCTTACAAAAACAAAGGTGATGTCATCTGGCCTCTTCACAGAGTTCTGAATTCTGAGGGATTCAGCTCTTTAACAAAAATATATGGATCTATGAAGAGGACAGGAGGATTTACACCACCTGCAAAGCAAATGGTACTAAAGAGAATCCTTGAAATCAGGAAGGAATGGAACTCAGATGCTAGTCTGCAAAGAAGGCTGAAAATTCCCTACACTGGAAAGAAAATTCACCATGAACCTACTCCAGTCATGGAATTTAGGGACAATCAAGGTGTTAGGAGATTTTTCAGACCTAAAGATCAACTCAAAGTTGCTAGCTTGAATACTCTGAAGACTCTCCAATCCAAGCTCAACAGACAAGATAGTGATGAAGAATGGTTCTACAGGATCTTTCAGAAACAGATTAATATTCTTGAAGAAAAACTTAAGTCCAGAAGAAGAAGATCTTCTAGGAACAAGTAACTGCTCAGTCTAGAGGAGCATAATCATCTGTAAACTTTTCTAACTCTTGTATTTAAATTCTGCATTTTATTTTATTAATGTTTTGTTATCATCAAGTGTAGAATTTATGTCTGCATCTTCTCCAGTCATAAATTGGGGGAGATTGTTAGGAATCAATAATTTTTGATGATAACATAAACATTTTGTAACATGTCTTACTTAGAATCTTTATCAAATTTCAGTTGTAATTGTTATATTTCTTGTCCTTGAGAATTATCAACGGATGGGTAGAATATGATGGCTAATTGTAAATATCCAATGCCATGTAATTTTATCTAAGTGAAGGATATTCAACTGATTAGATGTAACTATTCAACTGATGAAGACTGGATGATGTTTCAACTGATGAAAACCAAGCATTCAACTGAAGACAAAGTGTTCAACTGATGATGCTGAGGAATTCAACTGACGAGACTGGAACAACATTCAACTGATGGAGTTTGTAATTCATTCAACTGATGAGCCTAGCACTCAACTGATAAAGTCAAGAGAAGTTGAAAGCAACCAGAACTTTCAACTGATGAAGCAAAGATCAGTTGAAAGTGACTAGAGCTTAAGTCTGACAAATCACATGGATCGAATTACACTAAAATAGACATGGAAGCCTAATTAGGAAAATAAAGAAGAAGCAGAAACATACTTATCTCATGTAGTGCAATCTGGATCAAATCAAGATGATGGTCAAAGATGAAGACATCTCAGAAAGCATGCATAAGACAAAGTTGTGCAGCATTGTTTTTAGATTAGAGTGCATTTTGTAATCTAGCTAAAAGCTTTGTAAAACTTGGAGTATATAACCAAGTTAGAAGCATCAGTTGAACTTGTTCAAATTACTTGAGTGAAAAATCTGAGAGTTAGAACTTGTTTGAGTGATGAACCAGCAGCTGTGCGAATTGTAATCAATCCACAGATTCTTCTATATAAAATCTCACGGGTGGATCTTTCAATCCACCCGTATTTTTAAATACTTGGTGTTTTCTGTTTTACTGTGATTAAGTGTATTGCTTCTTGAATCTTTTAATTTGTAAAAGATTGTATTCAACCCCCCCCCCTTCTACAATCTTTCTTATAGTTGGTGTAAAATAACATGGACAGATTCCTAGTATCACATAAGGCAACATAACAAACAACTAATAATATTTGACTATCTCGGAAAGAATATATTCCAGATTTCAATTTACAAACCATGTGGAATAGAGATGGATTTCAATAATGTGACACCGAGAAAATGTCTGAGTTTGCATCTAGATGAACCTTTCGTCCGCAATGAATACATGGTTGGAATGGATATGCTGGAAAAGAAGGCGGCGGTTTCCCCTTCTCTTGCTAAACGGATTTTATCCTAGTGAGGTCACCTATATGATTCATATGTCCGACGAATTTGTCACAAAACAGAATGAACCTCTGGTATGTACATAACGTTGATTTGTATATCGTGCTTAATACTAATTTTACTAACTTTTCACATTTTTTGACGTGTCCACGTCCTAATGGAAGATATGAGATATCTTTACAAAGAATGGAAGGATGGAGATTATATAAACCTCTTTCTGATCTGGAAACGCTGGAAGGTACAAATACATAAGAGTGCTGAATATTGTGCATTTGGAGAGTCGTGGGTGAAATTCAGAGATGAACTGGTACTTCAGAGCGGAGATGTATTGGTTTTGCGCAGAATAGAAGACAATGATGGTTTTTATGTGTGCGTTATTAAGAGAAAAGACATCCATCATCTATAAGAACTTACAGGTAGATAAGATGATATTGCTCACGTTTAAATTTGTATCCAACTAAAGATTTAGTATACATATATCTTGGATCCGTCCTTACACAACTTGTTAACCTTTTACAGGACATGAAAGATCGGCGCTCTTTTTTTTTCAGTTTTCAAACTCGCATTGTTTAAATTCCTGGAATATTGTAAGTTGTATTCATTTAATATAACCTCGAACTAAGAATGTTCAGCACGATAAAATTTACTTCTATTGAATATTTGTAATGCAGACACCTCTGTATCTGGTTCTTCGATTTTATAGCCGAGTGCTCCAAAAAATTAGTTCTGTCAGTTGCGGCGAAATGAAATGGCCACTTAGCTACGATGCTCCAAATGGTGTAATGACTAACTTCAAGGACATATTTTCAAAGTTCAACGTTGATAAAGGAGACACACTTTTTCTGATAATGTCAAACAAATCGACCGCTTGTATGCGCATATATCGCATTATAGGTATGAAATAAGGAAGAATGGTTTCCAAATATATTTCGAAACTGATTTGAATTATACATTGAATGTGTGTGGTTTCTTGGGAAAATCTTTGTGACCTGCATACAGAAGGCATCGTGTGTTCATAAATAAAAGTAAAGTATCACGTAACATGAGAAGAACCTGATGATTATGAAAGTGAGCACGCCGAAAAGATGCTACCAGCTTCTTTGATACGATGGTGCGTTGTGAGATAGTTAACTACATCACACATACATACATACATACATACAAACATACATACATACATACGTACATATATACATACATATATATATATATACACACGAGGAAGATCCTAAGAAAACTCAGTTTATTAAGAAAATCGAAGAACCCACTTAATCATCGTTGATTTAATAATCATAATATAAATTATGATTTATCAAAAAAATCAATCAAATCTAATTCATAAGGAATATTATACTAATCTTCTACATATATTTAATGCATTCAATTAGTACATATATTTAATGCATTCAATCAGTACATTTAATAAGATATGTAATTAATTGATTTCTTTTTCTATATTATCCATATCTCAATCAATCAATCCGTATTAAATTTGAATTTCAAATTTTTAATTTCAAAAGATTCATCCTGATAAATAACAAAGATTTGATAACATTATTTTAATATTTATTTTTATTTATGATTTTTTGATGTATGAGGTTTGTTAAAGTGTTCCCTTAGATATTATTATAATTTTGTATTAGGATTCTTTATATTAATTAGTTTGAGATTCTTCAAAATAATATTTATTAATAATATTAGAATAGACAAAAGAATATTATACGGTAAATAATTTATACAAGAAAAATCTCAAATTTTAAAAGAATCTTACATGACACAAATATTTATTATTAGTCATAAAAAAATATCTTAGAGAATCTTTTGATATTTATTCTTTAAGATATAATTTTAAAGAATTTTTAGATAAATTTTTTTGTCGTAGGTAGGAAATCTCTCAACGGAATCCGATAAAATATTTTCTCATTTAAATGTATTTCAGTTTATGTGTAATAGGATTCCTTTAGGTGTTTATAATCACTAGCAATCTTGCCCGTACTTCGCACACGGGTAATGCTCATATTTTTAATTAATACTTAAATTATTGATTATAATGTGTTCTAAATTGTAACGCGCGGACCACAGTTATTATACCTTGATCTATAATTTATTATTATTAAACTTTCAGTGAGTGATTCAGACTGTAATTCACTCAAGTTTAATTTTTTAGATGAGACTGAACATCAGATGCTTCAGACACCATTGGAGCATTAGCTTTCTAATTTGAGGCCAAGAAACGAAGCATAGTGTATGCAGACACAGGACGACTGATTGTATATTTGTGCAAAATACGAAAACTTGAACAAAGCCTAAGGCTAATGAACTGCATTTTGCTTAAATTAGAACATAACTTGTAGAACAAAGTATCTAAACTGGTTACATTGTTCCGCATAGAACATGCAGATTTAATCATGTTGTGAACCAATGTTTTGAAGTTTAGCTTATTTCTTGCTATTGAGAGGATCATCTTATTGAACCAAGTATGTGCGGCACTGTTATTAAATTTGATAAGTAGCCAAAAAGAGAATACTTCAACCAAACACAAAACCATCAATTATGAAAATAACATTAATATGAAGTATTCAATAAGGTTTTGAAAAACATAAAGAACTTAACTAACATCCATTGCGAATAGTTTGAAATATGAATATGAATGAAAAAGTGAACATTGAGGAACCGAGGATGACTTCCCATACAGTTTTATCATGGAGTAGATAATCAATTTAATTAATAATGCACTTTAAAAATAATGATAAAGACATGTATTAATTAAGCAAATTAGTCAAATATCTTAAGAAACTTAATAATTAATTTGAGTTAAACTTATTATAATGTCTTTAGTACTGCATTTCAAATATAATAACAAATAAATATGTCAATGCATCAAGTAAGTATTTGAAAACGCTTAATCAAAAATAATTTTTTAAAAATATATTATTATCATTGGAATTATTAACTTGAGCTAAGGTGTTAAAGTAATGTCGTTAAAAATAGTTTAATAAACAAATATATTAAGTTAATAATGCTTATATATTCAAAAGAAATTATTATTCAATTTTTGGATATGGACTAAAATAGTATTAATGAATTGAAATAATTTATTTATTTTTTTGTCAGAAAGAAATGATTTATTTTGATAATAGTAATTTTGTTATAATGTTACAGTTAGATAAATTTTAATCCAATTAAATTAATTAAGACAACATCTATCAAACTACTTAATAATGAATTTCTATGATTATTTTAATAATGGCCAAATTAGTCCATAATATATAATAATATATATCTATATTCTACATTATATTAAGGGTTAAAAAATATACTTGGTCAATATAACATAAGTTTAGATAGATGTAGATTTAGATGTTCTACGATCGCAAAAATCAAAAATTTCAATATGTACTTTTTACATTCTACAAATTTAACCTCATTCTAATCAATTATTATCTGTATTCGAGTTACGGAAACTCATAAATAATTGTGTGATAAGTTATTTTAATTATTCTTATTTGAGATAAAAGATAAACATCTTTTACTGAAATTAATAATAAATTGATAATATTTTTCTTATAATGTTATGATAAATTTAACTGAATAAACACTTGCACAGATTAATTAATATAATAATATAAAGTATCAAAGGTACTTATTTTTATATAGAATCCAATAGTAAGAATTTATATACTTCAATTAAATAAAATATTCTCCACCATGAAGAGAATTAAAATATGATTCAAACAAATATCAGAGATACTGTATTCTAATATTGAATAAAGTAATAATAATTCGAATACTTGAATCAAATGAAATAATATTCATGTGAATAGAAATAAAATGTTAATAAATCTATGAATAAGTGAAGTAATATCCATTGCTGAGAGTTTCTAAATACAAATAGGAGTTGTAAAGAAAATATTGAAATTTCAAAGCCACATCTTGATCCAGCTTTTAAGCTTAGCAGAAGCAGGAGATGTGCACACCGGCGCCAGAATTTATTTATCCTGTACCAAAACAGAATAAGATGTCATTGATGAATGTGTACAAATAAACATCCTTCTCTGATGAATTTAACAATTTAAGAATAACAATAGATTTGGTTATTGCTAAATCACTACACCGAGTTGAGAAGCAAGCAAGTGAAACAATATACTCTTAAAAATGTTAGCTGGCTGCAGTTAGTTGCCACTTTGTCCGGTTAGAGTTCTCAAATCAGTAAGATATATATAATTATTCTGTCACTTGAAAATGTCTTGTAAATTTTATCATAATTGCTAATTTCATTATCCATTCAAGAACAAAAAGTTGATAGAGTAACATTACCACTGCCAGTAGACTTGAAGAATGAAATGGTGGGTACTAACATCAAATTAATAAATAAATAGTTTATGTTTTCCACTGATATGGCTGGCTGTCAAAAAAACATCAAATTCATATTGAACAAATTAGAGAAGACGAACAGGTATAGAACATATTTTGAATCAGCACTTTAAAGATAATCATTTTGTGCCAATGATGGTTCAACCCATTGAGCCAAATATTAGAAAGATAAAATTTTGATTAAGCTGTTTGCTTTCATACATTGCAAGATTCAACTTGAGTTGGTAAATCCTAGGTAATATGATTGCAGTTCTTTTAATCCATTAGCATGTATCATAAAAAAAAAAACGAACCCCTCTTTCACCCGCTTGGTAGAAGATTTTTAGGTTTGGTGTGTCATTTCCTCCCGAAAGCTGGACAGGAGAATTTAAAGTGAACTTGTTGTCCATTCCGAATATTTAAGGGGTGATATCCAACTCGTACAGCACACTGGAATCACTCATCAAAAACATAAGTAACTTGAGAGGGGGAAATTTTGCTCAGGAACACGACCAATATAAAAGATCCCCGACCTTAAAAAGAATATTTTATGATGATAAATTCTCTATGACATTTAAAACCAGTATACAACTTACAAAATCAAGAATTCTCGAGGAAAGTTTTCATTTTCAGGTTGTCCATTTAAATCTTCAGAGTTGATGCTTGCATCATAATCCTGTGCTGAATAGTAAGAAAAACTCCATACGGAAGCACAATTTTCTTCAACTGCATGAGACAGCCAAAGCACTTGCATGAGTAACCAAGTAGCCTATCATATATTAAAACATAGCACAAAACATACCAGCGAACGTGATAAAAACAGAATCGTAACATCATTTTAATTAGTATGTGATAAATTTAACGCTGGTGCATCATGATTCAATTAGCAATACCAGAGACCAGTCATTCAGCTTCGGCATTGCAGCTAGCAAGTTAAGCGTTGTGGATATCATGCAGCTACTACAGGTTAGGATACAGAGCATCGAGGACTTAAATTGTTTCTTACAGTGTTTAAATGCTTCCGTGCATCATCTTTCAATATTTTGATCCAGTCTAGTGCAAGGAATGAACCGACAACAGTTACCAAAAGCACCTTCAACACCGGCACTGAAGCAGCAAGAAATAGATTCAGAATTCCCATCATTTATCTCTTTTAATCCCACCTAAACAATTTCCTTATATATGTTATTAATCGCAGAACCAGGAATCCTCTATGCTCAGATGTTTCTCACAAGTCACAAATGCTTTTTCCTGCACTGCCACGGTCCATATTTGAAAATTCATATTTTGCTATCAAAAAACATTGAACCACATTTATTGAGAATCTAATAATTAAAACATAAATTTTTTTGTCGTAGGTAGAAAATCTCTCAACGGAATCCGATAAAATATTTTCTCATTTAAAGGAATTTCAGTTTATGTGTAATAGGATTCCTTTAGGTGTTTATAATCATTATAATAAGATTTAACTAGATTTCATTAAGTGTTTTGAGGCATATTTTTATGTAGATTCTTTTGATGAAAATTATATTGAAAAATTAAAATCTTTCACTCGTATTATTCTATTAATTGTTTTTTGAAAATAAATATTTAAAAATTTTAAACTTAATAGGGTCTTAATACTCATTGATATGAATTAAATTTTTTACATGTAGGAAATCACTCAATGGAATTCGATTAAGTTTTTTCTTATTTAACTATAGGAGAGGTATTTCAGTTTAAGTGTAATTGGATTCGTTTAAGTGTTTATATTTATAATAAGAGTGATTGGATTCCTTTAAGTATTTATATTTATAATAATAAGATTTAACCATATTTCATTAAGTGTTTTGATGCATATTTTTATGCAGATTCTTTTGATAAAAATTATATTAAAAGATTAAAGTCTTTCACTCGTATTATTCTATTAATTGTTTTTTAAAAAAAAAATAAATATTTAAAAATTGTAAACTTAATAGGGTCTTAATACTTATTTGATATGAATTATATTTTTCACATGTAGGAAATCACTCAATGGAATTCGATCAAGTTTTTTCTTATTTAACTATAGGAGAGGTATTTCAGTTTAAGTGAAATGGGATTCCTTTAAGTGTTTATATTTATAATAAGAGTGATTGGATTCTTTAAGTGTTTATATTTATAATAATAAGATTTAACCAGATTTCATTAAGTGTTTTGATGCATATTTTTATGCAGATTCTTCCGATGAAAATTATATTTTTAAAAATTAAAGTCTTTCACTCATATTGTTCTATTAATTGTTTTTCTGAAAATAAATATTTAAAAATTTTAAACTTAATAGGGTCTTAATACTCATTAATATGAATTATATTTTTCACATGTAGGAAATCACTCAATGGAATTCGATCAAGTTTTTCTTATTTAACTATAGGAGAGACATTTCAGTTTTATTAATATAATGTACATGATAAATGTTATTTAAATGTAATTGGATTCCTTTATGTGTTTATATTCGTATTAATAATATATAATCGGATTACAATAACGGTTTTAATGCATATTTCTATGTAGATTCTCTTGATCAAATATTATATTCAAAATTTAAGTCTTTCACTCCTATTGTTCTATTAATTATTTTTCTTCAAATATATATTCGAAAAGTTTACCCTTAATAGAGTCTTAATACTTGTAGATGTAAATTAATGAATTTCTAAATAATAAAAATAATATATTCTTGTATATTTAGACAAAAAACACTTCGTATATACACTTAACAATTTCACTTAATTAATAATTAAATTTAGATTTATTGTGAAAAGAGAATGAGCACCTAAATCATATAGTGAAAACTTATTAAACCTTAACAGAAACTTTAGCGAACTCATAAAATACAACAAACTCATTAAAATATTTTAAATATTATACTTCTTCTTTTTAAAGAATCTTTATAATATTTTCTCAATAATTAATTTTAAGATTGATTTGAAATATCCAGTAGAGCAAAAAATTAAGATTCTTTAATACATTCATTTAAAGACTTTTATATCAGAGATTTCAAATATTTTATTATCAAATCATTTGAGAATTTATTATTTAAAAATTCAGATTCTTCAAAATGTTCGCTTTAATATAAGTCAACTTGATGAATAATAATAAATTTAAATGATCATTTTCTATAACTTTATCAATTATTTTGAAAAGTAATCGAAAATTTTATTTTAGAACTAAAAGACATATAAAGTTAAACAACATTATTAAACTAAAACAATACGTACTATAATCTTGTGTGGTTCTTTAGTCGTATAACAACTCTGATCAGAACACTACATAATATAGATTAGAATTCTTACAAAACTCTTAACTGAATGCATTAGTAATGAACACCAAATGAAGCAATTACGAAATACAATTATACACACAATATTAACTTCAACAATCAACTATACTGTAATGAATCCCTTATAGAACACTAACCAAACATGGAGAATCTTCAAACTTAAGAATTCGATAGAATCTTTCAAACTCAGATAAGGTGTTCCGGAGCCTTGATTAGAACAGTGGTGAGGACAATAAGAAAGTTCCATTGAAATTTTAAGTCAAACAATTCTGATATCTTGAGAGCATCACATATAACATCTGCATAAATCTTATGGGGATACATGTAATTTGTAAATTGTGATCTCTAGACATCTGTATATTCTCTATTGTACGAGTTCTCTAATATTAACTTCCCTTCGGCAAACCAAGTACATTCTGGACATCATCTTCTAAAATGTTTATAATATTCTCACCAATTGAAATCGTTGACTCGATTGGTTTGTACGACTTTGAAATCAAAAAACTCTAAGGTTAAGGGTATTCCTTGATGTTGTAAAGTAGAACTTTTTCAAATTCAGTCTCCACAACCCATTGCCTTTGTGCATCTGAAAGATTGTCCACGATTCTCTTTAAGAAGATAGGTTTTGCTCGAACCAACAAACGGCCAGTGTTCTCATGGAGATTCTTCTCCGCCATTATATCTCTGAGAAGGAATATATGGTTCTCGAGATTATACAAAAGTCATAATAAATAAATTTTATGAAAAAGATTTAAGATCCATGAGAATGATATGTGGTACAAACCTTAAATCGATGAATCACAATGTTTCCATGACCTCGTAGCTTTTTCTTTCTTACAATTGCAAAGATTCTTCAAGACAATGTGTATATGTAATGATTTGAGATGTAATGATTCGAGTTTATTTTGTGTGCTTTGATTGGATTTTGGCAGATGCCAAAATTAGAAGATTTTTAATTAATCAAAAGCAGATTCCTTACGATTTTGCCCCTGTGTGTGTTAGATTAAGATTTAAATTTGATTGAATTCAATTCGGGAAATAATTATATATGACAAAAATAATCTACGACATCTAAGAGGGTTCCTTGGTTTTGTTGATAACTTGGTTTTCTCTGGAACCTCACACACACTCTCTCTCTCTCTCTCTCTCTCTCTATATATATATATATATATATATATATATATATATATATATATGTATATAAATATATATATATCTATATATGTATGTATGTATGTATCTATATATATATATATATATATATATATATATATATATATATATTCGTTGAAGCATTTCTTCGAACACGTAGACTATAATTTTTGTAAACACGGAGGAAACAAAATAGGTGTAATCAAGACGAACCTGATGGATCCCTTGTATAAACGGCAAAGTTTCAAGATCTCTGGACAACACTTTTGACCTACACAAATCAGTTATGTATTTTATAACAAAGATTATTATAACTATACCCAACGATTGAAACACAACATAAGATGCTGTTGTTAATCACTATTCTGAGAAAGAGAAGGAGATAGTGTTGGCAGAGGAAAACATTTTCGACCTATAGTAGAATGACATGAATAGATTAATTCAAAAGAAAAGAAGAGATCAATAACAACAAAGGAGACAACTCACAAACCTGTATAATCCATTAGCCCGACATTCACATGCTTAAATAGATTACAAAACCTTGAAGATGAAGATTTTAAAAAAGATGTGATGAGCAAATAAAAGTATGATTGATGGAACTGTTTTAGAATAAGGTATAGATTTGAATTTCAAATTTATTGATTTGAATTGATAATTGATTGATTTCAAATTAAACGTGGATATGGGTCGACCCGGATTTAAAGCTGGATAGTTCGGGCATGTATTATTGGTTGACCCGATGATCTTTTTTAGTAATAAAATGTGGATATGAGTTGTCCCGGAAGAGAGCCTGGATAGTTCATGTTTTAGGAATAATATAGATAATGAAATTTAGTGTAGCTGATCAAGGAGCCTGAATTTATCATTATTCATTCCTCAGATTCCTTTCACCTTTGAACTTTCAAGGGCCAATTTTGGATATGAATTAAACGAGAAAAAAGGAGGAAAAATCACTGTACATATGTTTTTTTATAAATGATAATTAAACTGATAACAGAAGATTTTTTTTAATAATTGATATTGAGTATTTAACTTTCCTTTGCAAACTAGTCCTGCCTTCATCTGTGCCATTACAATTTAAAATAATACTAAATTAAATAATCATTATACATTTTATATTTTGTGATTCAAATAATATTAAAATTTATGAATCTAGATAATCACATTAATCACATGTGAGCAATTTAAGAATTTTATCAATTTTTAAAGAAAATTATATGTATCCAACAATTGAATTTGGATTATGTTGTGAAAGAAAATCTTAAATAACGTATATGAGTATAGGTGGTGGTATTATGAATGTCAATATTAATTTGATCTTAATATCATTTTGATAACGACGAAGTGGGTATTAGATTGTTATAATCCTAGAATCGCTTAAAAATATTAATCTAGTTCAATTTGAGAAAGAAAGTCTACGATGACAAGAACTCTGAAACATATATTAAGATTTTAGCTCTTATCATAGAGCATCTCCAATGATAAAATTTGTTAGTTAAATTGATCTGCATGTCACCTACATGGTAAAAATTCAATACTCTTACAATTATCTTTTAGCAAAAAAAATATATAGATAATTAAAATTAGGTGAGCTATAATTTTAAAACCTTGAATTCTATGTATAATTTTAAATAATACAATTATACATAATATCATTGGAGTGAACCTAAAACCTCTTAGTTACAATTTTAGATAATTATCACTATATTATATTATAACTGACAAATAGACCAAGCAATTTGTGTCTTGTCGTGTACTTTCGTGTTGTGTACCTGGTACACGTACGCGAACACGACACAAAATGAATTCGTGTACCTGAAATCCAAACACGAACACGACACGAAAAAAAATGAAATAAAACGACACGGCACGAAGTACAAGAATTTTTGTGTGTTTAAAAATGCACGACACGAATTGAACACGAAAACTACACGAAATAAAATACACGAAAAGTACACGACACTAAATGTACACAAAATGAAAAAATAGAATATTAAATTACATTTTAATTAATTTAAAATTGATATTTAATTAAGTTTTATATATTAATTGATATTATATCTATGTTATTTATAAAAACTACTATTACAATTAAATTATATATGATTAATCATGTTATTACTATTTATTATTAATTATCTATTATCATAATTAATTAATTGTATTATGTACTTCGTGTCGTGTCTTGTACTCGATAGGTAAACCCAAAACCGACATGAAATTAAGTCGTGTACTTTCATGTTCGTGTATTTACAAACACGAATTTTTAGTGTCGTTTTCGTGTAATTCAATCGTGTCGTGTACGAAATCGCCGGGTCTACTAACATATACACATAACACCTTGGGATGCTCTTAATACATAATGCTGTTAATTACTAAATCGATTCTCTTACCATTAAGCGCGAGAATGTGTTTTTATGCTAACTTAAACAGGTATTATGGATCTCCTAAGTGCACATTTTCCACCATGGTGGATAGACTTTTCGGTATTTGAAAAATATATTTATAAATAAAATAACCAAATTTATAGAAAAAAGCTTTTGAAGTCATCTCTAGAAAGTTACCTAAAATCATAAAATATTTATTTGTGTATGAAAGATGGATTATAATTTTATAATAATAGAACTCACTTCTTACATATTTAAAAAGAATTTCAAAACTTATATTAAAATATCTATTAACTTTAGATAATTTTTTAAAACAGATTTTATATATTAAATTATTGTAATAACATTTAATTTTCTGAATTTAGCTTGTTATGTCAAAGTAAAATATAATGACTGACTAAATCCTAAGAATGATGTTAACAAAACACGAATTGATGGATGAAACAATCTTTTGTCTCATTTTTGGACTCTTACCTACCATTGCCATCCAATGGTCAATTTTTTATTTTTTATTTTTGAAATCAAGCAAATTTCATTCAACTTAACAAATCAAAAGAAAGAGTCTCCAACAAACACGTAGGAGGAGACGTGAAAATAATAGGGGAATTAGCTAAACATGGGATTCTAGCCATAACATGAGCTACCCTGTTAGCTTCTTTCCGAATAAAACGAATTGAAACTGATGCCATGCTTTGCAGCTCCTGCTTACATTCCTCGACAATATCACCAACTTCCAACAAGTTCACTTTGCCTTCCAAAATAGCCTTGACACTAAGTAATGAATCTGACTCCACCACTACTTGACCATTGTTTATACAATCTTCTTTTATCCAAGACAACACATGCTTAATACCTATTACCTCAGCCTCAAAAACAGATGCAACCATAGGAAAACAACAAACCTTGCCTGCAACAAAAGACCCCAGATGGTCCCTCAGCACCATTCCGATCGAGAAATGATGGGCTTTTGGAAACACAGAAGCATCCACATTAATTTTGACACCCCCTGTCTCTGGACAACACCATTTGTTCTCATTTTTCTCTGCTGTTGGTCTTGCTTTAGAGCCGGAAGTTCCCTGTTTTTTCTTTGCGTCTACCCACTCTGAATACATTTTGAAACTACTGTCCATCGCAAACGCAGAGGTGACAACCTTCTCATCCCAGACTTTTTTATTTCGCCAAAACCACACTCCCCACAATACAATACAAATCTTAACAACTTCTTCTGCGGGAGCATTACTAATCTTCTCCAATAGCCATTCGTGAGCATGTTCAACATTACTCCAATCATACCCTAAACCAACATGATGCCAGCAAGCACCTGCAAACTCACAATCAAAGAACAAATGTAACATATGTTCTATATCCTTCAAACACATTGGACAGGTGATAGGCACCCTAACTCCTCTAGCACACAATCTCCATATGGCAGGGATCACATTACGACAGAACCGCCAAATGAAAACTTTCACCTTGTGAGGCACTTGCAAATGCCACACTTTCTTCCATCCAACACTCTGAGTCGCATTACCAGTGCCGAAATGCATGTTGAACCAGTGGTGATAACCCGATTTCGCACTGTAAATACCATTGTTAGATCCCGTCCAAACCACCCTATCCGCAATATCTCTTTGAGGTATATGTAAAGCCAGAATAGCATCTGCATCTTCCTTTAGAAAACGTTCTCTGATTAGACTATGATTCCACTTTTTCTCGTTAGGACAGAAAAGACTCGAAACAACTTCATTCCTTCCATCGTAAAAAGGGCTTTGTTCAACACAAAAATTCCTTTTCGAACGCAGCCAAGGATCCATAGTAGCTGCAATTTCAGCTCCATTACCGAGAACCCATCTAAATCCCCCACTTAACTCCTCTTTTGCAGTCCATAACCCATGCCATATGAAACTCGATTTGCGACCTTTACCAGCCTTCAAAATAGTTGAATTCGGAAAGTATCGAGCTTTAAATAATCTGGACACAAGAGAGTTAGTGTTATGCAGAAAAGACCAAACATGTTTGCCAAGCAACGCAATGTTAAAACCATATAAATCCCAACCCTCCTTTACTCTTTGCATAACTCATATTCTTCCAAGATAGCCAATTCAAACCTTTCTGATTTCCCGCATTACCAGTTCTCCACCAATAGTTGTTGAACATTTGTTCTAATTCTTGGCAGATTGACTTAGGAATCAGGAAACAGGACATGCTATAGGCTGGTATAGCCTGAGCTACATTTCTAATCAGAACAGTTTTGCCAGCTTGAGATATAGGTTTTGATTGCCATGCCTGAATACGCTTGCTAGCCTTATCTTTTAAGTAGCTGAACACCCTCCTCTTCGATCTTCCTACTAACGAAGGTAAGCCAAGATATTTGGTATTTGCCAAGTCATTATGAACCCCCAGAATTGTTGAAATTTCCTCCTGTTTATCACGTCTCACATTTGCACTGAAGAACACCCCCGACTTCTGGAAATTAACAGATTGCCCTGAGCAAGATTCATAGTTCATCAACAAGTTCTTTATATTTGAGGCTTCCTCTACTGTTGCTTGAAAGAAAAGAAAACTATCATCAGCGAATAAAAGGTGCGAACACCATTGGAGCTTCTGGACAAATTCTACAACCACTGATTTCACCATTTGATGCCGCCTCATCAATAGAATTTGATAAACCTTCCACACATAATAAAAAGAGGTAGGGGGAGAGAGGATCCCCCTATCTTAACCCCTTCTTTGGCGTGATTGGTCCAATAACTGAGTCGTTGAAGCAAAAATTGTAAGCGACTGTTTTCACGCACATCATCATCCACTCAATCCAGGTATCGCAAAAACCCATGATAATCAATCTTCGACGGAGAAAAGACCAACTCACTCTATCATATGCTTTACTAATATCCAATTTAAGAGCCACTTCTCCCCCTGTTCCATGCTTTTTCAAACTCATGTGATGGATTAATTCAAAGGCAACCAGAACATTGTCCGAAATGCTTCTATCTTTAACGAAAGCAGACTGATTCTCCGAGATGACATGAGGAAGAATAGTTTTCATTCTATTTGCAAGAACCTTAGCAACAATTTTGTAGACGACATTACAAAGGGCAATAGGTCTGAGATCTTTTAAACAGGAAGCGTTTTCTTTTTTCGGAATAAGGACAACATTTGTATAATTGAGATCACCTGGAAATTTCTTTGTGTGCAGCCACTCCTTGCAGCATTTGAACACCTCATGTCCCATAATCGACCAAAAATTCTGAAAGAAAGCAGGGTTAAGGCCGTCGGGACCCGAAGCCTTATCAGGATGCATTTGTTTTACGGTCACTGAGAATTCCTCAAATGAAAAATCTTCTGTTAACATTCTGTTCTGAGCCGCTGAAACAGACCTGTGACCCCTTAAGTTCTGTGGTTCACCAACATTGTCAGCCACTGTAAACAATGTAATAAAATAATCCTTGACTACTCCACACATACCCTCTTGATCCTCTACTTTATTGCCCTCATTGTCAAAAAGAAAATTGATCTTATTAGCCTTCTTTATTGCAGAAGCTGAGGAATGAAAAAATTTAGTGTTCTCGTCACCTTCTTGGAACCTCACACTCTCTCTCTCTCTCTCTCTCTCTATATATATATATATATATATATATATATATATGTATATATATATGTATGTATATATATATCTATATATATCTATATGTATATATCTATATATATATATTCGTTGAAGCATTTCTTCGAACATGTAGACTATAATTTTTGTAAACACGGAGGAAACAAAATAGGTGTAATCAAGACGAACCTGATGGATCCCTTGTATAAACTGCAAAGTTTCAAGATCTCTGGACAACACTTTTGACCTACACAAATCAGTTATGTATTTTATAACAAAGATTATTATAACTATACCCAACGATTGAAACACAACATAAGATGCTGTTGTTAATCACTATTCTGAGAAAGAGAAGGAGATAGTGTTGGCAGAGGAAAACATTTTCGACCTATAGTAGAATGACATGAATAGATTAATTCAAAAGAAAAGAAGAGATCAATAACAACAAAGGAGACAACTCACAAACCTGTATAATCCATTAGCCCGACATTCACACGCTTAAATAGATTACAAAACCTTGAAGATGAAGATTTTAAAAAAGATGTGATGAGTAAATAAAGGTGTGTGATTGATGGAACTGTATTAGAATAAGGTATAGATTTGAATTTCAAATTTATTGATTTGAATTGATAATTGATTGATTTCAAATTAAACGTGGATATGGGTCGACCCGGATTTAAAGCTGGATAGTTCGGGCATGTATTATTGGTTGACTCGATGATCTTTTTTAGTAATAAAATGTGGATATGAGTTGTCCCGGAAGAGAGCCTGGATAGTTCATGTTTTAGGAATAATATAGATATAGATAATGAAATTTAGTGTAGCTGATCAAGGAGTCTGAATTTATCATTATTCATTCCTCAGATTCCTTTCACCTTTGAACTTTGAAGGGCCAATTTTGGATATGAATTAAACGAAAAAAAAAGGAGGAAAAATCACTGTACATATGTTTTTTTATAAATGATAATTAAACTGATAACAGAAGACTTTTTTTAATAATTGATATTGAGTATTTAACTTTCCTTTGCAAACTAGTCATGCCTTCATCTGCGCCATTACACTTTAAAATAATACTAAATTAAATAATCATTATACATTTTATATTTTGTGATTCAAATAATATTAAAATTTATGAATCTAGATAATCACATTAATCACATGTGAGCAATTTAAGAATTTTATCAATTTTTAAAGAAAATTATATGTATCCAACAATTGAATTTGGATTATGTTGTGAAAAAAAATCTTAAATAACGTATATGAGTATAGGTGGTGGTATTATGAATGTCAATATTAATTTGATCTTAATATCATTTTGATAACGACGAAGTGGGTATTAGATTGTTATAATCCTAGAATCGCTTAAAAAAATATTAATCTAGTTCAATTTGAGAAAGAAAGTCTACGATGACAAGAACTCTGAAACATATATTAAGATTTTAGCTCTTATCATAGAGCATCTCCAATGATAAATTTTGTTAGTTAAATTGATCTGCATGTCACCTACATGGTAAAAATTCAATACTCCAACAATTACCTTTTAGCAAAAAAAATATATAGATAATTAAAATTAGGTGAGCTACAATTTTAAAACCTTTAATTCTATGTATAATTTTAAATAATATAATTATACATAATATCATTGGAGTGAACCTAAAACCTCTTAGTTACAATTTTAGATAATTATCACTATATTATATTATAACTGACAAATAGACCAAGCAATTCGTGTCTTGTCGTGTACTTTCGTGTTGTGTACCTGGTACACGTACGCGAACACGACACAAAATGAATTCGTGTACTTGAAATCCAAACACGAACACGACACGAAAAAAAATGAAATAACACGACACGACACAAAGTACAAGAATTTTTGTGTGTTTAAAAATGCACGACACGAATTGAACACGAAAAGTACACGAAATAAAATACACGAAAAATACACGACACTAAATGTACACAAAATGAAAAAATAGAATATTAAATTAAATTTTAATTAATTTAAAATTGATATTTAATTAAGTTTTATATATTATTTGATATTATATCTATGTTATTTATAGAAACTACTATTACAATTAAATTATATATGATTAATCATGTTATTACTATTTATTATTAATTATCTATTATCATAATTAATTAATTATATTGTGTACTTCGCGTCGTGTCTTGTAACCGACATGAAATTAAGTCGTGTACTTTCGTGTTCGTGTATTTACAAACACGAATTTTTAGTGTTGTTTTCGTGTAATTCAATCGTGTCGTGTACGAAATTGCCGGTCTACTAACAAATACACATAACACCGTGGGATGCTCTTAATACATAATGCTGTTAATTACTAAATCGATTCTCTTACCATTAAGCGTGAGAATGTGTTTTTATGCTAACTTAAACAGGTATTATGGATCTCCTAAGTGGACATTTTCCACCATGATGGATAGACTTTTCGGTATTTGAAAAATATAGTTATAAATAAAATAACCAAATTTATAGAAAAAAGCTTTTAAAGTCATCTCTAGAAAGTTACCTAAAATCATAAAATATTTATGTATGAAAGATGGATTATAATTTTATAATAATAGAACTCACTTCGATCTTACATATTTAAAAAGAATTTCAAAACTTATATTAAAATATCTATTAACTTTAGATAATTTTTTAAAACAGATTTTATTTATTAAATTATTGTAATAACATTTAATTTTCTGAATTTAGCTTGTTATGTCAAAGTAAAATATAATGACCGACTAAATCCTAAGAATGATGTTAACAAAATACGAATTGATGGATGAAACAATCTTTTGTCTCATTTTTGGACTCTGAGCATCTCCGAGGGTTCAAAACTGTTAACTAAATATCTATGTGTCACTTAGGTGACCCTTTTAGATAATATGGAAAAGAAGTTGCATTCCAACCATCACCCTTTAGCAAAAAAATTATAGATAACAAAGTACCATTCAATAGATTTGTTGAACCAAAAAGACTATTAGGTATAATTTTAGCTTATAATAATTATACATAACACCATTGGAGTGAAAACCTTCAAAAAATCGTATAATCCATTTAGATAAGCATTATAGCTAATGAGTTTAGATATTAGCCTTGGAGATGCTTAGAGCATCCACAGCGGGAGCCCGTTTACCTCATTTTCTTGGGACCCAATATCATGCCACGTAAGCAGAAGATGGTGAGTGGTTTCTTTACTCCAGCGGTGAGGACACTTCTTTCATTTGAGTGGGACCCGCTCCATATATACCACAGCTTGTTTCAGTTGAAATGTTAATAAAATAATATAAAAACTGCAGTAATGATCGAAGTGGCCGGGGACACCGTAGAGGGCCTGGACACTTTTTTCATATTACTCCAATTAGACCTGGCAATTTGACACGTGACACGCTAACACGAAACGAAACGACACGAAAAAAATGGACATGGGTTTTGATATTCGATACACGAAACACGAAAGTACACGAACACGAAATTACACGATAGATTTCGTGTCGGATATGGGTTTTCATTTGGGGTACACGAAATACACGAAAGTACACGAAATATTTGTAGATGATATTTATTATATATATGTTATGATATATTAAATATATAATTGAGTAAAAAGTATATATTTATATGTATGTGTGGATATATATTGTAGATACATTAACAAATTTATAGAGAATTGTATACAAGTATAAATATATCATTCACATTTAATAAATTTATAAAGGAAAATATATATTAAATCCATTTTTTGATTAAAAAATATATTAATATTTTTATATATAATATACACGAAAAGTACACGAAATATACACGAAACGATTCGGATCGGATACGGGTTTCAAATTAGGTACACGAAATTAATAACGGGCGGATACGGGTTTCACCTTCGAGTACACGAAACACGAAAATACACGAAACGAAAGTATACGAAACGAAACGATTGCCACCCCTAACTCCAATGCTATTTTCTCTGGCCATGTCCTCTTTACGTGGATCGATGCATGACTTGGGCTTCCGCTGCGGATGCTCTTACCTGCCATTGCCATCCAATAGGTCAATTTTTAAAATGCAGAAAGTTATTCCGTACAAGTAGTATATTCCATTATACTATCTCCCTCATTTTATATATAAAAACAAAAAATATGTATAAATTAAAAAAATAAAAATAAAAACGAGAAACGGCCAAAGGCATCACCATTTGATTTTCCAGAAAATAATTTCAGACAAACCGAGCAGAGCAAAGCAACCAACAACAAGTAGTAGTTTGTATATATTTCCCCCAATTTGTTTCTCTCGGGACCTCCGCCACTCCATCTCTCTCTCTCACTCTCTCTCTCTCCCTCTCTCTCTCCCTCTCTCTTTCTCTCCATCATCATAATCGGTTAGTTACTTCTTCACCTATGCACACAACTTTTGTTATATCTCACTAACAACTCTTATTATTTCTTACTGTTTTCCTGTGATTCTGATTGTTTTGTAGGCTGATTATAATTGTAGTGTAGTTCATTTGTTAATTTTAGGGCGAAATGTTCGGTGAATTGTTGTTGTCGAATGTGATAATGGCAAGAATTGTTGTTACTCAGTTGATATTTTGAATTTCGATTACTGCAACTCGAAGTTTTTGGAGTCGTTATTATTGTTTAGCTTGCGTTTGAATGCGGTAGTTTGTGTAAGCGGTTTACATTCTCATTTACTTAAATTTCGACTTGAGTTGATGTTTTGGTGATGTAAATTGTACTCCCTCCGTTCTCACGAGGTTGACGGGGAATCAGCACACATTTTAAGACTCTGATTAAGTATAGTTCTATAAATTAAATTAAAACTTTTCTTCTTCTGAATAAGAAGAATATTTCAAAAATAAGTTATAGAACTGTACTTAATTGGAGCCTTAAAATACGTGTCGAGCAGTGAAAAAAACATGTAAGAAATGAATGGGACGGAGGAAGTAATTGTTTATCAGGCGTTTGAATGTGATATTTTAAATTGGATTTTGTTATTAGTGAGTAGATATTTTGGAGTGTCAATTTTTTTTTTTGTAAACGTGTAATGTGTATACGCAAGTGATGATTTCAGTTAAAATTATTTGTCTCTTGTTATCATTTAGCTGGAGTTTGAATGTGATATTGTTGATATTTTGTTAGAAAAATATTTACTGAGGCAACGTTTGGATTTTTTTATATTTTTTTACAGTATGATTACTGTTATTTCCTGGTTCTTTGTGGAAACGACATCAAGATTCTAGGAGGGTAAGTATAATTACTTACCCTCCGAAGATACTGCTCTATGAACGGAATACGTTGAATATGTTTTGATTGATTTGTTCTATGTTTTAGTTTCACTCTCTTTTCTTGGTGCACTTAATTTTTGTTTTGAGTTTTAATAAATTGTTATTTTCTAACAGGTGTTTGAATTTGCTACATTGTAAGTGTGATTTTTTTGTTGTCATAGTAAGTGAGTAGAAATTTAGAGTATGGACATTGCGTGTTGTTTGCGGCAGCCAAATGTGAATTTAATTGGCGCTACTGCTGAAGGTACTAGCTATAGAATATTGGAAAGGTTCAACAAGCGTTCTCAACTTAGTTGCAAAGTTCTTGGCCATGCCAGGTTGTTTTTGGAAGATAGGCCGAGAAAGAAGTTGAAGAATTTTGGTTACTGTAGTAAGGGCAAATATTATAGTCGTTCAAGTTATCACAGCTCACTAAAATGTTCGAAATTAGGTTTTAGATATTGCCTTGAGATATCGAGAGGAGGGGCTCAATTGTGGAGGTGTCAAGGAAATGATTCGGTTGCTTTTATTGATGACAATGGTCAGATTGAATCCGCTGATAGTGGTGACCAGGAGAGTACAGTATTGGAATCAGATGGATGTTTAGAGGAAAATCGTGCAGTCCATGCAGAAGAGGCATCTGACATTCCTAGTTTAGAGGAATTACAGGCAGTGTTACAAAAGGCTTGTAAGGAGCTGGAGGTTGCACGGGTTAATAGTACTATGTTTGAGGAGAAAGCACATAGAATATCAGAAGCGGCGATAGCATTAAAAGATGAGGCCGAGAATGCTTGGAGTGATGTTAATTCTAGAGTGAGTTCTCTTGAAGAGATTGAAAATGAAGAGAGTAATGCAAAACAAGCTGTTCACGAAGCGATGACAGCCCTTTCTTTAGCTGATGCGAGGCTTCAGGTTGCAAGCGATTTGCTCGAGGTCGCAAAACAAAGGAGTGATTTTGTGGAATTAGAATCAAATTCTTTGAGAAAAGAGGAAGAGGCCATCTCGGCTGCTCTAAACGATATTAGAGCTTGTGAAGCTACATTGTTAGACTGCGAGACAGAGCTGAAGCAAGTTCAGATCAGAAAAGATATATTGCAAAAGGAATTGGACAGACTAAAGTGGGTTGCAGAAAAAGCGGATAGTGATGCTCTGAAAGCCGAGGAAGATGTTGCTAATATAATGCTTCTGGCTGAACAAGCTGTAGCTTTAGAAGTCGAGGCTACACAACGTGTCAATGATGCTGAGATTGCTCTACAGAGGGCTGAGAAAAGTTCTCCTGCATTACTTTTAGATGACTCAGAAAGTATACCTCAAAATGGATTATTGTTGCACGAACAGGATCCGAGTGAAGAGGTATTCTCTGAGGAGAAGGAAAATTATGAACATTTGGTTGATAATATCGTTGTTAAAAGCAAAGATGTAAAGCATGAGACCACTTCTTCGATTAGCGATGTGTTATCAGATAACCAGTTTAACATTGGCAGCCAAAATTTAAAAGAATCCAGTGACCAAGAAAATGGGAAATTAAGTACTACAATGTTACCAAAAGAGGCTGAAATAGAAGCAGAGAAGTCTAAGAACACGGTCCAAACAAAAAAAGTGGAGACACAGAAGGATTTTGCAAAAGATAGCTCACCACTTAGTGCTCCCAAGGCATTACTAAAGAAATCGTCTCGCTTCTTTTCTGCATCTTTCTTTTCTTTCGATGTAGATGGGACAGAGTTTACACCAGCTTCACTTTTGCATGGACTTGTTAAATCAGGAAAAATGCAATTGCCTAAGCTGGTACTCGGTTTGCTTCTTGCTGGAGCAGGGTATGATGCGTTAACATCAGAATAAACCTTTTCATTTTTGTTAGTTCTTTTTCGACAACTTGTATGCCGTGCTTTTATTCCTGTAATATTGCTTTCTATATTATTTTTGTTCCTTATGCTTGAATGTGTAGTATTCTGGTTGTTCCTTTTCCATGAAGGGTACTAGTGTGAGCTACCTTTTGATCACATGGTGTTGGCACTTTTCACAGGGTTGCATATTATGCTAATCGCTCTGAGAGGTTAAATAAATTATTTCAACAGCCATACATCATCAGTACTAGTATTGATGAAATTACATTGAAGGCAGAGCCTGTAGTCCGCCAAATCAGGAAATTACCCAAGAAAATGAAGAAGTTACTGGATAAGCTTCCTCATCAAGAGGTTTATACTATAATGCCTGTTTATCTTAGTAACCACTGGATGTAATCAAGCATGCTTGTTTGATTTTTTTAAAGTTATTACTGTTCCTATCTGATAGAGTGTTTCATGCTTACCCAGATAAATGAGGAAGAAGCTTCCCTCTTTGACATGTTGTGGCTACTGCTTGCAAGTGTTATATTTGTTCCTTTATTCCAGAAAATACCAGGAGGTATAAAGTTTCCTTTTTGATTGGCTAGATGTGAAATTAAAGCCATCTTATCTTTAGCCTTATCATTATGTGATATGTTTCTTGTAGTTGTAGACTTCTTTCTGATACAGTACTTGCTTATATTTTGTGATGAGTTTATATTGTTTTTCTAGCTCCTTTGATATATTTACAATCAGTTTTCTTATGTTTTAGTTTTATAAATTTATTTATTGGGCTTAACTTTATAGTACAATGATTTTATGTGTATGATCTATCTGAATGACATGCTAATATTGCAACCCCACTTAAGTTGCAGCCATCTTCACTTAATTCAGTTCATTTCACTGAGAGTATTTTTCTGTTTGCTTCAATGTTTAGGCAGCCCTGTTCTTGGTTATCTGACTGCCGGTATTTTGATCGGACCTTATGGGCTGTCTATTATTCGTCATGTTCATGGAACAAAGGCAATAGCTGAATTCGGTGTTGTCTTCTTGATGTTTAATATTGGTCTTGAGGTGTGATTTGTGAAATCTCAGAATTTAACTTGTTGCATGACCTTTAAGAAGTCACTACTAGTTTTTCCTATTTCGAAATTGAGAATCGAAGTCAAAATTTGGTTATCATTTGCAGCTTTCTGTGGAAAGACTAAGTTCCATGAAGAAGTATGTTTTTGGGTTGGGTTCTACTCAGGTAAATGAGATCAATCACTTTCAGGCTAGGGCATTAAATTTTAAATGTTCACAGTTTCCTTATCTTATAATACATGAAACAGGTCCTTGCAACTGCTATGGTGGTTGGTTTAGTAGCTCATTTTGTTTCGGGACAAGCGGGTCCTGCTGCCCTTGTCATAGGCAACGGTTTGGCCCTATCCTCCACTGCTGTTGTCCTTCAGGTTACTATCCTGATCAGCTATGTCTAACTATATAAAAGGATGAATTATATATGAATGTTATTCATCACTCTATTTAGCTTTTGACTTAAAAGGAGTACCAGACTTTAAATGGTCTGGTTTCTGATGCTGTAATGAAAAATGGTTCTAGAATCTAGACATCAGTTATTAACAATTGATTAATATTAAAATATGTAAGGGTCTCCTTGTAGGCTCGACTTTCAGGTGCCTAGATGCTTGATGGGATACTATTCTTTGCCTTTGTTACCTGGACTGTATGGAAGTGTCCAACATGGATATGTGCCCAAGTTTCGATTTTTAACCAAATTTATGAAACTGTATTAATTTAATAAAGCAAGTGTCCGAGTCTCCACATCCATGTCCTAGTGTTAAGTGTGCTATGGGTACTTGAGAAGATATCAATAGTCGGGGTAACAGTAAACTCTTTTGCCCTACCAAGTAATATATTTAATTAAAAAAGCCAAAATAATGATTATATGGAGTCATAAATTTACATTTTGCATCCGTTGCTTATTTATTTTTTAATTTCCGTAGTACTATTTAGTCTTCTGTTTTATCTCTTGGTCATTAATTTCTTGAATTTACTACCACAAAAACAATAAACTGACAAGAGGTTCGATATATTATCGAGAAACTAACACTGAATAATAGAAATTAAGATAAATAGTTATACTGATAAGATCTACTTTCTCAGTACAACCCTTAGCATCCGGGAGGCCAAGGTCTCTCCTGTGTTCTAGACTCTTCTCACAATTTTCATAATAATAAACCATAATTCCTGAGCTCTTATCTATTTCTTCCGTGACGAAACTACTCTTCTACCCTTCTATAAAAGACAAATGCCTCTGCAAAGTTATGTGCCAGTTGCTTTCTTTCTGGGAGTATACGTGTGCTCAAATTTTTATATGTTTTGCCGTGTTACTAGTAGTCCTTCATTGTCTTCTTTAGCAAAATAAAAGATTCCATCTTACATATATATATATGTATATATATATGTATGTATGTGTGTATATATGCGGAGAAAGTTAATGCTTCTTCAGTAGAGCACGCTTATGCTCAGCTATGACAAGATCCAGCATCAGACTCTATTTGGTTCAAAAAAAAATTATGATTCGTCTTTATTGGATTTTGGTAGTAGAATAATTTATATAAAATTATATTTCATTTAAAATTGCCTATAAAAAAAAATTCAATGGTCCTAGCCTTGAGTTCAGGTTTATATGTTAAATGAGACCCAGAGTTGGGATTATTGAAGATGCTTGTATTCTACTGTATATTACATATATAAGCTCTCTCTTCTATTACTATGATTATCGTGTAGAAGATTTGTCCCTTTATGATGGGTGTTATGGTGTTTGCTGTTGGTCAGCGATTAGCTGATGACACTCAAACAAGTACTTTGTAGCTATCATAAAAGTTATTATTGTGGGATTGATAGTTTGCTATAGATATGTAATAAGTATGTTATATTACCTGTTCAACTAATCAAAATAAATACATGCTACGTGATACTATGTTAATAAGTTAAACTACCTGTTACAGGTATTGCAGGAAAGAGGAGAGAGCACATCACGTCATGGACGAGCTACATTCTCTGTGTTACTTTTCCAGGTAATTATATGCTCTTCAAAGTAATGTGGTCTTTGCATTAGTATAGTTATGGAGCCGTTGATTTAGTTTCTGGCTCTTAGTACGTCCTCTTGAACCTATCTCGGCTTTGCTGCACTGTACCTCATGTACTTGTAGTATATTCTAGAAACCTGCACGGGGATCCATGGTAAGGTGAGCCATTGGCATTCTGCAACTATCATACTATTGCACCTCCATCTTCAATGAATTTCCTCAGCTTCTTTTTCTTTATATTGAATAATATATATTATGTTGTGGTTATAAGTTTTAGCTTTTTGGCTACTGGTTTATAATTTCACCGTTTTTTTGTTGTTCACTATTTTACTTCTCAGGATTTGGCGGTTGTGGTTCTGCTGATACTCATACCTCTCATTTCACCAAACTCTTCCAAAGGAGGGGTAAAATATCATATAGACATATGCTACTTAGTCTATCTTCTTATTAAGTGGAATGTTTCTGGCTGTTTCCAGTAGCATCCTTGATTTCTTATCTTTCCATCTACTTGAATATATCGGACCATGTCAGGCTAATTAGTATCATTTCTCTTTTAAAATGCTAATATAAAAGAAACTGAATATTATACTCCTGTTACTTTGTTGAATGGAGAATTGAAATGCTTATTTCAACCACTGCCATGAATGCCTTTTTCTGCAGCAGGTATTCTAGATAATGCATAATTTTCTCCGGTGCCTGTAGGTTGGTTTCCAAGCAATTGCTGAAGCTCTTGGATTAGCAGGTCTTAAGGCTATTGTTGCTATTAGTGCCATTATTGCTGGAGGACGCTTGGTACAATTTCTTTTCGTGTAACACTTTTTACAGTTTTATGTGATTTAGATGATATCTGTCACAAATTTTATGGTAATTAATGACCAACATTACAATATTTATAATGCTTACCTGCAGCTTCTTCGCCCGATATATAGGCAAATTGCAGAGAATCAAAATGCAGAAATATTCTCTGCGAACACGCTGCTGGTAATTCTTGGTACAAGCCTCCTTACTGCAAGGGTATGTTGACTTATATAAGTAGATACCATTTTGCATGTATTCACCCAAAAGAATACCCCTCAAGTACTATGTTTTGTAAAAACAGGCTGGACTTTCCATGGCTCTAGGTGCATTTTTGGCTGGTTTGCTCCTTGCCGAAACTGAATTTTCCCTGCAGGTGGAATCAGATATTGCTCCATATCGTGGCCTTTTATTAGGTCTTTTCTTCATGACGGTAGGCTCTTTATTTGCATATCGACAACACCCAACTATGAATGTCCTTGTAGATTATAGGAAATCACTTGTACGATTTATGTTATAGTAGGTTGTAACTTTTGGTTTCTTTGTTAGACCCAACTGTTTATTTGATTGTTTTGTTTTTGTTTGTATATACATACTTTTTTCCTGGATTTTGCATGCTATTATGTCAGCTATGTTACTGCAAGTAGTCTCTTCATTAATGTGATATTTATTATAGATAATCATAATCATATGCATAATACTGTTGTATATGTGTTTCATCATTACTGTTTTGTGCTGTTTAAGCTAAGGTCAACACACGTCTTACCATCCTTAGACCCTTTTGTACATGTCTATCATTTCTGTTTTGTGGTGTTCACTTTGCGGGTTGTTGAGGTAACAGCGTCCATTCTTCAACCAAGTAGAAGAAAGGTCTGTGCACATAACCCATCATAACCGGATGCACTGGGTATGTTTGGTTTTAGGTAGCAACTTTAGGGAATTTGATTATTTTTTTTAAATTCAACTGCAAAGGATATCATAAAAAAAGGACGAGGGTTTTATGACTTGATTATATTTTCAGCTTTAAGTGTCTCTTAGGTCGCTGCAATCCAGATCTTGAAGTGAATTTATTGCGCTCCTGTAGTCAATTACTTATTTGCTATACATATTACATAACCTTTTACTATTACTACAAATGGAAGCATTTGTGAGTGTAGTTTGTTGTTCATGCATTATATCGATCAGTAATAATAATTACTCTTATTCTTGCAACTAACATGATATAGCCTTTAACTTTTAGGTTGGAATGTCCATAGATCCAAAACTTCTTTTTTCAAACTTTCCAGTTATTATGGGGACACTGGGACTGCTTATTGGCGGAAAAACCATATTGGTAGTACTGATTGGAAGAATATTTGGTGTTTCAACTATATCTGCAATAAGAGTTGGCCTTCTGCTTGCTCCAGGAGGGGAATTTGCATTTGTTGCTTTTGGTGAAGCTGTTAATCAGGTTTCACTACTGAATTCTCTTGCTGTTAAATTCTCTCAATTGACAAACTCTTGTGTTGTTTCACATATAGACGTTCAATAAAGCTTTTGTATTGTAATTTCCTGTAATTTTTATCTTTTACTTAATTTTATCAAGTTATCGGCATAGATATCCTGGGTCGTATGTGTTTCAGTATTAATAACCTATGGTAGATGTAGTGTGCCATATAAGGTTAGGCAACTAACTTAGCATCCTCAAGTGAACCAAAAATTACTGGTATGGCTTATCTATACTATAGTATTGAAGCTGAACCGGAGATCTTAGGTATGACTCTGATTCTGTTAAAATTATTGTTTCGAAATTTTTTAGTTTTGTTAAAACAAATACAAGCTTCTAAATAAGGAGCCTAAATACTATGATATGGAAATAATTTGGTAAAATATATAGTTAGATTTGTTTTATAGAATATGTGATCCTGTTAAGCCTTCCTTGTACATGGAGTTTTTGGGAGAGCTGGGAACTTAACATGGTTACCTTAAATTTTTGGGATAGTTGGTTACTTGTCAAGGGTAAAAAAAGATGTACTTCTAAGATTAGGTTTTTAGTAGTATATGGCTACTTCAGCCATGTGCTACTTATCAATAATTTTAAAATATTATAAAGTTTTATATATCAGTACAGATACAGGCACTTGGACACATTCTGAATGAAAATCCATATGATCTGATGTTCATAAATTTTAAATACAGCTAAGTGTTCTGATTTTGAAATTTAGGGTTCAACATAATTACGGAGCAGTCACTAGTTCAGTAATGAAGCTGTAGAAGCTCTTTTCCAGGACCAAAAGTGTAGTAACCTATGCACAAACTCTGTAAAAATAAAAACATTCCCACAAACCTTGCCCTAATCGATCCATTGTATAGGAGAATGAGTTCAGAAATTATGTTGCTATCCTTTTCGTAGACTAAATAAGTCTACTTCATGAAACATTTCTTAAAGTGGATGTAGATTAGTACTAAGTATGAAATTCGGATTTATGGAATTCGTGATATAGGGACCAGATAGTGCTTGTTTTCACAGTATCTTATTATTTAACAAGTAGTAGATACTAGATTTTATAATAATAAAGTTCTTGTTGTAATTTAATTTCTTCTTTATAGTTGAGCTTTATCATGTTTAGGATCCAGGAGGATCTCAAACCATAAGTGATACTGTGCAGAAAGATCAGATGTACTAATAGTAACTTTCTCCAATGTACTAATAGTAATTTTTCCCAATAGAGAACTGGGTTTGATTATTAAAAAAAAGTAAAACCTGTCAGGGAAACTATAGAACAACTCACTCTCTTTAGATATTAAGTTGCACAATGTTCAAGGAATTAAAAACTATGTATCTAGACTTCTATTATGACAGTCAATTAACAGCGAAATTCTTGTATATGTGTCCTGATTATGTAACTTGGGTTAATATGAAAATGTACACTTCACGTGTCACTTAATTAGTTAGATTTCGTAAGTGAGCTATTGGTGTCTTTGAACCTAAATTCCAGTTACTGCTTCAGGGTATCATGTCATCTCAGTTGTCCTCTCTTTTGTTTCTTGTCGTGGGAATCTCAATGGCACTCACGCCATGGTTAGCTGCTGGCGGCCAGCTTATTGCTTCTCGTTTTGAGCAGCAAGATGTGAGAAGTTTATTACCTGTTGAGAGTGAGGTATGACTTTTAAATTATGTTTCTGCAATAAATTTGTAGTGAGATGCATCTGATAATATTTTATCTCATATTAATTCTTTTTATATAAATGTCTTCCTAAATCCACTGTAAACTTATATTTGTTTTATGAAGCCACATAGATTAATATGCTTTAGTCCCGGCTTTATAAAATTTCATTTTCTAAACGTGTGGGTCCTAGTATTTAGTCAGTGCCCGTTCACTTGAGCAATAGTTCATTGTAAGTCTTTTTTATTTCCACAGAGAAATGGTAGAAAAGTCTAATGTTTTTAGGATAAAAAAGCAGTGAGCTTTTATAATACATGAACCATTGTAACAAAGGCGATTAAAGGCAGGCATATTTAGTTTCTGAGTTGGCATTGATAAGTACAATTGGTGAAATATCTGATGGTATTCTATGGAAGCATTTGGTGGAATTTTTGTATATATCTTTAATGTGTTAAAGGTATCTGAGGGTGTAACACCTTTTTCTCCCTTTCTATTTCCTGCAAAATTATATTATAATAGATCATGCTGCAGGGACCATACTTTATACTCCTTATGTAGTGATTGGTTTCATCCACAATAGTAATAATGAGGTAGATTGATTTTATTTCTCGCACTTTAGGTTGTAGAAATATTTAAGTGTTCAAAGTTGCACTTACAGCTCAGATGTTGCTGAATTTTGTCGAGATCATATTTTTTTATACGCCTACCTTCTCTCCTCTCCTCCCTTCTCTTTTTGACTTTATTTTCTTTGTCTTAACGTTGCCTCGGACTATAATATGATGATTTGATTTCAGACTGATGATTTGCAAGATCATATTATCATATGTGGATTCGGACGTGTTGGCCAGGTATCGTCAGTTCTCCTGATCGATAAAGTTTTTATCTCTATGCTGCTCTGTATTGATAGAGAAGACATATCTTTTGTGAATTTTGCTAACTTTAGATCTGTATCTGGTCAGATCATTGCACAGCTTCTTTCTGAGAGACTAATTCCATTTGTCGCTCTTGATGTTAGGAGGTATGTATCATGTCTCTGTCTTTAAATCAAAGTAAACTGATCCATTGATATTAGATACATAAATATAATATTAACTGCCACTAATGGTCTTCGGTGATTCACAATAGTTATTCTTTCCATATCAAGTTGTATACATACTCTACTTTCCGTAACAAAAATGGTTACTATTTCTTGATTTTGTCTTTGTTAATTCTGAAATGAATATTTGCTGGTGAAATGGATTGTATATGGTCTGCTGACTGCTGTAGATCCTACAAGTTTCAAACAGATATATCGAAGTACCACCTAACTAATGTCAAATAAATTTACCTGTTCCGCATGGTGGCCAAAACCAAAATTTATATGACAGTGGTAGTTGTGTAAGCATATGGGGAGAACCTTGTTAATATGGCAATCTGAGATGCTGTACTGCTCTGGCTAAAACTTGTAAGAAGGATCTGACACATCACAAATGTAAACCAGGGACGAGAGATTAGCTTGCAGAAGCGTTCATTAAATCATGTGCTGAATTTCTAATCCTCAAGATAATTCTTTTGCACAAGATTCTTGCTTTGTGGTAATATTTAAACTTTTCATTTACTGGTGCCTGATAAATATCTACATATGTAGTCTGTTATCTTGGCAACTTGAAATCACAAAGCATCAGATTTTCGATTTAGAACGAATGTATCATTATGTGCTTGTGGAAATTTGCTAAAGTAGTGTCCAATCAACTATAAATGTATGGTGTTTTGTGATCTTTTTTGTTTAATTCTGTGATCTTTTTTAGTTTACACTATATTACCATATATGTTGCACAGAATCTTTAGATTTTGCAAACCACCCTTGTCAAAACCTAGCAGTTGCCGAGGATCCTACCAAAAAAATGCTGTAAAACCCAAAAGTTTTAGACTGAATGCTATACGTGTCCAATTCAAAATCATTTGTAATATGTCCATGCGCTTAGATACTTTGTCATCTGGATATATAAGTTACTTGTAGTCTCAGCAATAGCATTATACAAAAAAAAAAAACTCACTTGCAGCGATAGAGTAGCTGTTGGGCGTGCACTTGATCTTCCTGTATACTTTGGAGATGCTGGTAGTAGAGAGGTAAGTATATCTGAGAAATGATAAGTTATTTAATGAGTTCACCTTATCACCCCTTTCGGCATTTCTCTGCATATTGTTTGTCAGATCCTCCATAAAGTTGGTGCTGAAAGAGCTTGTGCTGCAGCAATAACTTTAGACACTCCTGGGGCAAATTATAGAACTGTGTGGGCTTTGAACAAGTATTTTCCTAACGTCAAGACTTTCGTACGAGCCCATGATGTGGATCATGGACTTAATTTGGAAAAGGCTGGTGCAACAGCGGTATTTATTTATGAACTGCGTCTATTTACCTTTTTTCTCATTCCCGTATCAAACTTTTCTCAAGTTATTAATGAAAAAATTGGATATCTGAACTGATTTTTATTTCTGACTGCCGTTACTCGTGTATTTATAATCTTAAATTTTGAGTTGAATGTTTTATAGGTTGTCCCAGAGACCTTAGAACCAAGTCTCCAGCTAGCAGCTGCAGTTCTTGCACAAGTAAGTAGTATGGATATGTTGCTGAACTCTATTATGACTAATGAGTTTTTACCAGCCCTATCTTCCGGTTGGAGTTATTGATGGCATATGATATATGTAATTTAGCAACAAATGGCAAGTCTCAATTAGTAGATGAAAATACAAAAGTAAATGGCAAGTCTCTGTGAGACCTCCATTATAAAATGAGTCTTCTCTATCATGGATTATATTTGGCACATGATCGGGAACTTATTTGTTAATTATGTGGTTGGTGGTTGACTGTGTTCACAGATCATCTGTATGGATCAGTATGCATTTGCAAAATGCTCTTTGTTTAATATGAACTGCAAATTTGTTGCCATGCAACTCCATGTACAAAAGCTGTAGTATGTGAATGTCATGAAGATATGATATAGAATATTACTTTAGTGAGGCTGAGCATATGGGATATGGAAGTGAAAGCTGAAAGGCTATTGATCTGCACTGAATCTAATAGCTGTAATGATACTGGTTATCAGTGTTTGAGCCTGTTTATGGAATTGCTGATATCGTAGACTTGCCCTAATTAATAACACAGATTCATGTATATTTTGAACAATCTTTGATAAATCCTCATCTCTTGTTTTAATGATAGGCCAAACTGCCAATGTCGGAGATAGCAGCAACAATCAATGAATTTAGGTCCCGCCACCTCTCTGAGCTTACCGAGGTATTTAATCCTTGTGATTTATAGGTTGTTTTCGTACCTAATATATATTTATTTTCGTTTTGGTGAATTCAACATTCCTGAAGTTAACAACTTTTTCTTGCATGATATGTGCAGCTATGTGAAACTAGTGGAAGTTCTCTTGGTTATGGATACTCGCGGATTATGACTAAAGCCAAGTCTCAGACTACAGATCCTTCAGATATTAACCAAGTACCTGAAGGAACCGTGGCACTGTAACAGTGAATAAGAACGCAGATTATGAAAACCAAGAACCGTAGATAAAGACAAATTAAAAAAAAACCTCAAAGGCTATATAACAGAAACTGTAAATTGTACAGAAATATCTAATATACCAGCATAATACCCGGAAGCAAGACTAAATTTTCCATCAATCCTCTTAGGGCTCATTCTTTCAATTAGTAAGTGCTAATAAGTGTTTCTCACAACTTTTGTCCAGGCAGAATCTTCTTGTTTATCGGTGAAGAATGGAACCTTCTTTCTATTGTGACTTTGTGAGGTGTCTTGCTTAAATGAAATTATTTGAGCAGGCGTTACTGTTAACTGATGCCTTTCGGTCATTTTGTACCATATATATATCAGTAGCTAAGAGCATAAGAGCATCTCCAAGGGTGATTTCTAAATTTGTTAGTTATAATGATTATGTAAATTGTTTATACAAGTTTTTTGCTAACAGTTGAGAAAAACACTCCAATGAGGTTATGTATAATTTTGTCAACTTAAAATTATACATAACAGCTTTCCTAGTTCAACAAATCTGTTGAATCAAACATGATTATCTATATTGTTTTTGCTAAAGGGTGATGATTGGAAAGTATTTTTTTTTTTACATATCATCTAAAAGTGCCACTTATATGACACATGGGATAACATATAGATATTTTACTAGGTCTCAACTCTTGAGACCTTGGAGATGCTCTAACAGTTTCCTGCAGATGCCAAGTTTGTTTGCGTTCAGAAACGTAGGGCAAGAAACTGATATACTCCCTCCGTTTCAAATTAGATGTCCACTTTAAAAAAATCACATAGTTTAAGAAAAGTGGTTGTTCACAAATTAATTGCATTAAATGATCAAAATATGTGGAATGAGATTGATCTAGGAAATATAAATAAGAGACATGTGGAGTAGAATTGACTTTGGAAATATGATTTTGCATCGAAAGTTGAAGTGGACAAGTAATTTGAAACAAAAAACTTTTTTGAAAGTGGACATGTAAATTGAAACGGAGGGAGTATTATTTATTACCATATTAAACTGATATATTCTATTTATAACAATCTAAATATTATTAACATACTATTTTTAAATTATAACCAACCAATATAGCCAATATCATTGAAGCACAATATCTTACAATTTTACATAATATCTTACAGGTCTAATTTTTTTACGATTGTTGGCAATTTAGCCAATGATTATAGCCAACGTCATTGGAGATACTCTTAGGGGGCGTTTGGATTGAGGTTGAGAATGTGAATTGGGAATGGAATGGAGGGCATGGAAATGGGAATAGTATGGTGACCCAAAGGGTGGAAAGGGTATGATTTAACCACCTAAAAGGATTGGGGTTCTCATTCCATGTCACCAAATAACTAATCCAAACACTTGTTATGGGATTAAGGTTCTGATTCCCCTTAACCGGACTCATTAACCATGAATCAAACACCCCTTTAGGATTTAAACAATGAATGAAAATCATATGCATTATGGGCAGGATTTTAAAAAAATATAAAATATACCGAAAAATCTAACAAAATCTATCACTATGAAGACCATAATAAACACATCTGTATTTAAATATCATTTGGTTTTAATGAATTTTAAATAATACTAATTAAATATTATCAGATTTTTAATTATAAGTTTAAAAATCCTGATTGAATATAAACTGAAAATCTAAAAAGTCTAAAAAAATTCCTCTTTCAACTATGTTAAAAAACAAAAATTAACCAGATTCAATGAAGGTACAGTAGGATGGACGTTGTTGACCTCAAGATGGAGAAGAAAAACGATAATCGATGATAAACGAAGTGGACAAATAATTACATGAATATACGAACTATTATATAGTACGAGAGATAGATAAAACACACTTAACCATAATTGCAGCAAATAATGATAGTTGGTGGTCCTTATTTTATACCGTATATCTAACATTCACCTGCTAAACATAATTTAAAATATAATAAAAGGAGAATAATAAGGGTGTTATATTAAATATAATGAATGGTTAGATTGTTGGCGTACAGTACTATAATAAAAATGTGTGATTTACAACGAACTCTGCTCGGTCATAATATAAGATAATCAACATATTCATCTACAACAAAATATTCGATACTCCTTTCGTCCCATTCAATTGTATACATTTTTTTCATTACTCTGGCACACATTTTAAACCTCTTGTTAAATATAGTTCCATAACTAATTTTTAAAATTTTCTTTTATTTTTATATAAATATATAATATTATATTTTTATACAAAAACTCTTAAAAATAAATTACAAGAATATATTTTATTGAAAGTGTTAAGTTCTATGGAGTACATAAAAACATTGGAGTATTGGAGTACAAATCATAATTTTTTAGTTTGATCCTATATAATATCTTTGATTATCCAAATTTTGATATAATCTATCATTTATAAGTTGTCTTGCACATAATTATCAATTAATCATTAATATCTTTCAACTTTAACAAGTATTAAGATTATTGCTCTGCTTATTAGTTATATTGCAGAACATAGAGTCTTATGATTTATAAAAGTAATTATTCTACCATTTGATCACGATGTTTATGTTGCAGAACATAATGTGCAGGTTGTCAAATATTTACAAATATTATTGGACAAAAAAAATTGAAATTTAGATGACTAGATTACATTTTATCAAATTTTGTACTCCAATACTCCGATTTTTTTTATACTCCATAGAACTTAACTCTTTATTGAAATATTAAAGTTCGTGTCACATTTCGGTCCCACTTATACTATTTTTTGCTTGGGATCGAGGGAGTATCACATGGATGCTTTAAACAAAACATCAATTTTTATTTCCAAAAACTTGTAAAAAATCTTGACAGTATTGTTTTAATTTAGAAATTACTGTAGAAATTATCTCTCTCCTTGTCCTCGAGTCCCTGGTATGTGGGAGCTAACAACGGAAATGAAACAGACCATAACAGCACCGCCAATCACTCAAATCCTCTGTAAATGTCACACATAATTGCCTCTTTCGTTTTTCTCCATCAATGATGATTCTCTTGCGGCTTCTCCCTCTCAACAAACTCCCCAACGGCGTCGTTTCGTTCCAGCGCTCAATTTTTCGAAATCTAAACCCTAATGTCGCTTCAACAATCATCTCTCGTTATTCTACAGGTATATATATGCTTTTCGTTATTTATGTTTGTGTGTTTAATTGTTATGATTTTTTGTTAGTAAGTCTGAATGTTGGAGCTAGGTGACTTTGGACGCGTAATACAGTGCACTGTCTAATTCTAATTCCGTAATGTATTATTTTTGTCTTTATAGGTGAAATTTTCATATTTTGATTTTTTAAATAAATTATGTAGTTATACTGTCAATAAACCTTTAATTTGTGTGTCCAAATTTAAATTTTTATTTATAAAAATAAAATTTAAAAAAGAATAGTTAGATAACTATTTGGTGACCTTGAGTTGCATGTCTCATCTAATCTGGGAAGGGGAAGTATTGTGGCAGTTTAGCTAAACTTATTTTTTGAGGAATAAGCCCCTGCTTATTTCCGGAGAAAAGTACATGTAACTCTACCTTATTGTGAAATAAGCTCTTATTTTTTTGGTAAATAACGAATATAAAATATCTTCTTAACATTTATATCTAAAATAATAATAATATGTATTTTTTTTAAAAAATAAATCCTTAAATTTTCAAAAAAAAACTCCCAAACAGGGCCAATGGCCACAATTTGGGACAAGTGGGAGTATGATTTGAGGTTTATTTTAGGGAAAATTAATTTAAAGGTCCTTGAACTATTAGTGTTTTATTGTCTGGGTCCCTGAAATAAATATTCCAATATCCGGGTCACTTATGTTTTCTATTTTCTTATTTGAGTCCTTCCGTTAACTGAGATTCTAACGGACGTTAGAATCTCGATGACGTGGCAAGTCTCTTTACACGTGTATGTGAATTTTATTTTACAGGTCCCTAAACTATTAGTAATTCTGTGTTTGTAGCAAGTTTAGCAAGTTTATGCTTGTAACTGTTCCTGCCTTTTTACATAATTTATATAATCTGAATGCAAACGTTGAAATAATGTATGCTAAGCTTGAAATTGCATGAACTTGCAATTAACCTCATTAAAAAGACAACCAGATTTATGCCAATATAACTTAAAATCATCGTATTCAAGTTCAGTCTGCACATAATCATCAAACATTGGCATTGACAATACATCCAACCTTTGATCATAAACATGTTCAACCTTACCTCCTTTGTAGTATTTAACCCCATTCGTGAATGCGAATTCACCCCCGTGATGAAAATGTAAAGTTACATTAGAATCCATCTGCAAGATTAGACATGATTATACATACGATTAGACGAGTAAAAGATTAAATAGAGTATGTAAAGCATTATTACTGAGAATTACATACCTTAAACCCCGATATAAATCTTCAATTGAGAAAATTCCTAATTGGTTTAAGAACCCTAATTGCGCTCTTGAAAACCCCTGAATCGCCTCTTGTTCCTGACTTGTACTTGTGTCTGTCTAAATGCTTATTTTAATGTATTATTGTATTTATGTTTTAACTCATATTTTTATGTGTCTTAATTTACTGTTTATTTTAGTTTTTTTATCACATACTAAATGACACGTGTAAAGAGACTTGCCACGTCATCGAGATTCTAACGTCCGTTAGAATCTCAGTTAACGAAAGGACTCAAATAAGAAAATTAAAAAGATTAATGACCCGGATATTGGAATCTTTATTTCAGGGACCCAGACAATAAAACACTAATAGTTCAGGGACCTTTAAATTAATTTATAAAAATAAAATTTAAAAAAGAATAGTTAGATAACTATTTGGTGACCTTGAGTTGCATGTCTCATCTAATCTGGGAAGGGGAAGTATTGTGGCAGTTTAGCTAAACTTATTTTTCAGGAATAAGCCCCTACTTATTTCCGGAGAAAAGTACATGCAACTCTACCTTATTGTGATATAAGCTCTTATTTTTTTGGTAAATAACGAATATAAAACATCTTCTTAACATTTATATCTAAAATAATAATAATATGTATTTTTTAAAAAAAATAAATCCTTAAATTTTCAAAAAAAAACTCCCAAACAGGGCCAATGGCCACAATTTGGGACAAGTGGGAGTATGATTTGAGGTTTATTTTATTTGTCATTTTGCTTGCATATTATTACTTTTGTTTTCCGACTTTTTCGCACGCAATTTCCAACTGCATAGTTAAAATTATTATTTTTAATTTTTTCTTTTTTTTGAATAAAGATATCAAACTTGTACTTTAATTTACAAAAATAAATAAATTAAAAAATAATAATTTTAGCTATGCAGTCAATGCACTAAATAATCAATTACTTGGCAACAGAGGAGTAGTATGAAATTGAGAGTTGTTGTACCTGTAAAAATGATGAATGTGGTTTAACTGTAAGAATGAAATGCATGAAAAAGGAGGTTAAAGTTCAAGACTGCATTTTGATCGAAAATAGTAATGATAATGTTAGTTTAAGTTGATGTATGATTAGATTTTTTTTTTTTTTTTTTTTTTTTGCAATTAACAATAACTAGAATATATGGAGATTGATGGTTATTCCCCACATTACTATCTCTTACTTGTTTTAGTTGTGGTGCAGCTTCTACTGGTACTAAGGTTTCAGCTAAGATTATGGACGGGAAATCAGTTGCACAAGATATTCAAGATAAGATGACTGTTGAAGTATCCAGAATGAAGAATAAATTTGGTGTCGTTCCAGGGTTAGCTGTTATACTTGTTGGTGATAGGAAAGATTCTGCAACATATGTAAACAAAAAGAAAGAAGCCTGTGAATCTGTAGGAATCAATTCGTATGAGGTGTGTTTGCCGCAGGACTGCAGCGAAGAAGAATTACTTGAACATATTTCAAGCTTTAATGATGATCACGCCGTTCATGGAATTCTTGTTCAGCTCCCACTGCCGTCTGTATGCTTCTAGTTCTAAACATATTCCATTTTTTGGTGAATTACACTGCACTGAACATTAAGAAAGAACAAATATTATGAGTGGGGTCACCAGGATAATTTGCTACTGACAAAAGATAAATAAAGGTAATTTGATTTATTAATATAAACTTCACGCACGCACATATATCGGTTCCTTTTGTGGTGATAGACTACTTAACATGGCTAGTATGACTACTTTGGACTTGGGCTCTTCTGTTGAACATCAATCTTTTAATTCCTGTTTTTTGAGTTCCTTTTTTAGGTGACGAAAATGTAAGATGGAATTTGAGCTGCAATTTTTGTTTTTAATTATGCCGGTACTGGAACTTAACTATTGGCATATACTATGCCTTCCTTTCAAATCCTCAACCTCTTACTTTCTCTCTTAGTGAGTGACCTAAAGTGATAGTGGTAGCCATAATTGTTTTGGGCTAAGGGGGATTTTCCGCCACAGGGCTTCCCTTGAGATGAAAGCAGAATATTTTTCAACATTTATGTGCATCTGTGATGTTTAAAGAGGGTGGTTAGCCTGCTTGCATGTATGAAACCTCCTTTAGTATGTCCGCATAGAATACTACTACCTCTGTTCCTTTTTATTAGTCGCTTTGACTTTTTGCTCATATTTTGAGGTGCAATAAAAACGTATCTTATTCACTATTTTTCAAATAAAAATATAGATGTTAAACTTTTATTCAGAAAAAGAAAATTTGAAAAATAATACGTAGAAGTATGTTTTTTGTACACCTTAAATTACGTGCACAAAGTCAAAGCGACTAATAAAAAGGAATGGAGGGAGTACTATCTACTTAATCTATACAAAATTTTCTTAGAGAAATTCTACATTTATAGAGAAAGAATTAATGTAGAGTGGAGGGAAGCCTTACTTGTTATATATGTAAGATATTCTCTGGAAGCATGATTACATTTTTATTAGCAGCTCTACTGCACTAGTTCACAACTCGTTACGTAGTACTACACTCATTCCAGTTCCATGGAACCTTAATTTGTATCGAGACAATTTTGTAATCTTATTAGGAATTATGTAGAGGTGAAGTGATAGGTGAAGTGATAGGTGAAGCCAAAAATCTTCATATTTCATATCATTTTCAAAATTTTCAATGGATCTATTGTCTGTACATATCTATTTAGATTTTTTATGATAAGACTATTCTAGTAGAGTTCTGTGAGGTTATGGTTCGACATCTGTTCCATACAAGAACTTAATCAAAGATTTTGAATATGTAATATAGATTTTTTGTTTTTAGAAAATTAGATGGGGATGTAACATAATTATCAATCTTTTTTGGACTACAAACCAGCATATAAATCAGCGGTACATCCTAAATGCTGTTTGCATCCAGAAGGATGTTGATGGATTCCACCCTCTGAACATTGGTCGTCTTGCAATGAGTGGAAGAGAACCATTATTTGTTCCATGCACCCCGAAAGGATGTATAGAGTTGTTGCATAGATACAATGTTGATATTAAAGGAAAGCATGCTGTTGTTATCGGTAGGAGCAACATCGTTGGAATGCCTGCTGCTCTATTGCTTCAAGTAGTGTTTGCTTATTTACCTTGTTACTTTGTTTTAACAATTTAATATTTTTTCAGTTTCTTTTGTCATTAATTATTTCTTTGTTAGAGAGAAGATGCTTCCGTTAGTGTAGTCCACTCCAGAACTAAGAATCCCGAGGAGATCACGAAACAAGCTGATATTATAATCTCGGCTGTGGGGAAACCAAACATAGTCAGAGGTAGCTGGATAAAGCCTGGAGCAGTTCTAATTGATGTTGGAATAAATCCGGTTGAGGTGAATACTTATCTACTTATTTATCAAGTCTCAAAATATGATAATTTCTCATACAAACTTGTGCTGTCAAGCTCTAACTTGGACGCATATTAAAATGCTTAATTCTGCTCCAACATCATTTCACTGGTATGAATAAAAAAGAGTACATTCTTGTGCTATTGATCATGAGATGTTGATAGAGAGGTACTAGTATGTAACCATGGAAACTTAAGATGTACTCGTATTAACTGCGATGCTGTTACAGGATTCTACAGACCCTCGAGGCTACAGAATAGTGGGAGACATCTGTTACGAGGAGGCTTGCAAGATAGCTTCGGCTATTACACCAGTCCCCGGAGGAGTAGGGCCAGTTACAATTGCAATGCTTCTTCTAAATACTGTCACCTCTGCGAAGAGAATCCATAACTGCAACTGAATTATCCAATTGTAGACTATTATCATTATTTTCTTCCTTTCTTTGTTTGGCTTCTGAGGTCAGACACCGGAAGCAGTTCACACGTCAATAATTTAATATGACAATTTTTTTGGGTGATGATCTATATGGTCCAGCTAAAGCGAGCTGTGCCTGCCAAAAAATAAGGTCCATCAAGTAATATGCGATTGCATAATTTTATTTTTTTAGGTGTTTTGGTATTTAACTAGAACCCCGGTGACCAATATACAATAAGCTGGTGGCCAATGTCAGAGCCAATGCGCGTATTTGGGTGAATTACGTTTTATTACATGTTTTTGTGACAGGAAGCTTCTACATGCTAAATATATTTCTTATATGTTGGGGCAATGTCTTGTTTTTCTGTCGTCTTGGTTTGGGGCATTGTGATTTTTGAGCAACATGATTAGATGAATTTATTTATCGTATAGGATATATGGGATACATTGAAGTTTGTCCGGGTAGACAACAGGTTTTCAATGATTAGCAAAAAACAAGTTTTCGATGAAATAAGAAAGTGATTGATGGGGTTTTGAAGGTGGAGGGAGTAGAGGAGATGCATTAGTGAAGATGAAAAAGAGAATAAAGGGCCTTGAGTGGTACTGGTGGTAGAACTTTGAAGATGATGAATAATATGAAACTAGCATAAAAGTCCGTGCTAGGCACCATAATTTATAATATTTATTTTAAAATTATATATTTTAATTTTAATTTAATTTTTTGCATAATATGTTTGATTATAATTTTATAAATATAAATTTATTTTAAAAATCAACTAATAATGTTAATAATACATGATTCAAGTTATATGGACATATTATTATTCAACTTGAACTAACACAACATAATTTATATATGAACCGTTTATACTAATATTAATTTGTCCAGTTGATTGTTCAATCAAAATTCGATAATTAAAATTAATTTTAGGTCAAATTAAATTAATTTGATATAATCATATGATAGACGATCTTTTTTTTTTTTTTTACAGAACTTTAATTGAACTTTAGCTAGGGAATATATAGGATCCTACTGTAATACAAACTACTAAAATACAAACTAAATATAAACTGATGCGATTAAGTAGACTAATAAGGGTTTCGGGATCGGGGATGGACCCCGAGATGGGCCTAGACGGGGTCTAAGTGGGGCCTAGTAGGGTCGGGGCGAGACCTAGTGGGACAATGGTGGGGCCAAGTTTTGACTCTTAAGACTGTTTGGAGCCTGTCATGGGCCTGTGCGGAGCCTTGTCAAAAAATATTACATGCTTCTTTAAAAAAATTTACGATGATTATTTATATATTAAATCTGGTGTTTCGAAATTATTCTCCTAGTTGATTTTAACATTATTTGCATGATATGTAACTTGATTTTTGGTCTAACTCCGGTCACTTAAATAAAACTTGGGCCATATTCTGGACGACGTGGATCCGATCTTAAAAAGTATGCAGAAATATGATCTTTTTAGATAAAATAAAATAAAGATCAACATAACTAAATTAATTTACACTTAAGAGTTTGAAATAGTGTCAGTAACATGTAATATATAAATATACATATAATTATCATAAATAATATAAATAAACTTTTTGACACATCTCATTCTAATCCTAGAATTTTTCAAGTCTAAGTACCTATTCTTGACAGGCTTATTAAGCTAAATAATTTTAATGTGCAATTCAAATTCACTAAATTATTTAATGATTAACGATATATAGATGAGGTCCCTCGCTCTCCTTTTTTTTGTTCTCTTTCAGGTCACACACATACGATTGAGCATTTATTTTGGTTAACCGAATATCGAAGCGAATTAATTTAATTTCTATTCATTTATGATTTTTGTATATTTCAATATTATTAGTATAATTTGGATTGTATATCAATCTTATTGTTAGTAATTTAGTTCGAAACTACTAATTTTTTATTTTAATTTTTTTCCTAATTTGCTAGTAATATTCTCTACAAAAATTTGATTTTTTTGTTTCGTTCTTCGGTTTTGATTGAAATATTAAATTCAGTTCAGTAAAATCAATTACTTTGGTTACGGGTGATATCAAATCATGGGCACAAAATTTATTAAATTTATGCAAATGAATATATTACAATAATACTTTTATTAATGAGAGCAATCAATATAAGTATTTATTGTGTACATAGTTCATTAATTAATGAGAATATAATAATTACATTAATTATTGGTATTTTTGCAATTACATTATAATTAAGGGTAAAATTGAGATTTCACGGGTATTTTTTTGACATATTTTGCTCTTGGTTCTCCTTTTATATATAAGAGTAGATGTTTCTGTGATTTCTTATGTCAAAGTTATTCAGAAACAATCATGCTCGGATATATCTATCTACTTCTATATATTAATAAAGGAGAACCAGGGTCAAAAAGAGCCAGGAAATTACAGATGAAATTACGAATATACCCTCAATTAAGATAGAATTTCAAAATTACCCTCTGCACTTTAGCTGTAATCTTTGTAAACGTATGAAATTAGAGCTTTTCGGAATCCAAGCGACCCGCATCGATTTCTCAGATTCTTGGGAATTCTTGGTGAATTGATTTAGATTGTGAGTACACCTATACTCCGCCTCCGGCAGTGCAATCTTTTGGCGTTGTTTTTCAGGCTTCTAACCTTCTGCTTCAGCGATTATAGTTAAAATTTTGTTGCCCTACTATTCTTTTGAGATGTTTGATTATAATATGCCTTACAATTATGCCACGCCTATAGTACGTTGAACGAGTCCGCGACACAACGCTTCAGTCCCCTTTCCCTGCTAGGCCCAATATCTCAGCTTTTGTTGGATTATCTTAAGCTTTCTTTTGTTTATAGATTGTTCAATTGGAATCATGTTAGTTGATTTTGGGTCGTTAGAGATTAAAATTATCATGGTGTTTTATTTTCACGCACTTCTGACTTGTGTAGTTGTGCTCATTGTTGAATTGTTTAAAGGGAAGAATGCCTATAGATTTTACCATAGCCAGTGCTTATTATCTTATGCTTTTGGATCTATTATGTCATAATTTACAAATGTGATTTCTAGCTATGAGTCTGTGACTCTGTAGTGCGCATCAAAACTTGTGTTATATTAGTTGTAATCAAGGGTTTGAGAGGGTTTAGGTTGTTAACTAATTTTAGGTAAGTTGCTCCTCATTTGTTATATTTGCGTGTATCTTTCTATCAGAGTTATCAATCAGGTTTTTGTATCTTTGCAGGGTATCAGTTCATCGGCACATGCTGGCAAAGGTGTATTTTGTTAGGACCGCATCCACTATAGATTGACGTTAATCAAACACAATAACAAGCACGAAAGTTAAGAACACAAACAATTAACGTGGAAACCCCTCAAGGGAGGGTAAAACCACCAATCCACTAAATATGAATGTATTACAAGATTGGAGTTGCTCCCTCACTCAACACTCTTGTATACAAACCCCTCAACTTGATCACAAAAGTTCTCTCTTGTGTATCTCTCACACAACTCTCTAACTTTTGCAATACATAAAACTCCTACAAATAACTATATTTATAGGCATCCAAGATATTCTAATCCTAATCAACTTCAAAATCCTATTTATGATAATTACCATCTTTTCCTATCTTGGATAGAAATCCTTCCACAATTAATATTCTACCAAGAATCGGATTACCTCAATTATCATAAATAAGATACCTTCTCAAATTAGGATTCTTAACTTATTTAGGAATTCAGGACGGAACCCAACAAATCCTCCCTCGGCTCGAATTCCCTAAAACTTCAACTGAATCCGAGAATCTCACCTTTTTCTCGGTCTTCATCTTCGTTGCTCCACCATCTAAACAATAGATGTTCTTCTTGTTCATCACCCCTCGTAGAATCAAGCTCTTTCCTTTATACACCTTGCAGTTTCGCCCTCGTCCAACGAATCTGTACCCTCGTGATGCCAACACGCTCAAAGACAACACGTTCTTTGATGCATCTGGTACAAACCTGACATTGAAAGCCTTCTTGATTGTACCATCATGGAGTTTAAGACAAACAGTTCCAACGCCGTGAACCTTCATCTTCTCATCATTCCCTACAATGATATTACCAAGATCTTCATCCGTGCATAAAGTCTCAAACATCGCTCGATCCCTACATATATGCATGGAAGCAGCAGAATCCATCACCCATTCTGATTTATTCTTCACCGAATCAGAAACGATATCATCACTCGCCATCAAAAACTCTCCATCCTCGATCACGTGTGTAGAGTGCGCATCTTCAACTTTGTTCTTTCCCTTCATCTCTTTAAAGGATCTCAAGTCTTCTTTAAAGTTCGGACAAAACATCTGCATATGACCCGTTTCACCACAATAATAGCACTCAACAGTGCTCATATCCTTCTTACTCGGCCGAGATTTACTTCTTCCTTGCAGGTCATTGCGCGTGCGACTCCTCCCTCTTTCAGCACTTTGGACAGCTAAAACCGTCTCACCACTTTGAGAAACAGCATCCTTTGTCATCCTCTCATTATCTCTTAGCGCTTTTAACACATCATCAAGCGTAAGAGACGTCCTCCCCACTAACAACGTCTGCTTAAAATATTTGAAGGACTTCGGTAATGATGACAACAGCAACAGAGCTTGTTCCTCGTCTTTCATCGGCTCATCAACATTAGCCAGATGACATACCAGCTGATTAAAACAACTAATGTGATCATGGAGATTACCTTCTTCATCCAGTTTTAATGAGTACAACTCCATCTTCAAATTAAGTCGGTTGGTCAACGACTTTGAAGCGTATATGTTTGCTAACTTGTCCCATATCTCCTTCGGTGTCGACTCCTTCAACACATTATATCTCACTTCGGGTGCAAGTGCCAGCCTGATTGTACTCGCCGCTCTCTTCTGGATTTTCGCCCAATCTGTATCACTCATCTCTTTTGGCTTCGTCTTCTCCAAGGCATCATCAAGTCCTTGTTGAATTAACACATCCTTGACGGTTAATTGCCACATAGTGAAATCCGTCTTCCCATCATACTTGGGTGCATCAATCCTCAACGATTTCAGTTCCTCCATCAAGCCAAAGAATCAACTCAAGACCAACTAACAACACAAACAGCCTACTTCGTGATTGTCTCCTCTTTAACGTCGAATCTACTCCTCAAACCTCGCTCTGATACCAGTTTGTTAGGACCGCATCCACTATAGATTGACGTTAATCAAACACAATAACAAGCACGAAAGTAAAGAACACAAACAATTAACGTGGAAACCCCTCAAGGGAGGGTAAAACCACCAATCCACTAAATATGAATGTATTACAAGATTGGAGTCGCTCCCTCACTCAACACTCTTGTATACAAACCCCTCAACTTGATCACAAAAGTTCTCTCTTGTGTATCTCTCACACAACTCTCTAACTTTTGCAATACATAAAACTCCTACAAATAACTATATTTATAGGCATCCAAGATATTCTAATCCTAATCAACTTCAAAATCCTATTTATGATAATTACCATCTTTTCCTATCTTGGATAGAAATCCTTCCACAATTAATATTCTACCAAGAATCGGATTACCTCAATTATCATAAATAAGATACCTTCTCAAATTAGGATTCTTAACTTATTTAGGAATTCGGGACGGAACCCAACATATTTTACACTGTGATTGACTCGGGCATTCTTGATTTTCTTGAGAAAATCATGAAAATTTGATTCCGGAGGGGAGAAAGAAGAGGAATGGAAGAATAAAGGTGTGGTAGGGATGTGTTTTGCAGGGGCATAGGAAGAGGGATATTTGAGGGGAAATACAGTTGTTAAGGTATTTTTATTCGCTTTTGACAATTGTATTTCAGAATACATGCAATTTGTTATTTTTTAATCATGCTCTCATGTCTGCCAAACTTAAACTTTACTACTAAGACATTCAGCCATCTATGACCTGCCAATAGCTACAGTGATTAAGCAGTTAACGATACCTTATACAATACACTACACTTAAATTGGTTTTGTTAAAAATTATAATACAATACTAAACTTGCTCAAAAACTGCAAACATATAGTTTATCTATAAAGAAAATAAGACAAAGCAAAACAAATAGAAAGTTGTGCATAGTTTTTACTTGTTTTACTTTAAAACAATTTCATAGTTGATGTTGGATGTACTGCATCCTCAAGAACAGAAAGTCAGTGTCTCTCTGGTCTGGTGTTTTATAACCTTTTCAGCATGAAGTGATGTTTTTCGTTAAACCTCTGGCCCAATTATATAGGTTGTTGTTATGGCCGTTTTTGTATATCACGTGAAGGAGAGGACGCGCCCTCCCCGGACATGACCCGGGAGGTGCGGTCTCCTGTCCAGTAAGAAGAGCATAAAGATAAGGAAGGGGAAGGACGCGTCTTCCCGTGAAGGGCGCGCCCCTTGGCCTGAAGCATAATTATGGAATATATGATGAGAGAGAGAATGAGTGAGTCTCCGTGACGACCCTTCCGAGGGATATGAAGACCAGTTACCAAGCTCATTTGGTAGTTATCAGGCTCATCTGATAGTTCTCGGGCTCATCCGGGCATGATCTACAATCCTCAATCCTGCTATCTGCCGAGTTAACCCTCGTGTGGGGGCTTGAGGTGATCATGATTCTTGAAGGCCCTCCGGGGTAATGTGAAGGCCGATCATATGTCTGAATCCTGTATTCTGGTGAGTTAGCCCTCATTGGGGGATTGAGACGATCGTGTAATTTGGCTCCTTGTCTACCCTGTCTGAAGATGGAGACTTCACCGGGAGGTGAGGACATGTCCCTGCACCTTGAGGGGTTGGTCATGGCTTGCCCAGATAACTTCTCCATAAGAGTCGTGGTAGATGCTATCTCTCGTATTGGAGATATCGTTAAATCCGTGACCTATTTGGATTAGGAGTCTGAGGTAGTCATACTCAAGACTAATTCTAACAGGAGTAGGACTCTCCAGGATGGGCCTTCGGCCTATCTCCGACCTTATCGCCAAGAGGCCTAGTCCTGATCAAACTAGGACTCCTGGTTCCATAGAACTACGTATGGCTTGATCCCCTATATAAAGGGGTACGTAGGCACATCAGGGGGATATATCGAGAGTTGTGAGAACGAGAGCAGAAATATATTCCCTTGATCTCAGCCACCCTCAAACACTTAAAACCACCGCCCACGGCGGATTTCCGTCATATAATCACCGTGAAACGCCTTATTCCGGCAACGAACCTCACGTTTGTTGATTCACCAAATTCCTCTATCAACAAATTGGCGCTAGAGGGAGGGGACTAGGTGAAATCTCGAAGAGGAAGAGATGGCCAATCACGATGATGATCCGTATGAAGGAGATTACTATGTTGAAGATGAACAAGTAGAACCATACTCGCCGGAGCACATACAGGACCCCCGCACTTTGCCGAACAACCCACCCCCGGTTGTAGTCAGTAACACGGAGCTCCTTAGTGCCCTCCACCGGATGGAACAAAGTCAAGCGAGGTATGATTCAAGGTTGGATACCATGGAGTCTGTACTCGAAGAACTCATCCCCAGACACTCGCGCCATTCCAAAAGCCATGGCAGGAGAGGACGTAGACGTTTCAGACGACCAACCCCCCGAATGTTGGAATACGGAGATGCGCCCCCCGACGCTAACCTCCCACCAGGAGCCATAATAAGCCAAGGAGTCTACGACGCAAATGGCGCACCCCTGGACATGACCACGCCTCCCGCACAAACAGAAGAGACGGGACAAGAGACGGTCAACCAAAACGCAGACGCCCGACCCCTGGCTGAAAGGCTAGGTATCACCCCAAACAGTTTGGCTATGATTGTGCGAATGGCGGAGCAGGAGCAGAGGAGACCCCCCCAGGGAAGCGGCGCGCCCCTACGTCCTCAAGGGAACGACGCGCCCCCTGAGGCAAGACGTGAGACAGGAACGGGCAGGACATACCGAGGAGTACGGGGAAGAGGAAGAGGCCTCATACCAAACTCAAGGGGAAGGCGCCAAGGGGGACCCGTGATAGAGTACCTCCCTTCGCAAAGCGACTCGAGCCAGCACACCTCACACCCAAGAACCACGGGAAGGACGCGCCCCCTTGGCAATCAAGGAGACACACCTCCCCAAGGCCCACCTACTGCTAATCAACAAACCACGACACCTCCAATCATAACCACTGTCAATCAGCAAGCCACATCAACTCCACCCATTCCCACTCCGCAGCAAAATATTCCTGTGTCCACCACACCTACTCCTCCAACACAAATCGTCCAACCAACCGCTACCCAGACTCAAGCCAACAACGTGCTTCAGACCACGGCGGCCAACACAAACCTAGCAACTACCACTGCTACCCCTCCGGTAAACACTCAGACTATTCCAGGTTTCGGAACGATCAACCCCGAAGACCTGAAGAAGTTACTAGCCCTTCTGCAAGCCAGCGCGACCACAACGGCGCCACAGATCTCGTCACCATTTACCGCAGCAGTCCGCGAAGCCCAGCTACCAACCGGTTTCAGAAACTTGAATGCAGATCTCCGCTATCACTGGAACGCTGACCCTCGCGAATTCCTGATCAGATTCAACATTGAAATGGACTTATATCAGATCCCCGACCTGGTCAGGTGTAGGTTCCTAGCAGCAACCCTGAGGGACAGTGCTCAACAATGGTTTCAAAAGTTGGGAGGAGGAGTCATCTCCTCTTGGGAAGGTATGCAGCAGATGTTCATGACGCAATTCCAAGCCGCAACCAAATACGCTCCACCCGTTACTACGCTTGCCAATGTCAAGCAGCGCGACAATGAAACTTTGACCGCATATTTCAAGAGGTTTAACCAGGAATCCATGGGAGTGAAAGGAGCCTCAGACGAAACCCTGAAGAACTTCCTTATCGCTGGACTCAAGGTTGGTACCGACTTCTGGAAGCACCTCCAAGGGAAGGACCCGGCCTCTCTGTCCGAGCTATATTCCGCAGCCGAATCCTTCAAAAAGGTAGAGCAGTCGTTGGCTGAAAATCAAAAGGAAATCGCCAAATCTAAGTACAAAAGAAAAGATCGCACTCCCAGTCCAGAACCAAGAGGACGCGCCCGCTCTCCGGGTAGGGTCAATATGACTTCGAGCAAAAGGACTTGGAGTCCTCCTCCGAGACAGCCAGGAGTATATACCCCGCTAACAGCCTCAGCTGAACACGTCTACGCGATGACCAAGGATAAGGTGCCGTTCCAAAAACCTCAACCTATTCCCCAACATATAGCCAAAGACAAAAAGATGTATTGTGACTTCCACGAATCAGCAGGACATAGCACTTCCGAGTGTCGGCATCTGAAAGAGGAAATTGAATATCTACTCAAAGAAGGATACCTAACGGAGTGGGTAAAAAAGTACAGGACAGACCATCCTCCGGAAAGACGCGCCCTCGGTGCTTCATAGAATGACAGGGCTGATGAAAAGCAGAACGATACTCAGTTTGTAAGAGAAGGCAGCATCAGGAGCATATTTGGGGGACCATACATAGGGGGAGGCAGTCGAAAGGCAATGGAGAGATACGCCAAAGAAGCGAGAGACTACCCCCTGACCAACGTGAACCACCTATCAGCTAGGGCCCCGAGAGTGTTCAAAGGAGAAACAATGGACATCACCTTCACCGAGGAGGATGCGAAGTGGGTACACCATCCCCATAACGATGCTTTAGTGGTCGCCATGCGTATCGCCGCCTTAAACATTCACCGAGTATTTGTCGACAATGGGAGTTCGGTCAACATCCTTTACTACGACACTTACAAGAAAATGGGATTACCAGACAAGGACATGACTGTGGAGAATCTCTACATATATGGTTTCGGAGGGGAGGCCATTAAAGCCAAAGGAACCATACGCTTGCCAGTCACCCTAGGAGAGGCTCCACGAGCAGCCACTCAGGTTGCCGAGTTTGTGATCATCGACCATCCCTCGGCACATAATGCACTTATGGGACGTCCCCTCTTGAAAGACATGAAGATAATCACCTCCATTTATCATCTTACTTTGAAGTTCCCCACTCCTGGAGGAGTTGGTTGTGTGAAGGGATCCCAATATGAATCTCGCGACTGCTATGGCCGGTCACTTAAGAATTTCCGAGACAAAAGGGGAGTGCCGCCCCACGAAGAACTCCACTCAGTCCACGTTCTCTACCTCGTTCAATATCCAGAGAGCGACAGTGAAGACACGCCCAGCATGCCACTACTCGGAGGACGCGTCCCTCGCATGGGCGAGCCCACTCTTGTCGATGACTCGACGTCTGAAGAATGTGAAGAACTGGTTATCGAAGTGGAAGAGGCACCTCTAAAAAAAGTCAGAAGGATGGATCCACAGGAGGTCGTCATGGAATTAGAGGAGCCCTCTCCTCCCAAAAAAGTTTCTAAGGACGCTCCTTCAGAACCAAGGGAAACCCCGCACCAGTTCGACTTCGACTTAGACCCGAGATTACCCATGCAAGTGCAGAACACAGGGCCAGCTGAGGATACGATCGACGTGCAAGTTACACCGGGGAGTGATGGCAAAATCCTGAAGATAGGATCCAAACTAGGTCCAGAGATAAGGAGCAAGCTGATAGAATTCCTTACAAATAGCCTCGACGTATTTGCTTGGAGCCACGAAGATATGGTGGGGATAGACCCGGCAGTTATGTGCCATCACCTGAATGTCGACCCCTCTAAAAAAGGTGCTAGACAAAAGAGAAGACCCATCAGTGGAGAAAGAGCCGAGGCCCTGCAGGAGGAAGTCGATCGCCTCTTGAAAGCAGGATTGGTAAAGGAATCGTTCTACCCGAAATGGCTAGCAAACCCCGTACTTGTTAAGAAACCCAACGGGAAATGGCGCACGTGCATAGATTTCACGGATCTCAACAAGGCGTGTCCTAAAGACAGTTTCCCGCTCCCTCGCATTGACCAACTAGTAGATTCAACGGCAGGACACACCCTCCTCAGCTTTATGGATGCCTACTCGGGATACAATCAGATTCCCATGTATGAGCCCGACCAGGAGCACACTTCCTTCATCACGGACAGGGGTCTATATTGCTACATTGGTATGCCATTTGGACTTATTAACGCAGGGGCGACTTATCAGCGATTGGTGAACATGATGTTTAAGGATCAGATTGGGAAGACAATGGAAGTATACGTGGACGACATGCTGGTTAAATCCAAGAAGGATACTGACCATGTTGCCCACTTGTCAGAGATGTTCGAGATCTTAAGGAAATACAGGATGAAACTCAACCCGCAGAAATGTGTGTTTGGGGTGGAGTCAGGGAAATTCCTTGGCTTTATGGTTAACCACAGAGGCATAGAGGCCAACCTAGCAAAGATCAAGGCATTACTAGACATGAAGTCTCCAGCCAATATTAAGCAAGTTCAAAGTCTGACAGGAAGGATAGCCGCCTTGAACAGGTTCGTATCAAAGTCGTCGGAAAAGTGCAAGGAATTTTTCAAGGCCATAAAGGGCGCGTCTAAAGATTTCGAGTGGACGGAGGAATGTGAGGATGCCTTTGTAAAAATCAAGAAGCACTTGGGCGAACCACCCCTCTTGGCCAAACCTCAGGAAGGAGAGACGCTTGTCCTTTATTTAGCCGTTTCAGACTACTCCATAAGTGCTGTATTGGTGAAGGAAGATGAGGAGGGGCAGTCCCCAATCTACTACGTAAGCAAGAGGTTGCTAGATGCCGAGACTCGCTACACGAGTATGGAAAAGATGGTATATGCCTTGGTACATGCAACTAGGAAACTGCGACCATACTTCCAGGCTCATAAGGTGGAGGTTAGGACGGCGTACCCTCTCCGACAAATTATGCATAAACCAGAGGTAACTGGCAGAATGATGAAGTGGGCAGTCGAGTTGGGGCAATTTGACCTAGACTACAAACCAAGGACCGCCATCAAAGGACAGGCCCTAGCAGATTTCATCTTGGAATTCCCGGAAGATGGAGAGGAGTCCGGTCTCCTGATCAAATATGATCCCGACCTACCGCCGCAGCAGGCATACCCCAAAGAAAGTATACCCGAACTCTGGTGGATATTGCATACAGATGGAGCGGTAAATAATGAAGGGGCAGGAGCGGGGATAGTACTCGTAAGCCCGGAAGGACATAGACTCTTGAACGCAACTCACTTTACCTTCCAGCTCTCTAACAATGATGCAGAGTATGAAGCCTTAATCGGAGGGCTAAGGCTTGCCCTGGAAATGAAGGTGAGAAAGCTTGTTATAAAGGTCGACTCCATGCTGGTGGTCGAGCACATCAAAGGAGGATACCAAGCAAAGGGACCTAAGACGGCGATATATCTCAGGTGTGTTCAGGGGTTACTAGATCAGTTCGAAGAGGTGCAGGTAAACAGGGTACCCAGAGAATTCAACGGGGATGCCGACGCTCTCGCGAAGTTAGCATCTCAGAAAGATCCGGCCCTATTGGGAGTTATCCGCCTAGAGATACAGGAGGTACCTAGCATCCCCGAGCTTGAGGTAACAGAAATACAGGACAAGAATGGAAAGTTAACATGGATGACCCCAATCTGGAAATACATCAAGGAGGGTACGCTGCCCGAAGATAAAGCTGAAGCCCGAAGGTTAAAATACAAGGCTGCGAGATATGTGGAGTATGATGTGAAGTTGTATAAAAGAGGCTTCAACCAGCCCCTTCTCAAATGCGTGGACGGGGAGGAGTGCACCTATGTGATGAGGGAGGTCCACGAAGGTATATGTGGAAACCACTCGGGAGGCAACTCACTGGCCATGAAGATTTTGAGACAAGGATACTACTGGCCAACTTTGAGGAGTGATGCTTTCAATTTCGCCAGAGCATGTGACAAGTGCCAACGATTCGCCAACTTTACCAACAGCCCAGCCACGTCCCTCACCACTATGACAAGCCCTTGGCCTTTCGCTATGTGGGGGATAGACCTGATCGGAGAACTCCCTAAAGCCAAGGGAGGAGTGAAGTATGCAGTGGTGGCCGTAGACTACTTCACCAAGTGGGCAGAGGCCGCACCCCTAGCTACCATCACAGCCAAGAAGATAACAGATTTTGTTTTTAACTCTATTGTTTGCAGGCTCGGAGTCCCTTATAAGCTGATCTCGGATAACGGGAAGCAGTTCGATAGCAAGGAGCTAAGAGGCCTATGTGACAACCTTGGCATCAAGAAGGATTTTGCGGCAGTGTACCACCCCCAAAGCAACGGGCAGACGGAGGCGGTCAACAAAATCATCAAGCATACTCTGAAGACGAAGTTGGAGGATAGCAAAGGTAATTGGCCGGAAGAACTCCCGATGGTCCTATGGTCCTACAACACAACTCCCAGGACAACTACCGGGGAGTCGCCCTTCGTCCTATCCTACGGATGTGAGGCCATGGTTCCAATCGAGATTGGGGCAGGATCATTCAGGAGAGATTACTTCGACCAACTGGATAACGACGCAAGTCAAAGGTTATACCTAGATATGATTGAAGAAATCAGAGCTACATCGCAACTACGCCTGGCCGCGTATCAACGCAGGACGGCCAGGTATTACAACAACAAGGTAAAGGCCCACCCCTTCCAAGTTGGGGACCTTGTCCTTAGAAAGGTTGTACTCAACAACAAAAATCCCCAACATGGAGTCTTCGGAGCCAACTGGGAAGGCCCCTATAGAGTGAAGGTCATATTATGGAAGGGCACTTACAGATTAGAAGACCTAGATGGAAAGCCCGTTCCAAGACCTTGGAACGCGGAGCATCTAAAGAAATATTATCAGTAGCCACAGGCTACGTAGACTAGCGATGACTAAACATCATCCCTAGTCTAGGGGAGTGGTATACATATGCCCCTCTTTAGGCTAAGGTCCTTGCTAGTCCTTTTATGTCCCCTTGGAGTTAACAGCTCCTTGGGACGGGTGCGGTTTTGAAAGGCATATGTTCAGCCTATTTGTATTTAAAGAGGTACAACTCAATTCAGATAAGAAAGCTCAGTAAATAGCAAGTCAACGGAATCCGTACGAATAACGTCAAATGATTTATGGGAATTATATGTCAGATAAATTCCAGGATGCTGCTGCACACCACTGAAAGAAGTTCATTAATATGTTCAAGCCTCAGTGCACAAATAATCTTTTGTGGCACGTCCAGGATTTCAGAAGACATAAAGTTCCTATACTTTATTTTATCAGAAGATTCCAGTTAATGAAGAAGTACTTACAAGACGAAGACTCGACGAACAAATCAAATTCTCAATGTTTATTTGACAAAGAATATTTGAGTTAACTAGATACAGATGAACCAGACAGTGCATCTGTGTATCAGTTATTCAAATTGAATATTTGAAGTCAAGCAGAGTTGGTGGTTCGTTCGTTCGACTGATCAAGACGGAGTTATTAATGTTTAAAGAAGACGGGAAGCAATTCTACTGAAGAATGGGTGATTTAATATTTAATAGATTATTATTTCACTTCTCAAATAATTAAATTAATTATGTAATTTATTTGTTAAATTAATTCAATCTCGAATTAATTTAATTTATGAATTTATATGATTAAATTAATTAAGTGGATAATTTTCTATTTAAATATAATCTACAAATTACAATCAATCATCCACTCAAGCTCAGCAAGACAATCAAAATTGTCTTACCGAATATTTCAGCTGTCAAGACAATCAAAGATTGTCTGACCGAATGATTGTCTGGAAGACAATGGCTGTGGCTTCCAAGACAATCTAAGATTGTCTGACCGAATGGTTCTCAGCAAGACAATCAAGATTGTCTGCCCGAGAATGCTCTGCCAAGACAATCTTATATTGTCTGACCGAATGCAATCTGCCAAGACAATTAGGCATTGTCTGACCGAGATAAATTGTCTGCAAGACATTCTGTGACTTCCCAGACAATCAAAGATTGTCTGACCGAATGAAGATCAGCAAGACAATCTGAGATTGTCTGACCGAATGGAAATTGTCTGACCGAGCTCTGTATTGTCTTGCTAGCCTTAAAATTGTCTTTCTGCCATGCTTTTGGCTTGCTAGGCAATTGTAATTGTCTTGCCCTTGCTAGATTGTCTTTTCTACTTGCAATTGTCTTGTCTTTCAATTGTCTTACAAGTACAAATGCTTTGCCTATAAATATGGCATTGCATCCTTCATTATAAGTGTTCATTCACTTTGTAATCAAAGCATTTGTAAAGCTTTCAAGTTGTTCGTAACTTGCTTGATCGTTATATCCACAGTTTTCTGTGCTTTGATAACCCGGTTGTTTTAATCACTAAATCTAGAATATACCTTGTCGAATTTATTCTACGAACTTTAGTGGACATTAAAACTGAACCATTTTAATTATATAACGACTTCAAACATTGTTATATTAATTAATTAAAATCTGATTAACAAATCATATTCAATCAGATTCACTTCCGCGACGATTTGGTACTGATTGTATTCACCCCCCCCTTCTACAATCATATCTGGACCTAACAATTGGCATCAGAGCGGTTGATACCATTTTTCCGTATCAGATCCTATACACACTCTGTAACGTCCAAATATTTTTTATTCGAATTAATTTTATTCCAAAAATTAATTTTGATTTAAAATATTTTTCTTTCAAAAATCCAAATCTCATCCAAACACTATTCACTTCAAATCCTTAAACATGAGTACACAAAAGATCAGTAGCATTAAAATCCCACCGTTCAGCCAGGAACACTTTGGCCTATGGAAAAGGCACATGTTCCTATTCCTTCGAACAGCGAACAGAAAATACATTGGGATTTTAGACAAAGGTGTTACTACTCCGATGAAGGTCATATTAGCACACGAAGAGGATGGTGTGTTGATACCTCATCAGGTCATTCCGAAAGAACTTTCTGAGTACACAGATGAAGAGAGTGAACAGATGAACTTAGATGATGCTCTTCAACTAATCTTGGTTGAATCTCTAAATCCAGTGATGTACAATGCTGTTGTAAATTGTACGAACGCCAAGCAAATCTGGGATACATTAGAGATTATCAATGAAGGCTCAGAGGAAGTTAGGGAAAACAAGAAAGAGATACTGATGGCTCAGTATGAACAGTTTGGTTCCCATCCCGGTGAAGGGATTTCAGAAGTATTTATCAGACTTAATAATTTGATAAATAATTTAAATCTGAATGGGAAATTCTACGACAAGAAAGAGGTCAACATGAAGTTTCTCTTAACCCTTCCTGAACATCTGGAACACAGAATCACTGCCATCAGGGAAAGCAGAGATCTGAATGAGATTTCTCTGGAAAGACTCTACGGAGTTTTGAAAACTTATGAACTGGAGCAAGTTCAGAGTAAACAGAGATATGGTTGGGGTAAAACACAGAACCATTCGAGAGCTCTAGTTGTTGAGTCACCTGTACTGGAAGAAAAGAAGAAGGATGTTGTTGTTCCTTCTAAGACTACTCAGGAATTTGTTGTACCTGAGATGGGTCAGACTGCTTCTACCAGTGGTGACGAAGAGTTCTATACAATGGAAGAGCTTGAACAGTTAGAAGATCAATCTCTATCTCTGTTTGCCAAGAAGTTTGGAAACATGAGATTCCGGAAGAACCCTTCCTATAAATACAAACCTACTGTTAGTAAGTTTCAGAAGGGAGGCTATTCATCTTCTACAAGCAAAGGAGGATACAAGACTGGGATGGTGGACAGAAGCAAGTTCAAATGCTTCAATTGTGGTGAACCTGGACACTTTGCAACTGAATGCAAACAGCCCAAGGTTCAAGGAAAAAGAAAAGATTCGTATGATGAGCTGAAGCAGAAGTATGATGCACTGGTTAGAAAGCATCATGGTACTTCTGGAAGTCAAAGTTTCAAAAGCAAGTCTTATCTGGCAGAAGGCAAAAGCTGGGATGATACAGATAGTGATGAAGAGGAGCAGCTAGGGAATGTTGCTTTCATGGCTACTACTGGATCATCTTCACCTCCTCCTGCTGGAAGCTTTCAGGTAGATCCTACATGCCCTAAACTGTTTATGCAATTAGGACTTGAAAGAGATGATGCTATTAAAAGGATGAAAGCTGCTAATCTTAAAATTGATACTTTAGTCTTAGAAATTCATGCTTATAAAATGAATGAGATGAAAGTATTAAAACCTAAAATAGAACAATTGACTATGGACTTAGGATTACAATGTGCTAAAGTCAAAGTTCTAGAGAAAGGTGAGATTGCTTTAAGACTTCAGCTAGACGAAGAGAAAGTGAAATGCAAAGCCTTTAAGGATGCCTCCTTGATAGTCAAAGAACTTAATGATAAACAAGAGATCAAGAGAACTGTTGGAATAGGCTTTGACTATAACAAATCTGTAGGTAAGGCTAGTAACATTACTCCTTTTAAGAAGAGTGCTGAAGAGAGAGGGATTCCTTTTGTTTTGAAAGATTCCCTTAAACCTTTGTTTAAAACCTCAGAAGCTGAACCTCTTTTAGAGACTCCTGTTGTCATTAGATATGAACTAAAACAGGAAGACCTTAAAATGAAAGAGAGTAATGAGATGAGAGATGAGATTCTGACAAACCTGAAACCAATTAAAGTGAAAGGCAATGTTAGGTTGCCTAAAGCTGGTTTAGGTGTCAACTCTGAGAGAACTAAATTCAACAAGCCCAATAATTTTGTTAATAGTAAGAACAAGAACAATAGGTGTCATGCTACTGAAAACTTTAAATCTGATAACAAGGTTAGAGTAGAATCTATTGATGTTCCTACTACTATGACTGATACTTCTGTTGTTCCTGCTTTTGATGCATGTCATAAATCTTGTAGTGTTGATAATTGTATGACTTGTGCTTTCAATTTGATGTCTGCTTATTTTAAAAATTTGCATGCTAAAAATGAAAACACATCACCTAGACAACACACAAACCACAAGCATGCTAGATCAAAGACTGCTAGTCCTACTCATGTTAGGAAGGAGACTTATGTTCCAAAGCCTAAAACTAAGGTTTATAAGGCTGTTGTTAAGGAAGTAAGTTCAGTCAAGTCTGAACCAAGTATCAGTCCAAGAGGCTTTGTTGTATTACCTAATAGAAATCAGTTCTTTAAGACTGCCGGACCCAATCAAGTATGGGTCCCAAAGACTGTCTAATCAAGTTGTCTTTTGCAGGGTGCCAGTGGATTTGTTCGTGTTACCTGGGTGCTTGACAGTGGAGCATCAATGCACATGACTGGCAATAAATCCCTGCTGGAGGACATAAGAGAAGGAGCTGGCCCTACAGTCAGTTTTGCTGATAATAGCAAAGGTCGTACTGTGGGATATGGCAAGTACAAAATTGGAAGGATCATCATAGAAGATATTGCAATAGTTGAAGGACTTCAACATAATCTCCTGAGTGTCAGTCAATTCTGTGACAAAGGATATTATGTTCATTTTGAAAAGGAGATATGTATCATTAAACATATCAAGGATAAGCGTCCTTCACTATGTGGCATAAGGAAAGGCAATATATTCGTAGCTGATTTATCTTCAGGACCAGGAAACGAAGTTCACTGTTTCTACGCCAAAGCGTCTGCTGAAGATAGTTGGTTACGGCATAAGAAGCTCTCACATCTCAACTTCAAAACCATGAACTCTCTAGTCAAGAGAGATCTAGTGAGAGGGTTGCCTTCCCTGGAATTCTCAACTGATGATCTTTGTGAAGCTTGTCAGAAAGGAAAAGCGAAGAGAGCATCTCACAAAGGCAAAACCATCAATACCATTACAGATCCACTTCATTTGTTGCATATGGATTTGTTTGGCCCCGTGAATGTTGCATCTATTGATGGAGGAAGATATGCCTTAGTCATTGTGGATGACTTCTCTAAATTTACTTGGGTTTACTTCCTGGCTTCTAAGGATGAAACTCCCCTGACAGTAATTGATCATATCAAGTTGGTTGAGTTGGAAAAAGGTGTTCCTGTAAAAGCTGTAAGATCAGACAATGGAACTGAGTTCAAAAATCAAACTCTAATCAACTTTTACTCTGAAAAGGGAATTAGAAGGCAGTATTCAGCACCAAGGACTCCTCAGCAGAATGGAGTCGTCGAAAGAAAGAATCGTACACTGATTGAAGCTGCAAGGACAATGATTGCTGAAGCAAAGCTTCCTCTGTATTTTTGGGCTGAAGCTGTGTCTACTGCCTGCTATACCCAGAATAGAACTTTGATCAACAAGGATCATATGAAAACTCCATTTCATCTGTATAACAACAAGAAACCTTATGTCAAACATCTTCATGTCTTTGGAGCCAAGTGTTATGTTCTCAAGGATGGTGAAGAGAACTTGAACAAGTTTGAGCCAAAGGCTTCTGAGGCAATTTTTGTTGGTTATACAAATAATGCTTATAGAGTTTTTATAATTGATACTCTGTCAGTGAAAGTTAGTGTCAATGTTACATTTGATGACACTAAACTTCCAAGTATACAATCTGCTGATTCATCTGAGTCTCTGAAGTTTGACAACTATCCAGACTCTGATTCAGATGATGATATTCCACCTGAGGTTGCAACAGGAGATGACAACAATGTTAATGATCCAGGCAATGGTGGAGGAAATGGCAATAATGCTGGAGATTCCACTGATGCCAGTGGTGGATCATCAAGTCAACCTGGCAACAACTCAGGGGGAGCTGATGGATCAACTAGTCACACATTTCAGCTTAATGATAATACTGCTGAATCATCAAGGACACAACTTCCAAGGGAAAGGATTTGGAGCAGAGATCATCCCTTTGATCTGATTATTGGTGATCCTGATGTTGGTGTAAGGACTAGAAGTGCTACGACAAATGAATGTCTATTCTCTGGGTTTCTATCTCAACTAGAACCAAAGAAAATAGAAGAAGCACTTGCTGATCCTGATTGGGTTCTTGCCATGCAAGAAGAACTCAATCAATTTGAGAGACAAGAAGTCTGGGCCCTGGTTCCAAGACCAAAAGGAAAATCTACAATTGGAGCTAGATGGGTCTTCCGTAACAAGTTAGATGGTGATGGCATTGTTGTGAGAAACAAAGCCAGACTGGTTGCAAAAGGTTATTCTCAGGAAGAAGGAATTGATTACGATGAAACCTATGCTCCAGTTGCTCGTCTTGAAGCCATCAGAATATTTCTTGCATTTGCTGCACACTCCAACTTCAAGGTATACCAAATGGATGTGAAAAGTGCATTTCTGAATGGAAAGCTAGAAGAAGAAGTATATCTGGAACAGCCCCTGGCTTTGAAAATCCAGAGTTTGCTGATTTTGTATACATCCTATTCAAAGCTGTCTATGGACTCAAGCAGTCACCAAGGACATGGTATGACACTCTCTCTGAGTTTTTAATTGAAAACAATTTTACTAGAGGTGTCATAGACAAAACTCTCTTTTACAAATTGCATGATAAGGATATGATATTTGTACAAATATATGTTGATGATATTATATTTGGTTCTACTAACGATAACTTGTGCAAGAGATTTGCTAAGTTAATGCAGAGTAATTATGAGATGAGTATGATGGGTGAACTGTCTTACTTCCTTGGTCTTCAAGTAAGCCAAAAGGAAGATGGAATATTCATTTGCCAATCCAAGTATGTCAGAGATCTTCTTCGAAAGTTCAATCTAGAAGACTCTTCACCGGCAAAGACACCCATGGCCACTGCCACAAAGCTTGACCAGGATAAATCTGGTAAGAAAGTTGATATCACAAGCTATCGAGGTATGATTGGCTCTCTACTTTATCTTACTGCAAGTAGACCAGATATCATGTTTGCAACATGTTTGTGTGCTAGGTTCCAAGCTGATCCTAAGGAATCACATCTTATAGCCGTCAAAAGAATCTTTAGATATCTTAAGGGTACACCTGGTTTAGGTATTTGGTACCCTAAGAATACTGGTTTTGACTTAACCGGCTATACAGATTCTGATTATGCAGGATGCAGGATTGATAGGAAGAGTACGTCGGGAAGCTGTCAATTTCTAGGACGTCGGTTGGTTTCCTGGTATAGCAAGAAGCAGCACTCAGTGTCTACCTCTACTGCTGAAGCTGAGTATATAGCTGCTGGTAGCTGCTGTGCTCAGATCTTGTGGATCAAGAACCAACTGAATGATTATGGTGTTGTAGTAAACAAAATTCCTATATTTTGTGATAATACAAGTGCCATAGCCATTTCCAACAATCCGGTTCAACATTCAAGAACCAAGCACATTGATATCAGGTATCATTTCATTCGAGAACATGTCATGAATGGTACAGTGGTGTTACATTTTGTACCCACGACTGAGCAAATTGCTGACATCTTCACTAAACCACTGGATGAATCCACTTTCTCTAAGCTGGTTTGTGAGTTAGGGATGTTAAATATGACATAGTTCTCTTGTATATATTTTTCATATGCATTATATGTTTTTATATATTTTTGTGAATTCTCTGTATAATTATATCTATATTATTAGATTTTATGTGATTTTCTGTATATTATCTGATAAAATTCTGAGTAATTATGCATGTTTGTATTTTAGTCTGTAATTTTCTAAGTGCTCATACACTCCCCTGTATTATTCCCTAAGCATTTAGATAATTATTTGTAATTATTTTGTATTTTTCAAAATTAATTAAGCATAAATATTTGATTTTAAGTTAATTCATCTTTTTGAATTAGAGTTAAAGTCATAAGTATTTATATTTAATTAAAGTTGAAATTTACAAAAAAAAAATTTGTGTAATTAATAGTATTGTTCTTATTGTAGATTTTTGATTTTAATTGCAAAAAGTTTTATCTTTTAAATTAATCAAAAATCATATTATTATTATTATTATTTGTTTTTCTTTTAGACAATTATATTGTCTACTGATTGGCTCGGCAAGACAATCTCACATTGTCTTGCTGAACCGGTTTCTCAGTTTATTTCTATTAAATCAAACAAAAACTCGGCAAGACAATTATTTTGTCTTACCGAGCCTATCCCTTTATTCGTCTTTTTGTATCTGTAAGACAATTATAATTGTCTTACAGACACGTGACTTGTCTGCCTAGATAAATCTCGGCAAGACAATCTTACATTGTCTTACCGAGACTCAATTCACGTTTGTCTTGCTGGTTGAATATATTTGTCTCAAGACAATTCGAGCAAGACAATCTCGTTTGTCTTGCCCGTTGCCTTCATCTTCTCCATCACGCATATACACACAATACACACACTCTTTCGACCTCGTTTTTCAAGTTTTAGAGATAAAAACTTGCTCGGTTTCGTGTTTCAAGCCTTTGTTGCTTGCTGTGTTACTCGACTTTCGTTGAATCGTGTCGAAGCTCTGCCAAAATCAAACTGGGTTTGTGTGTTCTTGAGTAACTCGATCGTTTTGGTTGATTTGATTCTGGGTTTGATCGACTTACTGGACCATATATCTGTATTCGGCTGTTGAATCCGTAAATCGAAAGTATCCGTGGTTGATTTAGGGTTCTTGGAGTGATTTGGGGCTTTTCTAATTTAAGGGCTTGTTTGGCTTGTGTTAATTTGAATTTGAGGTGTTTAATCTTAAGGCTGCGTTTGGCTAATCTAAATTATCTGGGACGTAAGGCCGTGTTTGGAATTCTAGCTTGTGGAGTTTAATTGTTTAGTGCCATTTAAGTTAATTAACTTTTAATTCGATAATATTTTAATATTTCGAATTATTAATTAATTAATCAAGTTTAATTATAAGTTGAAATTTGCGAGACATTTGAGAATTCACATTTAATTTGAAAAAAAAATTCTCGCTTAATTCAATTTTTAATTATTAAAAAAAAATGGCCGGAGAATTCGTGGTTGCTGAGACTAACTACTGTGCCAGCCTTAATCCCGATGACTGTTCTGATAGATTCCGGACTTGGGTCAGATTTCTTTCGAGACAGAGTTTAGTCAGTACAGCAATGACAGCAGATATTCCGATTAAGCTGCAACCTCTTTTTGACTTCTACTCAAATGCTGTCAATTCTACAACCCTGGAAAACTACAAGATAATAGGGGATTTACCTAACCGGAAGAGGATTGTAATCACTGTCGATGATGTGAACCGGATCTTAGGACTTCAAAGGGACAATTTTGAGCCAGATCCCTCAGAGGATGAATTGAGACAGTTCTTTCAGGATATTCACTATCAGGGTCAGATTTTTCTCCCGAAGATGTCAAAGGGAAATCTGAAAGCTGAATGGGATGTGTTCTTTGACACCCTTGCCAAGGTGTTTGCTCCCACAAATAGAAAGAATTTTGGAAATATATCTTCAATGCTGCAGATCTTTGGATTCAGCATAGCTTACAACCGTCGAATCAATTTTGGGAAGATATTGCTGAGGGAGATTATCAGGAAGATGGGGTCTGTTTCACAGAGATCAATTCAGAAGAATGACAAAGTTGAATGCTTCTATCCCAGATTCCTGATGTTGTTTATGAATGATAAGATGAATGCTGATGATAGGCACATGTACATCGATTCTCCTGTTGTTCCTATTCAGAGGACATGTGCCAAGATCCAAACTAGGCTGGTTAACAAGAAAAAGCATGACAATGTACCACTTGTGGTGACTCCATTCATGCTCGAGCAATTCAGTGTTCCTTTTCAGCCTGTACAAGTTCCAGAACCACTACAACAGCAACAATATCAATCACAACAACAACAAGCTCAACAACAAGAACAACCGCAACAACAATCACCTCCTCAAAACTATCAACCACTTCAATTACTCCAAGACTACCAATCATCCAGCCAATCCTCACATTACTCTCCCTACAACCCTCCTTACAATTCACCACAACAATCACCTCACCAATCTGATTACAATTCTCCTCACCAATCTCAACATCAATCCCCTCCACAATACAACTTCTTTCCAGACCAACAAGCCTCCATTCTTCCCTCTCAATCTGAACCAATACCTTCACCTACACATACACATACCATTCCTCAACCACAATCAACTTCTCAGCCACTGCCTGCTGATTCTGCTGTCAATCCAGAGCTACAGGACTTCAGGACAGATTTACAGGTAGCTCAGGTACTTTCTAATCTCACTGATACCTTTAATATTGATATTGCAGATTTTGATTGTGATATTGGATTTGATTTCCAGACTCCCAGCATTGAACCTGTCAACACCCAGGTTCATATCCAAGCTGATGTTTCCACTTCAACTACTGATTCTTCTTCAAACACTTCAAACAACACTACTTCTACACCAGTTGTTCGAAAGGTAGCCCGGAAACGGAGTGGGAGTGCAATTCTGAGAGAACCCGCAGCTCTGTCTCATAAGAAGCAAAGGGTGGCAGAACCGGAGACAACTGCAGCCACATCCATTTCCTCCCAAAAGGATTTGGACACTGACATGGTAAATATACAGTCTCTAGATTCATTCTCTCCACAGAATGCATTTATTGAAATTGGCCGTCCGACCGCGGTATCCTGTAAAGAGTCAAGCACACAACTAGCACTCACGCTAGTAAACACTGAACCTGTGTCTTTTGATTCTTCACTTAGAGAGAGCACAGAATTTCAAAATATGTTATATGAAAATCTTTCTGATCACTCTTTCTTTTTGGATCAGGATCTACTTGGCAACCTGCAAGTACATCCGCCTTCACAGGCATTCGGAGGACAATTTGTTTCTTCACCTCCTACAGTTCCATCTCAGGGAACTATGGTTGTATATACAGGTACTGGTGACGGTGTGACAAACACGAGTGAAATCAGGCAAACACCGAGCGAAACACATGCACGAGAGGATAGTGAAAAATCTTTGAGTGTTCGTGAGGTGAGTGCACACACCAACACAGATCTGCTACAGGAACAAATGGCTGCTCTGAGAGCTGAGATTGCAAGGTTAAATGCTGAGAATGCCAGATTCAAAAGTGGAGAGTTGGTGACTCTAAAAGAAAAGGCTGGTGATCCTTCTTTCTCTTCCCTCAAACAGGAATTAGATGCTCATGTCAAGGGTATTCACTCTAGGATGGACAAATTTGATACAACTCCGGAGCTCTGTTTGACGAAGCTTGACAACTTGGAGCAAACTTTGGCTCAAGTTGTTCAACACTTAAAGATCAATCCGTCAACATCTCAGTCTACTCCAGAGGATCCCTCAACTAAGGGGGAGAAGGATAAGGATGACAAAGATAAGGATGACAGCAATGCTGGTGGTGGTGGCAATGGTGGTGACAAGGGGGGTGATACTGATAGGGGTGATAAGGGTGGAGTAGGAGCAAGTGAAAAGGACTCTTCTGCAGCTAGCAAGTCTAAAGGCAAAATGCCTGAAACTGAGAACATCTTCACTAATCAGGATTATGACAACATTCCTGAGGATGTTGATGATGATGATGCATTTGACTCTGCTTATTTTGAAGCTGAGGAAGAAGGTCGTTTCGAGGAAGGCTTTCTTTTCAATGAAGATCAGTCTGTAGATCCTGAGCACATGGAAAAGGTCAAGATGTTCAAAGCTCAACATGAAGCTAGCAAAGCAAAGCTTCAGGAACTACAGAAACTGGTAGATGAAAAGAGGACAACTGATGTGTTGGTCAAGCTGGAGAAACAGAAATTGTGGGATGCTAAGTGCAAGGAAAAGAGAGAGGATATCTCCAGAAAAGTTGGTGAAAGCTGGGATATTGCAAGGCAAATCCTCTCTAGACCTCAAAGGGAACCTTTCAATGATGGTAAATTCAAATCCTTCATTTATGACCTGAGAGAGGCTAACCCTAATGAAGATATGTTTATGCGTGCTCTTGCTCTCGAGTTAGAATATATAACTATTGGTGTCAAGAATCTTCTCAATGAATGGGAGATCATTATTTCTACTCAGAGAAACGGAATATTCAGGGTTTCAATTGATTTATTCAAGTTTCTATCTCTAACTGAAATCTGGGTGATTCGTAACAAGATCAGACGCAGTTCAAATCTGAATGAACTCCTTCGTGACAAACTTATGGATTGTGCTATTCATAACAGTCCACAAGTTGTCAGAAAGCCTTACTGTGTCAAGTTCATTCACGAGAGAAAATTTGGAACCTTCTACCTGGACCACCAACATCTTCTTAAGTATGATGTGAGTCAGTTGGTTCTTGTATCTACAATTCTACGTACCAAGGGCTTCGCTACTAAGGCCAAAGCTGATGCTGATACTGAGATTGTGAACTACTGCACAAGGAGAAATATTCAGCAATACTTCAGGAAGATGAAGTATATCAACCAATCTCAGCCAGCAGATTTCATCGAAGACCCTGTGGATATTGAGGTTCAATATTATCTCTCATTGGCTCGTGAAAGAAAGAAGCGTGGAGAATCCACTGCAGCTGAAGAGCCTACTCAGAATGAGCTTTCTACTCCAATCATTCACTGTTCAGATGCAGAGGAAGGAGAAGTCACTCGTTCTGAGTGAATAGATTGATTAGGATATTTTGTTAGATATGTTCAAGGAACATCCTTTTGTAATCTATTATGAATATGGTTTAATGTTCAATGCAAGCCATAAACTTTTGCTATTTACATTCCATTGTTTAAATCTTTGTCTTATCTGTTAGTTGAGTTATCCTCTAGGAAATTTGCATGTTATGTTAACAAACAAATAGGGGGAGATTGAAAGGCATATGTTCAGCCTATTTGTATTTAAAGAGGTACAACTCAATTCAGATAAGAAAGCTCAGTAAATAGCAAGTCAACGGAATCCGTACGAATAACGTCAAATGATTTATGGGAATTATATGTCAGATAAATTCCAGGATGCTGCTGCACACCACTGAAAGAAGTTCATTAATATGTTCAAGCCTCAGTGCACAAATAATCTTTTGTGGCACGTCCAGGATTTCAGAAGACATAAAGTTCCTATACTTTATTTTATCAGAAGATTCCAGTTAATGAAGAAGTACTTACAAGACGAAGACTCGACGAACAAATCAAATTCTCAATGTTTATTTGACAAAGAATATTTGAGTTAACTAGATACAGATGAACCAGACAGTGCATCTGTGTATCAGTTATTCAAATTGAATATTTGAAGTCAAGCAGAGTTGGTGGTTCGTTCGTTCGACTGATCAAGACGGAGTTATTAATGTTTAAAGAAGACGGGAAGCAATTCTACTGAAGAATGGGTGATTTAATATTTAATAGATTATTATTTCACTTCTCAAATAATTAAATTAATTATGTAATTTATTTGTTAAATTAATTCAATCTCGAATTAATTTAATTTATGAATTTATATGATTAAATTAATTAAGTGGATAATTTTCTATTTAAATATAATCTACAAATTACAATCAATCATCCACTCAAGCTCAGCAAGACAATCAAAATTGTCTTACCGAATATTTCAGCTGTCAAGACAATCAAAGATTGTCTGACCGAATGATTGTCTGGAAGACAATGGCTGTGGCTTCCAAGACAATCTAAGATTGTCTGACCGAATGGTTCTCAGCAAGACAATCAAGATTGTCTGCCCGAGAATGCTCTGCCAAGACAATCTTATATTGTCTGACCGAATGCAATCTGCCAAGACAATTAGGCATTGTCTGACCGAGATAAATTGTCTGCAAGACATTCTGTGACTTCCCAGACAATCAAAGATTGTCTGACCGAATGAAGATCAGCAAGACAATCTGAGATTGTCTGACCGAATGGAAATTGTCTGACCGAGCTCTGTATTGTCTTGCTAGCCTTAAAATTGTCTTTCTGCCATGCTTTTGGCTTGCTAGGCAATTGTAATTGTCTTGCCCTTGCTAGATTGTCTTTTCTACTTGCAATTGTCTTGTCTTTCAATTGTCTTACAAGTACAAATGCTTTGCCTATAAATATGGCATTGCATCCTTCATTATAAGTGTTCATTCACTTTGTAATCAAAGCATTTGTAAAGCTTTCAAGTTGTTCGTAACTTGCTTGATCGTTATATCCACAGTTTTCTGTGCTTTGATAACCCGGTTGTTTTAATCACTAAATCTAGAATATACCTTGTCGAATTTATTCTACGAACTTTAGTGGACATTAAAACTGAACCATTTTAATTATATAACGACTTCAAACATTGTTATATTAATTAATTAAAATCTGATTAACAAATCATATTCAATCAGATTCACTTCCGCGACGATTTGGTACTGATTGTATTCAACCCCCCCCCTTCTACAATCATATCTGGACCTAACAGGTTTCGTACTCGAGCGCATTAGTTATCAGATTTACTATGGGCCAAAGGCCATATTATGATTCAGTTATCCTTAATAAAAGGCCTAGAGCCACTCTTTTCTCCATACAAAGATATGTGTGATGTATTTTTAATATCAGGCGCGCCCACCAGATTCTGTGGAAGACGCGCCCTCCCCCCTGTCCATTTAATAGGGGTTGCTCGGAGAATGATGGCTTAATAATCATGAGTTATGAAAACAAGAAAAACATTACATTAGACGCGTTCCCATGGATGTGTGGAGGCCGCGCCCCCTCTTCACTTGAACTTTCTGTGTGAAATAATGGCTTAAAAGTAGATGAACTATCCAAAGAGATACAGGAGTTAGAGAGGCGCGCCCTCCCCCACCATTCATAAGACAAATCACTTGGGGAGTAGTGCGAACATAACTTTCATGCAAAGTAAAGCCAAGTGAAATTATTACCCGTGAGGACGCCTCCTCCGGAAGACGGCGCATTAATCTATTTGGCATAGAATATAATTGTCTTTAAAGAAGGTTTAAGAAGGTTATGTTTCCCTAAGTAGCAATCGATAGGCGTCCCCGAGCGGAGGACGCCCCCCCCCCCCATGCCAATAATATCCTGAGAGGAAGGGCGCGACCCACTCCGTGTTAAAAAAGAGTAATTTATCTTCCGCTCAGAAAATGCAGGAGCATGACTTTCATCTTTGAGTAAAAGGTTAACATACGGCAGGACGCGCCCACTCGGGAAAATCTCGTCCTTCCCCTGCCTTGTCGTTTAGATTATTATGTGATTATAAACACGAAGGCATGAAAGAAAGTGATAAACAAGAGACTGTGCAAAACGCAATTAGAAGTTTAGGGCGCGCCCCATAAAACAAAGTAATTATTAATTACAATCTGCAAGGTTTTACAGAGGGCCTGCTCCTCGAAATATCTAGAACATTCATTGTTTGATACAAGGCTGGATTGAATAGTAACATAAGTTAAGGATCAGACGCGTCTTCTCCCTGATGGCCGCCCTCCTGGCGCGCTGTTCCTTCGGTTGCCTCCTTGGCCAGGGTGGCCTCCAGTTCTGCCTTCTTGGCCGCCATCAGCTCAGGATGCTCCTATGGGAACTTAGCCATGAAATCTGCTGCAGTTTTTCCAAACTTGGGAAGCCAATCATAATGAGGCTCCCCAGAGAGAAACGTAGCAACGTAGCTACATACACCCTCGAAGAAGGACGCGCCCTCCACTTTGTCCTTTTCCTCCACCAGACTTTGGTTGGTGGATTCAAGGGTGGAGTTCGCCTTCTTGAGATCAGTGATTTCCTTCTTAAGGCGCGCCTTCTCGGAAGCTAGGCTCTCCTCAGCTGTTTTCTTGGAGCTTTCGGCTGCCTGCAGCGCCTTCTCCTGCTTCTTAGCCTCTTTCTTCAGCTGGGAGATCTCCTTCTCCAAGTTTGAGAGACGCGTCTCCTGAGCCACCTTGGCATTCTCCCGGTCCATGTTGTGGACCAACATCTCACAGCTAGCCTTCAGGATCCAGGCATCTTTGTCTGCATCAGACTTGGCGCGCCATGCTCTTAATTCGTCATCAGAAGCAATAGACGCGCCTATCTCACCTAGAGCCTTAGTGGAGAGGCTGGTGGAGGACTGTTGCTTCTTCACTGCCCTGTGCTTCTTTGGGCCTCTGGATTCCTCCAGGGTAGGGTTTGTCTTGTCACCCTGCTTTTGGGAGTCAAGGAAGGACGCGCCCCGCTTTGATCCTAAGGGTTGAGAGGACGCGCCCTCCCCTATGTTTAGCTTTGTTCGGTTAAGAAAAGTGGGAACGTTTGCCATATCTGCGTGGAAACAATGAAAACACGTTAGATGTACAGAATTGGCAGAACGGCGAAACAGGTTAAAATTATACATATAGGAAGAATAAGGTGCAGTCCAAAAGTAAACATGTTAGAGCATGTAAGCACAAGGAGGAGAGGACGCGTCCTCAGAATAAAATAAGGATGAGGCGCGCCGTATAATACCTTGGTCAGATAAATGATCAGGGCTTGGCTCCCTGGATTTTTCTTTAGAAAACCTATGTTTTCTATCTGTAAGAGGCCTACCATCTCTAAACACTTTGAACCCAACTTTGGTCCCTATATTAGGAGAAAGAAAACCAGCCCTGACCAGGTTTGGGGTGGTAACAAGAAGGGTCATGTTCTTCCTCTCGTGAGGAAGATTCAAGATATGCTGTACCCTCTCCAAGGCCTCATTCTCTAAGGAGGGCATCCCTCGCTCAACTGAATAAAATAAAAGTTGAGTCAGTAAAAGAGGTGGTGACAATTGGAAGGACGCGTCCTATAAGGGGACGAGCTAACCTGGGGAAATGTTGAATTGCGTCCTAACCCTCTTGACGTCATAAACATAGAAGAAGGGTTCTTTCCACTTTTTGATGTGGGAGGCGCGCCCTTCGCTAAATCCCTTATTGTTATGCTGTTTCCTGACTACAAGAAAGAAGTAACCTAGTGAACTTCTTGTTAGGCGGAAAAAATAGCTGAGTTCCTCCATGGAAGGCGCGTCGTACCCCTCGTCCTTATAAAGGATAAATAGTCCGGCTGCCAGCTTATAAGAGTTTGGGGACAGCTGGATAGGCGCAACATCGTACCATTCGCAGATGGCTTCAAAGTACTCATGAAGAGGCGCGCCCACCCCTAAACTGACGTGCCGGGGAGTCAGAACAAGGCGGGGAATCCTGTAATTCCCTATGTCAAAACGATGGGCCCTCATCTCCTCGAGAGGCACCACGGCTGTTCCTTTCTGCTCGTAGTATGCCATCGTCCATTCTAACTCTTCCCAAGAAAGAGTTGAGGGTTGATCTACACAGCTCAGTTTTCCTTTGCTTTTTTTTTTATCTCTTCAACCATCTTAGAAGAGAGTTCCATATCCTCATAATCAGACCAATTTACGTCCTCTTCCCATTCCTCTATTTTTGGATGAGAATAGGGTTCAGGGGAAGGTGGAGGAGATGGGGGGATCCTGGGTGCTCTGCTTTGGGACGCGCCCTGGGAGGAATCTTCATCAGCTGTGTCCTCACTGGCTTGGTGGGATGACGCGCCTTCTTTCCCCTTGTCTGAAAGCTCGTAGTTCAAATCATCCTTGTCGCTAGACGAAGAAGAAGAGGTGCTGATAAGTGGTATTTATACACACTTATAGGCCTTCATTTCCACTTAAATTGGTTGGTTGTACTTAAGTGTTTAGTGTCTTTTGATGTGTTTTTATTGTTTTTCTGTGCAGGTCACGAGTTGAGGTGATGAAGTGATTTTCTATCATTTTAGGTTGGTTTTGGTGCATTATTTGCAAGAATAGAGAATTGTGGATTCATCACGACTTGGGATTTTGTGGGTATATCTTCTACAAACCCTCACGAGAGCACACTCGTCCACTAGAGCTATCTAGGGGTTTAAAGGGCTTGTTGCATGTGCTAAATGCAACCGTGATCACCTACGGAAGTGGTACTAGAGCGAGGAAGGACATGCACGCGAGAACGAGCTGAACACGAAGAATCAGGGCTGCCATGACAGACAGTAGCGCGCCCGCGCTACTTGTTAGCGCGCCCGCACTACCTTCTGCTGCCACTAGCGCGCCTGCGCTAGTTTAGTGCGGCCGCGCCCAGCAGAAGTGCCCCGGGCCGATTTTTACAGCTTTTCTGACGGATTTTCGCAGCGGTCGAGGCCCGGTTGACTTGGTCAATGTAATTTAATTTCTCGTGTGTAAAACCCTAGCCTCGGGGAAGTAGTTTTAGTAGAGAACAATATCGTAGTTTCAGTTTAATCATTCAAGCACATTATCAGTTTGTATTAGATCATTCTTCGCGAGGAAGTGACAGTTTTGAGCGAGATCGTGAACATCAAATCTGTAACGTGTGATCTTTATTATTAATTCAAGCATTTTTATTCCGTTTAATTCTCGTAGTTTATTTATCATGTTTTCACTAGAACCCATGATGTCGATTAGTTCGATTGTGAACTAACCGCCTTCATGGGATTCTAATGGATTTATCGATGTAGTTTAGTAACGAGATTGTTTGATTGATTTTGTGGAGTACGTTGATATCTTTGCATGAGCCGTGCTTATTCTTCTTAGGAGCGTAGCTAACTTCTAAGTTGTTTGTTAATTCTTTCTGAAGCGAGAGTGGATGATTGAATTTAGAACTATGCCATGTAAACATAGGATTATGTGAATGAAGCATAATTTGTGGTAGACTTGAACTATTTTTATCACCCTGTGTAATCACGATAGACGACCTGTTATTAAACCTCTCTGCTTACACTACCGCTATAGAGATATAGGGTCTGAGCTTTGTTGGTGTCCATGAGATTTCTGTTTTAATTGCGGATTTTGATTGGTATGATATGTGTGCAACGAGAGTTGGCATGTATTACTTTCGTGTTGCTGATTAGGATCAACAGTCGCATGCTTATCAGTAATTTCAATTCTAGATGAATTCGATAATGAAGTTAGAATCCCATGTGTTTTCATATTCTGAATTTGATTAGTAAATTTAGTTATTAGTATAAAAGAACCCATCCTTGTTATTTGTCTTGGCAGTGAAAATTGATCATACATTGTTGCATAGGTGCGTATTCTTAATTCACCAGTCTCTGTGGGAACGAACAAATATATTACTTATGATCACGTGCGCTTGCGTGTAGATTTTTGCGAACAAGTTTTTGGCGCCGCTGCCGGGGACTCGGTGTTAATTAATTAGTTTATGTACTTGTCATCAGTGTGCATTAAAATTCACTGACTAGGATTCTATTCTCTTCTCACTTTTCTTCTTCTCTTTATTTCAGGTACTTGGATCGCGTTTATGCTAACACGTTCTCAAGCTCGTAAAAAAGCAATTGATTCATCTTCATCTTCTTCTTCTGATTCTGAAACAATGACAGAACCTGAAGCACAACCAGACAGTAAGGCATTGAAGGATTTCTCTATGCCAAAGATCGATGATATCCAGTCAAGCATTGTCAGGCCTGCAATCGCAGCCAAAGCCTTTGAAATCAAACCAGGAACTATTCAAATGGTCCAGAACTCGGTACAGTATGGTGGTTCTCCTACTGAAGACCCTAATATGCATATACGTAATTTTATAGAGATCTGTGACACTTTCAAATTTAATGACGTCTCTGATGAAGCTGTGAAGTTAAGGCTTTTCCCATTTTCACTGAGAGATAAGGCGAAGGGATGGTTACATTCTTTACCTTCTGGTTCTATTACCACATGGGAAGATCTAGCTCAGAAATTTCTCACTAAATTCTTCCCCATGGCAAAGACTGCTGCACTACGAAATGCTCTATCTCAATTCTCTCAACAATCAGGGGAAACATTCTGTGAAGCATGGGAGCGATATAAGGAGATGCTAAGAAAGTGTCCCCACCATGGCATGCCGGATTGGATGCAAATAAACAGTTTCTATAATGGTCTTGGACCTCAATCCAGACCTATGCTTGATGCTGCTTCTGGAGGTGCGTTATGGGCTAAAAGTTATGAAGAAGCTTATGATCTTATTGAAATGATGGCGGCTAACGAATATCAGAACCCTACTCAAAGACTTACTCAAGGGAAGGTAGCCGGAATTCTTGATCTTGACACGTCTACAGCTATTGCTGCTCAACTTAAGGCTCTCACGATGAAAGTCGATTCTCTGGCTCACCAAGGAATTCAACAGCCAATCTCAATTTGCGAATTATGTGCTGGTACTCACTCTACTGATCAGTGTGCCATTTCTAGTGAATCAGCACAATTTGTGAGCAACTTTCAGAGAGGTCAACAGCCTGCGCCAGCTACTTACCATCCTAACAACCGAAATCATCCGAATTTCAGCTGGAGTAATAATCAGGGTTATAATCAGCCTTAACAAGGATTTCAACAGGGACCTAAACAGTATAGTCAGGCTGGAACTTCACAACAGTATGCACCTAAACAGCCTTATCACCCACCGGGATTTCAGAATCATGGGCAAGCAGCTAACGAAAGGTCTGACATGGAAGAACTAAGACTCATGTACAAGAGTCAGGCAGTAACGTTGAAGGCTTTGGAGACACAAGTCGGTCAGTTAGCTAATGCTTTATTAAGCAGACCACAGGGGAATCTCCCGAGTGATACAGAGGTACCAGGTAAGAGGGACCCTAAAGAGCAAGTCCAATCTATTACGCTAAGATCTGGAAAAACTACAACAGGGCCAACCTCAATATTAGTGCAGAATCAGGATGATGAACAGCGAGAAATTCCAGCAGAACTTCCTTCGAATACAATTGGCATAACACCTACTGTTGAAATGGATAAGGCTATCCCTACAGCTGCTCCGGTGACAAAGCCATCATATCCACCACCTCCGTTTCCTAGGAGGTTAAAGAAACAGCAGCTGGATAAGCAATTTGGTAAATTTCTTGAAGTTTTCAAAAAGCTTCACATCAACATTCCATTCGCAGAAGCACTTGAGCAAATGCCTAGCTATGCTAAATTCATGAAGGGTATTCTTTCAAAAAAGCTAAAGCTCGAGGAGCTAGAGACAGTAGCTTTAACGGAGGAATGTAGTGCTGTGCTTCAACAAAAATTACCACCGAAGCTTAAAGACCCGGGAAGCTTTACTATCCCTTGCACTATTGGGAAGCTCTCTTTCGATAAGTGTCTGTGCGACTTGGGAGCTAGCATCAATCTGATGCCTCTATCTATCTTCACACAACTTGGTCTGCCAGAGCTCAAGCCAACAAACATGTCTTTACAACTAGCTGATCGTTCGATCACATATCCGAGGGGTATAATTGAAGATGTGCTAGTCAAGGTTGATAAATTAATATTTCCAGCCGACTTCGTGATTCTTGATTTTGAAGAAGACAAGAGAATTCCTATAATCTTGGGTAGACCCTTTTTAGCCACCGGGCAAACTTTGATCGATGTACAAAAAGGGGAACTTACAATGAGAATACAAGACCAGACGGTCACGTTCAACGTATTCAATGCAATGAAATTACCAACTGATGAGGAATCTTGTTTCAGTATGGATGTACTTGATTCTACGGCAGAAACCAATAGCCAGCGGATTTTACAGGATGATGTATTGGAAGCAATCCTTACCAATGATGAGGAATTGGATAGTGAAGAAGAATTGGAAGAAATCCATCATCTTAACTCATCACCTTGGCGAAGGAATTTTGAACCACCTGTCGAATCTCTTGGCTTGGAGGAACAAAAGGAAGATCATAAACCATTACAACCATCAGTGATCGAAGCACCAAAACTTGAACTTAAACCGCTACCGGATCACTTGAGGTATGCTTTTCTTGGTGAAAGTTCTACTCTTCCTGTTATTATTGCAGCTAACCTGTCAGGTGAAGAAGAGGAAAAGCTTTTGAGGGTGCTAAGGGAATTCAAAACAGCCATTGGGTGGACTATAGCTGATATAAAAGGAATCAGTCCATCCTTTTGTCAACACAAAATCCTCATTGAAGAAGGAAGCAAACCTTCAGTGGAACAACAGAGAAGGTTAAATCCTATCATGAAGGAGGTTGTAAAGAAAGAGATTCTTAAATGGCTCGATGCAGGTATCATATATCCAATTTCAGATAGCTCATGGGTGAGTCCAGTACAATGTGTGCCTAAGAAAGGAGGCATGACAGTAGTAGCTAACGAAAAAGGGGAACTCATCTCAACTAGAACTGTCACTGGTTGGAGAATTTGCATGGATTACAGAAAGCTGAATAAAGCTACAAGGAAGGATCACTTCCCTCTGCCTTTTATTGATCAGATGCTTGACAGGTTGGCTGGTCATGAATTCTATTGCCTGTTGGATGGGTATTCTGGCTATAATCAGATTGCTATTTCTCCGGAGGATCAAGAAAAGACAACCTTTACATGTCCTTATGGTACATTTGCATTCCGAAGAGTACCTTTTGGCTTATGCGGTGCACCAGCCACTTTTCAAAGGTGCATGATGGCAATATTCTCAGAGATGATCGGCATCAATGTGGAGGTATTCATGGATGATTTTTCTGTATTCGGAACATCTTATGACGAATGCCTCACGAATCTGAGAAAGGTTCTTAAGCGATGTGTGGAAACTAATCTGATTCTCAATTGGGAAAAATGCCATTTCATGGTGCAAGAAGGAATCATATTGGGACATAAAGTATCTGCCAAGGGACTGGAAGTTGATAAAGCGAAGGTGGAAACAATTAAAAATCTCCCTCCACCACTCTCAGTTAAAGGCATCCGAAGCTTCCTTGGTCATGCAGGTTTCTATCGGAGGTTCATCAAGGACTTCTCAAAAATTTCCAAACCTCTTTGCAATCTGTTAGAGAAAGACATTCCATTCAAATTTGATGAGGAGTGCTTGGAAGCATTTGAAATTTTGAAAAAGAAGTTGACATCAGCACCTATCATCACTGCACCTGATTGGAGTAAACCATTCCAATTAATGTGTGATGCCAGTGATTATGCTGTAGGAGCTGTACTAGGCCAGCGTACAAGTAATGTGTTTCATGTTATCTATTATGCCAGCAAAACATTAAATGATGCACAATTGAACTACACTACTACTGAAAAAGAACTTCTAGCTATTGTCTTTAGCTTTGAGAAGTTCAGGTCTTATCTTCTTGGAACAAAGGTAGTGGTATACACTGATCATGCAGCCATTCGGTATCTCATTTCAAAGAAGGATTCCAAACCAAGGCTAATTCGTTGGGTTCTATTACTCCAAGAGTTTGATGTAGAAATAAAAGATCGGAAGGGCACAGAAAATCAGGTAGCAGATCATTTATCCCGACTAGAAGATCATAGCAAACAAACTACCGACAACACTCTCATTAATGAATTCTTCCCAGATGAACAGTTGTTTGGAGTTGAGGCAGAAGAGCCATGGTTTGCTGACATTGTAAATTATCTGGTAAGTAAGGTTGTTCCTCCAGAATTCTCTTATGCTCAACGCAAGAAATTCCTTCACGATGTGAAATGGTATATTTGGGATGAACCCTTTCTGTTTAAACAAGGAGTCGATCAGATTCTCAGACGGTGTATTCCTAATAATGAAGTTGAGGGAGTTTTGCGCGAGTGCCATTCCACTGGTTATGGGGGCCATTATAGCGGAGAGAAGACAGCAAAGAGGGTACTACAAGCAGGTTTTTACTGGCCAACTCTGTTTAAGGATGCTCATCAGTTTGTTTTGGGGTGTGATCGATGTCAACGTACAGGTAATATTTCTAGGAGGAATGAAATGCCTCTTAAAATGCTTTTGGAAGTCGAAATATTTGATGTTTGGGGTATTGAATTTATGGGACCGTTCGTTTCGTCTTGCAACAACCAGTATATTCTATTAGCAGTTGATTACGTATCTAAATGGGTGGAGGTGAAAGCCTTACCTACAAATGATGCCAAGGTGGTCTTGCAATTTCTTCAAAAACAAATCTTTACCCGTTTCGGAGTCCCTAGAGTCATTATCAGTGATGAAGGCTCTCATTTCTGCAATCGGAAATTCACAACCTTGATGACGAGGTATAATATCAATCACCGGGTTGCTACTGCTTATCATCCTCAAACGAATGGTCAAGCTGAAGTGTCTAACAGAGAGATCAAACGCATATTAGAGAAGGTGGTTAACCCTTCTAGGAAAGACTGGTCCTTGCGATTAGACGAGGCTGCTTGGGCTTATCGAACAGCTTACAAAACACCATTGGGTACTTCTCCATTTCAGTTAGTGTTTGGGAAAGCTTGTCACTTACCAGTAGAATTGGAACATAAAGCTTATTGGGCACTAAAGAAGTTGAATTTCGATTTACAATTAGCTGGAGAGAAACGCATGATTCAACTCAATGAGTTGGAGGAGTTCCGCCTCCGTGCTTATGAAAACAACAAACTCTACAAAGAGAAGGTGAAAAGATTGCATGATCAGCGGTTGATACAAAAATCTTTTGTGGTAGGACAATTGGTTCTATTGTATAACTCTCGGTTGAAGTTGTTTCCAGGGAAACTCAAGTCACGCTGGTCGGGACCGTTTACAGTCAAGACGGTATTCCCCCACGGTGCGGTAGAAATCTATGCCAAATCACCGGAGGAATCATTTAAAGTTAATGGTCAACGGTTGAAGCCTTACTTTGGCGGAAATGTGAATCGTGAGGTACAAACCACGATTCTTCAATCGGAAGCGGATTAATTCAGGACTTCACGTCGAGCTAACGACGTTAAACAAGCGCTTCGTGGGAGGCAACCCACGCATTGGAACCATTTTGTACCGTTGTAAACCTCAAAAACACAAAAATCGAGAAATTTTGGCCCTGGGTGTCAGACACTAGCGCGCCCGCGCTAGTGTCCAGCGCGCCCGCGATAAGTGAACAGCGCGCCCGCGCTATACTTAGCGCGGCCGCGCTACTGACTGCCCAGGACCCCGAATTTCTCACCAAAAATATTTTATTTTCCGTTTTTAAAAGCCCACAATCCTAATTTTGCATGCCTAGCCCGAAATATATCCTCCATAACCCTAACTCAGCTCTCAAATCCCTATATAAACACAAAACCCATCTCCAATTCCTATTCTAATTCTATAAACCCTAATTATATATATACACATCCATACACACAACCTCCATCAAATCTCTCAAACCCACTACACATAAACCTCTTGCAACTCTAAATCTCTACCAATGGCACCCAAAAGAGCCCGAAGATCACAAGGACCAAGCACCCAAGCCCCTGCATCTAGCGATTCTTCCTCGATGGGTGAGGTTGAGTTCACCTCCGATGGTGCAAGAAACGAGTTTCAACGGCTTATGAATAAGTCGATAGTCAAGGAGAGGGGATTCTTACCCACGGCGGAGGATGGTGAGCTTTTAAACATGATTCAAGAAAGGGGATGGGAGTCTTTTTGCGAGGCTCCGGAGGCGGTTCCCTTGGCTATTATTCGAGAGTTTTATGCTAATGCCAAGGAGAATCGCGATGGATTCACGGTGGTGCGAGGAATTCGTGTGGATTATAGTGCGGAGGCGATCCGTAGAGTGATTGGGGGGCGTGCCAGGCGCCGTAATGAAGAAGATTGGGTTGTTGAGAGGATTGGGCGTGCCAAACGCCGGTTTGATGACGATCCGGTTGATCTTGAGCGGTTGGTGTATGACATGTGTGTGCCGGATACGAATTGGAAGATGACTGCACCGCCTTTGCCGGCACATGTTTCTTTTCCCGCAGCCGCGTTGAACCGGTATGCGAAGGCGTGGAATGCCTTCATCTGTGCTAACATCATGCCATCTTCACATGGGCATGAGGTGACAGTGGATAGAGCTATTCTGCTCTTTGGGATTGTCTCGGGCAAGTATATTGATCTGGGACATGTTATTCATCAGGGGATGCTGAGGTTCTTACAGGGAGGAACCACTGGTGCCATTCCATACGGCACAATTGTTACGAAGCTCTGTCGATCAAGCGGTGTTCGTTGGCCAGCCAACGAGCAATTACAGTTGCCAGCAGCACCTATTGATCATTCGGCGATCAGTCGGATGACGGAGTGGGATGGAGGAGTTCCCCACCCTCGAGGCCTCGGGTACTTATATGATGAGATGCCAGGGGGACGTCCAGAGTTCATTAGGAGGGAGCGTACTAGAGCTTCTGGAGCTGGTACTTCACAGACGGAGAGGAGCTCCGAGCCGATGGGAGATGTTCATTACCGCCGATTAGCGAGACGGATGGACGCCATGCATGACATCCACCAGAGGTTTGCTTTTGACTTGACACAGGCTCTAGGTAGTGCTTTCCAGGCACAGGGGGTCACAGTTCAGTGGCCAGTATTCGGAGCAGGGATGCAGTATCCTCCACCTGATTCACCTCCAGCGGAGGAGGGGGAGGACTCGGACTCCGAGTAGGTATGTGGGTGCTCTAGCCTTTTTACCGCTTTCAATGGGGACATTGAAAATTTTAAGTTTGGGGGTGGTAATCTAAGGAAGAGTATATTATTATAATGTAGTTTATTATTGCATGTGTTAGTTAGTTCATGTAGTTCACGCTTAGAAGAGTATATTATTATAATGTAGTTAATTATTGCATGTGTTAGTTAGTTCATGTAGTTCACGCTTATTTTATTTTGCTTTGATTATTTCTCACGTTTTTTTTTATTTTTCTCATAATTTTTTTTATTTTACATGTTTAGTGGTAATTGTCGTAGTTAGTATCACGAGCATTTGCATGAATTATGAAGTTAAGCCAAGTTAATTGCCTATGATGAGTTATGTGCGTAGTTCTTGATTAGTAATTTCAATTGCAAGGCTAGGTCAGTACTTGGAAATTGCTTGTGTTGGAAATTGTAATTCACATATGTTCTTGAGATAGGATTTAGACGAAATTCCATGAATTCTAGGATTGAATTGAGCACCCTTCAGCTTAGGTCTGTAAATCTTAAGTTTGGGGGAACTGAGGGGTAGATATGCCTTTCTAAAAAAAAAAAAAAAAAAAAAAGAAAAAAAAAGTAGTAAATAAATTCACTAAAAAAAAAAAAAAAATAAGTGGTAGAATTAACTAGGTTGAGCTCATTAGTACTCGAGTAACTAAGTCTGAGGGGACTTTGTGCCTAACAACCTAAAGCCTTCGTGGTTTGGGATTGTTGACCCAACGCTCGCTACATGGGTACTAGTGCATAAATCTTTAGGGATCTCAACCATTGCACGGTTAAATAAATCACTAGAATAAAGTGAATAATTGGTGTGTGAAGTCTTGTGGTGTTCGTAACGCATTTACACTGCGAAGCGCTCTGACCTTAGACCGAGCAATGAATCACCAATGAAAAAAAAAATAAATAAATATATAGTGAATAAAATAGAAGGGTGTGGACATTCTTTGGGACCTTGGCTTTTAGTGGGACTTGAGTGACGGGGTGTTAGTTTTAAACTTTTACGATTCTTGATTGGGATTCTGTGGGAGTAGTAGTTTTTATCTTGTCTCAATAAAAGAGCATGCTTGCACACACGGGCACTCCACACTTGTAAATAGAAGAGTAATTGACTTAGTAGCGAGAGAGATGAAATTCGAGAACATTAGCACAATCTGAGGTATTATAATTGGCAAGGCGATTACTTCATAGTTCACTCATTCATAACGTAGTTGCATTCATGCATTGCATTGTATTATTGTATAGTGTCGTTGACGCTTGAGGACAAGCATCAGTTTAAGTTTGGGGGTGTGATAAGTGGTATTTATACACACTTATAGGCCTTCATTTCCACTTAAATTGGTTGGTTGTACTTAAGTGTTTAGTGTCTTTTGATGTGTTTTTATTGTTTTTCTGTGCAGGTCACGAGTTGAGGTGATGAAGTGATTTTCTATCATTTTAGGTTGGTTTTGGTGCATTATTTGCAAGAATAGAGAATTGTGGATTCATCACGACTTGGGATTTTGTGGGTATATCTTCTACAAACCCTCACGAGAGCACACTCGTCCACTAGAGCTATCTAGGGGTTTAAAGGGCTTGTTGCATGTGCTAAATGCAACCGTGATCACCTATGGAAGTGGTACTAGAGCGAGGAAGGACATGCACGCGAGAACGAGCTGAACACGAAGAATCAGGGCTGCCATGACAGACAGTAGCGCGCCCGCGCTACTTGTTAGCGCGCCCGCGCTACCTTCTGCTGCCACTAGCGCGCCTGCGCTAGTTTAGCGCGGCCGCGCCCAGTAGAAGTGCCCCGGGCCGATTTTTACAGCTTTTCTGACGGATTTTCGCAGCGGTCGAGGCCCGGTTGACTTGGTCAATGTAATTTAATTTCTCGTGTGTAAAACCCTAGCCTCGGGGAAGTAGTTTTAGTAGAGAACAATATCGTAGTTTCAGTTTAATCATTCAAGCACATTATCAGTTTGTATTAGATCGTTCTTCGCGAGGAAGTGACAGTTTCGAGCGAGATCGTGAACATCAAATCTGTAACGTGTGATCTTTATTATTAATTCAAGCATTTTTATTCCGTTTAATTCTCGTAGTTTATTTATCATGTTTTCACTAGAACCCATGATGTCGATTAGTTCGATTATGAACTAACCGCCTTCATGGGATTCCAATGGATTTATCGATGTAGTTTAGTAACGAGATTGTTTGATTGATTTTGTGGAGTACGTTGATATCTTTGCATGAGCCGTGCTTATTCTTCTTAGGAGCGTAGCTAACTTCTAAGTTGTTTGTTAATTCTTTCTGAAGCGAGAGTGGATGATTGAATTTAGAACTATGCCATGTAAACATAGGATTATGTGAATGAAGCATAATTTGTGGTAGACTTGAACTATTTTTATCACCCCGTGTAATCACGATAGACGACCTGTTATTAAACCTCTCTGCTTACACTACCGCTATAGAGATATAGGGTCTGAGCTTTGTTGGTGTCCATGAGATTTCTGTCTTAATTGCGGATTTTGATTGGTATGATATGTGTGCAACGAGAGTTGGCATGTATTACTTTCGTGTTGTCTGATTAGGATCAACAGTCGCATGCTTATCAATAATTTCAATTCTAGATGAATTCGATAATGAAGTTAGAATCCCATGTGTTTTCATATTCTGAATTTGATTAGTAAATTTAGTTATTAGTATAAAAGAACCCATCCTTGTTATTTGTCTTGGCAGTGAAAATTGATCATACATTGTTGCATAGGTGCGTATTCTTAATTCACCAGTCTCTGTGGGAACGAACAAATATATTACTTATGATCACGTGCGCTTGCGTGTAGATTTTTGCGAACAGGTGCCACGCTCCGAGGATGAAATGATTTGATAATATTTTCCCTTCCCCTTACGGGTAGGGACAGACGCGCCCTTAGGTTCCTCCAGCCAGTTCTCGAACGAAGAATCGTAGTCAGAAGGGCGACCACAGATGGTTTGTGAGCTGGTAACTTCGTTTGTGGGGGCATTGGGGGTGATGGCATGAGGGGTTGAAGAATGAGAGGACTCCATGTCTCGTGTAAGGTTACGAGTAATTCTTTCTCTTTCTTCGTCAGAAAGGATATAGGATGGACGCGGTGGTGAGGGAGGAAACACCTCTGGGGGGGAAATGGAAATTCCCCGTCTCCTTAGGAAAAATCTGAATGGATGGAAGGGTGAGGACGCGCCCTCGTCTGCCAGCTGAAAGAAAACAAGAAAGGAACGGCTGTCAGGGCGCGCCGCTTGAAAATAAGATTAAGGAAACTGAGTGATTAGAGAAGGGCATAGAAAGGAGTAACGATTCAAGGATAGGAGAAGGCGCGTCTTGCAAATAGGCCGCGCCCTCTCATTGGATGGATGAATCTTGATGCAGAAAGGGTTACACAAGGAATATGTGCTACTAGGCAAGAAAATCAAGATGCACGTAGGGCGCGCCCAGAGTTGAAGGACGCGCCTTGAGCCTAGAAATGCGAATTTGCATTATACAAACACTCTCGCTATCCGGCTAAAGTAGATCTATTGGATCAAACAGTAATATACACACATATATATACACTATATAAAATTAAAGAACACGAAGAACACCATGGCAGTTCAAAAGACAGGTGCTCAGATCTGTTAATGTACAAGGCGAAAGGGGAAAAAGAAGGAAGGAAAATGTACCTTGGAAGTAGACGATTCGATTGGCCGGGATAGTTTCGCAGAAAGATGCCGGAGAAGCGGGTACGGTGTTCGGAAGATCTCAGTCGTCGGTGGTGAGAGAGAATTGTCTAAAAGAGATGAAGAGGATGAAGTAAGAATGGCCAGGGATATTTATAGGTGGGAGTGTACGGGGGACAGCTGTCCCTTTATTTTTGATTTTTATTTTTTCTGAAAGGTTGCAACGGTCTGGACGTTTCAAATTCCGTATGAGGATGAAGGTGAGCAGGGATTTGTGAGGGCGCGCCCTGCGGGGAATGCACGCCATGTTTTTAAACAAGGTGGGATGAAAGAAAAGGTAAAGGTTTCACAGGCATCTCCAATACCTATAAAACCTGTGGAGTACTTGTTATGGCCGTTTTTGTATATCACGTGAAGGAGAGGACGCGCCCTCCCCGGACATGACCCGGGAGGTGCGGTCTCCTGTCCAGTAAGAAGAGCATGAAGATAAGGAAGGGGAAGGACGCGTCTTCCCGTGAAGGGCGCGCCCCTTGGCCTGAAGCATAATTATGGAATATATGATGAGAGAGAGAATGAGTGAGTCTCCGTGACGACCCTTCCGAGGGATATGAAGACCAGTTACCAAGCATTTGGTAGTTATCAGGCTCATCTGATAGTTCTCGGGCTCATCCAGGCATGATCTACAATCCTCAATCCTGCTATCTGCCGAGTTAACCCTCGTGTGGGGGCTTGAGGTGATCATGATTCTTGAAGGCCCTCCGGGGTAATGTGAAGGCCGATCATATGTCTGAATCCTGTATTCTGGTGAGTTAGCCCTCATTGGGGGATTGAGACGATCGTGTAATTTGGCTCCTTGTCTACCCTGTTTGAAGATGGAGACTTCACTGGGAGGTGAGGACATGTCCCTGCACCTTGAGGGGTTGGTCATGGCTTGCCCAGATAACTTCTCCATAAGAGTCGTGGTAGATGCTATCTCTCGTATTGGAGATATCGTTGAATCCGTGACCTATTTGGATTAGGAGTCTGAGGTAGTCATACTCAAGACTAATTCTAACAGGAGTAGGACTCTCCAGGATGGGCCTTCGGCCTATCTCCGACCTTATCGCCAAGAGGCCTAGTCCTGATCAAACTAGGACTCCTGGTTCCATAGAACTACGTATGGCTTGATCCCCTATATAAAGGGGTACGTAGGCACATCAGGGGGATATATCGAGAGTTGTGAGAACGAGAGCAGAAATATATTCCCTTGATCTCAGCCACCCTCAAACACTTAAAACCACCGCCCACGGCGGATTTCCGTCATATAATCACCGTGAAACGCCTTATTCCGGCAACGAACCTCACGTTTGTTGATTCACCAAATTCCTCTATCAACAGTTGTTACTAATTCTGGCCGTGCAAGTACATTAGCCGCAACTGATGATGCTACTCCCACATTGAGGTGCATTGAGAGAGTTGCAATAGCTGCTACTCCAATTACTTATCATTCCAGGCAAGAGATGCGTAATATCTCTATATCAATGTCTGCTGTTTGAAATGTTTCATTTATTTTCTCTTTGTGGCATGTGTTTCTACTTCAAAAAATTAGGGAACTTCTGTTACTCATTCACGAACACCTACAAGCATCTGGATTGGGAACAACTGCCGCAGCACTTCCGAGAGAAATCAAAAGATGTAGGTGTTTATATGCACTACTGTATTGCTGTTTGTATGCACTCCTGTATTGCTTTCTGCAATTTTGGTTCAACTTATGTGAAATTTAAAGCTAAAACGGTAGCATGTTTATTTGCAGCCTCCTGTAACAACAACAGTGCTAAAGGTACCTCTGCATTGTGATGGCTTCATTCAGAAAATTCAGAAGCTTGTCTACAAAACAAAAGGTAAGTTCTTCAGTGTTAATTTCATAATGATAAAATATAATATCAATGATATATTGAATGTAAAATTTTTCCAAAAATGATTAATATAAATTATCAAATCATATAAAGAATATTTATATATTTACTTATATGTAATAATAAAATCTGCATGGGTGGATTTTCAATTAAATGAATACATTTATTTTCGAAAGAAATATAGTAGTTGCATGATGCATGTATAAAAGGTTCCAAAGCCGTTCCTATTTTCAGAAAGCATCTACTAAAGAATCAAGAAGACTGCCGGATGTGATGCCTGATAGGTCATATAAATTTCTTGCATATGGGTTTTGCTATGACAAGTCGAATGACGATTTTAAAGTATTTCTAACTTCCATGGTCTTGCTGTAGGAAATATAGTATCCGTTTATAGCTCAAAAACTGATAGTTGGAGAATGATAGGAGATTTTTCTTGTGCGGCAGATTCATTGGGGCCATGGGATGTGAATTACAAGGGATTGTTAGCAGATGAACCTATGTGCTGTGTTTTTAGACCTGGCGCGAAAGCTAACATTGTTATTTCCCTGGACATAAAAACAGAGACGGAGGAGGGGAATGCAGGTGGATGTTGGGCACTTTTTGCAAAAGCATTTTGTTTTGTAAATTTAACAGCACTCATGCTAATTTTTGGGTGATGAAAAAATATGGCGCGGAAGTCTTGGACAAAGTTGTTCAGCATTCCTTATGTTGATGGTACTCGACTCCTTGATTCCTTAAAATCAAATAGATCAAAATGGAGTAAATAGTAAACTTATTTCTGCGTTTTGTGAAATCCCAAGTGCTTTCAACTTTCATGCATAAAAGGTTGGTCATTTTCTCTTGTTTTGGCAGGTTGTAAATCAGTTTGAAGAGACTTATAAAAAGTGGAAGGACAGTGACCAGGTTCTTCAAGTTGCAGGGAAGAGTAGGCCAGTTAATTGCAATATGAATGGGAACCTGTTTAGGCTAAGCTCCATGTGGGATAGATTTGCACAAGACAATTTGTTGTTTGTAGGTGACGTTTGTGTCTTTGAACTGATAAACAACTCGACCAAATTGCTGCAAGCTGAAATATTTTCAGCAGCAAAAGAGGCAAACGGTAATACTGGCTCTGGACATCACTTACACCACTCAATTTAATCATGAAGCAATTTGCATCTCATTTTTTCTTCTGGTTTCTGGTTTTCATATTATCTTGGACGATATATTGCTCTATACATTGTTTGCCTGATGCATTCTCTTAAATTGAAAATTTTCTATGGCAAAAAAAATAAGAGACTGCCAAGGGTAAAGGAAGCTAAGGAAGCTAAAGTGCCTGCATTAGTCGATGCTTTCACATCTAGCACCCTTACTTCAGAATCAAACTATACCCATCTTCCTTGTATGGTGGATCCTTGGTAAGCTTTTCAGTTGATAGAAGCTAGCTTTTAGATTATCTACTAATTGAAAGACTCAAAATTTTATACCATGTCTTGACTGTTGTCCTTGCAGGGTTTGGCGCAAAAGTTTGTAAAGAGATTTATTATCAAAATACAGTTGCAATGTTACCCTTCGAATATCGGATGGAAGAGAGTGGTTGGTTAAGTGCAATGTTTACAACTCCTGTATTTATCTTGTATGATTTATTGTAAATTCGAATATATTTTTCTACAGTATTTGTCTTTATCAAAATTTTAGTTCCATGATTCATTCACACAGGCTCCCGAACAAGTTTTGAGCTTTCGCTTTAATAATACTATATGTGATGTTTTTTGGCTACTCTGGTAATGGAATTCATAGGATTCGACATAGTTATATATCTTACTGTATTGTTATATGTATAAATACTAATATATACATTTTTAATATGTTATATTGTGAATTACATTGGTTGCAGCCTTGCAGGACTATGCCTGGATAAAAAACTGAATGAAATTTCTGTTTGTAGAACATGTGGACAGGTGTGATAGTTTTACAGTTAAGCTGTACTTCAAATTACTCAGCAAATTTGGTAAAAAAGATAAAAGAAATTGTTGGGTTTTTTGTGCTGTTGAGGCTGAATAACAGGTAATCTTTTACATGCTTTAAGTTTTAAGTTTCAAGGTTAGATAGAACTGAATGACAGCAAGCCATGTGATCTAGGATCTGCTATTGAGGATGCATTTCTAGCAAATTAAGAATTCGGTTTTTCTGGTGTGTGCTCATAGGCACATGCTAAACGCTGAATTTTATAAGTTTTACTCATTTTTATTGGTTCTCATATCTTAATAATGATGGACTCCTATACCATGCCAATTAAAATCTTTCAAACATATAAAATTCTGTGCTTAGCATGTGCACATAAGCACAATAAACCCTTAAGAATTTACTGAAATGTGAAAATTAATGCGCAGCCGGGAATTTAGATGGGGTTATGGCAGTATTTCAGTTCAAATAAAAAATACAACTTCCAAGGCAAGTAGCTTTTTGAAGGAACTCATTATATAAATGTATTGTTGTCACTTATTACAGTCAACAAATAAATAATTAAATATACTTTTTCAAATATATATTATACAGAATAATATGTAATTAAAAAAATTAGTGAAAACAAAATAATATAAACAAATTATTATTACAGGCCCGTGCCTTGCACGGGCTTTTACGCTAGTTATCTATATAATAATAGTCCAACATCAATATTCTATTCATCTAAAATAACTCTTTGACCCAGGGTTTTGACCGAGGGTTTTGATTATCATGGAAATCTTGCATTTAGTCCAATCTAGTTCATTTCTTGGGGAACATCCGGAGACGCAAAATGATCCAATCTAGTTCATTTCCCTGGGAAGCTTTGGAAACGCAAAATGGTTATAGCAGAATCGAGTGAGAACAATATACTCGGCTGAGAGGGCTAAAAGCCACCATCACAATGTATCCTAATCCCAAAATTGACCCAAGTACAATCATAATGTATCCTAATCTCAAAGCTGATCCAAGTAGGCAAGAGTCAAAACAATGGCAACTAAAGTGCGATGCATCTAAATCTCAAAGCTGATCGAGCTGATCCAAGTAGGCAGGAGCCAGTACAATGGCAACTATGATTTTAATTATGGTGTGGCTCGAGTAACAAAATAAAATCCTGAATTTATTATATACATAAACAACTGTGATGGTTGTGATTTGTGAATCGATACATGTATTGCAATTTTAATGCTAGACTAATATCAACATATTTCTAGAAGGCTAATATTAACATTTTTCTAAAAATTATTTGAAATACGCTTTGTGAAATAATGTACTTACTAATAATGTATAGCAAGTACATGACTTATTTGCATCTGACTTGAGATTCATAAGATTTTTCCAGGAGTCTTCCATAAATGGAAGAGTCTCGTTCTCTACTTGAGATTTTTCCTTGTACTTTGTTCCTGTTGTATCATTTACATAAATGAAACAGATTTAAACTATACACACATATCTGTTATTTAATATATAAGAAACATAGATTCACACCTCATTCTTGTTCTAGAGGAAAGCTAGTTGAAATTGGGGAGGTCATCTTCCATACCCAAAATAGGATCAAGCTGTATAAATTTCTCGTCTATTAGAGCATCTCCTAGCAATATCTTAGCACATTCCTTAAATATAATATAAAATATTGGATCTTGGTGACTTAAGATGATAATAGCTATTCTCACCTCCAACAATCTATACTATACTATTACTATTAAAGCCGAAACATTCAAAATTTGGTCGGTCGGTACGCGGGCTTTTACACAGACTTTTATAATTAGCGGGCTTCAAAAAAAATTAGTGGGCTTCAAACAAAATATAAACAAATCAAAACATAAAACAAATATACGATCAAAACATAAAACAAATATAAAACCTATTTGACTATACCAAAACTAAAGTCAAACCTTAAAAAATACTATACTATTAAATCCGAAGTATTAAAATTTTGATCAGTCGATACACGGGCTTTTATACGGACTTTTATAATTAGTGGGAAACAAAATTAGTGGCCTTCAAACAAAATATAAACAAATAAAAACATAAAACAAATATAAGATCAAAACATAAAACAAATATAAGACCTATTTGACTATACCAAACACTAAAGTCAAATCTTAAAAAATATATCTATACTATCTATACTATACTATTAAAGCCGAAACATTTAAAGTTTGGTCGGTCGGTACGCGGGCTTTTATACAGACTTTTATAATTAGCGGGCTTCAAACAAAATTAGTGGGTTTTAAAAAAATATAAACAAATCAAAACATAAAACAAATATACGATCAAAACATAAAACAAATATAAAACCTATTTGACTATACCAAAACTAAAGTCATACCTTAAAAAATACTATACTATTAAATCCGAAGTATTAAAATTTTGATCAGTCGGTACGCGGGCTTTTATACGGACTTTTATAATTAGTGGGAAACAAAATTAGTGGCCTTCAAACAAAATATAAACAAATAAAAACATAAAACAAATATAAGATCAAAACATAGAACAAATATAAGACCTATTTGACTATACCAAACACTAAAGTCAAACCTTAATAAATATATACGCATCTATACTATACTATTAAAGTCGAAATATTGAAAGTTTGGTAAATCGATACCTGGGCCAAAATACGGTCCTATCTATATACCAATTATTCTTTTTTAACTAAAATATGTTATCTCTTAACACGAGCTACATATATAAAAATATAATATCATTATATATAATTATTAATAAATAACCTGTGATATTTTTCAACCAAAATACATTAACATTATTTTAAAATACACTAATGGACTCACTTTAAAAGTAATATTATAAATCTATAATATACTATTATACTGTTAAATCCGAAACATGAAAAGTTCAGTTAGTCACTTAGTCGGTAGGGCAGTCAAGTTCAGTGAGTCGGTTGGTATTCGACCACGAACCTTCTTGATTTATAATATGTTATAATATATTTTTATTATCTATTAAACCAAAACATTTACGTTAATATGATGGGTCAGTATTTGATTTTATGCATCTTTTTTAACTTAATATGTTCCATGCTATATTATTAATTATTAATAACGAAATATGAAAAGATTGATTGGTTGATTTATATCTGATTTTATAGATCTTTATAGATCTTCTTAAATTATAACATGAAAAAAAACGTATTTTAACATTCTCAGTAAAATATATATGTTCGACCTAATTTTTAATTAGCCATTTGATGAAATTAAATATTAAGAATTTATCATCAGTTAAATAAAAATTTTATTTAATCATATTATTCTATTATAATTTTATTCTCACAGTATAATTAGTTTAAGTTAAAATATATACGATAAGATAACAAATATTATAACTGTCCGAGCATTGCACGGGTTATAAGCTAGTATTCATTATATTCATTCCTTATATACTATTTTATTATTAAAAGTTACCATTATTACAATAGGTTAAGAGAGTACATGTTTATTTTCAAAATTTATTATAAAATAAGATTTAGGAGAGGAGAGAGGTTAGCTAAAGATAAGGCATGGCTAATAGATCTTAGTGATTTATGGAATCACTGGGATACTATTGGAGTGGATTATTTTCCCATATTCCTCATATTTTGGTTTAAGACTCCTAGCTATTCGAGTTGCTCTTGGATCCATTTATAATATTTGTAATAAATAAATTTTAATATATTTATAACAAACACTCCCTCCGTCCCCCTCAATTGTTTACATTGGAGGGGGACACGGAGACCAAGACAATGTATAAAAAATGAGTGAAGTTAGATGAAAAGTGGGTAAAGTGGTGGGACCTATTAATATTTAATAATAGATTTGAGATAGTGGAGGAAAGTAGTGAGTGTAATAGTAGTTTTTATTGTTAAATATGAGATAGTGGGGGAAGATAGTGAGTGTAATGATGAGAAAAACTTAATATTTATAGTAACGTAAAGAAATGAGAGGGACATCCCAAAATAGTAACTGTAAAGAAATGAGAGGGACAGAGAGAGTAAGTGATATAAATAGAAGTCCTACTCATGTACAAACTAATAAAATACAAACTAATGCGATTAAGTAGGATGACAAGAGTTTTGGGACCGGGGACAGACCCCGAGATGGGCCTAGACGGGGTCTAAGTGGGGCCTAATAGAGTCGGGGTAGTGATAATTGGATTTTATATCCACTTGGAATGCCTTCGTTTCGACTTAAATGGATGATTTGGCCTCAAGTATGTGGTGTTTTTGATGTGTTTCTTGTGGTGTTGTGTAGGTTTGCTAGAAGGAGGATAAAGGGTGGATTCAAGGCTAAAAGGTGAAAGAAACGGCGTAGGGATCGAGCGAGCGAGGAAGGAGAAAAGGGAAAGGAGGTTCCAAAAGAATTCGGGCCTGACCAAATGGGGTCTCCACCCTATTTCAACAGGAAAAAGGTCTGCCCATACGGGGTCTCCACCCCACTGACGGGGTGTCCACCCCACTGACGGGGTCTCCACCCCACTCTGACGGGAGAAAAAGCCCAAATTGCCTATTCTTGATCCGTTTGAAGGCCCGATCGCTGGGGGACTTAAATCAAAGCTCAAGGGAGAAGTCTAATAACCTAGAAACATTCAGAGAGCACGTGACGGCTACGAAGAAGATCTAGTTTCATAATTTCATCTTTGTAATTCTTGGAAGTAGGCGTAATCGTGGATGCTCATTCGGATTTGTTTCATAACTCTTACTCTAGTACTTTCGTATTTGTTTTAGATATCTAGTATAATGTTTACAATCGAACCCATGATGATGAGTAGTTCGATTATGAACTAATCGCTGTCATGGGGTTTTAGCGGATTTATCGATGGATTTCAGTAATTAAATTGTCTTATTCATAGGCGATGGTTTGATTTCCTCGTATTGGTTGTGCTTATTTGTCTTGGATGCGTAGCTAACATCTTAGATTATTTGTTAATCTTTATTGAAACGACAATGGATATTTAGATTTAGAACTTGCCATGCGAGCGTAGGTTTTGTGTTCGATAACATGACTTGTGATGTGATTTTACCCATCTTGCATCGCCCTATGTAATCTTGATAGATAACTTGATCTTCAACCGTTATGTTTTCAAATTCTATAGACATATAGGGTCTAAGCATAATTGGTGTCTATTTACCTTCTATCTTAATTGTGGATGTGTAACAGTATGGTGCACGTATAACGACAGTTAGCGTGTATCAGTCTCGTGTTATCTGATTAGTTATCAACCATTATAATCGAATATAGGCATAATTCTGAATGAAGTTGTTAATGAAGCTAGAACCCCATGTTTTAATTCCCATAAGTAATCCAATTTAATCACTTAGTTATAATTCGACTTTAATTAGTTAAATTAGATAAAACCAACCAAATTGTTATTTGTCCGAGCATTGAATAATAGCCATACATTGGTGCATAAGTGCATATTCTTGAATACACTAGTCTCTGTGGGAACGAACTGAATTTTATTCTATATTACTTGTGACCACGTACGCTTGCGTGATTTTGTGCGAACAAGTTTTGGCGCCGCTGCTGGGGGACTCGGTGCTATAATTTAGTTTATGTGCTTGTCACCAGTGGTCGTTAAAGTTTAGTGACTTGGATTCTTTGCTCACTTTTATTTCGTTTGTGTGTGTTTCAGGTACTTGAGTGACGTGTATGCGAACACGTTCTCAGGCCCGTAAAGAAGCATTGGCAAAAGCAGAAACGATGGTGAGAACTACAATGGGTGATCAACCACCAGTTGCGAATGATACTAAGGCTCTTAAGGCTTTCTCTAAGCCTAAAATCAATGATATTCAGTCGAGCATTGTCAGGCCAGCGATTCAGGCCAGCACTTTTGAGATCAAACCGAGCACTATTCAGATGGTACAGAACTCATTGCAGTTTGGGGGTTCTCTGTTCGGTGAAATCTACACGCAAGCGCACGTGATCACAAGTAATATATTAAGTTCGATCCCACAGAGACTGGTGAATTAAGAATACGCACCTATGCAACAATGTATGATCAATTATCACTGCTAAGACAATTAACAAGGATTGGTTTCTTTTATACTAATAACTAAAATTACTAATCAAATTCAGAATAGGAAAACACATGGGATTCTAACTTCATTATCGAATTCATCTAGAATTGAAATTACTGATTAACATGCGACTGTTGATCCTAATCAGACAACACGAAAGTAATACATGCCAACTCTCGTTGCACACATATCATACCAATCAAAATCCGCAATTAAGACAGAAATCTCATGGACACCAACAAAGCTCAGACCCTATATCTCTATAGCGGTAGTGTAAGCAGAGAGGTTTAATAGCAAGTCGTCTATCGTGATTACACAGGGTGATAAAAATAGTTCAAGTCTACCACAAATTATGTTTCATTCACATAATCCTATGTTTACATGGCATAGTTCTAAATTCAATCATCCACTCTCGCTTCAGAAAGAATTAACAAACAACTTAGAAGTTAGCTACTCTCCTAAGAAGAATAAGCACGGCTCATGCAAAGAAATCAACGTACGTCACAAAATCAAGTAATTAATATACAATACTAGATTACATCGATAAATCCATTAGAATCCCATGAAGGCGGTTAGTTCATAATCGAACTAATCGACATCATGGGTTCTAATGAAAACATGATAAATAAAAGACAAGAATTGAATGAAATAAAAATGCTTGAATTAATAATAATAAGGATCACACGTTACAGATTTGATGTTCACGATCTTGCTCGAAACTGTCACTTCCTCGCAAAGAACGATCCAATACAACTGATAATGTGCTTCGATAAAAATTAACTATTATTTTGTTCTCTACTAAAAACTACTTCTTATATTATTTTTTGCTAGGGTTTTTTACACACGAGAAATAAAAATGCATTGACTAAGTCAACCGGGCCTCGACCGCTGCGAAAATCCATCAGAAAAGCTGTAAAAATCGGCCCGGGAAGTTTCTGTGGGGCGCCACCGCGCTACACTAGCGCGGGCGCGCTAGTGTTGCAGACTGTAGCGCGGGCGCGCTACAAGTTAGCGCGGGCGCGCTACTGTCTGTGATGGCAGCTCTGATTCCTTGTTTTTCAGCTCGTCCTCGCGTGCACGTCCTTCCTCGCTCCTAGTACCACTTCCGTAGGTGATCACGGTTGCATTTAGCATATGCAACAAGCCCTTTAAACCCCTAGATAGCTCTAGTGGACGAGTGTGCTCTCGTGAGGGTTTGTAGAAGATGTACCCACAAAATCCCAAGTCTTGATGAATCCACAATTCTCTATTCTTGCAAATAATGCACCAAAACCAACCTAAAATGATAGAAAATCACTTCATCACCTCAACTCGTGACCTGCACAGAAAAACAATAAAAACACATCAAAAGACACTAAACACTTAAGTACAACCAACCAATTTAAGTGGAAATGAAGGCCTATAAGTGTGTATAAATACCACTTATCACACCCCCAAACTTAAACTGATGCTTGTCCTCAAGCGTCAACGATACTAACAATAATACAATGCAATGCATGAATGCAACTACGTGATGAATGAGTGAACTATGAAGTAATTGCCTTGCCAATTTATAATACCTCAGATTGTGCTAATGTTCTCGAATTTCATCTCTCTCGCTACCAAGTCAATTACTCTTCTATTTACAAGTGTGGAGTGCCCGTGTGTGCAAGCATGCTCTTCTATTGAGACAAGACAAAAACTACTACTCCCACGGAATCCCAATCAAGAATCGTAAAAGTTTAAAACTAACACCCCGTCACTCAAGTCCAACTAAAGCCAAGGTCCCAAAGAATGTCCACACCCTTCTATTTTATTCACTATATATATATAAAATTTTTTTTTTTTTTCTTTTTTTTATTGGTGATTAATTGCTCGGTCTAGGGTCAGAGCGCTTCGCAGTGTAAATGCGTTACGAACACCATAAGACTTCACACACCAATTATTCACTTTATTCTAGTGGTTTATTTAACTGTGCAATGGTTGAGATCCCTAAAGATTTATACACTAGTACCCATGTAGCGAGCGTTGGGTCAACAATCCCAAACCACGAAGGGCTTTAGGTTGTTAGGCACAAAGTCCCCTCAGACTTAATTACTCGAGTACTAATGAGCTCAACCTAGTTAATTCTACCACTTATTTTTTTTTTTTAGTGAATTTATTTATTACTCTTTTTTTTTTTCTTTTTCTATTTTTTTTTCTTTTTAGAAAGGTATATCTACTCCTCAGTTCCCCCAAACTTAAGATTTACAGACCTAAGCTGAAGGGTGCTCAATTCAATCTTAGAATTCATGGAATTTCGTCTAAATCCTATCTCAAGAACATATGTGAATTACAATTTCCAACACAAGCAATTTCCAAGTACTAACCTAGCATTGCAATCAAAACTACTAATCAAGAACTACGCACATAACTCATCATAGGCAATTAACTTGGCTTAACTTCATAATTCATGCACATGCTCGTGATACTAACTATGACAACTACCACTAAACATGTAAAAAAAAAGAAAATATGGGAAAAATAGAAAGAAAACGTGAGAAATAATCAAAGTAAAATAAAAAAAAACGTGAACTACATGAACTAACTAACACATGCAAATAAAAAACTATCTAATAATATGCTCTTCCTTAGATTACCACCCCCAAACTTAAAATTTTCAATGTCCCCATTGAAAGTGATAAAAAGGCTAGAGCACCCACATACCTACTCGGAGTCCGAGTCCTCCCCCTCCTCTGCTGGAGGTGAATCAGGTGGAGGATACTGCATCCCTGCTCCGAATACCGGCCACTGAACTGTGACCCCCTGTGCCTGAAAAGCACTACCTAGAGCCTGTGTCAAGTCAAAAGCAAACCTCTGGTGGATGTCATGCATGGTATCCATCCGTCTCGCTAGGCGGCGATAATGAGCATCTCCCATCGGTTCGGAGCTCCTCTCCGTCTGTGAAGTACCAGCTCCAGAAGCTCTATGCTGCTCCCTCCTCACAAACTCTGGACGTCCCCCTGGCATCTCATCATATAAGTACCCGAGGCCTCGAGGGTGGGGAACTCCTCCATCCCACTCCGTCATCCGACTGATCGCCGAATGATCAATAGGTGTTCCCGGCAACTGTAGTTGCTCGTTGGCTGGCCAACGAACACCGCTCGATCGACAGAGCTTCGTCACAATTGTGCCATATGGAATGGCACCAGTGGTTCCTCCCTTCAAGAACCTCAGAATCCCCTGATGAATAACATGTCCCAGATCAATATACTTGCCCGAGACAATCCCAAAGAGCAGAATAGCTCTCTCCACTGTCACCTCATGCCCATGTGAAGATGGCATGATGTTAGCACAGATGAAGGCGTTCCACGCCTTCGCATACCGGTTCAACGCGGCTGCTGGAAACGAAACATGTGCCGGCAAAGGAGGTGCAGTCATCTTCCAATGCGTGTCCGGTACACACATGTCATACACCAACCGCTCTAGATCAACCGGATCGTCATCAAATCGGCGTTTGGCACGCCCAATCCTCTCAACCACCCAATCTTCTTCATTACGGCGCCTGGCACGCCCCCCAATAACTCGGCGGATCGCATCCGCACTATAATCCACACGGATTCCCCGCACCACCGTGAATCCATCGCGATTCTCCTTGGCATTAGCATAAAACTCTCGAATAATAGCCAAGGGAACCGCCTCCGGAGCCTCGCAAAAAGACTCCCAACCCCGTTCTTGAACCATGTTCAAAAGCTCACCATCTTCCGCCGTGGGTAAGAATCCCCTCTCCTTGACTAACGACTTATTCATAAGCCGTTGAAACTCGGTTCGCGCACCATCCGAGGTGAACTCAACCTCACCCATCGAGGAAGAATCGCTAGATGTAGGGGCTTGGGTGCTTGTTCCTTGTGATCTTCGGGCTCTTTTGGGTGCCATTGGTAGAGATTTAGAGTTGCAAGAGATTTGTGTGTAGTGGGTTTGAGAGATTGGATGAAGGTTGTGTGTATGGATGTGTGTATATAATTAGGGTTTAGAGAATTATAATGGGATTTGGATATGGGTTTTGTGTTTATATAAGGATTGTAGAGTTGAGTTAGGGTTTTATGGGATGTATTTCGGGCTAGGCATGCAAAATTAGGATTGTGGGCTTTTTAAAATGAAAAAAAAATAATTTTTGGGTGAAAACTCGGCTGACTCGGCAGTCAGTAGCGCGGCCGCGCTAAGTATAGCGCGGGCGCGCTGTGCAACTTAGCGCGGGCGCGCTGACACTAGCGCGGGCGCGCTAGTGTCTGACACCGGAGGCTGAATTTTTCCGATTTTTGTGTTTTTGAGGTTTACAATGGTACAATGTGGTTCCAATGCGTGGGTTGCCTCCCACGAAGCGCTTGTTTAACGTCGTTAGCTCGATGTGAAGTCCAGAATTAATCCGATTCCGATGAAGTATCCTGTGGAGGATACCTCGTTCCACAACCAAACGAATCCCAAGTAACATTGACGTCTAGTGCCAAGAATGCTTCAGCAAGAGAATCCGTTAGTATATCAGCAAAGCGACCAATTCGTTCTTCCAACGCGTCAATACGCCTGATTATCCTTCGGTACTGTGCTTCATTCAATGTTGAATCTGCAGGTGATTGAATCTCCGATTGGTTACTCGCATCGGTAGAGAATAAAGGACAAGTGTCTCCACATGCATTAAAGTTTGAGTCTGAGTGAGCTCTAATTCTGTGCCAATTAGTCATCTGGACTTCCTGAGTGACTTCGACCACTTCATCCTCCTCCGATTCTTCCTCTTTTGGAATCTTCCACCTTAGATCTTTGTGCTCAGCAGCGGCTAGGTTCTCTATCAGTTCGTAAGCATCATCGAAGCTTTTGTTCCACAAACTTCCTCCAGCTGCCACGTCTAACTCTGCTCTACATTGACTATTAAGACCCCTGTAGAAGTAATTAATTGCCATTCCCGGAGGCATGTCATCTTCCTTGAGATTTTCGAGAATCTTCTTGAATCGGTCCCAAGCTAGGCAAAGATATTCTCCCGAGAATTGAGAGAATTTGCCTTCAGTGTTTTTGATAGCTGATACTTTGATTAGAGGATAAAACCTGGTACAGAATATTTTCTCCAGCTTGTTCCAGCTATTAGTAGTGCTTGCCGAAAGAGAGATAAACCACGATCGTGCTACATCACGTAGCGTGAATGGAAAGAGTCTCAGCTTCACTAGATCCTTAGGTCCGATATTGAAATCCAAAGCAGTAATGAATTTCTCGAAATTTCTTAGATGCAGATTTGGGTCTTCGAGAACAGAACCCCCGAATTGAATAGTATCTTGCAGCTGAATAATGATCGATGGCTTGACGCGAACACCACTGGCTGATATCGCTGGTTCAATTGTGTCGGCCTGATTATCATTGATGTTCAAACGAGAAAATTCACGGGACGCCTCACCAACTGCTGTCCTAGCATAATCCATTGTTTCAGAATCAGAAGAAGAAGTAGAAGATGAATCAATTGCTTTCTTACGGGTCTGAGAACGTGTTTGCATAAACGCGGCCCAAGTACCTGAAATAAAGAAAAGTAGAAAAGTGAGAAGAGAATAGAATCCTAGTCAGTGAATTTTAATGCACACTGATGACAAGTACATAAACTATTAATTAACACCGAGTCCCCGGCAGCGGCGCCAAAAACTTGTTCGGTGAAATCTACACGCAAGCGCACGTGATCACAAGTAATATATTAAGTTCGATCCCACAGAGACTGGTGAATTAAGAATACGCACCTATGCAACAATGTATGATCAATTATCACTGCTAAGACAATTAACAAGGATTGGTTTCTTTTATACTAATAACTAAAATTACTAATCAAATTCAGAATAGGAAAACACATGGGATTCTAACTTCATTATCGAATTCATCTAGAATTGAAATTACTGATTAACATGCGACTGTTGATCCTAATCAGACAACACGAAAGTAATACATGCCAACTCTCGTTGCACACATATCATACCAATCAAAATCCGCAATTAAGACAGAAATCTCATGGACACCAACAAAGCTCAGACCCTATATCTCTATAGCGGTAGTGTAAGCAGAGAGGTTTAATAGCAAGTCGTCTATCGTGATTACACAGGGTGATAAAAATAGTTCAAGTCTACCACAAATTATGTTTCATTCACATAATCCTATGTTTACATGGCATAGTTCTAAATTCAATCATCCACTCTCGCTTCAGAAAGAATTAACAAACAACTTAGAAGTTAGCTACTCTCCTAAGAAGAATAAGCACGGCTCATGCAAAGAAATCAACGTACGTCACAAAATCAAGTAATTAATATACAATACTAGATTACATCGATAAATCCATTAGAATCCCATGAAGGCGGTTAGTTCATAATCGAACTAATCGACATCATGGGTTCTAATGAAAACATGATAAATAAAAGACAAGAATTGAATGAAATAAAAATGCTTGAATTAATAATAATAAGGATCACACGTTACAGATTTGATGTTCACGATCTTGCTCGAAACTGTCACTTCCTCGCAAAGAACGATCCAATACAACTGATAATGTGCTTCGATAAAAATTAACTATTATTTTGTTCTCTACTAAAAACTACTTCTTATATTATTTTTTGCTAGGGTTTTTTACACACGAGAAATAAAAATGCATTGACTAAGTCAACCGGGCCTCGACCGCTGCGAAAATCCATCAGAAAAGCTGTAAAAATCGGCCCGGGAAGTTTCTGTGGGGCGCCACCGCGCTACACTAGCGCGGGCGCGCTAGTGTTGCAGACTGTAGCGCGGGCGCGCTACAAGTTAGCGCGGGCGCGCTACTGTCTGTGATGGCAGCTCTGATTCCTTGTTTTTCAGCTCGTCCTCGCGTGCACGTCCTTCCTCGCTCCTAGTACCACTTCCGTAGGTGATCACGGTTGCATTTAGCATATGCAACAAGCCCTTTAAACCCCTAGATAGCTCTAGTGGACGAGTGTGCTCTCGTGAGGGTTTGTAGAAGATGTACCCACAAAATCCCAAGTCTTGATGAATCCACAATTCTCTATTCTTGCAAATAATGCACCAAAACCAACCTAAAATGATAGAAAATCACTTCATCACCTCAACTCGTGACCTGCACAGAAAAACAATAAAAACACATCAAAAGACACTAAACACTTAAGTACAACCAACCAATTTAAGTGGAAATGAAGGCCTATAAGTGTGTATAAATACCACTTATCATTCTCCGACAGAGGATCCTAATATGCATATTCGGGATTTCATTGAAATCTGCGACACTTTCAAGTTCGATGGTGTTACTGAAGATGCTATCAAATTGAGGTTGTTACCATTTTCTCTGAGGGATAAAGCTAAGGGATGGTTGCATTCTCTTCCTGCAGGATCTATTACGACATGGGAGGATCTGGCTCAGAAATTTCTTACTAAGTTCTTCCCTATGGCCAAAACAGCTGCTATCAGGAATGCTATCACTTAATTCTTTCAGCTATCTGGTAAAACTTTATGTGAAGCTTGGGAACGCTACAAGGAGATGCTTCGAAAGTGCCCACATCATGGGATGCCTAATTGGATGGTTATTAATTGCTTCTATAATGGCTTGGGACCTCAATCGAGGCCAATGCTCGATGCAGCATCGGGAGGCGCTCTATGGGATAAGAGTTATGATGAGGCTTATGAATTGATCGAGATGATGGTTGCGAATGAATATCAGAACCCTACTCAGTGTCTTCATCAGGGCAAAGCAGCAAGGATTCTGGATGTTGATGCTACTACAGCCTTGACTGCTCAAATTAAGGCTCTTACTATGAAGATAGATTCCTTAGCTAACTTGAGAGTTCAACCACCACCTATTGTTTGCGAGCTTTGTGCGGGTGCACCTTCTTCTGATTAGTGTGCTATATCTAGTGAATCTGCTCAGTTTGTGAGCAACTTCCAGATGTCTCAGCAGTCAGCTCCTGCTAGTTATCATCCCAATAATCGGAATCATTCGAACTTCAGCTGGAGCAACAATCAAAATTTCATGCAACAACCGCATCAACAGTTTCAGCAGCAAGGAGCTGGACCTTTCAACCCTTCTGGTTTTCAACAACAATTTGCGCCGAGGCAGCAATTCCAACACCCTGGATTCCAGCAACAAAATCACGGGGTGGCTGGACAGTCTTCCAATGAAAGATCTGAATGGGAAGAGATGAAACTAATGATTAAAAGCTGTTATTCAGACAATTTAAACAATAAGTTAGATTGTAGAAGGGGGGGTTGAATACAATCTACAAAAATTTCAATATCTTTTTGCACAGCAGATCATATTCAAAATACAAGAGAATATAAAAGCTAAAACAGAAATTTAAAGAACAAGGATCTTAAAAATTTCAGGTGGATTGTTTGATCCACCTGAGAGATTTTTATATCAAGAACCTTCCAAGTAAAAATACTTGGCTGCTTACAAAAAATGAAGAGCAGAAGCTTACAATTTCTTGCTAACTTTTTCTAATACTTTGCTCTTCAGTTCTTGGTGTTTGATACTTTGAAATGTGAAATTACAAAGTGAATATATACTACTACAAACAAAACTAGTATGTAAAAGTATTTTCCTACACACTTTCTAGCTGGTACAAATATAGAATTTCTTGGACTTGATACTGCATTTGGCAGCTTGAAATTCTTGTTGCTTTGCCAGAAATGGTAGGCTTCGAGGTTCTCAATATTTGACTAAACTCCTTTTGGTTTAGCTTCCAAAGCTGGTGCATCATCTGTCACATCAACCCATGTGGACTTTGTCTTTTCCCTGACTTGCAGCTGTCAATTGCTGATAATCAATTGCTAATATCATCAATTGATGATACACTGAAATAGCAGTTGATAGTCTTCTTTGAGTTATGGGATAATGATGATGTTGATGTAGCGGTTGATAATCTTCTTTCCAAATAGCCATTGATACTTTAAATTACCGATCGATCTTCACTTCACTTGAATAGATTACATGACTTCTCATATTTACAATTATGTCACCCTATCTAAACATCCATTGATAGATCAACTGCTAATCTAAAAGTACACATTATTTTACATCAACTGCTAAAATGCTCCAGCTTTGTTACAATACCTCATCAGCCGTTGATGGGTCAATCTGATCAATTGATACTGTCTTAGCATGCTACCAATTGATCAGCTACATGCAATTTTATTCTAAGTAAGAATAAAATACCTTGTATCATCAAGCATCACATATTCCTAACAATCTCCCCCTATTTATATCTGTAGGAATTTCAGATATAAATTTGAGGTGCTTGATGATTACAAAACACATAATAAGGAAAACAAATATCTTTGCATTGAAAGAAAATTTAAATTGCTGAAAGATAAGAGTTTTACAAGGATTGGATTTTTGCTCCACTAGACTGAGCAGATATTCATTGTTTCCTTTTCTTCTGTCTGGACAATTTCTTGTTGATCTCCCTATCTAGATCTTCAATGAACTTGGCCTCTTCTGTGATCTTAGAATTGAGTTTGTTCTGCATTGCCCTCAAGATGTCTATATCAGCATTTCTAGCATGATCTTTTAATCTGAAAAATCTTTTAATGCCTTGATCATCTCTAAAAGTCATCAGTCTTGAGGGATGATTGTGAATGCAGCTACCAGTATTAGGAAGGGACAATCTTAAGGGGAGATCAGAAGGTTTATTCCATTTCTTCCTTATATCTTCAATTCTTTTGAGAATTTCACTTCTGATTCCCTGTGAGTATGAAGTTCTGTTGTCCAGCTTCATGTACACTGTCTTCAAATCATTGTAATCCTGATCCAAGATCCTTTCTAGTGGCCACACAATTTTTGTTTGAGGTGAGTAGTGGAACTCCAACCTTTCTGGAAGCTTCTTTGTCCTTGTCAAGGCCTTCACACTTAGCAATTCATTCAGATACAGATTGATTGGAGGCTGTTCACTGATATGAAATGCATAAGCAAAAGAAGATTTAGGAACCTTGACAATTTCTGGCACAGGAGGTATCACCACTTCTCTTGAGGGAGACTTAACTTGAATAGGTCCAACTGGATCATGCCTTTTAGGATTTCCTCCTTTCTTTTTGATGATACTAGGCATGCGTTTGGCTTTACCTCCAGTTTGGGATTTTCTTTGACCTTAGAGAGTCTGCCAGCTCATCCTCTTTAGTTACAAAGATTTTTGGAAAATTCATGGATGAGATGTCAAACTCTAAAGGTTCTTCTTTTAGCTCTTCTGGATTTATAAGAGGTTCTGATTGAGCAGTAGAAGCAGGAGGTGGATCTTGTCTTGGAGACTTAACTTTTTCTTCTTCATGTACCACAGTCAAGTTTGGTACATTTTTCTTCACACCAGCCCTGACCTTCTTTCTAGCCTTCTTTTCCATATTTTTCTTGGCTTCATCCAGAATTTGTTGCTGAATAGCAATGTTGGACTCATCAGCCAAATCACCAACTTCTTCTCCAAGTTCTTGCAGCAACTCTGCAACAAATCTTTCAATGTCTGCATCTTTATTTGCAGAGTGCCCTTGAGTTCTTTCTTGTTCTTCTTTGGCCTTAGCATACAAGGGGTGTCCAGGAGGCACACATATAACTTGATTGTTCCTTGTAATGTAGGCAAATTCAGATCTCCACACATAGTCTTGATCTAATTTACCAACAACTAGCTTTGGTTTAACAGGCTTCCCATCTGCAAGATCTTTGGCTTCTTGCTCAGCCTTCTCCTTTTCAGCATTCTCTCTCTCTTTCTTCTCTTCCTCAGTCTCATCCCACTTCTTGCCAAATTTTCCCATGTGAATGGCAAGACCAAGTAGCTTAGACTTATCTGATTTTGGCATGGGGAAATCTATAGCTAGCTTGTTCTTACCATGTGGCTTTGTTGGGGATGGAGGATCAATCAGGCAAGGCTTGAACTCATTCACAGAAGATGCCTCACCTTGACATTTTATGCTCTTGACTGTGACAGTCTTAGTTTTCTTTGGTGGCTTCTTCTTCCTTTCAACTGGAGGAGCTTTGGATTTTGACACAGGGGCAAGTTGCTCCCCCTTAGATAGTGGCTCCCCCTCAGATGTAGGCAATTGTTCTTTGGAGGGTAGAGGCAGATTTTCAGAGATGGTGGTTGATGGTAGAGCTGATGTTGATGGTGGTGTAGTAGAAACATTAGAGACATGAACAATGAGAGAGGTAGAAGTAGAAGTGACAGCTCTTGAAGACTTCTCCCCCGTTTTGGAATCAACAAGCACATCACTGGGAATTGGAATGTTCTGAGCTTGGAGGAGAGTAAGAAGTAACTTCTGTTGAGTGTTTTGATTAATAAGAACTTGATTGAGTTGACACTCAACATCTGAGACTCTTTTGTCCAGAGCATCAATAGAGGCAGCAAGTGGAGAGTCTTGATGCAACTTGGATCTTATGTTGGCCATTGTGTCATAAGACATTCTAGCATCCAGATTTTTCTCATTATCTTTCTTAACATCAGAGACTGCAGTATGAAGATCTCCAATTTCTTGTCTGAGTTGAGTAAGATGAGATTTGTGAAGTCTCAAGTTATCCTTCACAAACATAGAGAGAGTTTTCTTCATTGGATCTTCATCTTCAACCCACTCCATTGCTCTCTTATATTGCCTTAGAATTTCCATTTTAGTGTCACCAAAATTGAAGTTTTGGCTAAACACCCAATCTGGCATTTCTGAAGGCCCAGCTATTTCTTCATCTTCATCATCATCTTCATCAGCCAGGGAGTCATCATATTTAGAATCACCCTGTGTAGTGAGCATGCCTTTAGGAACAGCAGCATGTGCAATTTTTGCTCTCTCCAGTGCTTCAGATATGTGAAGCAACCCCAAAGTTTCTTCTGCTAGGACATTGGATTGGCCAGCCATAATTTGATAGGCTGACACTGGATGGGTGAATGTAGAGGCATCCAAGGGGTCCACAGCAGAATCCATCCTTGTTTCTTCTGTACCTGCATTTCTCTCATAATCTCTATATTCTTGCATCAGGGTCTCACCCTGGCTCACCACACTCTCACCTTCACTATCTAAGGTGGTACCCACAATCTCTCCTTTTGCCTGGGAGGAAGAAGTTCCCAGCCTCTCACTCTCATCCTCTCCTTTTGCCTGTCTGCAAGACAGCCTCTCCACTAACTCACTTTCTCTCAGACCTAAAAGTGTAGTAACAATGATAAGTTCTTCACTGACAGCTCTTGTGACAGCAAGATGATCTAATTGAGTTGCATCTGCCAGTGGAACTTCTTCTATCAATGGCTAAGGAATAACCATTGATGCTACATTGTCATTCATCAATGGCTGATTGCTGTCAAGCACAACCGTTGACTGAACTGCACTTACCGATTGGTGAGAAATACCGATCGATGATGTGAAAGAATTAGCAATTGATCCATTAGCAGTTGATGCATCAATAGTGACAACTAGTGAATCTGTGAAGAGTGATGGATTTGGTAATTCCACAACTTCACTAGTAGTCACAGAAGAAATTGATTGATGACCCAACAAATCCTGTGAAGGATGATCACCAATTTCAGAGATTGACTTCTCCAAGAACAGAGTTGGAGAATTTGGGTGGGGGATGTTGTATAGTAGATCAACATCCTCCATATGGAAATCTGAGATTGGAGAGAGTGTTTCAACAGGAGGGGACTGTGACTCCACATTTGTTGGAGCCACATCAATCTGAATTTGAGAAGTGGTCTGTATTGTCACAAAATCTGTGATTTTGGACTGTACAGTGAAGTGTGTGTCAAGTGCCTTTTTCTTGTTTCTCCTAGAGAAGGTTTTGGGAGGTGTTTGGTCAGTGTCCCTTCCCCTTTTGTTCTGTGCTCTTGGAGGAGAGCTCTTTTCAATAGTGGCACCTTGTTGAGAAGATGTCACTAGTAATGTGTTTGATTCCATGTTAATCACCACATCTTTTTGGGAAGATGTGGGATGGCTTGGCTGGACATCACTCACCTCTCCTTCCTTATTCTGGGGGCTTCTTTGATGATCACCCCTCCCTTCACCACTTACCACCTTCACACTCCCCTCAGGTTGTGAAGAAGTTGTTACAACTGGTATCTTTTGGGAGACACCAGAGGTGGTTTTCTTGGATTTGGACTTAGAAGTTTTCTTAGTTTTGACAGCTTGGGTAGGAAGTTGGGGGTGTACAACTACCATTGCTGTACTGGAAGTAGAAGAAGGTTGAGGATTGGAAGAAGTGATAGGAATAGAGGGTACCTGCATCAGTGATGGAAGTGACAGGGGTACTTGATCATTTGCAAGTATCCTCATCAGATCAGCACAGACTCTTTTGCTTTGCACCCAGCAGTCCAACCTGTCTTCTGGCTGTGCAATTACTAAATCCTTGACTAGATGATTAGCAATGATCATCAAGAATCTAGCAAAATAAATATTATTGGGTCTTCCTTCATGAGGACCCAATTTAGCAACAATTTCATATAATACTAAATCACCAATGTTAAAGTAATCATCTATCATAAGCATGTAGAACATGGGTTGCATAGACATTGTGAAAGCATCATAATTGGAAACTTTACCAGAAAAGACTTTGATAAAGGAATCACAAAGAAAACTCCACTCTTTGCGCATATGACGCCTAAGAATCTGTCCTAAGATGGATAAATCACCATTATAGTGCATATTCCTAAGCATGCTGACAATTTCATTATCACTAGGTAATCTATCAGTAGAGTTCCTAGGCAAGTTAAGAGCAGCCCTAACAATTTCACCATCAATATTGTAGCTAGTACCATTGATAGAAACAGACAAAGTTTTGGAGGTTGAGTCATACCTTCCAGACGTCCACATTTGCTCAACAATCTCACAGAAGATAGTTGGAGCATGAAGCATGGCATATGAGAACTTACATTCCTTGATGAAATCCATCATGGTATGAAAAGCTGCAGAATGTTTCCCATCTTTGTCCACATAGGCGACATGATTGTTTTGCTCATAGACAAACCCAGTTTGACTAGTGATTTTGACAACAGGTGGCGCCATGAGAATGCTTAAGAAAAGATTAGGGCTTGTAGAAGTTGAGAGAGAAGGAGAGTTAAGAGTTTGCAAATGCAGGTGAAAAGAGAAATGAAATTAAAGGCAAACTATTTATACTCTCAGTAAAAGTAAATAAAGTAACCGTTCATAAAGTAGCCAAGCGTCACCGATCGATATATACATATACGTATGTATATACCGATTGATAATTAAATTGGGAACTAACGATTGCTATTTTAACATATCAATGGCTAAATAAAAGAGCCATTGATATGTCAAAATTGTATTTACTTATCCAGTGATATGTGACACACTATCAATGGCTAAAATAGCGATCGATGGTAGATAAATGGAGAAAGATAGTTCAATATCCTATCTGTCACTTATCACAGGCTGCATAATATAGGTAAAATATTAACTAGAGAAATTTAACATACCAAGTTCACTTACTAATCTTGAGAATGTAGATTCATCAAGTGGCTTGGTAAAAATATCTGCTAGCTGCTTTTCACTGGGAACAAAATGAAGTTCAATAGTTCCATTCATTACATGTTCCCTAATGAAGTGATACCTTATGTCAATGTGCTTTGTTCTTGAGTGCTGCACTGGATTTTCTGTTATGGCAATGGCACTTGTGTTGTCACAGAAAATAGGAATCTTGGAAATGGTCAATCCATAATCAACCAATTGATTTTTCATCCACAGAATCTGTGCACAACAACTGCCAGCTGTAATATATTCAGCTTCTGCAGTTGATGTAGAAACTGAGTTTTGCTTTTTGCTAAACCAAGAGACTAGTTTATTTCCTAGAAATTGACAAGTGCCAGTGGTGCTTTTTCTGTCAATTCTACACCCTGCATAATCAGCATCTGAAAAACCAATTAAATCAAAGCCAGAATCTCTAGGGTACCAAATGCCAAGATTTGGAGTACCCTTGAGATATCTGAAAATCCTTTTAATTGCTATTAAATGAGATTCCCTAGGATCAGCTTGGAATCTAGCACAAAGACATGTGGCAAACATTATATCAGGTCTACTGGCTGTTAAATATAAAAGAGAACCAACCATGCCTCTATAACTTGAAATGTCCACTTTCTTTTCCTTAGTATTCAATTCAAGTTTAGTGGCAGTGGCCATGGGAGTTTTAGCAGTTGAACAATTTATAAGATTAAACTTTTTCAATAAGTCATAGACATATTTAGTTTGACTTATAAATAAGCCATCACTCACTTGTTTGACTTGCAAACCAAGAAAATAAGTCAATTCTCCCATCATGCTCATTTCATATTTACTTTGCATTAGCTTGGCAAACTTTTTACAAAGTTTCTCATCTGTAGAACCAAATATAATGTCATCCACATAAATCTGAACAAGTATACTAGAGCCATTAACATTTCTATAAAATAATGTCTTATCAACAGTACCTCTTGTGAAGTGATTCTCATGAAGAAACTGTGATAAGGTGTCATACCAGGCTCTAGGTGCTTGCTTCAGTCCATAGAGAGCTTTCAGGAGAAGATATACAAATTCTGGAAAATTTGGATCTTCAAAACCAGGTGGCTGACTTACATAAACTTCTTCTTCAAGCTCACCATTTAGAAAAGCACTCTTGACATCCATTTGATAGACTTTGAAATTAGCATGAGCAGCATAAGCAAGAAAGATTCTTATGGCTTCAAGTCTGGCTACAGGAGCAAATGTCTCATCATAATCTATTCCTTCTTCTTGACAGTATCCCTTAGCAACCAGTCTTGCTTTGTTCCTTGTCACCACACCATTTTCATCCATCTTATTTCTGAATACCCATCTTGTACCAACAATTGCTCTATCTTTGGGTTTGGGTACCAGTTTCCACACTTTGTTCCTTTTAAACTGATTCAGCTCCTCTTGCATAGCTAAAATCCAGTCAGGATCAAGAAGGGCTTCTTCAACCTTTTTAGGTTCTTCCAGAGAGAGAAAGCTGCTGTAGAGACATTCATCCATAGTAGCTCTTCTTGTTTTGACACCAGCAGCAGCATCTCTAATAATAAGCTCAAAGGGATGATCTCTTGTCCATTTCCTTTGTGGAGGAAGATTTGATCTGGATGAACTGGCTTCATTTGTAAAGTCAGTTTCATTTTGAGAGGCTCCCCCTAACTGTATGGACCTTGAATTACCAGCCATTGATGAACTAGTATTGGATAAATCATTAGCCATTGATGTAGATTGAGTTACATCAACTGCTGTTCTGGTATTGGATAAATTATTACCAGTTGATTGAGGAATTACACCAGAATTTACACTTTCAACACAGTCATCATCATCACTTTCCAGTTCAATTATTCCTTCAGATTCATTTTCAAATTGAAGAACATCATGAAATCCTTCATCATCTAAGCCTTGTATTTTCTTGTCATCAAACATCACATGGATGGATTCCATAACAATGTTTAACCTTAAATTATACACTCTATAGGCTTTTCCAGCAGCATATCCAACAAATATTCCTTCATCTGCCTTTGCTTCAAATTTTCCAAGATTTTCACCTTGATTTCTTAACACAAAACACTTGCATCCAAAGACATGCAGAAAGTTCAATGTTGGCTTCTTCCCTTTGAACAATTGATAGGGAGTCAATCCTTGTGCTTGATTGATCAAAGAGATATTTTGAGTATAACATGCTGTGTTAACAGCTTCAGCCCAAAAGTAAGTTGGCAACTTTGATTCTTCAAGCATTGTTCTAGCAGCTTCAATAAGAGTTCTGTTCTTTCTTTCAACTACACCATTTTGTTGAGGAGTTCTTGCAGCAGAGAACTCATGGTGAATTCCTTTATCTTCACAGAAACTCTTCATAACAGAGTTTTTGAACTCAGTCCCATTATCACTTCTGATCCTTGAAACTTTTCTACCTGGATCAATGTTGTCAACTATCTTGATATGATTGATGATGATTTCACTTGCTTCATCCTTGGAGTGAAGAAAATAAGTCCAAGTAAATCTTGTAAAATCATCCACAATCACCAGACAGTACTTCTTCTTTGAAATGGACATTATGTTGACTGGTCCAAACAAGTCCATATGTAGAAGCTGTAAAGGTCTATCAATTGATGATTTTAGTTTGCTTTTGAAAGAGGACTTTCTTTGCTATCCAATTTGGCAAGCATCACACAGACCATCCTTGGAAAATTCCAACTTTGGCAGTCCTCTAACAAGATCTTTTCTCACAAGATCATTCATAGCTTTGAAGTTTAAATGAGACAATTTCTTATGCCACAGCCAACTCTCATCCAAGCTTGCTTTGCTGAATAAGCAAGTAAGAGAATCTGCACTTGTAGAGTTGAAATCAGCTATGTAGACATTGCCTTTTCTATTTCCAGTTAAAACCACTTTGTTATCTTTCTTATCAGAGATAACACAGGCTTCTGTTGAGAACCAAACTTGATGTCCTCTGTCACATAGTTGACTGATGCTAAGCAGATTGTGCTTAAGCCCTTTCACTAATGCAACATTGTCAATGATGACATTTCCTTTTGAAATTATGCCATATCCCAAGGTGAATCCTTTGCTGTCAACTCCAAAGGTTATACTTGGGCCAGCTCTCTCCTCAAAATTGCTGAGCAGGGTAGAATCTCCAGTCATGTGTCTTGAGCAGCCACTATCAAGATACCACAGATTCTTTCTACCTCCCTGCACAGATTCAAGACAATTTAAGTTGATTTTGGTACCCAAGCAGTCTTGGGTCCAGTTTTGTTAGACACAACCTTAGGTTTAGAAGAGTTATTCTCTTTGGATTTAGAAGGTTTAGAAACAACTTCATCCTCAGAGTTAATCTTCTTAACTTTAGACATCACAGCAGAGTTAGAGGAACCAACATTAGTAGAGTTCACAGAAAATTGATTTGTACAAGCATGATTCATGCTATCATGATAATTGGGCATGGCAGACATGTTAAAAGCATTAAAGAATGGATTAGGCATGAAAGGCATATTAGCATATTGAATGGGGGCAGGAGGAAACATAAGCATGTATGACATGTGAGAGTTCATCATAGAATTAGGCATGCAATGATCAGATAGAGCATTTTTGCAATTAACAGCAAGATGATTAACACTACCACATTTGGAACAGGTTTTTCTGACAGCATGTTTGTCAGGAGTGTAATCATTCTTTTTGTTGATCCCAACTTTGCCATTCCTAGAACTCTTCTTCTTCCCTTTTCCAGCTTCCATTCTTTCTTCACCATGACCAATTCCTTCTTTTTCAATCTTCTTGGAACTACCAGATTCCTTCACAAAGTTCTTATTGATGGGCCCATATTTTTTATCCAACTTTTTGAGTTTGTTTTCATCAACTGCTGTTTGAATATTTGATGGATAGCTTTCATCCATTGATTGAGAATCTATCAATGGATGATCACTATCCACTAAGAGATCAGATTCATCTAACATTATTTTGTTCTTTCTCCAGGCACTTTTACAAGTTTCCTCAAGAACTTGTGTGGAGCACATGTTCTCAAGAACATTCCTAGAATCCTTCCATTTAGCAATAATCTCTTGTTCCCTTTCCAATTGCTTTTTGAGAATCTCTTCTCTTTTTAGAACAGCCAACAACTCATCCTTGGCAAGCTCAGAAGCCTTTTTGAATTTATCCATTTGGATTAATTCAGTTTCAAGCTTTCCATTTCTTTCAGCAAGCAAATCATTAGTCCCTTTAATTCTAACATTTTCTTTTGTTAGAGATTTAAGAGAGACTCTAAGGTTATAGATTTCATTAGACATGTCATCAATGATTTGTTTACATTCAGATTTAGTGAGGTCAGCTGTGTTGGTTGTTTTTACCTGTCCATTGCTGGTGGTGGAAGAATCAGCATCATCTCCAATTGCCATCAAGGCAAGATTGACATGCTCCTCAATGTCAGAATCACCTTCATCAGCAGCCCAGTCACCATCCTCAGTTATGAATGCCTTTTCCTTGCTTTGCTTGAGTAGATCAAAATATTTTCTTCTGTAATCTACATTCTCTGAGGAGGATCCTTTCTTTTCAGCAGAAGGTCTTCTACACTCATTAGAGAAATGTCCAGGTAGACCATAGTTGAAGCATTTGAATTTTGATCTATCAACCATACCAGATGGTTTAGATTGATTTCCTCTGTTGAATGGTCTAGAGCTGACAGCATTTCTTTTGAATTTGAGTTTGGAGAATTTTCTGGCAAGAAATGCTAGATGTTCATCAAGATCATCTAGCTCATCTTGAGCTGAAGGTTCTTCATTTTCCTCAATGACTTTTCCTTTCTTCTTTCCATCATCCTTCTTTCCTTCACAGGCAGAGCTGCTTGAGGTCTTTCCAGCAATCACAGACTTTAATGCCTTCTCCTCTTCCTCTTCTTTTTCTGCCACAAGAGCCACAGTTTTCTCCCTCTTGGAGTTCTTTTCCAGTTCTTCATCTTGCTGTATTTCAAGCTCATATGTTTTAAGAATACCATATAATTTGTCAAGAGAGTATTCATTAAAATTCTGAGCCTGTCTTAGAGCAACAGTCATGGGTTTCCAATCTCTAGGTAAAGCTCTCAAGAATTTGAGATTTGAATCCTTGACCATGTAGATTCTACCATACAACTTTAATCCATTTAACAGTTTTTGAAATCTGTTAAACAAATCATTTAGAGATTCACCAGATTTAGAGTGAAAGCTCTCATACTGTTGAACAAACAGCTGCATCTTGTTTTCCCTAACTTGATCAGTGCCTTCACATAAGGTTTGAATGGTATCCCATACTTCCTTTGCAGTTGGACAGTTGATAACACTATCAAACATGTCATCATCAATACCATTGAACAGAATGTTCATAGCCTTGTTATCCTTGTGCACTTCTTTCTCATCTTCCTCAGTGAACTCAGAAGGATTTTTAGGCACTTCAACATCTTCAGCTTCACTTCCATCTAGTCTCAGGGCAGTGTTGATCTTAACTGGAACATGTGGTCCTTTCTCAATACAGTTGATGTAGCTAGGATCCAAGGAGAGAAGATGCATCCTCATTTTCACTTTCCAATGAAAGTAGTGTTCTTTGACCAGCATTGGAATCTTGACTCCTTCATCTCTTCTTCCCATTGTTGATTATCTTTAGGATCTGAAAACTTCTTGTATGTTAGAAACCTCGCTTTGATACCAATTGTTATTCAGACAATTCAAACAATAAGTTAGATTGTAGAAGGGGGGGTTAATTACAATCTACAAAAATTTCAATATCTTTTTGCACAGCAGATCATATTCAAAATACAAGAGAATATAAAAGCTAAAACAGAAATTTAAAGAACAAGGATCTTAAAAATTTCAGGTGGATTGTTTGATCCACCTGAGAGATTTTTATATCAAGAACCTTCCAAGTAAAAATACTTGGCTGCTTACAAAGAATGAAGAGCAGAAGCTTACAATTTCTTGCTAACTTTTTCTAATACTTTGCTCTTCAGTTCTTGGTGTTTGATACTTTGAAATGTGAAATTACAAAGTGAATATATACTACTACAAACAAAACTAGTATGTAAAAGTATCTTACTACACACTTTCTAGCTGGTACAAATATAGAATTTCTTGGACTTGATACTGCATTTGGCAGCTTGAAATTCTTGTTGCTTTGCCAGAAATGGTAGGCTTCGAGGTTCTCAATATTTGACTAAACTCCTTTTGGTTTAGCTTCCAAAGCTGGTGCAGCATCTGTCACATCAACCCATGTGGACTTTGTCTTTTCCCTGACTTGCAGCTGTCAATTGCTGATAATCAATTGCTAATATCATCAATTGATGATACACTGAAATAGCAGTTGATAGTCTTCTTTGAGTTATGGGATAATGATGATGTTGATGTAGCGGTTGATAATCTTCTTTCCAAATAGCCATTGATACTTTAAATTACCGATCGATCTTCACTTCACTTGAATAGATTACATGACTTCTCATATTTACAATTATGTCACCTATCTAAACATCCATTGATAGATCAACTGCTAATCTAAAAGTACACATTATTTTACATCAACTGCTAAAATGCTCCAGCTTTGTTACAATACCTCATCAGCCGTTGATGGGTCAATCTGATCAATTGATACTGTCTTAGCATGCTACCAATTGATCAGCTACATGCAATTTTGTTCTAAGTAAGAATAAAATACCTTGTATCATCAAGCATCACATATTCCTAACAAAAGCCAAGCGGTGTCAATCCAAACTTTGGAGAACCAGATTGGGCAGATTGCTAACGCGTTGATCAACAGACTACAAAGAACTCTTCCTAGTGATACCGAGGCCAATCCGGGTAAGAAAGAAGTGAAAGAACAGGTACAGGCTGTCACCTTGAGGTCCGGAAAGGTTACGAAGGAAAAAGAATCAGCAATAGAGCGAAACAAGGAAGAGAGTGATCAATAGGTTGAAACACCCGTGCTCTCATCCAAGTCTGATAGTGAAAAAACTGTTGTTGGTACTGACAAGAATGAAATCAACGAGGAAGCAAGCAATGAATCAGCCGAGAAATCTAGTCCTAAAGCTGATAATGGGGTCAAGCAAATATATTCACCTCCTCCTTTCCCGAAGAGACTTCAGAAGCATAAGCTCGACAAACAATTCGCAAAATTTCTAGAGGTTTTCAAGAAATTACAGATCAACATACCTTTTGAGGAGGCTCTAGAACAAATGCCGAGTTATGCTAAATTCATGAAAAGTATTCTTTCTCGGAAACTCAAGCTTGAGGAGTTGGAGACTGTAGCTTTGACCGAGGAGTGCAGTGCGGTGTTACAGCAGAAATTGCCTCCGAAGTTGAAAGATCCGGGAAGTTTCACAATCCCGTGTACTATTGGGAAATTGTCCTTCGACAAGTGTTTGTGTGACTTGGGAGCTAGCATCAATCTGATGCCGTTGTCTGTCTTCAAGAAACTTGGTCTGCCGGAGCCGAAACCTACAAACATGTACTTACAACTAGCTGATCGGTCCATCACTTATCCATGAGGTATAATGGAAGATGTCTTAGTTAAAGTGGATAAGCTTATCTTCCCTGTTGATTTTGTCGTCCTAGACTTTGAGGAGGATAAGAAGATTCCCATTATCTTGGGAAGGCCATTCTTAGCTACAGGCCAAACTTTGATCGATGTGCAAAAAGGAGAGCTTACAATGAGAGTTCAAGATCAGAGTGTCACTTTTAAAGTGTTTAACGCAATAAAATTTCCAACTGACGAAGAAGTATGCTTTAAGGTGGAGCTAATAGAAGCTGCATTTCATTCGGAAATTGACCAAAGGCTGAAAACTGACATCTTGGAAAGGGTTCTGACAGGTGAAGCTGAATTCAGAGATGAAGAGGAAGCAAAGAAACTTCAGTTCTTGAATGCATCCCCATGGAAAAGGAGGTTCGATATGCCATTCGAGTCTCGTGGATTAGCAGAGTTTAAAAATTTTCAGGAGCATCTTAAACCATCTATTGAAGAAGCTCCCAATCTCGAACTCAAACTACCACCGGATCTCTTAAGTGATGTGCAATTTAGAAGGTTGTCACGACGCATAGATGACATGCATGACATTCACCGCCGTTTTGCAAAGGATTTGACTCAGGCTATTGGGAGTGCTTTTCGAGCCATTGGTGTTGAGGTTGATTGGCCAGTGTTTGGAGATGGAATGGTATATTCACCACCTGATCCTCCACCCGAGGAGGGTGATCCTCCCGACATCTAGGTATGTGTCTATCCTTATTATCACCTTCAATGAGGACATTGCATATTTTAAGTTTGGGGGTGGTTATCTAAGGATTAGTAGTAGTGTGTGTTCATATAGGTTGCATGATGCATATAGTTTAGTATAATCTCATATAGTTTGCATAGTAGTACGTGTTTTTATATATATGCTTCTGTTTAGGATGTGTTAGTAGTTTCATATAGTTGCATTTGCATGAATCTTGAAGTTGTTTTCCAAGTTCATGTCCTATGATGAGTTTATGTGCATAATTTCTTGGCTAGTAGTCTTTATCATATGTTATACCTTGTTACTTGGAAACTGCTTGTGTGGAAATTGTAATTACACTTATGCTCTAGAGATAAGACTTAGACTAACTTATTTCTCGAGTCCTCGCGTTGAGTCGGGCGTAGAGTTTGGATTATTCTCTTTTTGAACTTAGAGTTTGTAAATCTTAAGTTTGGGGGAGTTAAGGGATGAATATGCCTTTCTAAAAAAAAGAAAAAAAAGAGAAAAAAAAAAGAATAAAAATTATCAGGTACTCCTTTGAGATCAATGGGTAAAATGCAATGTCATGTGAAAGGGACGATCCATGTACTTGTGCTGGTATTAAGTGCAAATGTATTAGAATTAGCATTTTCTTGGTGACTTTTCACAACCCTTGATTACTAGAGAAATACTTGATTAAAAAAAAAGAAAAAAAAGAAAAGAATAAGCGAAGTCGAATGGTGGTCGTGACTCACTTAGAATGAGAAGCGTCCCAACCTTAGACTTAGCAAGAAAAAGAAGAAAAAAGAAGAAAAAAATAGGAAAGGCATAGGAATTCTTTAGTGACCCTAAATTGTAGTTGACTCTTTAGTAAAGAAGTGTTTAAACCTGATTCTGATTAACGACTCATAGTGAGGACTCTGTTGAAGTTTGCTAGTCTTTGTTTTGTTTCACTACAGAGCATGCTAGCACACACGATGCACTTCACACGGGAAAAATCTCAAATTGGTCACTGAAGTGAGCATGTAGTATCAAAATTTACGTCGCACTCAACGGGGTGTCATCCGTACCACTTTAGTAACGGATAATGACAACCCCGTTAGTTTGACTGTTGGACTTAACGGGATGTTGACGTGGCCGATGTTTGTTCGACAGAGTGGCATCTACATGGATTGTACCGTTAGAAAACAATTAAATATCCCTCTCCCCTCTTCTCTTCTCTTTCCCAGTCTCTATATATATGTATGTATACATCTGACTTGCCTTTTATCACTTTAATCCACTACTTCTTCTTTCATTTGCATCTTCTTTCATCTTATAATAATTATGAGCACTTCTTCCGTGGAATCGACTAAGAGCCTGGAGCAAAAATGTTGTTGGTGTGGTAAACGAGCTTGGGTTAATACCTCATGGACGCATAATAACCCAGGAAGACGCTTCTATACATGTGGTACAATGAAGAACATAAAGGTAAAGTTTTTAATTTACAGTTCGAAATTATTTGTTGAATGGTGCTTGATTTTGTTATTATTTTTAAGGATGTTGGTGATAGATGCAATTTTTTCGAATGGTTTGATCAAGATTTCAGTAGAAGAGCATTTGATGTGATTACTCATTTAAATCACAGAAGAATTTATTTGGAAGAAAAATTGAAGCTTCTGGAGGAAAACCTTGCAGAAAATGGTGAAAAAAAGAAGACTTTGAAAGAAGATGTGCGTGGACTGATTTTGGAGAATAATAGGTTGAAGACACAGTTGAAGTTTTGTGTGGTTCTTTGTGTTGTAATGCTTGCAGTGGTGTTAATGTTATAGTAGATGTAGGAGATGTTGTTGATGGCAAGTAGGTGGAGCAAATCAATGTGGTAGATGAATGTGATAAATGTAATGAATGAATGCAACTGTGATGTTTGTAATGAATGAATATTTTGATGAATGCAATTCAAGTATAACAAACACAGCCCCCCTGTAGATTCATTAGTAAATCGAATTGCAGACACAATAGAACATAAAAGTGTTGGAACATAAAGGTTCCAACACTGGCACCTGACCTTCACATGCTTATGCCTCTTCACATGCTTTGTCTTCTCCACTGGCACCTGACCTTCAGCTTCTATTGGTACTTCATTTGCCTCCACAACATTTTTGACTTGTTTCCTTTTTTGAAGTGCCTTTCTTCTCAACTCCTCAGTACTCTTCTTCTTCTTCACTCCTTTTGCAGAGTTCTCAGCTGAAGATGGAGGCACTGAACTTTGACCTTGCTCAATCTCCCTTATGAGTGTGTCTTCATCAGGCACCCCATTTTTGGTTGGACAATTTGATTTCCTATGTGTTTCCTGGCCACACAGACTGCAGTGCATGATCCTCTTATTGCTATACCTTTGAAGAATAGGCCCTGTTTGGGATGGTTGTGACCTATTACCACCCTCCCAACTTTCCTTTCTCCTCATTCTCTTTGATCTCCTTCTTAGTTTCTGAGGAAGATCTGGTGGAAGTAGCTCATCAGTGGAGTGTATTTCCCAAAATTCTTCAGCCTTCAAGGCTTCAAAGGGGAAGCTGTAAGATGCCAGAAATTTCTCCTTCTTGTAGAACTTAGAGACATAGTCTACAGGATGGTGCCTTTGGTCATGGATAGCAGCTATGGCATGTTCACAGGGTATACCAGTCAAGTCATATACCCTGCAATCACAAGTCCTTGCATCTAGATCTACTGTAACAGCTCTTGTTCCCATTTTAACAGAGTATGCATTTGAACCATTCCAGCTAGCTCTCCAGTCTCTTGATTTAGTAACAAGCACATCTAGTTTCTTCTTTATTTAAGGACACAGCTGAGAGTCATACCTAATCATGGCATCTCTGTTGACCCTTATCCTGGTCAAAAGTTTGAAGTGTATTTCCTGCATCATATTGATCAAGGACATATACCTACACATTTACAGGAAATACATTACACAATAGTGAAATAAAACTACAAAATTTGAACACAAATTTAGACAGTCATACCTTTCATTTATTATCCAGCTATTAAAACATTCACTCATATTGTTCTCAACATTATCAGCCTTGCTGTGAGTTGAGAAGTGTGCCTTAGTCCAGACCTTAGGAGCTAGCTTAGAAAGTTGTTCATGTGCAGGTTTAGAAAGCTTTAGCAGCTCTTTCATAGCCCTTGTATGTGCTGCAATGTAGGTGGACATGCAAGCATTCCAGAATGCTCTCTTAAGAAGCAAAGATGAGAACCTGCAATGAAATTAAGCACAACATTACAAACAAGCATCTGAATTAAAACAAACAGCAAAGCAAAGATGGCAAGAAACCTATTTACTCATACCTCTTCCTGAAGTTGCTATATAGATGCCTAGCACAGAACCTGTGCTCCACTGATGGTAACAATTCTTTTAAGGCATTCTCAAGTCCCTTTTGTTGATCAGAGATGATGGTGTACCCAGTGCCATCTCCAAGTCCCAGATCTTCAGCCAATATCTCTGTAAACCATCTCCAACTATCTGTATTTTCACTCTCAACAACTGCATAGGCTATTGGATACATCTGATTATTACCATCCCTGCCTACAGCTGAAAGTAATTGCCCTCTACAAATTGTCTTCAAAAAACAACCATCAAACCCAAGCACAGGTCTACATCCAGCCTTCCACCCTTCCCTTAATGCATGATAACATATATATATCCTCTTGAACTTATTAGGATCACCCTCATTAAGTCTAGATGTCCTAATCTGCACTGTGTTCTTAGGATTACTTTGTAAAATTTCATGTCCCAAATCCCTCAGCCTTGAATACTGCTCTTTTAAAGATTCATGCACACCTTCTAAGGAGGCCTTTCTAACCCTCAAAATCTTATTCCTTGGAACCTGTATTTCCAGTTCCTGTTTAATTGCCTCTGCCATTTCTTTCACTTTCCACTGTGGATTTCTCCTAACCCTCTCACCAAATATCTCAGTAAGATATTTCACACTAGCAAGCCTGTTAGCATAGGGTTTAGTGCAATTGTGTTCATTCACCAAGGTTTTGATGGTACAGTTCTCACTATCTTTGTCTTTGCTACACCATATGTAAAACTTGCAATCAGCCTCACAACATACTTGACACCTCCTAGCATCACTAGTGACAAATTGAATTCCCCTTCTATCCTGAATTCCATATTGCCTAACAGCATCTCTGAACTCTCCCATAGACCCAAACTTCATCCCAACCTGCCATCTTATTATATCTTCTTTTGGTCCATAGCTAACACTTGTTCTACTTTTCTTCCTCTTCTTGGGGTTTGGAGGCCCAACATAGCCAATCCTAGCATTCTCATCTTCACTAGAAGATGATTCCGATCCTAGTTCATCAGAGGCAAACTCAGACTCATCACTCATATTGCGAGGATTGTTTACTCTACCAGCACTCTCTTTGACATTTAAAGTCTCTTTAAATTTTTTAGAATTCTCTCTGTTATTTTTTAGTTCATCATCACTCTCTCCAAATTCATCATACAAACTATCCTCATCAGACTCATCACTCTCTGTTTCCATGTCATATTCAGGATCACTAGGATCACTGTCATCACTCAATCCATCCTCTCCACCCTCATTTTCATCAGCCTCATCAATCACCTCATCTAGTTCATAATGATCTACGTAAAGATCAATTCGACCTAAAGGCCTACTAATCTCTACCATCTCTCTCACTGTGTTATCATCAAACAACAACCTTAAGCCACTTTTAAATGTTTGACCATCATTTTTAAAATAAACTAAATCATTGGGGTAATTCTTATAGTCAGCAGCAAACTCATCCAAATCTCTAAAAGACAGGAAGTCAGTGTCGAAATCATCTACAACATCTACTTCACCACCAACATACTTGACATGGGGTTGAGGTGTGAAATCACCATGGTGGTGTATGTAAACAGACACCTTCGAATTCATACTGTAACATGGAAATAAATCGAACAACTAAGTACGAAACACAGTTTCATAACAAAAAGAACATTACATACTAATCTACACATGTAAATCGCACATAAAATACCCAGTTAACACAACAATCGCACTTCAAACAACTGATATTAGGGTTTGATTAAACATACCTCTTAAGTGGGAGACGATTTCAACCAACTCCGAACTCGAACGAATTGAATTACTCCAGCAATCGCAAATTAGGGTTTATCGCTTTAATCCCCAATTTGAAATGTGTCGGCCTTCGTTTAATGGTTTAGATGGGTTTTGATCTGTTTTTATTCTTTAATCGCAAAGTATTGTTTTTATTTTATTTTTGTTTTATTTACTCACATGTGACCGTTGCAATCTGAGTCACACGCCACGTAATGCCACTCAGCAACTTTGTCCACGTCTACGTCGGCCACGTCAACATCCCGTTGAGTCAAACAGTCAAACTAACGGGGTTGTCATTATCCGTTACTAAAGTGGTACGGATGAGACCCCGTTGAGTGCGATGTAAATTTTGATACTACATGCTCACTTCAGTGACCAATTTGAGATTTTTCCCCACTTCACACTTGTAGTGGAATAGAACATGGCTAATATGTGAAAGAGATGAATACCAAGAATGTTGCATATTCTGAGGATTCTATGTTAACACGGATGACACTTCATGATTCGAGTAGACATAGGCATATAGTTGCATTCATGCATTACATTAGTAGTTGTGTGTGCGTCTATACTTGAGGACAAGCATCTGTTTAAGTTTGGGGGTGTGATAATTGGATTTTATATCTACTTGGAATGCCTTCGTTTCGACTTAAATTGATGATTTGGCCTCAAGTATGTGGTGTTTTTGATGTGTTTCTTGTGGTGTTGTGTAGGTTTCCTAGGAGGATAAAGGGTGGATTCAAGGCTAAAAGGTGAAAGAAACGGCGTAGGGATCGAGCGAGCGAGGAAGGAGAAAAGGGAAAGGAGGTTCCAAAAGAATTCGGGCCTGACCAAATGGGGTCTCCACCCCACTGATGGGGTCTCCACCCCATTTCAACAGGAAAAAGCTCTGCCCAGACGGGGTCTCCACCCCACTGATGGGGTCTCCACCCCACAGACGGGGTCTCCACCCCACTCTAACGGGAGAAAAAGCCCAAATTGCCTATTCTTGATCCGTTTGAAGGCCCGATCGCTGGGGGACTTAAATCAAAGCTCAAGGGAGAAGGCTAATAACCTAGAAACATTCAGAGAACACGTGACGGCTACGAAGAAGATCTAGTTTCATAATTTCATCTTTGTAATTCTTGGAAGTAGGCATAATCGTGGATGCTCATTCGGATTTGTTTCGTAACTCTTACTCTAGTACTTTCGTATTTGTTTTAGATATCTAGTATAATGTTTACAGTCGAACCCATGATGATGAGTAGTTCGATTATGAACTATTCATTGTCATGGGATTTTAGCGGATTTATCGATGGATTTCAGGAATTAAATTGTCTTATTCATATGTGATGGTTTGATTTCCTCGTATTAGTTGTCCTTATTCGTCTTGGATGTGTAGCTAACATCTTAGATTGTTTGTTAATCTTTATTGAAGCGATAGTGGATATTTAGATTTAGAACTTGCCATGCGAGCGTAGGTTTTGTGTTCGATAACATGACTTGTGATGTGATTTTATCCATCTTGCATCGCCCTATGTAATCTTGATAGATAACTTGATCTTCAACCGTTATGTTTTCAAATTCTATAGACATATAGGGTCTAAGCATAATTGGTGTCTGTTTACCTTCTATCTTAATTGTGGATGTGTAACAGTATGGTGCACGTATAACGACAGTTAGCGTGTATCAGTCTCGTGTTATCTGATTAGTTATCAACCATTACAATCGAATATAGGCATAATTCTGAATGAAGTAGTTAATGAAGCTAGAACCCCATGTTTTAATTCCCATAAGTAATCCAGTTTAATCACTTAGTTATAATTTGACTTTAATTAGTTAAATTACATAAAACCAACCAAATTGTTATTTGTCCGAGCATTGAATAATAGCCATACATTGGTGCATAAGTGCATATTCTTGAATACACTAGTCTCTGTGGGAACAAATTGAATTTTATTCTATATTACTTGTGACCACGTACGCTGGCGTGATTTTATGCGAACAGGTAGGGCCTAATGGGACCGTGGCGGGGTCAAGTTTTTGCTCTTAAGGCTGTGTAGAGCCTGTCCAGTGCATGTGCGGAGCCTTGGCAAGTCTCTAGCATGCACAGGCTGTATTGAGTGGGGGCGAGGGTGGGCCATAGATGGATGATAACATATAGGGGTGGGTGATGACATGTAATATCCGGGATTTCGACATGTATTTGTTTATGCCAGTATGCGAATATTTTGTGAATATTATGTGAATTAATTGTGAATTATATGTTAAGTGACTTGTTGAATGATCGTTTATGTATGTTATGACTTGTTAGATTATAATTTTTATATGATCAGATCAAAATATGGAGAATTTAGGCACTCATTTGGCAAATTATGGATTATTACATGATTTGATATTTGATTTAAGGGTTTAATTAAGTATATTATAAGATATTATTATTAAATTGATTTTAAACCCGTTTACTCGATAATTAAACCCCGGGGGGCTTCCGGGAAAATTTTGCCGGTTTGTTATTTGAGATATTCTGAACAACTTTCGTGTTTTAACTTTTCCCATCTGGTGTACGGAGTTACGTGAAAGAGTTTCGGAACGATTTTATGAATATTTTATTATTATCGATAAACGTGTACGCCGGATATTTTTAACCCCACATTATTTTGACTAAAGCATTATATTTCTCGTACTTCGTGCCAGACAAAGCTCGGAGCCCCATACGTTTCTCGTAATGTGTGTATTTGATAATTATCTTTAAAGTCGGTCCCGAACGGATCAGTTTTATTAATACTTAATGATTAAGAAGTGTATTTTATATCCGGTATGATCCAAATGGGGGCCAGTTATCTGTAATTATAAATAGGATAACTATTAGTTTATTTTTCATAATTATCATTTCAATACACAAGAATCGAGAGAAACTAGTTATTCGTTCTTCGCGTTCTTGAAGTTCAATCGAAGGTTTGAAGGCGTTATCGATCTCAGAATCAAGCATACAAGTAGTCCAAACGAAGGTATCGACGCGTAGAATCCATATCAAGTCTCAAAAACAGGTAGAGATTCACCGTTGAGGAGTAATTTAAGTTTGAAATTTTGTATGAATTAGGGCTAAATTAGGGCTTTTTGATTTTGATGTGGTTTATGTGATTTTATGCTTCCATGTTGTAGATAATCTTCTCCTGATCATTTTGGTATATCATATGCATGATTTGGAGTTCAATAACATGTTCAAAATTGAGTTTAATTGTGCGAATTAGAAATTAGGGTTTATGCACGATGAATGTTTTCAATTGAAAATTAGGGCTTTTTAATCCAGGAGGTAGAAGTGAAATTGAATGATACCATCATGTTTATCATGTTCCCAGGAGTGTGTACATGCCTTCAAATGTTATCAGAGGTTCCAGAATCGGCCGAATCGACGAGAAGAAGTTTCGCCGGCGACAGCGAACTTCCTCGAGTTTTTCCGGCCAATTCACGAACCTCCAGCTCGATTTGATGATTGATATAGATTCCTGGTGAGTAGTAGATGTTATCTGCACCTTGGGGTGGCCGTCTACGGCCTGGAACGCCGTCTCCGGCGTCGGGACGGCGAGAACTGTAAAAATTACAGTTCAGCCCCCTGACGTTTGGAGATGGTGAAAATCAGACCTTGAACTTTCCGATTTTGTAATTTAGTCCCCCCTGAAGTTTTGAAAACTTACAAATCGAACCCTGTAGTTCAGATTTTCTAAAATTGATTTATTTTAATTATTTTAAATTCGAAAATCATTTATTTATTTTCAAAAATAGTTTTTAATTATTTCTTTATTCAAAAATAAATCTAAATTAATTTATTAATTAATTTTAATTAGTAATTAATTATTATAATTAGTCAATTAATTTAAATATTAATTGATTAATTGTTTTAATTATTTATTAATTGATTTTAATTGATTTATTAATTAGATTTAATTGTTTTAAATGTTTTAAAAATCCAGAAAAATAGTTTCAAGCTTTAGAGAATTATTCTAAAGTACATTGAAGGTTTGTTAATCGATTTCAAGTGATTTTAAACCTTATTTCGAGTATTCGGACTTGTTTATTCAGTTATAAATTGATTCTTTTACCCGTTTATATTCTGAAAAATGTTTGAAAATTCATAATATATACCAGAAAAATTATTTTAACCTCAAACCTTTTCTGAAAAGCTATTTCATTGATTCTCTTATGTAGTATATGCTATGTGTCACTTGATTGATATGTGAAATGCTTATGTGAACATTGTATGACTGTTTTGTTCGTATCTTTTAAACCGTAAATCGGATTTAAGTGAAACGAAGGGTAGATAGAAGCTTGTTTCGATTATGAAACGAATAGAATGATATAAGATTGAGTATTGATAGATGAATATGGTGATTGTCAGAGAAGGACAGGCTTAGAAAAGGAAAGCAGGTAGTGTTGGAGTGATTCTGTTTAGTGAAAGCTATAGAGAGAAGTAAAGCTTCTGAATAAGGCAAGTGCTCTATTCTCAACTTGTACTTCTGTAAACTCCTTGAGTTACTGTTCTGCATATAATGTCATTGTTCTGGATAGATTTGAAAGTACATCTGTTGGTATATTGTGCTATTGATCCTGATTATTGATAAACCTTATTCAACCCTCTTGACACCTGAATTACAAACTGAACCTTGACTTTGATTTGAATTGAACTTGTACCCATTTCTTTGAGACTTGGAAACACAAATCATTTGCTTTGATATTCAGCCATCCTTGCATGACCAACCAGTACAAGCCTATATGTTACAATACTTCACCAAATTATACAATGTCTTAACCAATACCTATATTACTCTTTTGGAAGAGTGTTCACCCATATACACCCTAACACTTGAAATTCCTACAAGTTAAACATATTTGAAACCTCAAGCTATTCTCACTTACATTTTTCTCTCTACAAAACCTCAGATTAGCTTCACCATATACTTGATCTTTCTTTCAACCTCAAGACATTCTTCAAACATATGATGAGGATACCTAAACCTACTTCTGAATTATCCTTTGATCCTGATATGTATTGCTCCACTAATTATCATGATTCTGATTTGAAGATTTTGATTCTGTTTGATAATATTGCTTCTGTTCAAATGGTATTGATTCTGATTTAGTGAGATATTGTTGATTTCATTATATTGTTAAAGAATTGGATGGTTTTATAAATGTGGACCAGATTCGTGGTCAGACCAGATTCGTGGTCATTAGGCCAATGTGTGCCTTGGATCCAGTGATAGAGCTTGGTATGTACCTGGCTCGGGGTTAGTGCGTGACTGATCAGCAGCCTAACCTTGGTTTTTAAATAAAAATATGAATATCCAATTCTAATCACTGCTTTAAAAGAGATTTGATATCCTGATTCATTCTTATTGATAATTGTTGAACGTCAGTTTATGGTTTATATTACTTGCTGAGCTGTAAGCTCACTCTTGCGATTCCTTATGTTCTTTTCCAATGAAGAAAGAGACTACTGTTAGCGAGGACCCACAGGCTAGCCATCAAGCTAAGGTATCAGGATGAGTGTTGGGAAGCCTTGCTAGGAGTTGCTGATATTATAAACTTTTGAGTACCGTTGTGTGTAAGCACTACGTTTTATGTTTGTAAATTGTAAGATAGTGATTGGGATTCGAGGTATTGTAATATAACATAAGTTGTGGCTTGTTTCATACTATAACCTGGAGCGGTCCGTGGATGTTTAGGGTCATTGCATATATTATTATTGTTTACAGGTTTATATTGTGGTGTGACCCCCAAGTCTATGACCCGGATTTGGAGGGCGTCACAGGTTGGTATCAGAGCTACAGGTTATGAGTCAATGAAACAAGCCTAGATTGTCGGGTTTGGGTAGAGGGATTAAGATTAGAAATGAGTGATAGGTAGATAGAACGTTGAGAGGTGAGTATCAATGGAAAATAGGCCCTTGTGCTCTCAGAGATTCTTATATATGTTCTGTTACATTGATTTACAGATATTCACGATGTCAGACCCTATCATTCCTCCCAGAGATATACCCTCGACCTCTCATGCTAGGCCTCTCATACGTGGACCCCCACCCAGCACATCTAGTTCCACCCGAGGTTCTTCTATCCACACTTCTTTTCGTGATGCACCTCACCCTGTTCCATATCATGAGTTTGAGGCGATGAGGATGGACTGTCGGTCCTTACTCGGGCAGATCAGGGAGTTGGAGCGTATTATACAGATGATGGACCCTAGTAGAGCTGAGCGGGAGCTGAGGCAGAAGATTGTTGATGTTAGGATGAGGGCGATGGCGAAGTTTACTGCAGTGAGTGAGGGTCAGGGCGACCTAGCAGACTGGGCTATATGGATCATGGGAGAGTTGGATAAGCTTGGAGGTCCTACTTTTCCTTGGAGTTAGGTGGTGGTAGTTGCAGAGTGGAGGTACCATGTATATTAGTGTGTAGTGTGTAGTGTGTGGTGGTAGTGTAGTGTCAGTCGATTTTGACCTTATATAGACTAAGATGTGCTGACCAGTGTGTAGGTTGCTGTTGTGTTTTACTTTTGGACAAGCGCTTGCGCTGATGTACCCCCAGCTCTTTATATATATCAGAACTTTCTTTTTCATATTGTCTTTTACCTTATTGCACCTGTTTTACTTACTTTACATATTGCTCTTGTTTTATTTATCTTGTCAACTGTACCTGATATAAACCTTGTTTCTTTCATCATCATTCTGTTCTGTAAAGAAGCATGTGATTTATTTAATTCAATGATCAAAAATGTTTTCAAAAAGAAATATTCTGTTTTCTAAAAAACCATTGTTAAAAGTTTTGGAGGTTAAATAAACTGCTTGTTTCTTTACAGAGCTATGCCTCCTAGAAGACAAACCCGTGCAACCAACCCTGATGACAACAATAATAACAACAATCCAGAACCTACAATGGCCCAGATTCTTCAGATCTTGGCCCAACAGACTGCCAACCTGACTCAGCAGCACGAAAGGCAGGCTAATCCCCAGGTTACTTTCAAAAACTTTCAGTCTGTTAATCCCCCAGAGTTTAAAGGTTCAGCGGACCCTATTGAGGCTAGGGTATGGTTGAAGGAAATTGAAAAGGCATTTGTGTTAGTTAAAGTGAGAGATGAGCAGAAGACTGAGTTTGCTAGTTATTATTTGAAGGAAGAGGCCACCTATTGGTGGGAGTCTGTGAGAGCAATGGAAGGGACAGAGGATGTTACCTGGGATAGGTTTAAAGAGTTGTTTTTGGAGAAATACTTTCCTCAATTTCTCCAGGATCGAATGGAGTTACAGTTTTTAGAATTGAAGCAAGGGGATATGTCAGTGGCTGAGTATGAGAAAAAGTTTGCGGAGTTGGCTAGGTTTGTTCCAACCTATGTAGATACCGACAGGAAAAGAGCTAAGAGATTCCAACAAGGGTTAAAAGCATGGATCAGGGGAAAACTAGCCATATTGGAATTAGATACTTATGCAGCTGTCGTTCAGAAGGCAATGATAGCGGAAACGGAAAGCGAAATGTCCCAGAAGGAGAAAGAGGGAAAGAAGCGTAAGCCAGAGCATCATGAGGGACAGTTTCAGCAGGGAAGGTTTCAGAACTTTAACCCGAAGAAAGGGAAATTTCAGCAGGGAAGAAATCCCACTTTTAAGAAGCCAGATGTAGGTGGTAGTGGACAAGGTAACCGTCCAGCTATTGGAAATCAACCAAGGCCTCCACTGCCGGAGTGCCAGATATGTGGAAAGAAACACGGGGGAATCTGTAATAGATTGAATGTGGTGTGTTATAAGTGTAATCAGAAGGGACACTATGCTAGGGAATGTCAGAACCCACCAGCACGGACCCTAATGATTCGAGATCAACCAGCAAGGAACCAAACCAATAGGACTCCAGCAGTTGGGATAACATGTTTTAGGTGTGGAAAACCAGGACACATGGTGAAAGATTGCAAGGTACCAGCTCCAAATAACCCTACACTTAGAATTATGGGATCCACTCCAGTAGTCCCAGAAGTTCCCAAAGCCAAAACCTACAACATGACTATGAGGGATGCAGTTCAGGATGCAGATGTGGTGGCAGGTACGCTTACTGTGAATTCTTTATGTGCTAAGGTTTTGATTGATTCTGGAGCTACTAGATCGTTTATTTCTGAGGATTTTGTGCCGAAGTTAAATTGTCCTATAGAATTGCTTAATGAGGTTATGAATATAGAGTTGGCTAATCAGGAACGTGTCCCTGTTAGTCAAGTTTATAGGAATTGTGAAGTTGAGATCTTAGGAAATAAATTTTGCGTCGACTTGATACCTTTCAAGTTGGGAGAGTTTGATGTTATTTTAGGAATGGATTGGTTATCGAAGCATAACGCTCAAATAGATTGTCGTAATAAGAAGGTAATGTTAAGGGCACCGAATGAAAAGACGATAGTATTTCGAGGGCAGAAACAGGTAAAGAAGTTTTTGACTATGATTCAAACGAAGAGATTGTTGCGTCAAGGTTGTGAAGCTTATATAGCATATGTAACTGATCAGAGTCGAGAACTTGTGAAGCTTGAAGATATTCCAGTAGTAAACGAGTTTCCAGATGTATTTCCAGATGAGTTACCCGGATTACCTCCAGATAGAGAAATTGAATTTGCAATAGATTTAGCACCTGGAACCGAGCCAGTATCTAAAGCCCCATATAGAATGGCACCAGTAGAAATGAAAGAATTGGCAACCCAGTTACAAGATTTGTTAGAAAAGGGAGTGATTAGACCCAGTGTATCCCCGTGGGGAGCACCAGTGTTGTTTGTGAAAAAGAAGGATGGTAGTATGAGGTTATGTATTGATTACCGGGAACTTAATAAGTTAACTATTAAGAATAGATATCCATTACCCCGTATAGATGATTTGTTTGATCAATTGAAGGGAGCGAGATGTTTTTCGAAGATTGATTTAAGATCGGGATACCATCAGCTAAAGATTAAACAAGAAGATATACCTAAAACAGCTTTTAGAACCCGATATGGCCACTATGAGTTTTTAGTGATGGCCTTTGGATTAACCAATGCCCCTGCAGCTTTTATGGATCTAATGAACAGAGTCTTTAAACCATATTTGGATAAATTTGTGATTGTATTCATAGATGATATTCTGATTTATTCCAAAACCACTGAGGATCATGCAACCCACTTAAGGATGGTTTTAGAGATATTGAGACGAGAGAAGCTGTATGCTAAATTTTCAAAGTGTGAATTCTGGTTACAAGAGGTTCAATTTCTAGGTCATATAGTCAGTAAAAAAGGAATTAAAGTAGACCCCTCCAAGATTGAGGCAATTATGAATTGGGAAAGGCCAAGGACACCAACAGAAGTTAGAAGTTTCTTAGGTTTGGTAGGTTATTGTAGAAGATTTGTTCAAGATTTCTCAAGGATTGCTGTACCAATGACGAGGCTTACCCGAAAAGAAGAAAAGTTCGTGTGGACTGAAAAGTGTGAAGAAAGCTTCCAAGAATTAAAGAAAAGGTTAGTATCAGCCCCAGTGTTATCACTTCCAGATGAGCAAGGGAATTTTGTAATTTATAGTGATGCTTCTCATAAGGGATTGGGTTGTGTGTTGATGCAACATGACAAAGTCATTGCTTATGCATCCAGACAACTCAAACCCCATGAGCAGAAGTATCCTACACATGATTTAGAACTAGCAGCCATAGTGTTTGCATTGAAGATTTGGAGACATTATTTATATGGAGAAAAGTGTGAAATCTACACTGATCATAAGAGTCTGAAGTATATTTTTACACAGAAGGAGCTTAATATGAGGCAGAGAAGGTGGTTAGAATTGATAAAGGATTATGATTGCACCATCAATTATCACCCTGGAAAGGCGAATGTAGTGGCAGATGCCTTGAGTAGGAAAGAAAGACTGAATGTGTTGACGTTACCTAAGGAAATATACAGAGAATTCGAAAAATTGGAAATAGAAGTTAGAGTGAGTACACCTTCAGAAGCTGGATTATATACAATGATTTTTCAACCAGAGTTACTAGAAAAGATAAGGAAATGTCAAGAGACCGTAATGGAACAGGATGTTAATAATTTAGTTGGGGAAGAACTTTGTACCCAGAAAGATGAGCAAGGTATTCTAAGATTTTCTTCTAGAATATGGATTCCACCAGTACAGGAGTTGAAAGATGAAGTTTTAAGTGAAGCACATAGTTCTGCTTATTCAATTCACCCCGGGAGCACTAAAATGTATAGAGATTTGAAGGAGAATTATTGGTGGCCAGATATGAAGAGAGAGATTGCAGAGTGGGTAAATAAATGTTATACGTGTCAAAGAGTGAAGGCATAACACCAGCGACCGAGTGGATTGTTACAACCCCTAGAAATTCCAGAATGGAAATGGGAACATATTGCGATGGATTTTATAGTTGGATTACCTAGAACGAGGGCAAATCACGATGCCATATGGGTTATTGTAGATAGACTAACTAAGTCAGCTCATTTCCTTCCCATTAACGAAAGATTCTCATTAGACAAGTTAGTCCATATGTATCTGAAGGAGATCGTCGTTCGTCACGGAGTTCCAGTCTCCATTGTATCCGATCGAGATCCACGATTCAACTCGAGATTCTGGAAGAGCTTTCAGGAATGCTTGGGCACCAGATTGAATATGAGCACTGCTTATCATCCACAAACTGATGGTCAGAGTGAAAGGACTATTCAAACAATCGAGGATATGCTACGTGTTTGTGCTATCGACTATAAAGGCAATTGGGACGAACATCTACCGTTAGTGGAATTCTCATACAACAACAGCTATCACACAAGCATCGGAATGCCTCCTTATGAAGCTCTGTATGGACGTAAATGTCGTTCACCCGTATGTTGGGATGAAGTAGGAGAACGCAAACTACTTGGGCCAGAACTAGTTCAGCAGACGAAAGAAGTGATTGAAACCATTCAAAGAAGATTAATTGCAGCACAGAATCGTCAGAGAAAGTACGCGGATCAAGCCAGGAAGGATATGGAATTTGAAGAAGGAGAACCTGTATTACTAAAGATTTCGCCATGGAAAGGACTATCCCGATTTGGCAAGAAAGGAAAGCTAAGTCCCAGATACGTCGGACCATTCGAGATCTTGAGGCGCGTTGGTAAAGTGGCTTATGAGTTAGCGTTACCCCCACATATGGAGCATATTCATAACGTCTTTCATGTGTCAATGCTTAAGAAGTATCATCCAGATTCTAGGCATGTGATAGAGTACGAGCCAGTGGAGCTTCAGGCAGAATTGTCTTATGTTGAGACTCCAATAGAGATTCTAGATAGGAAAGAGAAAGTGTTAAGAAATAAAGTGGTGAAAATAGTGAGAGTATTGTGGAGAAACCCAAAAGTTGAAGAATCAACTTGGGAATTAGAAAGTGATATGTGTGAGAAATATCCTCACTTATTTTCTTAGCAGATTCTGAGGACAGAATCCTTTTAAGGGGGGAAGAATGTAATATCCGGGATTTCGACATGTATTTGTTTATGCCAGTATGCGAATATTTTGTGAATATTATGTGAATTAATTGTGAATTATATGTTAAGTGACTTGTTGAATGATCGTTTATGTATGTTATGACTTGTTAGATTATAATTTTTATATGATCAGATCAAAATATGGAGAATTTAGGCACTCATTTGGCAAATTATGGATTATTACATGATTTGATATTTGATTTAAGGGTTTAATTAAGTATATTATAAGATATTATTATTAAATTGATTTGAAACCCGTTTACTCGATAATTAAACCCCGGGGGGCTTCCGGGAAAATTTTGCCGGTTTGTTATTTGAGATATTCTGAACAACTTTCGTGTTTTAACTTTTCCCATCTGGTGTACGGAGTTACGTGAAAGAGTTTCGGAACGATTTTATGAATATTTTATTATTATCGATAAACGTGTACGCCGGATATTTTTAACCCCACATTATTTTGACTAAAGCATTATATTTCTCGTACTTCGTGCCAGACAAAGCTCGGAGCCCCATACGTTTCTCGTAATGTGTGTATTTGATAATTATCTTTAAAGTCGGTCCCGAACGGATCAGTTTTATTAATACTTAATGATTAAGAAGTGTATTTTATATCCGGTATGATCCAAATGGGGGCCAGTTATCTGTAATTATAAATAGGATAACTATTAGTTTATTTTTCATAATTATCATTTCAATACACGAGAATCGAGAGAAACTAGTTATTCGTTCTTCGCGTTCTTGAAGTTCAATCGAAGGTTTGAAGGCGTTATCGATCTCAGAATCAAGCATACAAGTAGTCCAAACGAAGGTATCGACGCGTAGAATCCATATCAAGTCTCAAAAACAGGTAGAGATTCAACGTTGAGGAGTAATTTAAGTTTGAAATTTCGTATGAATTAGGGCTAAATTAGGGCTTTTTGATTTTGATGTGGTTTATGTGATTTTATGCTTCCATGTTGTAGATAATCTTCTCCTGATCATTTTGGTATATCATATGCATGATTTGGAGTTCAATAACATGTTCAAAATTGAGTTTAATTGTGCGAATTAGAAATTAGGGTTTATGCACGATGAATGTTTTCAATTGAAAATTAGGGCTTTTTAATCCAGGAGGTAGAAGTGAAATTGAATGATACCATCATGTTTATCATGTTCCCAGGAGTGTGTACATGCCTTCAAATGTTATCAGAGGTTCCAGAATCGGCCGAATCGATGAGAAGAAGTTTCGCCGGCGACGGCGAACTTCCTCGAGTTTTTCCGGCCAATTCACGAACCTCCAGCTCGATTTGATGATTGATATAGATTCCTGGTGAGTAGTAGATGTTATCTGCACCTTGGGGTGGCCGTCTACGGCCTGGAACGCCGTCTCCGGCGTCGGGACGGCGAGAACTGTAAAAATTACAGTTCAGCCCCCTGACGTTTGGAGATGGTGAAAATCAGACCTTGAACTTTCCGATTTTGTAATTTAGTCCCCCCTGAAGTTTTGAAAACTTACAAATCGAACCCTGTAGTTCAGATTTTCTAAAATTGATTTATTTTAATTATTTTAAATTCGAAAATCATTTATTTATTTTCAAAAATAGTTTTTAATTATTTCTTTATTCAAAAATAAATCTAAATTAATTTATTAATTAATTTTAATTAGTAATTAATTATTATAATTAGTCAATTAATTTAAATATTAATTGATTAATTGTTTTAATTATTTATTAATTGATTTTAATTGATTTATTAATTAGATTTAATTGTTTTAAATGTTTTAAAAATCCAGAAAAATAGTTTCAAGCTTTAGAGAATTATTCTAAAGTACATTGAAGGTTTGTTAATCGATTTCAAGTGATTTTAAACCTTATTTCGAGTATTCGGACTTGTTTATTCAGTTATAAATTGATTCTTTTACCCGTTTATATTCTGAAAAATGTTTGAAAATTCATAATATATACCAGAAAAATTATTTTAACCTCAAACCTTTTCTGAAAAGCTATTTCATTGATTCTCTTATGTAGTATATGCTATGTGTTACTTGATTGATATGTGAAATGCTTATGTGAACATTGTATGACTGTTTTGTTCGTATCTTTTAAACCGTAAATCGGATTTAAGTGAAACGAAGGGTAGATAGAAGCTTGTTTCGATTATGAAACGAATAGAATGATATAAGATTGAGTATTGATAGATGAATATGGTGATTGTCAGAGAAGGACAGGCTTAGAAAAGGAAAGCAGGTAGTGTTGGAGTGATTCTGTTTAGTGAAAGCTATAGAGAGAAGTAACGCTTCTGAATAAGGCAAGTGCTCTATTCTCAACTTGTACTTCTGTAAACTCCTTGAGTTACTGTTCTGCATATAATGTCGTTGTTCTGGATAGATTTGAAAGTACATCTGTTGGTATATTGTGCTATTGATCCTGATTATTGATAAACCTTATTCAACCCTCTTGACACCTGAATTACAAACTGAACCTTGACTTTGATTTCAATTGAACTTGTACCCATTTCTTTGAGACTTGGAAACACAAATCATTTGCTTTGATATTCTGCCATCCTTGCATGACCAACCAGTACAAGCCTATATGTTACAATACTTCACCAAATTATACAATGTCTTAACCAATACCTATATTACTCTTTTGGAAGAGTGTTCACCCATATACACCCTAACACTTGAAATTCCTACAAGTTAAACATATTTGAAACCTCAAGCTATTCTCACTTACATTTTTCTCTCTACAAAACCTCAGATTAGCTTCACCATATACTTGATCTTTCTTTCAACCTCAAGACATTCTTCAAACATATGATGAGGATACCTAAACCTACTTCTGAATTATCCTTTGATCCTGATATGTATTGCTCCACTAATTATCATGATTCTGATTTGAAGATTTTGATTCTGTTTGATAATATTGCTTCTGTTCAAATGGTATTGATTCTGATTTAGTGAGATATTGTTGATTTCATTATATTGTTAAAGAATTGGATGGTTTTATAAATGTGGACCAGATTCGTGGTCAGACCAGATTCGTGGTCATTAGGCCAATGTGTGCCTTGGATCCAGTGATAGAGCTTGGTATGTACCTGGCTCGGGGTTAGTGCGTGACTGATCAGCAGCCTAACCTTGGTTTTTAAATAAAAATATGAATATCCAATTCTAATCACTGCTTTAAAGGAGATTTGATATCCTGATTCATTCTTATTGATAATTGTTGAACGTCAGTTTATGGTTTATATTACTTGCTGAGCTGTAAGCTCACTCTTGCGATTCCTTATGTTCTTTTCCAGTGAAGAAAGAGACTACTGTTAGCGAGGACCCACAGGCTAGCCATCAAGCTAAGGTATCAGGATGAGTGTTGGGAAGCCTTGCTAGGAGTTGCTGATATTATAAACTTTTGAGTACCGTTGTGTGTAAGCACTACGTTTTATGTTTGTAAATTGTAAGATAGTGATTGGGATTCGAGGTATTGTAATATAACATAAGTTGTGGCTTGTTTCATACTATAACCTGGAGCGGTCCGTGGATGTTTAGGGTCATTGCATATATTATTATTGTTTACAGGTTTATATTGTGGTGTGACCCCCAAGTCTATGACCCGGATTTGGAGGGCGTCACATGACATATAGGGGGTGGGTGATGTTGTGTAAGTATAGTTTCTTTTGGTTTGTATTTTAGTTTCCATTCTAGTGGTGTATATATATAGGGTAGCACTCCATAGCATACCCTTTTATATGGAGTTAGGTAGCACACCATTATAAATATATACATAATATATATTCTATTATATTTTTATGGAATATAATTACAAATTTTGATTATTAAACCACCCCGGGCCCGCTAAAGCTTCACCAAGACTCCGCAAAGGCCTTGGACAGGCTCCAAACAGCCTTAAGAGCCAAAACTTGACCCCATCATGGTCCCACTAGGCCCTGCCACGACCCTACTAGGCCCTGTCTAGGCCCATCTCGGGGTCCATCCCCGGTCCCAAAACCCTTATCATTCTACTTAATCGCATTGGTTTGTATTTTAGTAGTTTGTATTGGAGTAGGACCCTATATATATATGTATGCAGTATGTATGTATATATATGTATATGTATGTATGTATATGTATTTTTAAAAGATATGTTATATATAAGATAGTGATTTGTGATGTATAAACGGGTGATTTTAGTACTTAAAAATAATGATTAAAAATTTATTAAGGAATGGTTTTTTGTTTGTAGGCAGATTTGATTTGCATTGGATGAAGACTCTCTCTCTCTTTCGGTCAGGGAGTTTCTTATTTTTCTACTAACTAGCATAAAATCCCGTGCGAGGCACGGGCCTCTAGTTTTTACTGTGTTTTAAATAATATCCATGTGTCATTATATTGTTCTTGTATCGGCCTTGAGTTTGTATTATGTTTTAAATATTATCCGTGTGTCATCATATTGTTTCGAGCGTAACTATTACATTTTATTTTTTGACAAAATATGTAAATATGAAAAATGTAATATTTGCAACCTAATAGCATTAATAGTAATAATAAGTATTATTCCCTCCGTCCCAATTTATATGACCCTTATTCCTTTTTGGGACATTTCTAAAATAATGAACTTATTGTACTTGCTATTTTTAAACACTACTTTTCACTATTACACCCACTACTTCTCTATTTTATACTTTTTTTCATTAAATAAACACTATTACACTCACCACTTACCTCCACTATCTCAAATCTATTATTAAATTTTGATATGTTCCACCACTTTACCTACTTTCCAACTAAATTTACTCTTTTTTTACTATCTTTTTCTTAATCTCCGTGAAAGTCAAATAAGGTCACTTAAAATGAGACGAAGAGAGTATAATTTTTTAAAAAGGTATGGATCAAAAACTACATTTGAACTGATATTTCTATATTCAAATTCGTTAGGATATAGAGACCATTATCATATTATCTATGGTCAAAATTATATTCAAAATTAATACTAAAATTTTTGGATTTTAAATATATTATACTTCATTAAAAGTATCTGTAATTTATTGTTGAAATTATTAAATTACTTCAACTAATATACCATGATTTTGATGAAAACTTGTTCTTCATATGTGAATTAAGATAACCTAAATCATGATTAAATGAAGATGTGTGGTCCGCGTTGCCTTATATTTTGTTAGATATAATTGATGATTACTAATGTTCTTAAAGTTTGTTTTAGAACAGGAGTGATCAGAGTTTAAGCTGGAAGCTGATCAGAGTTTGCTAAAGTCTGATCAGAGTTTACATAGTCAAGACTCATCAGAGTTTACACGTGGAAAGAGCTCAGAAGCGGATATACTTCAAGGAAGGATGGAAGCGGAGGAGTGATTTGCAGACTATGGAAACTAAACAGAAAACAGTAGCAATCTTTGATTGATAGAATACATAGCTGATTTATAGGATATCAAATCAGAGATTGATTTTGTAACTGTGTCTATATAAACACAGATTAGGGTTACTCTAGATGAGTTGAGTTATCGAGTATATTTTACAGAACCCTAGCAGCTCTTAGTGATAATATATAAATCACTGAGAGAGTTTTTGTAACCATTCAAGCTTTGTGAATAAGAGTTTACTGCTTTCAATCTCTTATATTGTCATACTGTGTTATTGATTGTGTTCACTATATCAACTTATATAGTGAGTTTACAGGACATAACAAGTGGTATCAGAGCCAGCTCTGTTAAGATAACTACAGTGAGATCTTAATCACAATCATGTCTGAAAAATCACAAGCTTCGTCTTTTAGAGTTCCAATCCTTAAGGCATCTGAATATCCAGTCTGGAAAGAGAGAATGATTATATTTCTAGACTCTGTCGATCCAGAATACCTTGACAGGATCTATGATGGACCACATATACCCACCAAGCTCTCTGTTGGGCTTGCAGATGAACCTCAGAAGATGGTTCCAAAAGACAACAAAGATTATACCCCTGAGGACATCTTGTCAATTGGTAAAGACTCAAAGGTGAAACACCTTCTGCACAGTGCCCTTGATAATGCAATGTCTAATAGGGTGATTGGGTGCAAAACTGCTAAACATATCTGGGATGCTCTGGATACCAGATGTCAGGGAACTCAGGCCATCAAGAAGAACAGAAAAACCATCCTTACACAGGAGTATGAGCACTTTGACTCAAAATCTGGTGAGTCCTTGACAGATCTGTATGACAGATTTGTCAAACTGTTGAATGACTTATCTCTGGTGAACAAGGAATATGATCTTGAAGACTCAAACCTCAAATTCCTTCTGGCTCTTCCTGAAAAATGGGATTTGAAAGTCACTACAATAAGAGACAATCTTGATCTTGGAGAAATGTCTCTTGATGATGTTTATGGAAGACTGAAGACTCATGAACTTGAGATGGAGCAGAGGAGCAAACGTCATGGAGGCAAGTCAAAGTCTGTTGCTCTGAAAGTTCAAGAGGAAGCTGCTAAGAGCAAAGGAAAAGCTCATGTCACAAAGTCTGACATTGAGTCATCAAACTCTGATGACTCAAACTCTGATGTTCCCTCAGACTCTGAAGACAGTGATGATGAGATGATGCAGTTAGCAGCATTGATGGTGAAAAGCTTCAAGAAGTTGGCTTACAAAAAGTTCAACAAAGGCAAAAGTTTCTCAAGGAAAGACAGAAACTCTGACAGAGTTTATGATAAGAAGAACTTCAGGAAGAATGAGGGCAAGGAAGGAAAAGCTGGAAAAGCTGACAAGTATACCTGTTTCAACTGTGGTGAAAAGGGTCACTTTGCATCTGAATGCAAGAAAGCCAAGAAAGAAAAGGAAAAAGCCTTTATCACCAAGAAAGGAAACTGGACAGATACATCTGATTCAGAGGAAGAAGTCAATTATGCTCTGATGGCAAACACTGACAACAACTCTGAATCTACTGCTAAGGTACCTCATTCTACTCTTGCCTTTGATACTGAAGATATAACTGAGTTAAGATTGTTCCTTAAAACTTTGCATATCAGCTTTAGAGATCAGACTTTAGAGAATGAAAGGTTAAAATCTGAAACTCTAAGTGTAAAGAAAAGGAATGATTATCTAGAAAAAGAATTAGTTCAGATGTTAGAAGTTCAGAAAGAGAGAGATGATGCTGTCATTGTCAAAGATGAACTATTAAAGAGGTATACATCTCTTCAATCAGAACTTGCTAAGGAAAGAGATATTATTAAAACATGGACTAATTCAGGCAAAACTACTCAGGATATCTTAGGTAGTGGAAACTGGAAGAAGGGACTAGGTTACACTGATAACTCAGAAGCTGAGTCATCAAAAACAGAGTTTGTTAAAACTCAAAAACCTAAGGTTAAACCTGTTAAATTTGTTGCTGAATCCTCTAAGTCTAAACAGAGTAGACCAGAATCAGAGATTAACAACAATTTAAAATCTGATAAGTCCAAACAGGTTAACATAGGACTGATGACTCAGAAACAGCTTAAGCACAAGCTTAAAGAGGTAAAGTCTGATAACAAAGACAAGGAGCCTAAGAAAAATAGAAATGGTAAGGTTGGAATAGACAAGAGTAATAACTACATGCCTATTCCAAATGCACCTAGGAAGACATGCCATAACTGTGGGAATACTAATCATCTTGCTAATTTTTGCAGGAAGAACAAGGACATTAACTCCTTACCTACAAAGTCTGGAGTTAGAAAAAGTAGTATTAGATATAAACCACAAGATCCATGTTTTCATTGTGGTAGTTTATGGCATTCTATTTATACTTGCAAAGAATATCATAGTTTGTATTATGATTATTATCAATTGAAACCTTCCTTGAAAAAGGTTAATAAAAACTCTGCAAGTACAAAATCTGTTTCTAGTACAAACTCTGTTCCAAAGTCTGTTAGCTCAAACTCTGATAATAATAATTCCGCTGCAAAAGCTAACAAACTTAATAAGGCCAAGGGATCCAAGCAAGTCTGGGTCCTTAAAACTAACAATTAGTGGTCTTTGTGATTGCAGGGCAACAAGAAGAATATCCTAGTCTTGGACAGTGGATGTTCAGGACACATGACTGGAAATAAGGCCCTGCTGTCAGAGTTTGTGGAGAAAGCTGGCCCAAGTGTTTCTTATGGAGATGGCAACATAGGAAGGACTCTGGGATATGGCAATATCAATCTTGGAAATGTCATCATCTCAAATGTAGCTCTTGTTCAAGGGCTAAAATACAATTTACTCTCTGTCAGTCAGATCTGTGACAGAGGATATCATGTTGATTTCTATGAAGAACACAGTGAGATAGTAAGCAAGTCAACAGGCAAGGTGGCAGTGATTGCTCACAGACATGGAAACATTTATGAAATCAACTTGCCTACAAACTCTGAAGGAAAAACAATTTGCTTATCTACAAGAATCTCTGCAGAAGAAAGTTGGAAGTGGCATAAGAAGCTCTCACATCTCAATTTCAACTCCATAAATGAGCTTATAAAGAAAAAGCTTGTGAGAGGACTCCCTGAATCACTACTCACTTCAGATGGTCTATGTGATTCATGTCAAAAGGCCAAGCAGAGAAAGACATCCTTCAAGAGTAAGACTGAATTCTCAATAAAGAAGCCATATCATCTTCTACATGTTGATCTATTTGGACCAGTTAATGTACCATCCATTGCAAGGAAGAAATATGCTCTTGTCATTGTTGATGAGTATACTAGATACACTTGGGTATATTTTCTTCACTCTAAAGATGAAACAGCTTTGCATCTGATGGATCATGTGAAGCAACTGGACCATGGATCTGAAGACAAAGTAAAAATCATTAGAAGTGATAATGGAACTGAGTTTAGAAATTCAACAATGGAAGAGTTCTACAAAGAAAGAGGTGTAGTGCAACAATTTTCTGCACCTGGAACACCACAGCAAAATGGTGTAGTTGAAAGGAAAAACAGGACTCTAATAGAAGCTGCCAGAACTATGCTTGATGAGGCTAAATTACCTACTTATTTCTGGGCAGAAGCTGTTCAAACAGCTTGTTTCACTCAAAATGCAACACTGATTAATAAGCATGGCAAGACCCCATATGAGATGGTGAAGAAAAAGAAGCCAAATCTGAAGTACTTTCATGTATTTGGGTGCAAATGCTTTGTATTGAAGACTCATCCAGAACAGCTTACCAAGTTTGACTTAAAAGCTGATGAAGGCATTTTTGTAGGTTATCCTCTGACAACAAAGGCCTTCAGAGTCTATAATCTAAGAACCAAAGTGATCATGGAATCCATACATGTGTCATTTGATGACAAGAGAATTATGGGTTTAGCAGATATGGATGATCATGAAGAACTGCATTTTGAAAATGAAGAAATATTCTCTGATTCGACAAACTCTGATGAACAGTCAAACTCTGACTGTGAGCAAAATACAACAAACTCTGGTGAAAATTTACAAGTTCATGATGCTGAAGCATATGTTGAGGGGGAGCATCAGAATGTTTCAGACTCTACCCAAGACTCAAACTCATCAGAGAATACTGACCCAAACTCATCAGAGAATACTGATTCAAACTCCGATAGCACAAATTCAGGGGGAGCTACAGAGAATGATCAACAGAATCAAGAGAGCATGGATCAAGGGGGAGGATCCAATGATGAAAGTAGCCAACTTCCACATGCTAGGAAGTGGACAAAATCTCATACACCTGATTTGATAATTGGAAATCCAGAAGCAGGTGTGCAAACAAGGACAGCTACAGCAAATGAGTGTTTACATCATTGCTTTCTGTCACAAACAGAACCTAAAAAGGTGGAGGAAGCTCTTCAAGATGCTGACTGGATTCAAGCAATGCAAGAAGAGCTAAATGAGTTTGAGAGAAATAAAGTCTGGACCCTAGTACCAAGACCTAAAGATAGATCCTTAGTTGGTACAAAATGGGTTTTCAGAAATAAAACAGATAGTGAAGGTGTCATTACAAGGAATAAAGCAAGACTTGTGGCAAAAGGGTATTCACAATAGGAAGGTATTGATTATGATGAGACATTTGCTCCAGTTGCAAGATTGGAGGCAATTAGAATCTTTCTAGCCTATGCTGCACACAAGAAATTCAAGGTATTTCAGATGGATGTCAAAAGTGCTTTTCTTAATGGGAAACTGGATGAAGAGGTATATGTTGAACAACCTCCAGGCTTTGTGGATCCAAAGCATCCAGACTATGTTTATAGATTGGACAAAGCACTTTATGGACTAAAGCAGGCTCCAAGGGCATGGTATGAAACTCTGGCTCAATTTCTTTTTGAAAGTGGATTTACTAGAGGTACCATAGATAAAACCCTGTTTTATTTGAATCATGGTAATGATCTGCTTTTAGTTCAAATCTATGTTGATGATATCATTTTTGGTTCCACTAATGCTAAACTCTGTCAAAGATTTGCCAAGCTCATGCAGTCTAGGTACCAAATGAGCATGATGGGGGAACTCAGTTATTTTCTGGGTTTACAAGTAAAACAGACTGAAGATGGAATTTTTATCAATCAAGCCAAGTATACCAGAAATCTCTTGAAGAAATTTGGTATGCAAGACAGTTCAGCTGCAACTACTCCTATGGCAACTGCAACCAAGCTAGACAAAGATACTGGTGCATCAGTGGATATCACAAACTATAGAGGAATGATTGGATCTTTGCTTTATCTGACTGCAAGTAGACCAGACATAATGTATGCCACATGTCTATGTGCAAGATTTCAGGCAGATCCAAGAGAGCCTCATCTGATTGCAGTAAAGAGGATATTCAGATATCTCAAGGGAACCACATCATTGGGATTATGGTATCCTAGAGAATCAGATTTTAGTCTAATTGGATACTCTGATGCAGATTTTGCAGGTTGCAAAATTGACAGGAAAAGCACAAGTGGGAGTTGTCAATTTCTGGGTGGAAGACTTGTTTCTTGGTACAGCAAGAAGCAAAAGTCAATATCAACATCAACAGCAGAGTCAGAGTATATAGCTGCAGGCAGCTGCTGTGCTCAAATTCTTTGGATGAAGAATCAATTGTTGGACTATGGGTTATCCTTTTCTAAAATTCCTATTTATTATGATAACCAAAGTGCTATTGCTATGACAGGAAACCCAGTTCAACATTCTCTGACAAAGCACATCAGTATCAGATATCATTTTATAAGGGAGCATGTGCTGGAAGGAACCATTGAACTTCACTTTGTTCCTACTGAACAGCAGCTAGCAGACATATTCACCAAACCACTAAGTGAAGCAACCTTTACTAGGCTGGTGAATGAGCTAGGAATGATATCAGGAACTGAGTAAACATAATGGTCAGATCTTTCAAGTTTAAATTGTCAAATTACCATATGTATTGCTCACAAATTTGCCATGATATACTCTGATTGTTAAACTCTGATGACATTCTCTGATGATATACTCTGTTTGTTATACTCTGATTGTCATTCTCTGACGATATTCTCTGATGTTTGTAAACTCTGAATCTTGATAAATGATCTCATTTTATTTCTTTGAGACAAATGACCTGTGAAGATACTATCAAGCATGATCTGAATTAGTAATCATGAATCTCAGTTAAGTTCTTTAATCCTGATCTCAATTTTGTGCTACTATTTTACACTATATGCATGTTGATATCATTGAGACTCTATTACTTCACATATCTTAATTATAAGTGAGACTGATTAATTTGCATTTTCTCTCAGTAAATTAGACAGTGATTATAAACTCTGATGCTATACACACCCCTGAAAATAAGCATGGTACTCCTTTGAGATCTTAGATGTCTATATGACAGTGACTGGGAAGACCCAAACATTTGCTGGTATTAAGTAATTGCTAAGATTTTATAATCTATGGTGACCAGTCACAATATCTGATTACTGGAGAAATACTGTTGCTAAATTATATTTAAAGGTCGTGATTCACTTACACTGAAAAGCGTCCTGACTGGAAAAAAAAGGGGGGGGGGGTTAGTTTACTTTATATATTTCTTCATCAGAGTATGTCCGTTGTCTATGTCTTGAGAGTTTAAATAAATTATTTTTGTCTACCTTATAATTACGAAATTGTGAAATTCTATAATCTCTGATTTAATATGTCCACACACACATTATTTCACAAGCACATTATTGAGCTATGGATTTTATGACAAAATCTGATTTTTTTGATGAATTTTCTAAACATCATGTCTTATTCTGAGGTACTTAGAAATTTATTTTCTTTGTTTTAAATCTCAGAGTTTAAAATTCGAGGGATTTGATCTTGATTTTTAAAATCTTGTACATTTCAGGAGTTTAAATATTCAGAGAATGTGAAGAGAGTGTACCAAACGGCTGTATTGTTAGTGGGCTTACATGTAAAACATTTTAATAGGAGAACGTGTAATCAGCATTTATAACTGCACAAGTTTTACTGCGCTCATGATTACTATTTTCTTTTCTCCATGCCACTAACATTCATCTACCAGTTAAAATCTGACAGGTGTCCAGCTGAACAAAAGCCCAAGCGTGTGTACAGCTAAACAAAATCTGAAGAGTTTATCACATCAGATTTTACTGCTTATTATTCACTTATACACTTCATCTTTAAACACACTCTCTCAACAAACTCTTAAGCTTTTCTCTCTGCAACTCAAATCTTCTCTTACACACTTTCTCAAACACCTTTCTTCCTCTACAAACTCTGTTCTAATGGCGACTTCAGCGTTTATTCATGCAGGTGTGGAATTTGTTCCCAACAACCACGCTGCCATTCTTAACACAGCAGATGCACCAAGGGATTATCATCCAATCCAGCAATTTCTGGCACAGAGTGCCCTGGCTACTGCTCTTACCGCTCCTGCCAGACTCTCTGGAAGCCAAATCATCAATTTTTGGAGGACAGGGCAATATGATAATGGTGGTGCAGATGGATCACCATCTATTGTGTTCTCATATGAAGGGGAGGAGTATGCTGTTACTCCAGCCACAGTTCGTCAAGCATTCAACTTGCCAGAGAATGCAGCATACATCACAAATGGAGATACCAATCTCAGGGGGATGATGAATGCTCTGGGCTACAGTGAATCACTTGATAAACTGGGACAATTAAAGCGTCCAGGACTAAGAAGGGAATGGAGCTTCTTCTTTGACTGTATCACGAGGGCTTTCCAGAAGAAGAGCACCAACTGGGATGCTATACCCATGGATATGCTACAAATTGGGTATTCTCTGATCTACTCTACTAATTTTGATTTTGGTAGACTAGTTCTTAGAAATATTGGTGAAAGAATGCATGAAAATAGACAAGTCATATATTTCTCAAGATTTTGTCAATTACTGTTTAATGCCACTGTTGGTGAGGTGGATTTTGCTGCTGATGATGAGATCAAGCCCTTTAGGCTTCATAAAAGGGTGTTCAAGGACCTCATCTCAAAAGATGAGAAGTATCCAATCCAGAGGCCCCTCCTAATACCAGCTCCAGTTAGAGCTAGGATGGATTTGCCCCCAGTTCAACAACAACAACCTCAACCTTCCAGAACTCCCACAGCAAGCAGATCTTCTGCATCAAAGTCAGCAAGGGCTACAAAGTCTGATGCAGCCCCTTCCACTGTGAAGACCAGAACCTCTGTTGCTACACAAGTTCTGAAGACAAAGTCTGATGTGTCAACAAACTCTGATACAGTTTCTCCTGTAAACTCTGACACAGTCTCTAAGACTTTAAACTCTGAAGCTGCTTCTCCACCAAAGCAGAAAAGAAGGAGACTGGTTGCAGCTTATGATTATGATGATCTGGAACCCTCTCATGCAACAAACTCTGAACCTTCTCAGGCTAGCCCTCAGTCCAGAAAAGTTAGATTTAAAGCAAGGGCAAACAAGCCTAAGAAGGCAAAGGTACCTATTACTGAGATCACAGATTTCACTCTTGAGGAAGAGCAAGCACCATCCACTACACTTCCTGATTTATCTCAAGCTCTGATGGTGCATCCTCTTCAAGCTGTTCCAATCTCTACTGCTACAGCATCTTCTACTTCATCTGAAGTAGATGAGGAAATAATCTGCAAAGAACCAGTTACAACTGAAGCTGGGACAACATTGTCTGATCCTCACACTTCAATCTCTGATCATGGACCCTCCACTCCAATTCCTCATTCTCCATTGAAATTTCCTGAGGGTGCCATTATTCATGATACAGCTCCAGAAAATTACAAGTCAGATGCTGTAATTGAAGACTCTGACAAGGTAGTATTGGAAGCATTGCAGTCTCTTGCCAAAGCTGATGAGGAGCCCAGCAAATCAAAATCTGCAGATAAAGAGAATGTTGTTCCAGATCCTGTTAAAGATGCTGTTGATCCTGCATCTGATGATGATGAGGATGATGAAGATGAAGATGATGAAAATGAGGATGAAGTTCCCTTGTCTCTTCAACAACAGAAATGGGAGTCTACCAGTCAATACAATGTCAGACTGCAAACTCTGAAGCAAAACTCTGAGCCTCTTCCCAGGGATCTTCAGGTTGATCCACCTCATGAAGTATGGGATAAACTCTGGCTGAGTCACCAGCATTCTCTGGAGCCAGCAAAAGCTGAAGATTTCTTATCTATGGCAGAGAATAAAATTACAAACTCTGATGTCATGTCAAGCCTCAAAGCCACAGTTCTCTATCTGAAGACATTTCATACTGCTCATGCTCAGACATCTAAGTCAGTAGATGGTCTTAGAACAGAGGTAGCTAACTGATACTCTCAAGGTTTTGATGATCACACTGCCAGCAAGCTAATAGCATAAAACTGGTGTTTGTTAGCGAGCTATCTATGATATATGCATGTGCTAACAGCTTGATAAGTTTCAGTGTTATGTTCAACTGTCAGCAAGCTTACAGGTTATTATTCAGGCTTATCAGCAAGCTCACAGCGTGAACAGAATAACAAATGGATAAGGATCAAAGTCGAAAAGCAAGGAGATTTATTAGGAATCGATTTGTAAGGACTTTAATATTTATATATGACTTATATAAATATTAGAGCTCAGTTTTTAAATCAGTATTTCAAACAAAAACGATTTCCTAACTTGTAGGAGTGTTTATCTCTATTTCGATCTTATCTAAAAACAACTCCTATTTGATTTCAAATTATGGTTTTATACATAAACGTTTTACTGAGATATTTACAACGTCTCTACACTTTTTACTCAGTAAAATATACATTGTTCAAACGTTCATTATTCAAGCAAATTAAACGTGAGGTTGTTAAGCCAAGAACGTTGGAAAATTTGTTGGATTATGACCGTTGGAATGGTTGTATAAATACTTGAGTGTGGTTTCCGTTTTCAAAAACAAGAACACACTTCAAGCTTCTGAAATACAACACACTTATATTGCAAAATCTTTACTTGAGCTCTAGTGCTTATATTTGATTATATATCTATATTGAGTTCATAGTTTCGGTTGTATTACACTCACACATTGTATTGTTCAAAGTGTAAAGGTTTGTTGCTGTGTATCGAGCTTGTGAAACAAGGGAACAAGGGGACTAGTTAGCTAGAAGAGTATACTTGGGAAGTATAGGTCTTGGAGAGCTTTTGGTTCGTGGTTCAGGGGTTTCAGCAAGCTGATAACAGGAACAAGGGTTAAAGGGAGTTATATTATTGAATCATTGTAATTGTTAACATTATTGATTAATAATATAATCTCTTACCAGTTGGTAGGGGACCAGGACGTAGACCATTAGGGTTAGGGGTCGAACCTGGCTAAAATTCTCTGTGTTGCTAGCTTACTGATTATATCTGTTTTGCATTGCATCTGCATTGTTAGCTAGCTGACTGTTTACTCTGAAATTAACAGCAAGCTGTCTGCGACAGTATAAATATTTGGTAACATTAAAAATCGGTCATATTAGCCATAACACCTATTCACCCCCCCTCTAGGTGTGTAATTTCAATTGGTATCAGAGCGAGGTTTGTACTAATACTTCTGTAACAGGAATAGTATCGATCGATATGGCTGATAACTTTCAGGGAAAGTCCGATTTTAGAGCTCCTCTCCTCATGGGTTCTGACAACTACAATTGGTGGAAAGGCCAAATGGAGGCTCATCTATCCAGAGATCCCCTAATGCAAAGAGTTGTGCAAAGAGGTCCTTATGAATATCTTGATAAAGATGGCAAAGTCAAGGACGTTGATGTTCTCACAGCGGACGAGCTATCAAAGATTGCTGCCAATGGAAAAGCAAGGAGTACATTGATCAATGGGCTGAATCAAGCTGAATATGACAAGGTCTCATCTCTCAAAACAGCAAAGGAAATTTGGGATGCATTGGAGACATATCACGAAGGCTCACAGGCGTTAAAGAAGGTCAAGCTTGGAAAGCTTATGAAAGAATTTGGAAGCTTCGCTATCAAGAAGGGAGAATCCATTCGGGAAAGCCAAGCTAGATTCCAAGTCACTCTTAACAGCCTTGAACGACTTGGCAAAAAGATTCCTCAATCGGAAATCAACATGAATATTCTAAATGCAGTTCCATTCGAATATGGTGCCAAGGTCACAGCATTGGAGTCAGCTCTCAACATTGATATTATGGATCACCTGGCTATATTTGCTGAGTTGGAACAATTTGAAGCTAAAATTGAAGCTAACAGCTCAGAAAGCAGCAAGCTGCCAACAGAGAAAATGAAGAATCTTGCACTGCACTCCTCTGTCAGCAAGCTGGAAACAGATGAGGAAACAGAATCAGATGAGGATCTAGCTCTTATGTCAAGAAAAATCAAGAGAATGATTGAAAAGAAAAACAAAATGAAAAGAGAAAAGGGAAAAGCTTTTGGTGCAAAGAAAGATCCAAAGGATGATGCATGTTTTGAATGTGGCAAGAAAGGGCATTTCAAAAGGGATTGCTACAAGCTGAAAAACAAGTCAAAGCCGCCTAGACAGCAAGCTGATTACAAGAATAAAAAGAAATCCAAGGCACTTCTAACTTGGAGTGATGATGAAGATGAGTCAGCTTCTGATGATTCTAGTGATGAGATGGTGAACTTGGCTCTTGTTGGTCTCGATGGCTCAATTGATACAACGGATTCAGATACGGACACTAACAGTGAGGTAAACTCTATTAATTCTGAATTACATACTATTGATACAACTACTTGTGAACTAACCATGCAGGATAAGAGTTGTTCATCAATAATGGAACTCATTGATCTTAAGAATGAGAATTATGAGCTCGAGAAAGAAAACGTTCATTTGAAGAAAGTCATAGGTGATTTCTTGAATGAAAAGAGTGCCAAAGCTAGTAGTGGAATCATTGCTACCCTCAAGGAACAGATCTCACAACTTGAAGGGAACAACATGCAAATCCAAAGAAGGAATGATACACTCATGAAGGAACTCAGCTCGCTGAGAGCAGATCTTAAAGCTAAGGATGCAAGCTTGGAGGCATTCGAGTTAAGCAAAACCCAAAGCTTAGCCGAAATCTCTATTCAAGCGGAAAAGATCAAATCATTGGAGCAAGAAGTCAAAGATCTTCAGAAAGCCATGGGAAAGTTTGTTCAAGGAGAAGAAAGTCTCAAATCTATGATGAAACAAGCTAAAGGTTCTCATGATAAAGGAGGCATTGGTGCAGCTTCTACATCCACATCTTCAATGAGATATGAAGGGAAAAATGGCATTCCATACAATTATGCCATGCCTTGGGTGACTTGTCACAAGTGTGGAAAGAAGGGTCATCTTGCTAATAACTGTCCAATGAAGAATACTCAATCAGCAAGCTGGAGAAGGAAGTCAGCTCACAGGCAGTATGCTGACAACAGAAACAGACAGAAGACAGCTCCAAGACAGTATACTGATAAGACCAGCAGAACATGGAAGAAGGCTTCTAAAGTGGTCCAAATGTGGATCAAGAAATCTGATCTTAATGTTCTATATGTTTTATCAACTAACACTGTTGGACCCAACAAAATATGGGTACCAAAACGTTGAGTGTTTTGTGTTTGTTTTGTAGGTTTGTCTCGTGTCTAAAGTAAAGCCAAATCAATGGATATTGGATAGTGGATGCACTAGGCACATGAGTGGAGACAAATCACAGTTTCTAAGCTTAAAGATGAAGAAGGGTGGATGTGTCACAATTGGTGATAGCAAGACTCTTCCTATTCTTGGCAAAGGAACTATAGGTAATAGTATCATTTCTATTAACAAGGTACAATATGTTAAAGGTCTTACTTATAACTTGCTTAGTATAAGTCAGTTATTTGATGATGGTCATATTGTTAACATTGGTAAGGATAAATGTACTATACTTGTTGGTGCTAACAAAACTCCTCTAGTTGCAAAACGAGAAGGAAATATATATGTTTTGAACTTTGAAGAACAGGAGGCAGGTGTTTGTTTAGCAGCTGTGGATAATAATCCAGAAATTTGGCATAGAAGGCTTGGACATGCTCATATGGATCATCTCAGCAAGCTGTCAGCAAAGAAGCTTGTTCGAGGACTACCAAAGCTTAAGTATGTCAAGATGGAGACGTGTTTTGCTTGTAAATTGGGAAAGCAAACAAGGACTCCACATAAGGCAAAGAAAATGGTATCTACTTCTAAACCTTTAGAGCTTCTTCACTTGGATCTCTTTGGTCCCGAAGCTTATAAGAGTATTGGAGGTAAACAATATGCCTTTGTTATTGTTGATGATTATTCTAGATTCACTTGGGTATTATTCTTGCGTACTAAAGATTGTGCTTTTAGTGAATTTGAGAAACTAATCAAGTTGCTTGAGAACAAACTAGATACAAGACTTGTAGGTATTCGAAGTGATCATGGTGGGGAATTCCAAAAAGACTTCATTACTTATTGTGAAGAAAGAGGAATCTCTCATGAGTTCTCAGCACCTCGTACACCTCAGCAAAATGGAGTTGTAGAACGTAAGAACAGGTCCTTACAAGAAACAGCTAGGACATTCCTGCAGGAGAGCAAGCTGCCAAGAAGCTTTTGGGCAGAAGCTGTCAACACAGCAAGCTATGTTCTTAACAGAGTGCTTATCAGGCCAATTCTCAACAAGACTCCTTATGAATTGCTAAGGAAAAAGAAGCCTAACATCAGCTACTTCAAGGTTTTGGATCTAAGTGCTTCGTACTCAAAACCATTGATAGGGATGGTAAATTCGATTCTAAATCTTATGAAGCTATATTTTTGGGCTATTCTTTAACAAGTCGTGCTTATAGAGTATATAATCTTGGTAAACATACTGTTGAAGAGTCTATTGATGTTTCATTTCAAGAGTCTACTGATGATCTTGCAAGGGATGAGGAAGAATGTGCAGGTACAGGTACTAGCAGCAAGCTGACAGTGCAGGAAACTGGAAATCAGCAAGCTGACAAGTCAACTGCCACAACTTCAGAAGGCAATAAAGCTACTAAAACCACTCCATCTCTTGAAGAAACTTTGGATAAGATGTCAAAGCTCACATTGGATGAATCCAGAGGTCAGACTTCATCAGCAAGCCAAAATGTTGTTGATCAGACTCCTCCTAGGCAGACTACAAGGAATGAAGAGGTCATAGCTCAACATAATCTACCAAAGTCAACTAGAACAGTGAAGAATCATCCTCCTCAGTTGATCATTGGAGATAAATCAGCTGGAATCAAGACAAGGAAAGCTCAAGCCAACATTTGTGCTTATGCTGCCTTCATAGCTCAAGAGGAACCAAAGAATGTTCAAGAAGCTTTACAAGATGAAAATTGGATCATGGCAATGCAAGAAGAACTCAACCAATTCGAAAGATGTGATGTTTGGGAACTTGTAGATCCACCAGAAGATGCTTCAATTGTTGGAACCAAATGGGTATTCAAGAATAAAGTTGATGAATTTGGTACTATCACTCGAAACAAAGCTAGACTTGTTGCACAAGGATACAATCAGCAAGAAGGAATTGATTTTGATCAAACTTATGCTCCGGTTGCAAGATTGGAATCTATTAGGATGCTTTTGTCATTTGCATGCTACAAGAAGTTCAAGCTACATCAAATGGACGTCAAAAGTGCATTCTTAAATGGATATCTAAAGGAAGAAGTCTATGTCAAGCAACCACCAGGATTCGAGGATGAAAAATATCCAAACCGTGTCTACAAGCTCAAGAAGGCACTATATGGGTTAAGGCAAGCACCTCGATCATGGTATGAAAGGTTAAGTGAATTTTTGATCAAAAATGGTTTTATTAGAGGTAAAATTGATCCTACTTTGTTTACCATTAATAAAGGTCAAGATATATTAGTTGTTCAAATATATGTGGATGATATTATATTTGGATCTACTAATGATTCTTTGTGTAAGTGGTTTTCAAAGTGCATGCATAGTGAGTTTGACATGAGCATGATGGGAGAGCTCAATTATTTCTTGGGGCTCCAAATTAAGCAAACTCCAGAAGGAATTTATGTGCATCAATCCAAGTATATCAAGAATCTACTCAAAAGATTTGGATATGAGAATATCAAGGCAAAATCAACACCGATGAGCGTTGTCAGCAAGCTGACAGCAGATGAAAATGGTAAAGATGTTGATATTCGAATGTATAGAGGTATGATTGGTAGTTTACTTTATCTTACAGCCTCTAGACCTGATATTATGTATAGTGTTTGTGTTTGTGCTAGATTTCAAGCAAAACCAAAGGATTCTCATTTACAAGCTGTTAAAAGAATATTTAAATATTTAAGTGGAACCATTACTTTGGGCTTATTCTATCCTATCACAAATGCTTTTGATCTTGTTGGGTATAGTGATGCAGATTATGCAGGTAGTCAAACTGATAGAAAAAGTACAAGTGGTGTTTGTGCATTTTTGGGTCAAAGCTTAGTTTCTTGGTTAAGCAAGAAGCAAACTTCAGTTGCTCTATCTACGGCTGAGGGGGAGTATTTGGCAGCTGGTAGCTGTTGCTCTCAAATGCTATGGATGAGACAACAATTGAAGGACTTTGGAATCAAATGCAAGCAAACTCCTATCTTTTGTGACAACACAAGTACAATCAATATTTCAGAAAATCCAGTCAATCATTCAAGGACAAAGCACATTGATGTTCGACATCATTTTCTGAGAGACAATGTTGCAAAGGGTGATGTCAAGCTGATTTTTGTGGCTACAGCAGATCAGCTAGCTGACATCTTCACAAAACCTCTTCCTGAAGAACGATATGTCGTGCTGAGAAGGGAATTGGGTATGTGTGATGTGCAGTCAGCAAGCTAATAAGCTTGGTCCGGGTACTATCAGCTTACTCTTAGTACTTTACATATTTTAAATTATTTTTGCATGCGGGTCAGTTCAAGGGTTTATTTGCAGTTTAGTTTAATTAATAAACTACCCGTTATGTGCTGATTCAGTTAGAATTTTGTGTGAAAATTTGCTACGTGATTATGTGACAATCCATGCTTATTGATGATAAATTCAAATTTCAACTACATCTAATCACTATTTAAGTGGAAGTGAGATAAGTAACAGTAACAAATTTTTGTTTAGATTACATTCGGATATACAAAATGAATTATTTAAATAATGTAAATCTAACTAGATTTATTCCTAAAAATCCTCCCCCGAATATGATTCAAAAAGTGTTGAAGTATATCTTATCCCCGAGTCTGTTCAGTTCCATCTTTAAAAGCTCGCAAACGGAACCTAGGGTTTTATCTTTCATCTTCAACCGATACACTCTACTCACAATAGCTACAATCGGCGCTCGCCTTGCAATGAAGAAGAAAACCCGAGCCAGTGCCAAAACTCCTACCTCTGCTATGACCAAGCGTAAGCTTATCGATGAAGATGATCTCGATCTTGATCGACTGGTGGATATTGAAAGCAGTGATGAGCAGTCTGGGGTTCGTAAATCGGGTACAGTGGCTGAAAAATCCAAGAAAGCGAAGATGGGTATGGAAAGTGCTTCGGAAGCTCGCGATTTGGGTTCGCGCAAAATAATCTTGGGTAAGCCTCTATCTGGAAAGACTTTCTTTACTTGTGGGGTTGTGAAACTATTCTCTGAGTTAGGGTTTGAGTCATTCTTAGTTGATTTACCAAAGGTTTGTTATCCGTCTCTGGTGCGAGAGTTTTATGAAAATCTGCAACCTAATACATCTGGTCTCTATGTGGCGTATGTCAATAACACTAAGATAACTCTGTCTTCGTTGTTTTTGAATGCGATTTTGAAAACTCCTCCTTCACCAATTTCAATCTTCACAAAAAGGGGTTTTAAACAGTTTGATGATTTTACTGTCAAGGATCAGTTCAATTTGTTGTTTGGAACTGATGGGCCTTGTGAAACTTTTCCCTCCACTACACAAATTCTTCCTTTAGCTCATGCTCTTTTTAAGGTGTCTATCGAGAATGTGTGTCCGCGTTTGGGTACTCGCTCTAATCTCTCTGCTCAGGATGTTATATTTGTGTCTATGTTGATGGCTGGGAAGTCATTTGATATGGGTGAGTTGGTTTTAAACAATATGATTGGGGCTGTTGAGGGTAAGTCTGGTACTGGGTTACCTTATGGGTTGTGCTGTCAAGGATTTTTGAGTGGTATGGTGTTGACACTGATGGGGCTGAGTCAGTGAATGCAAAAGAGTTCTTAGATGCTAAGTGTCTTAGCCAGTCAAATTTGAGGGTTGAGAAGGATGGGACTCTATCTGTTATTGAGTCTCCTGTTCAAACTACTTCTCCTGTGCCACCTCCTCCTGCTTCTAGTGGTTGTGTTGACTTGGGAATCTCAGCTAAGGAGATTCTGGATTTTATGGATGAGTTAAGGGCTAATCACAGGCAGCTGGTGGATGGACAGAAACAGCTCTCGGAGCAGATCCATGAGCTTGGAAGTCAGCTTAAGTTCTGGAAAGAATTTTTCCTTGGTGCCAAGTTTGGAGACACCCCTGAAATGGATACTTCTGGCAATACTTCCGGTGGGATGAGTTTGCTCAATGAACTGTACAAGTTTAAGCAGTTTTATGGATCTGGTGGTTCTTCAGAGATTAAGTACAGTGCTGGTACAGAGGATACTCCAGCTAAGGGTGCTGCTAAGGATACAGAGACACTTGCTGCTGTTGATACTGTTGCTATGGATTTGGAGGCACTCCAGGCCAAGATGGATGCAAAGCTGCAGGCTGATGAGGAGGACAAGATAACTGCAGACGATGACGAGTCTTAAGTTTCTCACCTTTTAGATGATTAAGGGGGAGAAGATTTAGGAACTTTAATATCTATCTAAAATAATACTTTACTTAAGTGTTTGCTGGTTGCTTAAGTACTTATTGGCCCTATTATGTTTGTTTCAGACTAAGTTGTTTGTTGGTTTTGAATTTGGTCCTCAGGTGGTTTATCCTGAGTTGAATTTGTTGGTTTTGGATAATGTTGGATACCAGGTGGTTTATCCTGGTTTAGGATTTTATTTGAATTATCTATGCAAGTACTTGGTTTAGTAATTCTGTTTGCATAACCTGTTTGGTATATTAACTGCTTTGCATAAAATATTTGTTATATCTGATGTATGTGCTGAATTGATATATTTGTTAAGTTTTAATGATATTAGATTGCTGTATTCAGGGGGAGTATTATTACTTTTCCTAAATATGGTGTAATCATCAAAAAGGGGGAGATTGATACTCTCAAGGTTTTGATGATCACACTGCCAGCAAGCTAATAGCATAAAACTGGTGTTTGTTAGCGAGCTATCTATGATATATGCATGTGCTAACAGCTTGATAAGTTTCAGTGTTATGTTCAACTGTCAGCAAGCTTACAGGTTATTATTCAGGCTTATCAGCAAGCTCACAGCGTGAACAGAATAACAAATGGATAAGGATCAAAGTCGAAAAGCAAGGAGATTTATTAGGAATCGATTTGTAAGGACTTTAATATTTATATATGACTTATATAAATATTAGAGCTCAGTTTTTAAATCAGTATTTCAAACAAAAACGATTTCCTAACTTGTAGGAGTGTTTATCTCTATTTCGATCTTATCTAAAAACAACTCCTATTTGATTTCAAATTATGGTTTTATACATAAACGTTTTACTGAGATATTTACAACGTCTCTACACTTTTTACTCAGTAAAATATACATTGTTCAAACGTTCATTATTCAAGCAAATTAAACGTGAGGTTGTTAAGCCAAGAACGTTGGAAAATTTGTTGGATTATGACCGTTGGAATGGTTGTATAAATACTTGAGTGTGGTTTCCGTTTTTAAAAACAAGAACACACTTCAAGCTTCTGAAATACAACACACTTATATTGCAAAATCTTTACTTGAGCTCTAGTGCTTATATTTGATTATATATCTATATTGAGTTCATAGTTTCGGTTGTATTACACTCACACATTGTATTGTTCAAAGTGTAAAGGTTTGTTGCTGTGTATCGAGCTTGTGAAACAAGGGAACAAGGGGACTAGTTAGCTAGAAGAGTATACTTGGGAAGTATAGGTCTTGGAGAGCTTTTGGTTCGTGGTTCAGGGGTTTCAGCAAGCTGATAACAGGAACAAGGGTTAAAGGGAGTTATATTATTGAATCATTGTAATTGTTAACATTATTGATTAATAATATAATCTCTTACCAGTTGGTAGGGGACCAGGACGTAGACCATTAGGGTTAGGGGTCGAACCTGGCTAAAATTCTCTGTGTTGCTAGCTTACTGATTATATCTGTTTTGCATTGCATCTGCATTGTTAGCTAGCTAACTGTTTACTCTGAAATTAACAGCAAGCTGTCTGCGACAGTATAAATATTTGGTAACATTAAAAATCGGTCATATTAGCCATAACACCTATTCACCCCCCCCTCTAGGTGTGTAATTTCACTAACTTTAAGGAAACTCAGAATATGGACAAGAAAAGGCATTTACTACCTCTGAAGGAAGACATGAAGAAGCTGGTGTCTGCAAATCAATCTCTGGAACAGAGGATGTCAAACATTGAGTCCACTCAAGAGACAATGTCTAAGCAGCTTGAAGCCATCCAATCTTCACTTTCTCTGATAACCTCAGTACTGATTCCTGATGAGGATGATGTCAAAAAGGGGGAGAGAGTAGCACAAGTCAAATGCAAGTCTACTTCTCAAACTCTGAAAAGAAAGAAAAATGATGATGATGATGATGTGGATGACTTTACAAAGAACAAGAGATTTCAAGCTGCAACTGGTGGAAGAGTTTCAAACTCTGACAGTCAAAAACAGTCTAAGCAAAGCTCAAAGTCTGCTCCAGCTCCAACACACAATGTCACATCTGGATCAAAGCAAAGACCAGTGGCTGGATCAGATAAACCAATGACTGATGAAGAATATGCTAGACTGATATTTGAACAAGAAAATCCAGAAGCCAAATTGGATTTGGAGTTGATTGCTGCAGAGGAAGCAGAACTAAAGAAAGAATATGAGCAAGCTATAACCTCAGGCAAAATCCAGAAACCTGCAAAATCAACTGCCAGACCAAAGGAAAAAGGAATAATGATCAAGGAAACTACTATTGCTGATCAGAGTTTACCAATCAAAAAGGTATACTCTGAGGATGAATATACAAGCAAAGGCAAAAGCATAGTAGATGATAGCCTTGAGAAAGGCTGGATTCAGAAGAAGCCTACAACCTCTGACAAAGATCAAGTTGTAAAAGGAAAGAAATCAGAAGCTGCAATCTCTGACAAAGCTCATATTGCAGAATCACAAGAAGAAAAATTAACCTCTGACACAGCTCAAGTTAATGAGGAAGCAAAGAAAGACACAACCTCTGACAAGGCTCAAGCTGTGTTCAAACCAACAACAACCCCATTGCCAGGATTTGCAAAGCCAAGTCTGATGACTGAGATAAATTTCGACAAAGGCTCAATTCAACCAATCTCTCATCGAAAGGCAGGAAGAGATAAAGGAGGATTAGGATCCAAATATGAAAATTTTGATCAGAGTATAGGATCAATGTCAACAGACCCCTCATCTCTCTGTGCACCCAAGACTGGAGCATTGCAAGAAAGAATGGACAAACTTGATTCAGTCCAACTGGTGAAGAATGACAGAGGTGATAACATTCTTATCTACTTCATGTCTGATGGAACAGTGTTTAGAGTTATTGAAGCTGATCTCTATGCTAAACACTGGGAGGAATTGAGATATGTTCAGTACATATTTCAAGTGAAGAACAAATCATGTCAGCACATCTCAAATCTGATCAAGGATCAAATCAAAAGAAAAATGGGTATAACTGGAAACAAGAATGCTAGACCTTTTGTTCCAAAGTACTTAAATTACCAAGGACAGCTAGTTGAGATGAAGAAGAATTCAGCAAAAATAGAAACAATAGCTGGAATCAGTACTCTTAGTTTCAATGAAGAGTCTGACAAAGGTTACTACATCAAGCTGGATAAAGACATGAGAAGAAACAAGATCTATGATCTCAGAGCTGCAATCTATCAAACTGGAGTTTCAGATCCAGAACTAAGGGAGATCAAGAGACAGATGATCACAGCACTTGCAGAAGCTGAAAGAGAACTCCTCAGAGAATACTTAAAGACAGCTAATGGTGTCTATGAAGCTAAGGAGTAAAGTATCTGTAAGTTTTAAAAAGTTTTCTGTTATATAGCTAAACTCTGTTGCATTTGACTTATTTGTTTTGACATCATCAATTATCTGTTAACTTGCACATAACATATTTATGCACAAGTTGGGGGAGATTTTTAGATATAATTGATGATTACTAATGTTCTTAAAGTTTGTTTTAGAACAGGAGTGATCAGAGTTTAAGCTGGAAGCTGATCAGAGTTTGCTAAAGTCTGATCAGAGTTTACATAGTCAAGACTCATCAGAGTTTACACGTGGAAAGAGCTCAGAAGCGGATATACTTCAAGGAAGGATGGAAGCGGAGGAGTGATTTGCAGACTATGGAAACTAAACAGAAAACAGTAGCAATCTTTGATTGATAGAATACATAGCTGATTTATAGGATATCAAATCAGAGATTGATTTTGTAACTGTGTCTATATAAACACAGATTAGGGTTACTCTAGATGAGTTGAGTTATCGAGTATATTTTACAGAACCCTAGCAGCTCTTAGTGATAATATATAAATCACTGAGAGAGTTTTTGTAACCATTCAAGCTTTGTGAATAAGAGTTTACTGCTTTCAATCTCTTATATTGTCATACTGTGTTATTGATTGTGTTCACTATATCAACTTATATAGTGAGTTTACAGGACCTAACATATTTATTTCTTCTTATGTTTATAATTTTTTTAAAGAAGATTTACACATCAAATTATGAATTCATAAGTTTAAAATAAAAAAAATATTCTAAATAGGAATATTCTTTCAGTCACCTTATTTTGTGTTCTCCAAAATATTGTAATCTCTTTATAAATCGCCTTTTATAATAAAACAAATTAATATGACATAGTCCATGTCGAAAGCCTATCAATTTTTTCTTTCAAAGATGCTCGCTTAAACCTCGGTTTTTGTTCTTATTTCTCACATTCATGACTTAAAATTTCTATAATATTCTATCAGTGCTCGTTTAAAATAATAATAAAAAAAACTATTAAGTTAGATTTGAATTTGTTCTTTTTTATTCGAATATGAATTATATCTATTCTTAGAAATCTGAATCATGGCTCGAACTCGATTATTCATATTCTTTTTCAATTTTAAATTTATTTACGTAAATAATTAATTTATATATATTAATCTATCATGTGAAACTTGACTGAAATAATAACTTATCTCAAATAAATAAGATACTGAAACGAATATAAATACAAAAGTTTTTAAGTATGTGGTTGGTGCTTTTGAATAACAAATTAATTGTTTGTATAGTTCAAGTGGTTTAAGTGATGTATTTGTATTGGAGAGGTCCTGAGTTCGAGTCTTATGATTAATATCATTTTTATATATATGAGAATATGTTAGGTTCGGAGTTAGGCTCAGGTTCGGAGCTAGGTAATTTATTCTCTCGGGAGGGAGGCTTGACACGAACGTGTTGGGCTATTATGTATAGTAGATTGGTTTATATTGGATTAAGATTCACCCCCTTTTTTAAAGCTTATTTGCTAGTATTAAGGTTTCAAGCTTATTTGCTAGTATTATTATTGTTAGTATCACTAATATAAAATTTACTAATTTCGTGTGCATTAAAATATAAATTAATTAAAAACCATAATTTAACATACTATTTTTTTTGTAATTTAAATATGAACAATACTTTTGTAACTTAAAAAAAAGAATAATAAAATTATGCTCAAAAAACTATAAAATTACATATGACGGTAATAAGATACAATCAGGTTTCAATATGATATATATTGGTCATTAAAACTTATAATCAGATAAATTTTCTACATTATCATTTAAAATATTTATTATATAGATATATCGTGTGGTGTTTTGCACATTACAATAATACTAATTGTAAATATTTCTTGAGAATAGTCTAATTCATCATATTGGGCCAACAAATTGGTAGGAGCCCATATCGATATCATCGCTTACAAAGTTTTGTCATAAATATTTTGATATGCAACGCTCTTATCCTATTTCAATCGCAGCTCAAACTCTTATTTATCTGTAAAACTCGTGGTATTACTCCTCCATGTTAACATTTAATAACTTTCGCTATCACCAACAAGTGTAATCGTGGAGAGCTGAGAGAGAGAGAGATCGGGTCTTTGAAGTAATAGATAAGGGATTATTTTCTCTATAAATTGTTTGTATCTAATATAATATATAGATAATATAGTATAATTGGGCTAGACTTAAGTAGGGATTCTTAAAAAGTGGTTTTAATCCAGGCCCAAACTAGGCTTTATATGGATATTAAATTATTAGGGTTTTCAAAACCAGAATTTTATCCAAGCTTTTTAAACTTCAAGCAGGCTCGAATTGTGATTAAAAAAAAAGGAGGCATGTTTAAGGCTCGGGCCGAACTTTTCAGATGTTTTTCCGAGCTTCGAATTTTTCAGACATTTCTATCTACAATACAAAAATTAAAAATATGTACATCAAATGTAAATTTGTTATATACATTATTTAAAATCCTAAAACATGTGCAATAAAAAGATTAAAGATACTTTTAGAATTTAGACAGCTGATTTAAATTATTCTTGTTTAAAAGTATAAAATTAATATTAAACATATAATTAGGTATAATCATATAAGATCTAAATAGGTATGTTGAAACTTATAATTACGTTAATTTTCTATATTATCTTCTAAAATATATAATATAATTTGAATAATTGCTTTGCATATTATAATTTTTATTTGTATTATTTAAATTTTTTTGAAGAACAT